>NC_045968.1:8172809-8772809 GCF_010909765.2 Amblyraja radiata | reverse complement strand
CCCCACCTGCTTTGCCAGGTGATGAGGGGGCTGTGGACCCCCAGCAGGACCAAAAACAAGACCTATCAAAGGGCGGATGAGCTTCTAGCGAGCCAACGGCCATCCACACTTCAGTAGAAGTTGCGATCGCTGTCATGCACAGCACTGTAAGGAATGATGATAAAGCACACACACACCAAAGTTCTATACTTCCAGCGGCGGAAGTCCGCAGGAACTGGAGGACAGAGATGTGTGGTGCGTCCGTCACCGTTCCTGTTGGAAACTGGCACCACTATGTCGCTCATGCTTTCATGATGAATGAATTAATGAATAAAACTCCCCCCCCCCCCCCCTTTACTCTCCACCCCCCTCCTCCTCCCCCCCCCCCCCCCCCCCAATTCCCCTCCACTAAAAATCAGTTATCCAGTTCCACAGAACGCAATGATGGATCCCTCTTGGGATCACACCGTCCCTAGCTAACAATTGTCCTATCAAGGAACCTCCCTGCCTGAGTTCACCTGTAGCCTGCCCTGATTAGTCCTGGTCTTTTCTTGATTCCAGATGCCCCAACCCCCCCTCCCCCCCTTCCCACTGAAAAAAGCTCTCAACCTGAAACATCACCCATCCCTTTCCTCCAGAGATGCAGCCTGACACACTGAGTTACTCCACCATTTTGTGTTAATCTACAGAATATTAAAACTACATAGTGAGTTGCCACTAAGTTATAATCTGTTTTGAAACACTATCTGTTCACCTTTGCAATATGTGTTTGATTGTATCCTGCTCAGGAAGGATAAAATGATCATTTCTTTCTGGAAAGGAGTGAGGGATTATAAGTGAAATGAGTATTGGCAAGCGCTCCTTAGCTCCCAGGAGGCACAAGCCTGCAATACACATCCAGCCTCATATTTGCTGCTAATTTGCCCATCATTTCATAGACAACACAAGGACAGGGTACAAATAGTAAGTTTCCTCTAAACTTGCGACTGAAGCAAATTTTCAGTAGAAAATTAAATTGTAATGTGTGCAGCGCTATGGGAGGTTCGATTTTAAAGTGTTTCATAGATCAAATTTAAGAGCTTTATCCACCAGTCCAAGAAACTTTCTTTCCTTCCTCCATTTATCTGCACTCCAGTCATCATTTTAGCCATATCGACAGATTCTTCTCAATACTATTACTGTATCTCTACCATAACAAAGTCAGGTTGAACTTTGTAATAATACCCTGTCAAAATCCAAATAAACCATAAGCATTTCATTCCCGTTATCTATCCTCTCTATAGTTCCAATGAATTATATCAAGTATTATTGACATTCTGAATGGCCTTGAACCCTTCAGGTGTTTTACAATCTTGTTCTGAAATATTAAAGACTTCAGCCATCTACCAACAACTGGATCGAGAACTACTGCCGAAGGAGGTAGTAGACGTAGGTACCATTGTATAGTTTAAGGGTGGCACGGTGGCGCAGCGATAGTTGCTGCCTTATGCCCCTGTCCCACTTAGGAAACCTGAACGGAAACCTCTGGAGACTTTGCGCCCCACCCAAGGTCTCCATGCGGTTCCCGGAGGTTGCAGGTGGTTGCCGGAGGTTGCAGGTAGTGGAAGCAGGTAGGGAGACTGACAAAAACCTCCGGGAACCACACGGAAACCTTGGGTGGGGCGCAAAGTCTTCAGAGGTTTCCGTTCAAGTTTCCTAAGTGGGGACAGGGGCATTACAGCGCCAGGGACCCGGGTTCGATCCTGACTACGGGTGCTGTCTGTACGGAGTTTGTACGTTCTCCCTGTGACCTGTGTGGGTTTTCTCTGGGAGCTTGGGTTTCCTCCCACACTCCAAAGTTTGTAGGCTAATTGGCCTGGTAAAACTGTCCATAGTATGTTTAGGCTGATGTTAGTGTATAGGGATCGCAGGTCGGCGCAGACACGGTGGGCCGAATGGCCTGTTTCCACGCTGTATAACAAAACAGAACTGATCATTTAGACAGGTACATGGATAAGATGGATTTAGAGGGATATGGGCCAAACGCTGGCAGGTTAAATCCAAAAATGGACACAAAATGCTGGAGTAACTCAGCGGGACAGGCAGCATCTCTGGAGAGAAGGAATGGGTGATTTGGGTCGAGACCCTTCTTCAGACCACATTTTAACCCAGATTCACTGCTCTACTGATAAATCCATCTGTACTATTGACTTTAACTGTTCCCTATGATAATTGAGGTAAAATTTTAAATTGAGTTTCATCCTTCAAAAGGCTCAGCTATTTCCTGTATATTGTTCCTGTATATGTACATACAGAGATGAAACCAAAATAGCATCTGCCAAGGAACACATTTAGTCCTATAAGTTAAGCCTTCAAAAACCCCACGACCCCTCCTGCCTTTGAGGACACTAGTCATCAAAACATGCATTCAATTATATATCCAGCAATCCTTCCTAACGTTTAGTGTACATGACAGCAGATGACTTGGCCATTTTCCAGAAAGACCAGACATGGCGATAGTTCTACATTGAGATACAGGATCCAACCATATTTCATGTCGCACCACAGTGTGTCAAGCACAATCCATGAGGATCGCTGCAACCAAGTGTCCTGTTGCAGACTGCATTGCAATGCAGTAACCAAACCGGAATCAAAGCACTATCGTTCAATGGTTTCTCCTCGCATTTTCTAGTTTTTTTTTCTTTGAAAGTCTGGACAGCTCTCTCTTTTCCCATGTGCATGTTGTTATGTGGACCGACCAGATTTGTTTGCAAGTTCTGCTTGCTTTTACGTGCCGATTCCTCGTTTTGGCCAATTTTCGGTATATGCTCCAACAACAACCATTTCTAAAACCCTTCAAGACTGATTCTGCACAGTAACACCCCTTAGCTACTAAGGGAGTGTGTGCACACATCTGTAAACACGGCTGTTGCAGAGAACATTTAGAATGATGTTTTGACAAAAATCAAAAAAGATAATTTCCAAATGCATCATGAACATGGAAGTGAACAATTATCAACCATATACTTCCAATATTCTATTCCACAGCTATATATGATATATGATTTCATATATAGACACACACACACGTATCTATATATATGTGCATACACATATATATATATATTTACACACACACACACACACACACACACACACACACACACACACACACACACACACACACACACACACACACACACACACACATACACACACACACACACATATATACACACACACACACACACACATACACACACACACACACACACACACACACACACACACACACACACACACACACACATATATATGTGTATATATATATATCATCACTCTGCTTGCTGTGAGGTTGGAATTGCTGCCTGCTCTCTGCTTGGAGTGTTGTGGGATTGGATTTGCAGCCTGCACTTCGCTTTGAGCGCTGTGAGATTGGATTTCCAGGCCTGCACTGAAATGACTTTTGAGGTAAATTCTCAGATTTTCTTTGTTAAAATTTGACCGCTCAATCTCTCTATATTAAAATTGTCTTTTTTTTTTATCAACAACAAAGAGACATCAAGAGGCAGTGAGCAGCAGAACACAAGAGACAAAACATGAAATCACTTAATAAATCTAATCTTTAATGTTTAAATTGTTGTTATATTTTAAGAGTAATTTACATTTTAAACTTTAATAAATAATTTTCCCACTTGCAATGCTTGCGTATTCTTCATCACAATGGGAGCCTAATAGGCAGGAATGGCTGCGCTCTTGGAGAGCCACTAAGAGTGCATGGGGGGAGGTTGAGGGTAGATGGACTGAATGGGTGGGGGGGAGACGAATGGCAAGGGGAAGAATGCGGGGGGTGAAGGGAGGAGGGGTGACTGAGTGAACTGCCACCACACCAGCCGTGAGTGACTGCACTGCCAGCCCACCAGCCATGGGTAAGTGAACTGCCAGCCCACCAACTGTAAGTGACTGAAGTGCCAGCCCACCAGCCATGACTTAGTGAACTGCCAGCCCACCAGCCATGACTCACTGAACGGCGTCCAAGAATCCATTCAGTCCACTATGTCTATATTAGCCCTCTGGAAACCAGTCTCTTCAGCGCACAACACCCATACTAGTGCTCCATAGATCCACGCAAGGATAGACTTTCCTCCTTCATTGCTGTGATCTGTAAAAATAGATGAAAATGTCTAAAATTGATTGACCACCCTCTCCCCTTCTCTCTCACAGTGTCTGTCACCTGTTTTCGGCAGATTTGCTGGCAGTTTCTCAGCTGCCAGCCCGCCAGGCCTGAGTTTCTGATCTGCCAGCCCGCCAGGCCTGAATTACTGAGCTGCCAGGCCTGCGTGACTGAGCTATCAGGCCTGATTGACTGAGCTGCCAGGCCTGAGTGACTCAGCTACCAGGCCTGAGTGACTGAGCTGCCAGGCCTGAATAACTGAGCTGGCTGGCCTCAGTGACTGAGCTGCCAGGCCTCAGTGACTGAGCTGCCAGCCCAAGAATCCATTCGGCCCACAATATCCATACTAGCCCTCTGGAAACCAATCCCTTCAGCCCACAACACTGGTGGAGAGGTGGAATATTGCATTGGGGGACCAGCCTTCCAGTGTGAAGCCGGGACCCAGCGGGTCCCACTTAGTCTAGTATATTTATATATATACACATAAGCACACACACGCATACATATATATACACACATATACTCACACACACTCTCATATATATACTGTATACATATACATATATACACATACATATATATACACACACACATACAGCGTTTTGGTATAATAAAGAAAAAGTATGTTTGGTAATAAAATATATGTAGAGCAGCATCTTCACAGAAAGATGTATTTTTTAGCAGTTCAGTTAACCTAAGAACCCGGATATACAGAATTTATTTGGTCCCTACAAGAATGAAAAATTAGGGAAGTTTCCATTCATACTGGGGTAGAACATATCTGTAGGTGAACTAATCTTCTCAAACATACGGCTTTCTCGCAAGATGCCGTTCTGCATATGTCTTACAAGCAAGGGAAGAGTGCAGTTTTCTGCAGCTCACCAGCTGTTTTGTGAATAGAATTCCGACCAACACTGCACATCTTTTGAGGAAAACGTAGTTTGATTTTCCTGTTTTAAATACGCGTGCAATTTGGCACATGTCACCAGCAAAAAATAGGTCATGATGCACCCACGGAATACACATCATAAGTCCCGTGCCATTTAAATCAGCCCATGCAAGGACAGCTGTTGTATGGCAGAACACAAAGCTTGGGTAATTTCTTTTATTGAACCTGTTAGATGTATTATGCATTATTTGTCTATCGGCAGCTGTGAAATTGACAGCTCTTCCCCATCTAGCCTCGGCTCCAGGTGAAACCGTGTCTGCATTTGAATGCCAGAGAAACTTCATTGGGCCTTGGAACATCACCTATTCCGCACTAAACAAAGGTTCTGCTGAGTTCAGCGCTTGTCTGGAGCGTGCACTAAATCCAACATCGCAGCAGCAGTTTAGTAAAACATTGGTAGTTTATTATGGAAATTAAACTTCATAGAAGATAGAACAGTACAACACTGAAACAAACCCTTCAGCCAAATGTAATGCCAAGGAAGACTAATCTCATTTGCCTGCACATGCCCCAATTCTCAATGTATGCGCTGCTGCAGGTAAGAAATTTATTGTTCCGTTTTGGTACATATGGCATTGACTCTCAATGTGCCAATCTAAAAAAACAATCTGACAGATGTGCAAATGTTTTCAACACCACCACCGTGTTTTCCTCCACCACCACTGTACAAAATCATGAGAGGAATAGATCTGGTAGATGCACAGAGTCTCTTGCCCAGAGTAGGGGAATCGCGGACCAGATGACATAGGTACAAGGTGAAGGGAAAAAGATTTAATAGGAATCTGAGGGGTAACTTTTTCACACAACGGGTGGTGGATGTATGGAACGAGCTGCCAGAGGAGGTAGTTGAGGCTGGGACTATCCCAACGTTTAAGAA
Source organism: Amblyraja radiata (assembly GCF_010909765.2). NCBI lineage: Eukaryota > Metazoa > Chordata > Chondrichthyes > Rajiformes > Rajidae > Amblyraja > Amblyraja radiata. Next base: position 8,766,851 of record NC_045968.1, on the reverse strand, counting down.
ACAGTTAGACAGGTACATGGATAGGACAGGTTTAGAGGGATATGGACCAAGCGCAGGTAGGTGGGGCTGGTGCAGCTGGGACATGTTAGCCGGTGTGGGCAAGTTAGGCCGTAGGGCCTGTTGCCACGCTGTATCACACTGTGACTCTATGACCACTCCTGGCATAACTCCTTCAAATTTTGCCCAAAGTACTGGCAGATGTTTAGGACACTGTGGACACTTGGGCAAGCTGGGCTGGATGACCTTTAAGCCACTCAAGGGGAAAGCATCAGTCACCAACCTGGTTAATGCGACCAATTTTAAGAAGGGTTCTAACATGGGAGGAAAGGGATAACAAGGCAGAAAGATTGAGAATTGGAATTCCGGAGTTTTGGGTCAAGGCGACAGTTTCCGTTTCAGTTTACTTTATTGTCAGTCACGTGTACCGAGGTACAGTGAAAAGCTTTTGTTGTGTGCTAACCAGTCAGCAAAAAGACAACACATGATAACGATCGAGCCACCCACAGTGTACAGATAAATGATAAGGGAATAACGTTTAGTACATGATAAAGCCAGTAAAGTCCGATCAAAGATAGTCGGAGGGTCACCAATGAGATAGATAGTAGTGTACTACTGCCCTCTAGTTGTGGTACGATGGTTTAGTTGCAAAACCTTATTCAAATCTTATTCAAATCTAATGCCAAATCTTATTCTATCTTCATAATTGCTGGAGCAGAACATTCTGGACCTTCCTCTGGAGCTGTCTGCCCTGATCATCTTCTGCATAGGACATACAATATGATCTGACATTAATTACATAAGATAGAATATTTTGTTATGCTCTAATTTATAATCATTATATATTGCTTTTGGGGAGGTGATACAATTCACTTGGCTGTTTATTTTATCTAATGTTATTATTGGCAATAAAATTATAGATCGTGGTGTTGTGCAGTAAACCGTGGTGGCGTGTGTTTTCCCCGGCAACAGTCCTGGTACGCTCGCCGCGGACCCAGGAAACCCATATCCAAGAGGCGAGATGATAAGCCCTGCCCAGGAATGAGTAGGTTAACCTATGATGAGTGTTTGTCGGCACTGGCCTGTGCTTGCTGAAGTTTAGAAGAATGAGGGGGAACCTCATTGAAACGACTGTCATATGAGGACAGATTGAAAAGACTAGGCTTGTATTCACTGGAGTTTAGAAGGATAAAGGGGGGATCTTATAGAAACATATGGATATGGATATGGGGAGTCAAGGGATATGGGGACAAGGCAGGCACAGGTTATTGATAGGGGATGATCAGCCATGCTCACAATGAATGGCCGAATGGCATCCTCCTGCACCTATTTTCTATGTTTCTATGTACCAAATAGTGAAAGGCTTGGATAGAGTGGATGTGCAGAGGATGTTTCCACTAGTGGGAGAATGTAAGACTAGAGGTCGTAGCCTCAGATTTAAAGGACGTTCTTCTAGGAAGGAGATGAGGAGGAATTTCTTTAGTCAGAGGGCGCTGAATCAGTGGAATTCTTTCCCATGGTTGGAAGTGGAGGCCAAGTCAATGGATATTTTTAAGGCAGAGATAGATAGATTCTTGATTAGTACGGGTGTCAGAGGTTATGGGGAGAAGGCCGGAGAATGGGGTTAGGTGAAAGAGATAGATCAGCTATAATTGAATGGCGGAGTAGACTTGATGGGCCAAATGGCCTAATTCTACTCGTATCACTTATGACCTCACGCCCTGAAGGCCGGAGAGGATGATGAAGAGATTCAAGATGGCGGCGGTGGCAATGGACACAAGTGTAAATGGGGTCTTACCTCCCGCACTCACAAAGCACTCTGGGTGGGAGAAGGAGGTTGCAGGAGGATGCAAGAGGTGCCCCTGCGGCACAAGGTCTGAACTGTGGCTGGGTGGGGCAAGGAACGACGGTCCACTGGCCGATGTGCGGATCCAGACTCAGGTGACGTCGGAGTGAGCCGCTGGAGGGGACATATGTACCATAGCTAGAGGGCAGGAGCCTGGGGCTCGGCTGGATCCCGTGCCACTCCAAGAGGCTGAGCGTGTGGATCATAGAAACATAGAAACATAGTAAATACGTGCAGGAGTAGGCAATTCGGCCCTTCGAGCCAGCACCGCCATTCAATATGATCATGTCTGATCATCCAAAATCAGTACCTCGTTTCCCGGTTGGCTCTAGCAGCGCTGTACAGGGCTCTGTCGCCAGACCTGAAGGCGGTGTTGCGGTCCTTGAGGAGAGTTTGGACCTCTTTTGTCATCCACGGCTTCTGGTTGGGGTACACCCGGATGAGTTTGTCGACGGTGACGTTGTCAACACAGTTCTGGATGTAAAAGAGTACCGTGGATGTGTACTCCTCCAAGTCCTGATTTCCAAAAATGTCCCAGTTTGTCCTTTCAAAGCAGTCATGTAGCTGTGAGGAAGCTCCTTCAGGCCAAGTTGTAACAGTCCTGGTGGTGGGTTGAGCTTTTCTCCTGAGGGGGGTGTATGCTGGTGCTAAGTGAATGGATAGGTGATCCGACTGGTCTAAGTGTGGTAGTGGTGTGGCTCTAAACCCCTTCTTGATGTTTGAGTAGGCCTTGTCTAATGTATTTTCTCCCCTGGTTGCACATTTGATGTGTTGTTCAAACTTGGGGAGAACTGATTTTAAGTCTGCGTGATTGAAATCACCAGCTATGATATGGGCTGCTTTGGGGTAGGTGTTCTCTTGTTTGCTGATAGCGCTATGGAGGTAGCCTAGGGCTATGCTAGCATTAGCATCCAGTGGGATATACACAGCTGTAACTATGACCATGGTAAACTCACATGGAAGGTAGAAAGGCCTGCGTCTAACTATCAGGTACTCCAAATCAGCAAAACAGTGTCTGTCTATGATTGTGATATTTGTGCACCAGTTGTTGTGAACGTAGATGCATAACCCCCCTCCTTTGCTCTTACCGGTGTCTTTGTTTCTATCCCAGCGAAATGCTGTGCGGCCTGCTAGCTCAATGGCTCCGTCCGGTACAAGTGCGTGTAGCCACGTCTCTGTTATTAGCAGAATGCAACTGTCCGCGATGAATTTATTTGCGGCGACCTGTAGTCTTAGTTCGTCCATTTTGTTGGTGATAGATCTGGCGTTGGTGAGAATGATGCTGGGTAGCTAAACTAAAATAAGTTTTTAATTGGCTTGTATGTGTAAATTGTCCCGAGTGTGTGTAGGATAGTGTTAATGTGCGGGGATCGCTGGTCGGTGCGGACTCGGTGGGCCCAATGACCTGTTTCCGCGCTGTATCTCTAAACTAAGATTGTGTTTATGTATAGTCATACGTTTACTGAACCCCACTGAGAGTAGGGAAGATTCAAACAAGGGGACATGACTTGAGAATTAAGGGACAGAAGTTTAGCGGTAACATGAGGGGGGACTTCTTTACTCAGAGAGTGGTGGCTGTGTGGAATGAGCTTCCAGTGAAGGTGGTGGAGGCAGGTTCGTTTTTATCATTTAAAAATATATTGGATAGTTATATGGACGGGAAAGGAATGGAGGGTTATGGTCTGAGCGCAGGTATATGGGACTAGGGGAGAATACGTGTTCGGCACGGACTAGAAGGGTCGAGATGGCCTGTTTCCGTGCTGTAATTGTTATATGGCATGCAAAAAAGAATGTCACTGTACCTCGGTCCATGTGACAATAAAGTACCATTGAACCGTTGAACTAGTGAACCATTGAGAAGCATAGATCCGGTGTACATTTAGGACCTGTTTCCCAGGGTGGAAATGCCAGACTAGGGGGCGTAGCTTTAAGTCGAGAGGGGCAAAGTTTAATGGAGATGCAAAGCAAGGCTTTTTATACAGAGTGTGTGGAACGAGTTCCCCTCTGCTTTATACAGTGTGCCTGGAAGGGCTGTGGAGGCAGATATGATAGTGGCATTGAGACTGTTGGATAGGCACACAGTTATGTAGGGCATGAGGTGATATGGATTATGGTCAGGTCGATAAGAGTTGGTCTTGGCATCATGTTCGGTACAGACATTGTGGGCCGAAGGGCCTCTTCTTGTGCTGTATGTGCCGTTCTATGCCACTTTGTGGCTTATATATCTATTTCTAATAACACTTTATGATACCACTATCGCAAATGTTTTCAAGAGATTATCACGCGCAAGTGTTTATATTTAATGTTTTTATTTCCATTGCAATAAACATACTCTCTTAGGGCAGGAGTTAATCCAGTTAAATTAAGCCTAATTATCTGGTCTATCTAACTGAACTCTAAAACTGTTTGATCTGTACGCTTTGCAGCATAAGGTCTTTTGAATTCTGAAGTGCACTCTGACAGAATAATAGTCAGATTGTGGGAAACCAAGGTTGCACAAATTTAGTGCAATCTCGGTGTAATGACCCTGAAGTTAAAGTGCAGACAGCAGCATGAAAAAGAGTTGGCAAAGCCAGTGGCAAAGATCTATAGCTGATTCCCTACCTCTGCAATCAATAAACATTGTCAACATAAATTGTCCTTTAAAAACTTATTTTAGTTTAGTTTAGTGATACAGCACGAAAACAGGCCCTTTCGGCCCACCTGTCCCTTCACCTCTCCCCTCGACTCCATTCAAGGACCCAAGCAGTCGTTCCAGGTGCGACAAAGGTTCACCTGTATCCCCTCAAACCTCATCTACTGCATCCGCTGCTCTAGATGTCAGCTGATTTACATCGGGGAGACTAAGCGGAGGTTGGGCGATCGTTTCACCGAACACCTCCGCTCAGTCCGCAATAACCTACCTGAACTCCCGGTGGCTCAGCATTTCAACTCCCCCTCCCATTCCCAATCCGACCTCTCTGTCCTGGGTCTCCTCCATTGCCAGAGTGAACAACACCGGAAATTGGAGGAACAGCACCTCATATTCCGCCTGGGTAGCTTGCGTCCGTTGGCATGAACATTGAATTCTTCCAATTTTGCTAGCGCTTGCTGTCTCCTCCCCTTCCTTAACCCTCGAGCTGTCTCCTCCCGTCCCCCCGCCCTTGGGCTCCTCCTCCTCCCTTTTTCCTTCCTTCTCCCCCCCACCCCCCATCAGTCTGAAGAAGGTTTCGGCCCAAAACGTCACCTATTTCCTTCGCTCCATAGATGCTGCTGCACCCGCTGAGTTTCTCCAGCATTTTTGTGTACCTTCGATCTTCCAGCATCTGCAGTTCCTTCTTGAACACTTTGATGCAAGGAAAGTCTCTGGAGAATTTTCAAGCTGCATTTGCCCAGGAACAATTCACCTTCTTCAAAATGGGCCCAATGTTTTCACTCTAAACAAAGCTTTAATAAACCACTGTAAATATTCACATCCCAGCATGTTCTTGCTTCTCTGCAGAAGGTTTCTGCTCTAATATATGAAACCACACATCCAAAGATTGTCAATGCTCTAATGAAATCAGCAGCTCGCCTTTAAATCAACTATATTTTATATGAGCAAGCCGAATGATTTTTGCAAGCAACAGCTGGATATACATTTATTCGTATATTAAATTCCTTCGGGCATGATATCCATCGGAATCTCTGCAAAGTACAGAATGATCTTTTAATTGCCTTTCTAGGAAGAGAGGACAGATTTTTAATGTCAGAGAGGAGCAGACATGCAGACAAACAAGACTCCGAAGAAGCTTAGGATACATATTTATGAATCTTGATTGTAGTATTCCAATTGAAATCCGGTGCAGATTGACGGGATGACATTTTCTCATTGCCGACCAAGACTCCACACAAAAATGAGTTTAACAGTTTCAACCCAATTCTGTTGTGGGAGAGAAATGGATTCAGAATACAAAGTTGATCCCAGTTCATGAATCTCATTTAGAAAGGCCATAAATAATGTGAGAATGACTCGGTGGCACAAATGAAGAATGGGTTGATTTTGTGCAAGTGCAATTGCAGCATTTTGTGATGCAGCTTCTCTAGCCTAGGATCATTTAATATTATGATCAGGTGCCCACAATGAAAATATGTCCCATTCCCCACTGCAAGGGCAAGGATCCACCAAAGATAAGTAAATAACAATCTTACTATACACTGTGGACTGTTTTGATTAGAATATCAAATACAAAAGCTTCCTACAAAACTCAAATGATCTTCAGAATTGCCAGCAGGAACATATGTTCCCGCCTTCTTGTCTACAGAAGCTGCTGATAACAATTCATTCTGCAGCATACTGACATAGACGATGACATTTAATCAATTTCCAGTATTTCATAGTCTCCTATCTCATCATGTACCAGAAAACATCTCAGGAATGACCTTCATATGCTCGATATCTTTTAAAAGAACTGTGCACAAACACACTGACTTCAACAAAAATCTTGACTAAGATTTAATATTGCCCTAATAACCTCATATTGCTGAATCTTACAAATAATATCTATTATTATAAATAAATATTGCTAGAACTGGCAAAATAGCCAATAACATTTTTTTCACTAAACCAAATAAGGAAACACAACTTTTTTAAATCATATATAAATGCAATGTTAATAATAGTGAATGGAAGTGCAGTTTGAAACTGGAAAATGCGTTGTGCAATAGCTTTCTCCCCAATAGACTTTAGGCCAGGGGATTTATAATAAATTTACAGCTGTACTGCAGGTAACGCAGCGGTTCTGTTTATCAGAACAATACTGCCATCTACAGTACAGTACTACAACACCGGAAATGCTCCTAAGATGCAAAGATTTCAATTAATAAATAAAAGAGCAATCAACAAGAGACTACTTTCTGTAAAATTTGAATCATAAACCCAAATCATCACATACTAGTGAGCGACGTCTGAGGACTTCTGCCTGAAGGTTAGTATATAAAGTTGGGATTAAATTGTTTCCAAATTTCTATTTTCAAAATCAAGTCACATTTATAACAAAATAATTAGTAATTTATTAATTGCAGCTGGCAGCATTGAATCATGCACATTATCTACTCTCAGAGACATACAGCACAGAAACAAGGCCTTTGGCCCAACTTGGCCATGCCAGCCTATTTGCCCCATCTACACTAGTCCCACCTGCCCACGTTTGCCTCATATCCCTAAACCTTTCATATCCATGTACCTATCCATGTCCATGTCTTTTAAATGTTGTCATGGTAACTGCCTTAACTACCTCCTCTGGTACCTCCTCAGATTCCATATACTCATCGTCCTCTGTGTGAAAAAAGTTGCCCCTCAGGTTCCTATTAAAACTTTCCCATTTCACCTTAACCCATGTCCTGATTCCCCTACTCTGGGTAAAAGACTATGCATTCATCCTATTTATTGGCCTCATGATCTTATATACCTCTATAAGATCACCCCTCATCCTCCTGTGCTCCAAGGAATACAGCCCAAGCGTTTTCAACCTATCCCTATAGCTCATATACTGTTTTATATATATCTATATTACTAAAAGTCTCATCTTGTCATTACACTCCCTTCAGTTTTATTTTGAAGTTTTGAACATAGCCAATTTAACGGCAATAACCTTCAATACTTTTGAGTTGAAGTTAGATTGAAAGTGGAGCATTTTAATTCTAAGACATATGATAATAATCTAAAAGCACCACTTTCACAATATTTCAATTTAAAAACTTCAATGTTCGAATAGTGGAAAATTATTCTTCAATTCATCGCTGATTACATTCAACTATTCAAAAGTTAATATATGTCTCTTGAATAGACTTTTCAATAGCATAACATCAAAGACCCCACTGAATATTCAAGTTGCTCAAATGCCGGTTCATATTAAGTGCTCTCCAGATAACTAAGGCAACAGGTCCCTTTTACGTATTTGAGATGTTGTCTAGAGTCAAGAGTGTTTACTTGTTATTTGTACTGGCAACGGAACTGTGAGAATCTTACTCGCAGCAGCATTACAGGCCTGAGAACATGACATTCGTAGATAACATAAGAAGCAAAAATTTAGATGTTTTTTAGATGTTTTTTTATTAAGGACAGTGCATATTTATAAACATTTGCATGCAATACGCAAGATTATAGCTATAGGCTAATTTCCATCTGTAGTCCCTCTGGTAAACCAGGTTAACACATCACAACACATTCAATCTATAAGAAAAGAATCAAAACAAAACAAAAGACAAACAAAAAACATAACAAAACAGACAATAAAGTTAATAACCTCAATATTAGTGCAAAAAAGCACAAAGTGCTTAGTGCGACCTAAGATAGTTTATTGTTTATAGTTTAGTTAGTGCTGTGTAGTGTTCAAGAACCTGATGGTCATTAATAGAGCCAGGATTTTGCCATGTGCCTTTTCATGCCTTTTTTGATGATTTCACCAGGATAATGCCTTTTTCACGATCGAGTGCCTAAATCAGCCTTTTTTTTGCCGTTTTGCTAAAAGGTGGTGCTATTTTCTCTAGATGTGCCGTGATTACAATGACATTTTTTATGTTAACATGTTAATATTAATGTTATTATTAATGTGTTAACATGGTATAACTTACAAGAAATTTTCCACCACCGGGGCGAAATCAGGGCACCGCCGTCGGTCGTTCATTCGTTCGTGCCGCTGCCCGCTGGTTCAGTTTTCTCCAAGATCTATTTAAGAAAGAACTGCAGATGCTGGAAAAATCGAAGGCAGACAAAAAATGCTGAAGAAACTCAGCGGATGAGGCAACATTTATGGGGGAGAAGGAATAGGTGACTTTTTGGGTCGAGACCCTTCTTCAGACTGATGAGGAGGGGCGGGAAAAAGAAAGGAAGATGCGGAGACAGTAGGACTAGAAGGAGAGCTGGGAAGGGGGAGGGGGAGGTGGGAGAAGACAACGGCTATCTAAAATTAGAGAAGTCAATGTTGATACCACTGGGGTGTAGACTACCCGAGCGAAATACCCAAGCTTGTCTCCTCACTACATTTACTGCTGGCTCCAGTCGCAAATCTGAGTTTTCGAGCGATCTGTGCAAGGCATTCATTGATGCTGGAATTCCACTGTGGAAATTGGAAAACAAATCTCTCAGAGGTTTTTTAGAGAAATACACAGAGGAACATATACCAAGCGAGTCATCATTATGGAAAAATTATGTTGACTGCAACTTCAACATTGTTGTGCAGAAAATTAGAGATGAAGTTGCACGCAAAAAAATATCGATCTCAATAGATGACACAACTAATGCTGTGGGGTGATATGGTGCTAATGTGGTCATCGGTACACTGGAGAGGCAGGTCAACCATCAAAGGAGTATTTGTTGATATCGGAAGTATTGGAGAAGTCAAATAGCTCAACTATTGCTCAGTTGTTTACATTTTCACTTGCTGTACTTTGGCCAGAAGGTATAAAACACGAGAATATTCTTCTGTTTGTGACTGATGCAGCTGCATACATGAAAAAAGCTGCTCGTGCTCTTAAAATTTTAGTCCCCAAAATGTTGCATTTGACTTAGCTCAAGGACTTCATAGAATTGCCAAGCACATACATAGCTTGTTTCCAAATGTCGATCGCTTAGTTTCCAATGTCAAGAAAATCTTCCTCAAAGTACCATCACGTGTGCAGTTGTTCAAGGAAATGGCACCCGAGATCCCGCTACCTCCTCAGCCCGTTTTGACTAGGTGCGGTACATGGCTCTCTGCTGTACTCTACTATGCTGCAAATTTTGAAAAGATAAAATAAATCATCAACTGTTTTGAAGAAGAAGAATCTGCTAGTCAGGATCGTCAGTGAAATCATGCAGAAAAAGTCCCTCCACCGCGATCTTGTGTTTATTGCTTCCAATTTTGCTAGCTTCTCAAAAGCTATCACTTCTCTTAAGAAACGTGGCGAAACATTCGTGAATAACTTGCAGGTTTTCAACAAAGTAACTGACGATATCCATAAAATTCCTGGCATGCAAGGAAAATGTGAGAGAGTGATTTTAGGTGACAAAGATCTTGAAGAAATAGAAAACATAGCTAAAGTTCTCAATGGTAGTTGTAATGCACAAGATAGCGACATGAATATAGAGTCTGTAGCTTGTTTCGGGTATGCACCAGTGACCTCAGCTGAAGTAGAAAGAGGTTTTTCACAACTGAAGCACATTCTGTCTGACAGGTGGCATAGTTTAACACCAGATAATTCAAAAAAATTGCTAGTAATTATGTGCAACAGGCAACTTTGGTCATTTAATGTAGTATACCTTTATATTATCATTTTTAACCATATTTTGGTCGTGGAAATACATGACTTTTTATGCCTTTTTTGTCAATAAATGCCTTTTTCTTGCCTTTTTTGTAATTTTTTATGCCTTTTTGCCTGCCTATTTCAGAGTTTTTTAGCGCTTAAACATCCTGGCTCTAGTCATTAAACTAATTCCAATCATCGGGAATTGTAGCACTCACATCAACTGGTGTTGCTAACTGATTGATGGAAGCTTTAGCTCACAAAAAAATCACATAATTTGTCTGTAATTGCAAATCTTTGTGAGCAACAGCCGTGTCACAATGATTTATTTTTACAATAAGCTACTTTGCCGACTCGATCGCCCCGATGCAAATATAATTGGTCAGGATATCTGGGAGAAAGATCGTCGGTACACCTACATTGTGGGCGGCATGGTGGGGCAGCTGGTAGGCTTGCTGCCTCACAGCGCCAACTCGGGTTCAATCCTAACCTCAGGTACTGTCTGTATGGAGTTCGCATGTTCTCCCTACGGCCGCGTTGGTTTCCTCCAGATGCTTTGGTTTCTTACCTAATCCCAAAGACATGCGGGTTTTCAGGTTAATCGGTCTCTGTAAATTTCCCCTAGTGTATAGGGACTGGATGAAAGCCTATTAAGCTGCAGCGAGTAAGAATTCCATTGTTGGTACATGTGACAATTAAACACTCTGGAAATGGAATAACATAGAACTCATGTGAAGGAGTGATCAATGGTCGGCGTAGACCTGGGTGGGCCGAAGGGTCTGTTTCTGGGCTTTGTCTCTAAACTAAATCAGTAGTCTGAATTCTTGAGTCTGAAGAAGGGTCCCTACCCGAAAAGTCGCCTATCCATGTTCTCCAGAGATGCTGCCTGACCCGCTGTTCGTCCAAGGGTTTGTGGCCTTTTGTATAAATCTGCATCTGCAGTTTCTTGTTTCCACAAGCATGAATGCTAAATGTACTTGACTGGAATGTACACAAAAATGCTGGAGAAACTCAACGGGTGCAGCAGCATCTATGGAGCGAAGGAGATAGGCAACGTTTTGGGCCGAAACCCTTCTTCAGACTTCCCTGGAATGTCAAGCGCCAATGATGGCTTGGTTTCATTTTAAATACATGTAAAACGATTCCTTTCGTTACATTCTTTTTGTCTGCTCATTCTACCAATGTATAAAAAGGAGTGAGTAAGTAGGTGGGCTTTTTAATCCAAGGTCCCCATTGTACAATGCAAGTGAATGTGGTGGGGCAGGGAGCAGGAGTAACAGCAATTTGAGAACTGCTCGTAAAGATCCTATTCAAAATTACAAACCAGCCCTAATTGCAAAACATGAAATTTAGACACACTTATCACTTCTGCAAGAGCTGATTTAATCTTTGTGCTCTATAATTGCAACTATTTGATGTAGAGTGTGTGTTCAAGGAGTCCTTTGCAGAGAAGTGCCAATACAAGGGGTTCTCTGCAGGCACACCAGAGTAAATCGCAGTGTCGCAACTCCAGACTTGCCAATAGGACACTCAATAGGACACAATTGCAGGCCACAATACAATTAGGGGATGCTTAATCACCTGACTGGCATCAGAACCTCACGAGTGGTGGGTGGCATGGGCAGCACAGTGGCCCAGCAGTAGAGTTGCTGCCTTACAGCGCCAGAGACCCGGGTTTGATCCTGACTACGGGTGCTGTCTGCACGGAGTTTGTGCCTTCTCCCCGTGACCTTCGTGAGCTTTCTCCAGGTTTCCTCCCACATTCCAAAGACGTACAGGTTTGTAGGCTAATTGGCTTCGGTGAAAAATGTAAATTGTTCCTAGTGTGTAGGAGAATGCTAGTGTACGGGGATCGCTGATCGATGCGGACTCGGTGGGCCAATGGGTCTGTTTCCGTGCTGTATCTATAAACTAAACGTTTAATACAATATATGACTAATAGTTTTATAGAATGGAGCTGCAGAGGAGTGTAAAAAAAACCCTATTCCAGCCACAGTTACCAAGCAGCAGGCTTGTATCTGCATCATGTACTGTTGGCGATCAGACTTGTATTACACATTAATGGGATGGGAGGTCTTGTAATTGATGGGGGCTGTGATGGTGTCTTTAGGACTCTGCATAATGTTGTGTAATGTTCCGCATAATGGTGGCTCAGACTTGAAGAGACCGCAATCTGCACAAACTCTCCGCTATTTGCAAAAAGGAGAATGTGATAAGTTTTCTTCAGTGAAGCTGGATTCGGTCACTAGTTTAGTGTAAGCACAAGCCGCAGACTGCAATTTTGACCATAACAGGGTGCAATTAACTGGAAGCAAAGAATTTGATGCTTTATTATCTCCGCCTGGCCCATGCAGTGGGATGCCAGCTGTGGCAGTGGTAGCCTGTCGTTTGCAGGTGACAGATGTCTCTGCTTGCTTCCATTAACCACAGCTTCTCTCTGCATGTATACAACAGCTCTGCATTTACACGCTGGCCAGATAATGATTTCGCCCAGCTTTCTTCGTCTGAGAATATCTCGCTGCTGTTCATAACCTGTTCTAAACTAGAATTAAATTGCCAAACGGATTTCAATTTTTTTCTAAGCAAGTTTTTCCACTACCTTAAGATTCATGAAGGTTAACTGGCCAAATAACAAATGTCAGGAGTAGGGAATCTTAAGATTACAAAGGTTTTCGCAATGATTTGAAGAAAAACAGGTGAAGATGCCTTTTCAGGCAACTGAACCATCCTACCACAACTTGAGAACAGTCCTGAACTACTATCTACCTCACTGGTGACCGTCAGACTATCTTTGATCGGACCTTACTGGCTTTACCTAGCAATAAACGTTATTCCTTATCATGTATCTATACACTGTGAATGGATCAATTGTAATCATGTATTAACTTTCCGCTGACTGGTTAGCATGCAACAAACATTTCACTGTACCTCAGAACAAGCGACAATAAACTAAACTGAACTGAACTGGCTGATTTACTTCGTTTAGAGATACAGCATCTCAGCCAAGTCCATGCCGACAAATCAATCACCCGTTGACACACGTTCCATGCTGTTCCACTTTCTCATCCACTGCACATTTGGGGGCAATTTAGAGGTCAATTAACCTGCAAACCCACACATCTTTGGGATGGTTTTTAACAAACGTCACCACAATTTAAAGGAACGTCTTAAGAGTCATTGATGTCAGGAAAATCTCATGGCCATGAGCATGCCTCTCATCATGGGACTGACTTTGGATGCAAAGGCATGAAAATTACTGGCAATACCATCTGTCCATGTTCCCCAGAGATGCCGTCAAACCTGCTGAATTACTCCAGCAATTTGTGTCCTTTAGCATTCATGCTGTATTATTAACTTTCCCATGGGTGTCAAAGCAGTAGAGTTGCTACCTTACAGTGCTTGCAGCTCCAGACACCCGGGTTCGATCCCATCTCCGGGTGCTGTCCGTACTGAGTTTGTACGTTCTCCCCGTGACCGCGTGGGTTTTCTTCTAGATCTTCGGTTCCCTCCCACACTCCAGAGACATACAGGTTTGCAGGTTAATTGGCTTGGTATAAGTGTAAATTGTCACCTAGTGTGTTTAGGACAGTGTTAATGTGCGAGGGTCGCTGGTCGGTGCAGACTCGGTGGGCCAAAGGGCCCGTTTCCACGCAGTATCTCAAAAAAAAAAAAAAAAAGACACTACAACCATACTGAAAGCAATACAGCACTTACTAACGAAGTCTTTATAGACTGTGAATCCTCTTTCACAAAGTCAGATTAAAGTTGATATTCCAAATCAGTTTCAAATGAATATTGAAGCTGAAAGAAGGACTGATTAGGCACCAGTAGAAATAACTGCAAACAATTTCTCACCTACTTCCCTTGTCAAATATCCCAAGCACTATTTCCATTTCACCAGGAATGCACATCCTTATGTAGTTCATATCTTCTTCAAAGGTGGGATATTGGGCATTAGATTGCTGAGCTAACAAACAGGCAAACTCAGAGGGCTGAAGGGAGGTTAGTGCTGAGAGGGAGGCTTTTGATTTGCTTCAGGTGGTCTGGACTTTATTTTGTGGATCCGAACACCGTTTAACCTCCCATCACCCAAAAATATACATCTTGGACCACTTCCTGAACAGTTGCAGAAGTATATATGCATCAAGCATTTATCACTATCAATTCAAAAGTGAACATGAAATTAGAAAGCCATAATGCAACAAACATAAAATGTAATTAAAAAAAAAAAAAAATGCAGATACTGGTTTATACCAGATATTGAATCAGATATGCAATATTCACCTTCACATGGTATGAAGAAACACCAACGTTTTTTGCATAAAGAGACACAAAATGCTGGAATAATTCAGATCAGGCAGTACAGCTGGAGAAAATGGATAGGTGACATAATGGCCAGTCTTGACGCGCTGTGACGCGCGGTGTTTTTTCAAGTGTCGCAACATTTTTTTTGTCGCCACTGGATTTTGAAATGTTTAAAATCTTTTAGCGACACTGATATGACACTGACAAAATCGCCAAGTGGGACAGGCCCTTTACCTATCCATTTTCGCCAGAGATGCCACCTGACCCGCTGAGTTACTCCAGCATTTTGGGTCTATTTTTATGCAACAAACCTTGGTGTTTCTTCCTACCATGTGAAGGTGAATTGTTGCATATCTGATTAGACATACCACATGGAATAGGCCCTTCGGCCCACCGAGTCCATGCTGACCATCGATCACCCGTTCACAGTAGTTCTATGTTATCCCGCTTTCGCATGCATTCCCTACACATATGGGGCAATTTTACAGAGATTATTAACCTACCAACCCGCGCATCTTCGGGATGTGGGAGGAAACTGGAGCACCCAGAGGAAAGCCACGCGGTGACAGGGAGAACGTTCAAACTCCACACAGGTAGCACCCGAGGTCAGAACTGTAAGATCTGATATGCATTGTTCGTGCCTTCATTATGAAAGTATTGAGGATGCTTACTCTGCAAATATAACCTTCAACTAATAAGTAATGAGGTCTCGCATCACTTCCACGCCCCTGTGCAAACCTGATCAAACAATGTCATACTTGAATCGAACCTCTTCCATTCCAGTATCATCTCGTGGGAACCCAAACTAAACGTTCAAAGCGATCAAATTAAATTTTAAAACTCCACCTCAGTTCCCAATTTAAAATTGACATGAATTATTAGCAGAGCATTTATACTTTAATAATGCATACTTGACTACCACATTAATATTCCTTACTTGCTTGGGTTCTTCCAAGAATTCCGCATATTCAGTCCCGCATTTACAGTATGTCAAAAAATCCATAGGGCTGTCTTTCTTTGTCTCTCATCAAGTTTTAAATAGCATTGACAAGTGGATACAATTTGGATATTTCATCCTCTAAATTATCTTAAATTTAAGATTTTTGCATCAGATTGACTTTCAAAGGAAGTAAAAGATTATTGTATAAAAAACAAGCAGCTAAATTTAACAGCACAAAAATAGTTGACAAATTGAAAGAAATTTTATTGAGATTTGTGTCAAATGATAACATTCTTAGAAATGATTTGACAGATGTCAGCACAAAGTTTACTGTCATTCTTAATACATGCAGGTAGTGCTGTATTTGACTATCAGATCTTACAGTTCTGACCTCGGGTACTACCTGTGTGGAGTTTGAACGTTCTCCCTGTCACCGCGTGGCTTTCCTCTGGGTGCTCCAGTTTCCTCCCACATCCCGAAGATGCGCGGGTTGGTAGGTTAATAATCTCTGTAAAATTGCCCCATATGTGTAGGGAATGCATGCAAAAGCGGGATAACATAGAACTACTGTGAACGGGTGATCGATGGTCAGCATGGACTCGGTGGGCCGAAGGGCCTATTCCATGTGGTATGTCTAATCTAAACTAAGCAGGTAAAAAGCTCCATTCCCTGAAGTTGAATATATCCAAAGGAAGATGGCTGTGATTATTAGCGAAAAAACACCCGTCCTAGGACATTACTGTACACATTTCCCTGGTAGAATGCCAACACCCAAAGTGCCTCATCAATTAATTTCCATCATATGTGCATCTTTATGAAGAGTTCCACTTGTTTAAATTACACCCACTGGGCTTGCATGTTTCAGCAACAGTTAGTGCACAGTATTCCTGCATGCTCAAACCACATTTCAGGCATTTGAGCACATAATCTAACGTTACACCCGAGTGATCGTGTAGTGTAATACTGCACTCCAGGTAACACAGGTGTCAATGACTCAAAATCTCCTTGCTTTCTTGTGAATGCAAAATAAACCATTATACTACAAGTTGTGTAAGCAAGTCTATTTATTGTCAATAATGTCATGACCAACATTTTGTTTTCAAATTAAAATAACTGATAAAACAGAATATAGTCTCACTCGTTGTTTACAACTTTGGCAGATATTGATTTTTGCATTTCTTGAATTACAAAGACCCCACTTGAAAAATATAAAACCTATATCAGATTTGCTTTGCAATGTCCTCAGATTATAAAGGGCAAAATGAGAATACTTATTTGGAAAGCAAGCACAGGAAATGAAAAAATCTCATTCCTTAAGATAATTTTATTTAAGGATTTAATGGATTAGACATATTCAACTTCTCTATCTGTATTACTTTACTGTATATTAAGTAATATTGTACAGTTATCAATAATTTATTTTTCAGCTATCATATACTAGAATGTCAAATTCAACAAAATATTTGCAAGGAAATTAAAGCTTCAGTTTAACCTTAATTGAGAGTTCAAGAATTTTTATCTTTAAGTCAGCAGAAATAAATCTCTGCATACATAGAAAAACATCATACCTCACATCAGTTATCATGCTCCCTAATTTGTAGAAGGGCAGATTAACTAAAAATAAGGTAATTTCCTCAAATGCTACAAATTCAAGGCTTGTATGTTAATATGAAAATAGGAATTTCCTAAATGTGCTGGCGAGACTAGTGTAAATGCAAAATATTTACACAGCCATTTCCAGTATCACAGCATGCAAGATTAGACAACAGTTTGGGTTTCTATCATCATTAAACAGTTTAATTCAAGGTTTTCTTCAGTCAATCATTTCTGCGCCTTCACCGCCCGTAGCATCAACAGAAATATGAAGGTCCTCCAACATCTCCGCTAGACTGATCCGGGGAGCACCATCATCATCAGTGTCACTTTCAACTGGAACTTTTGAAGAATCTGCGAGTAAAAGTTATCTGTGTTTACTATAACCACATTTATTACTATTGGATTTCAGTACTGTGAAGTTTCAAACAGAATACTCTGAATACGCAATAAATGCGATGTCAAATTTACAAGTAAAAACAAAATTACAGATACTTGAATTGAATTACAAAATCTATTATAAAGATATTAGCAGAGGGTTGCAAGGAAAAGTGATCTTGCCTTCATCTTTAGCAAACAAGTGAGGTATCAGAAGGACTGAAGGGCAACTGGTTTAGCATGTTCTTCCCATATTTAAGGGTCTTAAGGAAAAGGAAGGGAACTACAGGCCAGAGAGTCTTGCATCACTGATAGGTAAAACAACGAGGTAAATATTTTTGGGAATGAGATTTGATCTTGTGGAAAGACAAGGACTTATTAGGGAGGGTTGGTGTGGCTTTATGCATGGCAAATCATTCCTCATAAATGCATGTTTATTGAGTTTAGCAAGAAAATTGATGAAGGCACAACTTTTGACAAGTTCAGACACGGTGGAGTGGTCCAGAAAGTAAAGGCACATGGTTCAAGGAATTTTCACCATATACTATCAATATCCTACACTAGGGACAATTTAACTATTTTTGCTGAAGCCAATTAACCTACAAACGTGTACATCTTTGGAGTGTGGGAGGAAACCCGAGCACCAGGAGAAAACCCACGCGGGCACAGGGAGAACGTACAAATTCTGTACAGGAACACCCCCCCCCCCCCCCGGTAGGCGGGATAGAACCTGGGTGTCTGGCACTGCAAGGCAGCAACTCTACCGCTGTGCCACTGTGCTGCCCTACTGATAGTTGGAAAGTTAGGCAGAAAGGTGGCAGATGGAATATAACACGCAAGTGCAAGTTCATAACTCCCTGCAAATGGCGACACAGGTGGATAAGACAGTGGCGGTGTTTACGTTGCTTGTCTTCACAGGCAGGGGCATTGAGCATAAGAAATGGGATATAACTTTGCAGTCGTACAAGATATTGGTCAGGCCTCAGTTGGAATAGTGTGTTCTGGTCACCACACTATAGAGTCATGCAGCACAGAAACAGGTCCCTCGACCCAACTTGTCCATGACAACCAAATTGCCCTATCTATGCTAGTCCATTTATCTGTGGTTCGCCCATATCACTCTGGACATTTTCTAACTATGTACCTGTCTAAATGTTAAGTATTATTGTACCGGCCTCAACTGCTTTCTCTGATAGTTCGATCCATATACCCATGTAGGGTGGCACAATGGCACAGCAGTAGAGCAGCGCCAGAGACCCCGATTCGATCCTGACTACAGGTGCTGTCTATACGGAGTTTTTACGTTCTCCCCGTGACGGCGTGGGTTCTCCCCCCCCCCCCCCCCCCCCCCCCCAAGATCTTCGGTTTCCTCCCACACTCCAAAGACATTCAGATTTGTAGGTTAATTGCCTTGGTAGGAATGTAAATTGTCCCTAGTGTGTAGGAGTGTTAGCCTACAGGGATCGCTGGTCGTGCACCGAAGGGCCTGTTTCCACACTGTATCTCTAACCCAAACAACCCATTGTGTGGATAAAATTGCCCCTCGGGTTCCTATTAAATCTTTCCCCTCTCATTTTAAACCTATGCCCTCTAGTTAATTACCCAGCCCTAATACTCTTTTATAAATATATTTGGTTGCAAATTCTGGCATCATCTTTAGCCACAGTTTGAGGTATCAAAAAATAATTTCTCCCCCACAACAACATCAATGCTGTTGACTTCCATGTCACTACATGCAGTGATCTTAATGTCAAACTTACCCCGATAAATGTTGACATTTTTTCTAATGATATCATCATCTTCAAGGTCTTCAAGGAATTCTAAGTATTGCCTAGAATAAACAGAAATCTGTATTATTTCATATTCAGTGCCTCATCTCATAATAGCACACATTCCATTTTCATAGTTTTTTTATATGCAAGCACCTATACAGACATTATTTTTGTTGAGGTTAAATATCTTGTTTAAAGAGCCTGTAGTATATTACTTCGAAGCCATACTGTATCAAGAGTAATCGCCACATTTTCAGTATATACAACATACGGCTATTTCTTAGCACTCTTCAATTAAAGAAATTAGCTTGAGCGTTTAGGACAATTCCAGTTTGTGAAGATGGCTGAGCAAAGTTAAAACTAATAAGTCCCAACGACAAACTTGCTAACAACTAGATAAGATAGCATATCATGACATCACCCTAATAATCAAAAGGTTATGTGCCCATCGAACCCTGGTAATTTCTGAAAATTCCAGAAATCTATTCATTTGGGACAATGTCAACATGATGAAGACTACCTAATTTTGCTTAAAAACCTGTTGATTCCTGCTGCCTCTTCCCAGTCTACTTTACACTTGACCAATAATTCACCATTTGGCTGCATCACAGGAACAAGAGGCCATTCTGCTGAATGAGATCGATCTGTGCTTCAATACTATTTCCTCATCTCTGCTCTATAAATGTTAACACCCACCAAATATTTATCATTGAGTTTCAAACATTTCAACAGCTGAGTGAGTTGTAAGCATTTTGGGAAGCAATTTCATTGAAGGCTTGATTCCAACATATTACACCTTCATATAGATTTTCCAAATCCGTTACTCAAAATAAGAGTTGTTAATGCAATGTGCAACTTCATTTTGAATTCCAATCCCTTTGACATGGAACCCATTATTATTGCAGGTTTTACATATTTGTCACATTTGTGCAGTATTTTTTAAATACCTTTAATTTTATACTAGTTTGTAGTTTCTCAACTTTAATTGATTTGTTTTTCCACTATATAAATAAACATTCCCCAATTTAGACTATACTGCCATTATTTAGCCTTCAATGGTTACATCTCTTTGCACTTTTCTGTACCTGTCCACAAAACATTCTTACCATTTAACTTTGTGTCAATTACAGTCTTGCATTCATAGCTAGGAACAAAATGCTGAAGTAACTCAGAGGTCCGGCAGCATCTCTGGAGAACATAGATAGGAGGCTTTTCGGGTCGGGACACTTCTTCAGATCCGAAGCGACCCAAAATGTCACCTATCCAAGTTCTGCGGAGATGCTGCCTGACCCGCGTTGTTACTCCAGCATTTTGCATTCGTAGCAATTCCTTTATCCAAATCATTAACATTTATGACAAAAATCTCAAATCCGCATCAGTTCCCTGCAGAACAGCCCTTAATCTGGCAATCAAAGATTCTTTCTTTCGTCTAACTTCTACCGTCTCAATTCTAAACAGTCTCAAAATGTTAGCTCCTGTGGCAAGCTTAATTTTGCAAAAAAAATTCATGTCCTGAATAAATACATGCGTGATCCACATAGATCACTTTCAGGTACTCTTGATTCAACCGTTCTTGTGCATTTTTGTAAAAAATCTATGCCGACTCAAATCTACTAGTCCAAGTGCTGTTTTCTCTATTCCTTTCAATAAAGTCCAATAACTTCAGATTAACATAATTGGTCATCTGATTCAATCCCTCATTCCCTTCTTAAATGTTGCAAATGACATGTGTAATTTTCAATCCAACTGTGCAATTTGTAAACTAGAGAGCTGTGGAAAACTGAGACTAATACAATTACAATGCATGTAATATTTACTCTGTTCATCCCATGCTGTAAATAGTTATAAATGAGATTTGAGGTTAAATAATGTAACTATACTTTTCATCTTCTGCTCCCGCGTCATTGAGGTCTTTATCCAGTTCTTTAAGCTTCCAGTTCCTACGATGCTGCCGTCTTGCTCGATCGTAGCTCTTTTTAATTAATACCTAGAGGAAAAATACTTATTGGTAAATATAAATAAATAATTGACATGTTGTTATATTTCCAATTTTATGCAGCTGAAATCAGTCCATCCAAGATCATCCTAAAGTACAATATTTTCCAATTGGTTCAAAGTTCTTATTAACTTTTTTTAAATTAATTTTGTGCACCTAACAAACATTGTCATCTCACTTAGACCATCCACACGCAAAACCACTTCCAAAATGTTTTGCAAGACAGTGTACAATAATGGCAGCAAAGTGGGAAGGAGAAAGAAAAGTGACAAATAATGTGTTTAAGAGGTTTTAAAGAGATTGTTGAAAATTTACCAAGCAGCAAAATTTAAGCAAGATCCCCAATCTATTCTGGTCATGAATAGAACCATTTTCTTTAAAATATTAAATATTTAAAATATGGTGTTTTGATCATTGTCATCTATTATTATATAAAACTCTCGCCCCAGATTCCGAAATGGAACTCCGTCCGGCTGCCTGCCTGCCTTTCGATTCGTTCCCGCCGTGCGATGTCACAATGCCCGATGCTCGCGGACGTCCAATCGCGATGCCCGAGGCTCGCAGACGTCCAATCGGAATGGATCCATTTACATGTACGGCTTCCGGCCTGGCTTCCGGCCACATTTCTTCCATTGATTCCCTGCAACTCCGAAACCGGACGCAGAATCGCCGACATCTTTTCCATTTCGGTAGAGATTTCACTTTTCTTTCTAAGTATCCGCTCCTCATTACATTCCGTCGTGTTTAAGTACACGTTTTTAATCAAATCCTTCCCCCCCCTCCAAATATTTCAAAACTAAACTGGCTTCTCACTCATAGATTCAGCTTCAGCCCCAGCCCCTGCTGAACGTTCCATCGTGTGATGTCACAATGCCCAATGCACACAGATGTCCAATCGGAATGGATTCATTTACATATGCCTATGCAGGAGCCCCAGCCAATGGTGAACGTTCCATCGTGTGATGTCACAATGCCCAATGCTCAAAGACATCGTTGCCATAGAGAGGGAGTACAGAGAAGGTTCACCAGACTGATTCCTGGAATGTCAGAACTTTCATATGAAGAAAGACTGGATAGACTCGCCTTGTAATCGCTAGATTTTAGAAGATTGAGGGGGTATCTTATAGAGACGTTTAAAATTCTTAAGGGGTTGGGCAGGCTAGATGCAGGAAGATTGTTCCGGATGTTGGGGAAGACCAGAACAAGGGGTCAAAGTTTAAGGATAAGGGGGAACGCTGAATCGCCGACATCTTTTCCATTTTGGTAGAGATTTCTCTTTTCTTTCTAAGTATCCGTTCCTCATT
This sequence comes from Amblyraja radiata, assembly GCF_010909765.2. Lineage (NCBI taxonomy): Eukaryota > Metazoa > Chordata > Chondrichthyes > Rajiformes > Rajidae > Amblyraja > Amblyraja radiata. The sequence goes on along the minus strand of NC_045968.1, from coordinate 8,744,476 downwards.
ACATTTCGACGTGTTTAAGTGTACGTTTTTAATCAAATCGTAACCCCCCCCCCCCAATATTTCAAAACTAAACTGGCTTCACACCCACAGAACCTTCACCAGCCCCAGCCCCTGCTGAGCGTTCCATCGTGTGATGTCACAATGCCCAATCTTCACATATGTCCAATCGGAATGGAACCATTTACATATGCCTATGCAGGAGCCCCAGCCAATGGTGAATGTTCCATCGTGTGATGTCACAATGCCCAATGCTCAAAGACATCGTTGCCAAAGAGAGGGATTACAGAGAAGGTTCACCAGGCTGATTCCTGTTATGTCAGAACTTTCACCACTTAAAAGTGAAATGCCACAACGCAAAAGTGTAATGCCACCTCCCCCCCCCCCCCCCCAGTTTTTCAAATAAAAACTGGCTTCTCACCCATACAAGCAGCCATTTCGGTAGACATTTCACTTTCCCTTCCAGCTATTCACTCCTCATTACATTTCGTTATGTTTCTGTCCATTTTTTTCATTAACACCTTCTCCTCCCCCCCCCCCCCCCCCCCCCCCACTCATTTTGTCGCCTCCTGCTGGCCAGCAACCATAACGGCTGCTGGCGCCCGCAGCACAACCTCACGCGACGCCATTTAAAAACGGCCTTTCGGGAACGGCTCTACTTCGAGTACCACGTCTCCCGTGGGGGCTGCGGGTAGGCAACGGCTGTGTTGGGGCATTACACTTTTAAGGCTCTGTGTGTGGGGATGCTTCGTGTGTGTGATGCCGCACCGCCACCCCCCCCCCCCCCCGTTGCCGAGACGGACCCGACTTCGACGACTTCAAGATACGCTATTTTAAGACGGCCGGAACCCGACTTCGACGACCACGTCTCCGCTGGGGGCTACAGGTAGGGAACGGTCTTTATACACTTTCTAACTCTGTGTGTGGGGGTGGTTAGTGTGTGTGATGCCGCCCCCCCCCCCCAGTGGGGGCTACGGGTAGGGTACGGCTGCGTTGGGGGATCAGACCCAACGGGTTTGCCATTGGTCGTCGTGTTTAAGTGCACGTTTTTAATCAAATCCTTCACCCCCCCCCCCCAATATTTCAAAAATAAACTGGCTTCTCACCCATAGAAGCATCACCAGCCCCAGCCCCTGGTGAATGTTCCATCGTGTGATGTCACAATGACCTATGCTCACAGATTTCCAATCGGAATGGATTCATTTACATATGCATTTGCAGGAGCACAAGCACTTGGTGAACGTTCCATTGTGTGATGTCACAATGCCCAATGTTCAAATACATTGTTGCCATAGAGGGAGTACAGAGAAGGTTCACCAGACTGATTCCTGGGATGTCAGGACTTTCATATGACGAAAGACTGGATAGACTCGGCTTGTACATGCTAGAATTTAGAAGAATGAGGGGGTATCTTATAGAAACGTACAAAATTCTTAAGGGGTTGGACAGGCTAGATGCAGGAAGATTGTTCCAGATGTTGGGGAAGTCCAGAACAAGGGGTCACAGTTTAAGGATAAGGGGTAAATCTTTTAGGACAGAGATGAGAAAAACATTTTTCACACAGAGAGTGGTGAATCTCTGGAATTCACTGGCACAGAAGGTAGTTGAGGCCTGTTCATTGGCTGTATTTAAGAGGGAGTTAGATGTGGTCCTTGTGGCTAAAGGGATCAGGGGGTATGGAGAGAAGGCAGGTACAGGATACTGAGTTGGATGATCAGCCACGATCATATTGAATGGTGGTGTAGGCTCGAAGGGCCGAATGGCCTACTCCTGCACTTAATTTCAATGGTTCTATGTTTCCCTCTCCTCACCCCTCTCCCTCTCCCTCTCCAATCCCTCTCTCCCCCACCCCCCTTCCCTCTCTACCCCACCCCCTTCCCTCTCCCCCCCCGCCCCCTTCCCCCTATCCCTCTGTCCCTCTTCCATCACTCCCCCTCCCCCACTCCTCCTCCCTCCCCACTCTTCCACTTCTCTCCCCCTTCCCCTCCACTCTCCCTCCCCACTCTTCCCCCTCTCTCCCCCACCCCTCTCCCCCTCCCTCCCTCCTCCCCTACCTCCCCATCCTCCCCCTCCCCCACCCCCACATCTCTCTCCCCATCCCCCTCTCTCACCCCCTACCTCGCTCTCCTTTCCCTCCCAAATCTATCCCGTTTCCTCCTCCTCCTCTCCCCACCCTCCCCTCTTCCCACCCCCCCCCCCAAACGCAGTTGGGGAAACAGACCCAACGGGTCTGCACTTGGTCTAGTAAGTAATAAAATTCACTGTTTAGAAGATAATTAAGATTAAATATATTAAGCATAAGGGATAGGCCATTTAGGACCGAGATGACTAAAAACGTTTTCACCCAGAGTTGTGAATCTGTGGAATTCACTGCCACAGAAGGCACTGGAGGCCAATTCACTGGATGAACTAAAGAGAGTTGGATGTAGTTCTTAGGGCTAACGGAATCAAAGGATATGGGGAAAAAGCAGGAACAGGGTACTGATTCTGGATGATCAGCCATGATCATATTGTATGGCGGTGCTGGCTCAAAGGGCCGAATGGCCTACTCCTGCACCTACTTTCTATGTTTCTATGTTTAATTAACAAAATATTTCTATGCTTATTTCACAAGGATAATTCTTACCACATCAGGAACTCGTTGAGGATTCATTTTATTTACGTTTTCATCATTGAGATTTGAATTAACCAGATCAAACCTAAAGTCAAAAACAAAACTGTTTACTTTAATTAATGTTTCATAGGCACACACCAAAACAAGCACATTCTCATTAAGAGCACAATACCTAGGTATGTTGCAAAACCTACCTTTAGCGTCGCTGCAGATCTGTCCCAGCCCGTGTGTGTGATTATGGCGCCGTTTAGAGGGGGGCGGGTTTAAAACGCGATTTTCCCTAGGCTGTTCAAATCGAGCTTGTTCAGCCTATCTCAGTTGCAGACGAAAAATCGCTTGAAGTTTCTCTCGCTGGAGCTATTTTTACATTTTACGGGTTTATTTAATTATTATAGTAAGTTAAAAATTAACCTCTAAACCCGCGACCGCCGACAACAGGTCGGATCTCATACAGGGGACAACGGAAGGTAGGTTGTTTATTTTTACATTAAAAAGCGCTTCTTAAGATCCCTTTATACAAAGTTTTATGTTGCGAGTAGCTAATTTGGGGCCCCATTAAATCCCGCAGTATTTTTCTGGGCATTTGGGGGCACAAATCTACCGCAATGTGAACGTTCTAAACCAGCGCGTTCCACAGGATCCCACTCGAAAGCTGATTTAAATGGCCATTAATTTACAGCAATTGAACACTAAATTCCTTCCATTTGGTCTATAAATTAATGTAAATGAGATTTTAAAATCATGTTTTATTGTGAATTCTTTGTGAATATTATTTGGACACTTAGGCTATTTAAAAATGTTAATCATTTCTTAAGAAATGGATAGATGTTTAGATCTAGTAATTGAAGTTTGGAATTAGCTACAATTGGGTAACTAATTATATGCTTTAATTTCAGGTCATCCAAGTAAGATTATTTTATATTTTTTCAGAGTGCTTCAATCTATGATAACTGAAAATTTCATTCAGTTCTCTTAATTTTTAAGAAAGTTATGGGCTTTTGACTGTCCACGATCACAGCTTTTTTGTTATGTCCATAGAAAATCAATAGGGAACAAGATGCTAATTTCCGAGTATGAAAATGGCCATAACCTTTTAAATACTTGAGATATGAAAGTGAATTAGGTGTCAAATTAAACTTCTTTTTATGCTTTATCTGATGGGATAAATTGCAGACTTGATTTTTAAAATCTCAAAATTTTGTAACATTGCTACAATACCATGCACAGCTTTTAGAAAATGAACATGAAATAATAGTGTATGAAAGAAAACAAAATTCTCAAGATTTAGTATATGCAGATGTGTTTCAAACTCGGCCATCCAAGGACTAGTCATATCTTAAGCGATGATGCTTCATAGTTCGTCAACTTTATAAAGGAAATGACTAACCCCAAGACCAGGTCACCATGATTAAGCAAATGACCTAAATGAGTACGACAATAGTATTGTTGATTGGTGTTCATTTCAGATGTTTTTTGTACCCAGACTTCAGCCAATGTATGCTAGAATAAAAATGTGGAAAAAATATTAGAAATAAACTCAATGTAGTAGCCTGATAAAAGATATACATTTTGACAAAACTATGTTTTGCAATTTTTCTTGACTACATAGAAGTGATTAAATATTACAATGAATTACATTATAGTGAAGCTGTCCTTTATAAATTAAGATACCCCAAATGTCCAGAAATAGACTTACAAATTGTACACATCTGCAAGTGTACAAGTTTATAAAGCTATCAATAAGTAACCAAGTTGTTGAGCTGTTGAAACAAGTTATCAAAATGCCTATAACTCTTTAGTTTGGGATTCAACAAAAATGGTAGCGCATCAGAAAAGCAACTATATCAACTGAAAAGCAGCAAAAAGTTGTGTCTATAGCCATCTCTTATTTACTTCATGCGGAAACAGGATTTGACAAGAGTTGGGTACAAAAAAGTCTCAGTCTGAAGTTCCAACCCGAAACATCACCTATTATTTTTCTCCAGCGATGCTGCCTGACCCACTGAGTTACTCCAACATTGTGGGTCTATCTTTGCTGTTAACCAGCATCTGCAGTTCCTTCCTACACAACAGTCTTGGCTGACCAAGTTTATAGAAGGTAGAATATGCATTACATTACCAAAATTTGGGACGAAACTTATGAAAACGCATCTTTCTAATTTCAGATAAATCTCTTGTCTCATATCTAAGAAACCAAAGTCTAATTTGCTTCCAGTACATGGAATCCAAAATACCACACGGTTGTGGAATTTGTGAGTAGACTATCACAAGGACAGAACAGAGGCATTTCTTGTCTAGGAGTCAAATAAAGAAAATCAGTATTGGCATTTAGTTATGAGAAACAATGTTCCAGACATTCATAGAAACATAGAAATTAGGTGCAGGAGTAGGCCATTCGGCCCTTCGAGCCTGCACCGCCATTCAATATGATCATGGCTGATCATCCAACTCAGTATCCCGTACCTGCCTTCTCTCCATACCCTCTGATCCCCTTAGCCACAAGGGCCACATCTAACTCCCTCTTAAATATAGCCAATGAACTGGCCTCGACTACCCTCTGTGGCAGAGAGTTCCAGAGATTCACCACTCTCTGTGTGAAAAAGGTTCTTCTCATCTCGGTTTTAAAGGATTTCCCCCTTATCCTTAAGCTGTGACCCCTTGTCCTGGACTTCCCCAACATCGGGAGCAATCTTCCTGCATCTAGCCTGTACAACCCCTTAAGAATTTTGTAAGTTTCTAGAAGATCCCCTCTCAATCTCCTAAATTCTAGAGAGTATAAACCAAGTCTATCCAGTCTTTCTTCATAAGACAGTCCTGACATCCCAGGAATCAGTCTGGTGAACCTTCTCTGCACTCCCTCTATGGCAATAATGTCCTTCCTCAGATTTGGAGACCAAAACTGTACGCAATACTCCAGGTGTGGTCTCACCAAGACCCTGTACAACTGCAGTAGAACCTCCCTGCTCCTATATTCAAATCCTTTTGCTATGAAAGCTAACATACCATTCGCTTTCTTCACTGCCTGCTGCACCTGCATGCCTACTTTCAATGACTGGTGTACCATGACACCCAGGTCTCGCTGCATCTCCCCTTTTCCTAGTCGGCCACCATTTAGATAATAGTCTACTTTCCTGTTTTTGCCACCAAAATGGATAACCTCACATTTATCCACATTATACTGCATCAGCCAAACATTTGCCCACTCACCCAGCCTATCCAAGTCACCTTGCAGTCTCCCAGCATCCTCCTCACAGCTAACCCTGCCCCCCAGCTTAGTGTCATCCGCAAACTTGGAGATATTGCCTTCAATTCCCTCATCCAGATCATTAATATATATTGTAAATAGCTGGGGTCCCAGCACTGAGCCTTGCGGTACCCCACTAGTCACTGCCTGCCATTGTGAAAAGGACCCGTTTACTCCTACTCTTTGCTTCCTGTTTGCCAGCCAGTTGTCTATCCACATCAATACTGAACCCCCAATGCCGTGTGCTTTAAATTTGTAGTATTAAGTAAAAGACAAAAAAATACAAAAATTAAAATTATCAATTAAAATCACACTTGGAGTGCATTGGTCTGAACTATTAATTAATTTGTCCTTGAGCCAACGTTTTAATGAAGTTGACATTGAGTCTCTCCTCCATCTCCACCATTCCACAATCCGGGATTTTGTTAACCACGCTATTAGATTGTACCACATCCAAACACTTTCTCAAAATTTACAGACAACATTCACCTATATATCGGCGAGACCAAGCGCAGGCTCTGCGATCGTTTCGCGGAACACCTCCGCTCAGTTCACCTAAACCTACCTGATCTCGCAGTTGCTAAACACTTTTATTCCCCCTACCATTCCCACACCGACCTATCTGTCCTGGGTCTCCTCCATTGTCAGAGGGAGGCTCAGTGCAAATTGGAGGAACAACACCTCATGTTTCACTTGGGTAGCTTACACCTCATTGGTATGAACATTGACTTTTCTAACTTTAAGTAACCCTTGCTTTCCTTCTTTCTCCCCATCCCTCCCCCTTCCCAGTTCTCTGACCAGTCTGACTGTCCCTCTGATTACATTATATCTGTTTGCTTTGTTACCACCTTCTCCGAGCCAACTATGGTGTATTCTACATTTTCCTAGATATGCATCTCGTTTGCTCTCTTACACTTCCTTATCTCTGTAACACCCTCTCCCCTGACGCTCAGTCTGAAGAAGGGCCTTAACCCGAAAAGTCACCCATTCCTGTTTTCCAGAGATGTTGCCTGTCCCACAGAATTGCTCCAGCATTTTGTGTCTATCTATTGCCTGGTATTACCCATTTACAATGGTATTCAAGTTACTAGTAAAGTTCTATACTGTTTCTCGGACAAAGATGTCAAATTTGCCATTTTCTGATCCTCTGTTTCTAGGAAAGATTTAGGCTAGCCCTTATGCTATCTCCAGTCACAATTCCTTCAGCAACTTGGGATGCAAGGCATCCAACCCAGGCAAAATATTCATTCAGCAAAGCCAGTCTTCCCAACACATCTAACCATCACTTTCACCCCTCCACTGTCTCTACATCTGCTGATGCTTTGTTAGTATCCTGTCTCTATGTACAAAATAACAGTATTATGAAGTGCTCATTAAGCATTCAACCCTTGTCCTGCACAGAGTAAAGGGCCTGTCCCACTTAGGCGACTTTTTCAGCGAGTTACTGTCGTGGCGTGATGCCAAGGAACCGCCCCCCTACGACAACATCTACGACAGGCTGCCACCTCGTCGACGTCAAGCTACGTCAACCAATGTCCCAATTCATCGCGACACGCGACATCATCCCACGACAACACCCGCGACAGCCTACGACGATATGGACGACAACCGAAGTCAACCTACGTCAGTACACGACAAGCTACGACCCTGACGGCGTCAACTGAAGATAGGTGGAGCGGTGCACTTTCTTTCAAATGACGCAACGTGACTTCTCGTGACGCCGATACTGTCACCGGTTGACGTACCGTAGGCTGCCACCACTTGAATTCACCAAAGTCAGCACCCGGCGACAGCCAACGTCAGATGGCGTCAACCTGGCACCCCGACCACTGACGAAACGCAAGCCTGCACACAATGCAGCACCATCGTTGCCTACGACAACACCTACGCCAGGAGAAGTCACGCTACGGTCACCGAGAGGTTTTAAACATTTCAAAACCAAGCGGCGACAAGAAAAAGGCCACGATACTTGAGGCAACAGCTCAGGACAATACAGGCGTCACGCGGCGTGAACCATGTGGCGACAGCCTATTTTCCGGCTGTCGCCGAAAAAGTCACCTGAGTGGAACAGGCCCTTTTGTGTCCCTTAGACCAGAGTCCACATCAACCATCATTCACCCACTTACATTAATCCCACCTACCAACGTGCATGTGTTTGGGACATGGGAGGAAACTAAAGAACCCAGAGGAAACATACATGGTCACAGGGTGAACATGCAAACTCCACACAGCAGTCCACTTACCTTGGTGGATTTTGTGCCTGCACCAGGAACATTCTTGTTGTTTTTAATTGCATCAATGTCTATCACAATAAATTCCTCCAGCTGCCCAGGTTGAAACAGGTTGTAAAAAGGGTAGCGCCAATAGGTGGAACCATCAATTTCAGCAACTATAACATATGAAAAAGTAAATTAGTACATCTGTCGTGACATTCATCTCCTTACTGTGGAAAACAGCCATTTAAATGATAAGTGACGTTAAAAGCTACCACAAATAAATCCGGGCTCTAATGGAGCGCATAGTGAATGTGATCAAGTGATTAAAACTCAATGTGAGAGAGAAAGATGCTCGGGTAATACGACCTTATCCATCCACTATTTTCAATTTCTGCAGTTACTTTAATAGGAATCTATCCGATTACTGTGAAAGCATATCAGAATCAGGTCCAATCTGTGCCTTTTGCTAGTATTGCGTTCACTATTTGGCCGTTCTCCAATACATAGTCGTCCACACTATAAATGCAATGATATGCTTCACCGGTTGAAATTATTTTCTGGAAATAAGCAGTTCTTTTGCATGGAGTAAAAAACTGACATAGGTATGTTTCCAATTTTCACCATCTGTACATGAAAGTCAAAATCTTGCTGGATTATAACCTTAAATTTGACTCTGCCCAAATCTTAGATGATAGATACCAACAGTGAACATTGGGGATACAGAATGGATCAAATCTAAAGTACCGTGACCTGTGAATTCTTAGGCCTGGTAAGTTGATTTTAATATCCAAACCTTTGTTAAACAGTAAAACCAGTAAGTGAGTCACACCACAATAAACGATTTTAGTATTCCGAAAAACTCAAGGAATCATGGGATTTGTCAAACGCTATAAATAAAAATAGAACGAAGCGCTATTAGGTCCGATTTTTTGTATTTTTTCAAGTTTGTATTTGTCAGGGGTAGATACGAGTTGGGGGGGGGACTGGACCGGCTCTCGGCAGCTGCACGCACACAGAACCACGCCTCATCTGCAGCCAGGATCGAACCCGCAAGCACTGCCGAACCGCCACCGGACCCCCCTCAGTCCTACCCCCCCCCTCCCACACACTCGAGTGTCCCATCCCCGCCCAGAGGGCGGTCGGAGACGTCCAGACCGGCGGGATACCGGCCCCCAGCCAGCACGGAGAAGCACCAACTCCAGCCCAACCCCACCCCAACTCCAGAGGAACACGCTCCCCGATGGGCCGCTACAGCGACAAGAGCCAGTTTGCCCACGGCCTGGCCAAGCTACGCTCCTTCAGCCGCCACCCTAAGTACAAGCCGTACGTTGCACACCACTGGCTTCTGCCCCTACGGTACCTCCTGCCACTTCATGCACAACCCTGAGGAGGAGCGAGGGCCCCAGCCTCGCCTGCGCCAGAGCACCAGCCTGGGCTCAGCCTCCTCTGGCCCGGTGCTCAACTGGGCCGTGTTGTGGGCGGCCTTCAGCCCCGACCTGGAGTTGGAGCTGGCCCGGGCTCTGGGCTTGGGGCTGGGCAAGGGAGGGCAAGGAGGTTGCTGCTGCCGCCACCAACACCAACAGCACCAGCAGGCGCCCGGCCTCCCCATGGCCGGCAGGAGCAGCGGCTCCAAATTGCCCGTCTTGAAGCAGGGCCGGCGGCTGCCCAACTTCAGCAGCATCTCAGTGTCGGACTGGGAGGGGGGTGGTGGTGGAGTGCTGCCGGCGGGACAGGCAGAGCCGAACTGGAGCCAACAGCTGCAGCACCGGCTGCAAGTGCGGGGCCGCCCCGCCAGCCCATGGCCGTCCCCGGACAGAGACAGGACACCAGGGAGGGGACGGGGGCGGCCCAGCAGCAACTCAACAGCACCAACAGCGATGGAGAGCCAGGCCCGACCCCGACCACGGACGAAACGCAAGCCTGCACACATTGCAGTACCACCGTTGCCGAGACTGTTTATCGCGAGTGACTTATGAGCTGGGCATGCGCAGTCGGAATACCGAACTCGTTAATGGTAAAACATGGTCAACTCCATAAGCTGTCATTCAGTGACAGTGTGTATCTGTAATACCAACATATCTGTATGTCAAGCAGTAAATGGTCATTTTGATTTTCTAAATCTGTCAAATGATAATGACGATGATACTTTATTGTTACGTTCCTATGTACCTAATACAGTGAAATTCTTTGTTTTACAAACAATCCAGTAAATTCATACTACAGATAAGCACATTTATGCTGGGTGAAACGTTTTTGGTCAGATTGACCAGAGAGCATCTTGGCTCTCTGCACATCCAATTATTTCCAATAATGCACATCATCTCAGATAGGACCAAACAACAGGCAGCCTTTGTATCAAGCTTATGCAATATCTTAACAAAGCAAAAGCATCCATGTTACATCCATACACACTATCAAAAGCCAACCATTTTATTTAGTCAGGTGGAAAGGAAGTGGTGGAAACAAAGGAATTTCAGGTGCTGGTTTAGAAAAAAAAAGACACTCTATGCTGGACTAACCCAACGAATCAGGCGGCATCTCTGGAGAACATGGATGCATAACGTTATGGGTCGGGAACTATCTTCAGACTCTGAATCTAAAGAAGGATTCCGACCCGAAACATCACCTATCCATGTTCTCCAGATAAGGTGCATGACCCACTGTGTTACTCCAGCTCTTTGTGTTTTTTTCAGGTGGAAAATAATTCCGCTCAGACATCTTAGTGTCTCCTAACTTGAAGAGGAACAAGTTGTTTAGTCTTCCCACCATGACACAAGAAGCATGGCAGCTGTTAAGAACCGAATCATTTGTTACTTTATCATTTGCACACGGAGGCAAAATATGAATAGTATCCTGCTCTTGCAAAAGCAATGTCTCCTAATAAACATTACATTTTAACTGTACTTCCATGCATGGCCACAAGATGACATTTAACAAGAAATATCAATCTGCAGATCTGAAAAATTCCAGGTCATCAGTGATGTACAATAACTAAGACGGCCTCTGTGCAAAGAGTTAAAACTGAAAGACCGGCTTGACTTGTCAGTGTTGACTTTGAAGTAGCATTTTATTACTCTGTTTGTAATTATTTCCTTTCCATTAAAAAAAAAAATTGGACGAATGTGGGAAATCTCCCCACTTATGTTGTAACAATAAATTCGAGCTAGGTTAGTTTACAATAGCACGTTCCATACTAAGGGAGCTGCATCCACCCCACCCCCCTCTCTAGCTAAGCAAGTATGCAGGCAATCCCTGGTTTTCCTTCATCTTTTAAACTGCTCTTTTCTGTTTTTGTCACGCTTAACCACCCGCACTGTCCAGATCCTATTCTTATAATCATGAATGTTTGACCCATGTGGGTTCAATTATTCCCATTCTGACTGATTTATAAACTGCAGCTGATTTTATTTAAATATACAATGCAATGAGGGTTCAACTAGTGCTTAATATCAGTTTGAGCTAAATACCAGACTTCCATAAAAGTGTATTAAGTAAGATTGGCATCGAATCTATTTCATAGCTTCTTCTGTCATTTTGTTTGCACTCTTTCAACTTTCAATGTTAGATGATTCCTTCCAAATGACACATCTGAATGGAAAACTGTTGCATCATGACTGTTGTCAAGTCCGTTGTGATTAACCAGTATCAAATTCAGTTTTAGCATTACAATAAATTAATCATTTGCAGCCACCGGGTGGCGCCATAAGTGGCAGCCTCACCAACAGCCTGCCTTGTCCCTTTCTTCTTTTGTTTGGTTTTAAATCTGCTTTATTTATATATTTTTGTGTATCTTTAGTTTTTGTATTATGTGTGGGGTGGGGGTGGAGTCGGGGTAAACTTTTTTGTCTCTTCCCTCGACGAAGATGCGACTTTTTCCGTATCGTATCTCCATCCGCACTGCAGCCTAACATTGTGGAGCTGGAGGTCCCTTTGTTAGGGGTCGACTTCGGGAGTTCCAACCACAGGAACTTCGACCGCCCCGATCGCGGAAGCCTCGATTGCCCCATTGTGGGGGCTTCGATCGCCCCGACCGTGGGAGAAAAGGAGGAAGAAGGTAAAAGTTATTCGCCTTCCATCACAGTGGGGAATGTGAGGTTGCCAAAAAACAAGATGGACGTGCTGCCTGCGCAGGTGAGGGCTCGGAGGGATTGCCGTGAGCATGATGATCTTGGTGTTTGCGGTGACATCACGCCATGAGAACATCCTGGAGTGTGGTGCGAGTGTGGACGACTTGCTGACTGTTCGGGCGGACAGGGACCGAGGAGAGAGTGACAGCAGTCTGGTCACATCACGGCGAAGGAGAGCGTGTGTGGCCCGGAGATTGAACTGATGGCTGTGGGTTTCCGCTTATGCGGTGTGCCCAAGGGATTCTCACACGCCGCTGTGGTGGCTGCTTATGTTTAATCTTTATGTAGTTTTGCATCTTGTTGCTTTTTTGGTATGACTATATGGTAAATCAAATTTCACTGTGCCTCGGTACACGTGACAGTAAAGGACCATTGAATCCTTTGAGTGTCCATTCAAAGGATATTGTCAATGATTAATATACAGTAATGTTAAAATGTTGACCTAAATACAACCAATCTGTCCTTCAGCTCAATCCCTGTTGGCGGTATATATTGATAAACACAATATTATTGCCCAATAACATACGTGCCAAAGCACTAGAAAAGGTACAGAGGAAATGTATCAAGATGGCATCTGGACTGGCGTATTTCATTAGGACAAAAGATTGGCTAGGCTGGAATATTTTCTTTAGCTGAGATGAGAGTTAATTGAGGAACACAAAATAATGAGAGGCTTGGATAAACTGATCAAGAAAACTACCTCCCTCAGTAGAGAGGTCATTAAATTGGAGGTGTAAATTTAACATACCTGTAATTGGACAAACAAGAATCACATAAGAGTTGAGGATTTTTTTCCCCAGCAAAAACACAAGGGGATCTAGATCTTGTGGGCAGCAGAAAAAACTGAAACTCTCATCACATTTATCTGATGCACTGCAAATCTCAAGGCTTTAGACCAAGGGTGATAAAGTGGGATTAGACTGGAGTTTTCTCTCAGCTGCATAGAAGTTCCCTTCCTGTGCCATAACCTTTATATAATTCAAGTAAACTATAAATATGAGGCAAAAGTGGTGTAGAAACTTACTCTGTAAACTAGAAGGATCAATGAGGTGCATAGCACTAGTCACACGGATGCAAACACATATCTGACTCATGTTTCCAAGGCTCTGTGCGACACGTGGTGGCAAGCATACCAAATTATCCTGCAAAAGGAGGAAACAAAGTGGACTGAAGGCTTCAGCAAAGACTCTGCTGCAAAATGTGCAACATTTACTTTGTTCTTTAAAGTTCAAATTTGAAACTGAGTTACTGGAAGTATCAGCAATCGATGCACAACCTGATGCAAATGACATTTGAAATATGCTTTTAGGCAGATATTATTTCCTACCTTGCAAACTGGGACAATTTCCATAGAGAAGGTACTTTTATAATTGTAGCTATTACTGTGGACATCGTGGGAGATAAGACGCTGAGATGCTTTATACCTTTGAAGACATAAAACATACATTTGTTTTGGAATATAAAAGAAAACCCCAATGTATTTTCAAGAAAATATGCGTTATATCCTCTCAAAAAAAGATGATCAGCATACAAGGGGAGCTTAAAAATGATAAAACAAGTTTATTTTTACAACTCCCACAGAGAAAAGAGTATAGTCATTAAGGAAGCGTTTACAAAGGATGCCCGAGGACAATGACTTTTCAATGGTTCAGTGGTGCTTTATTTGTCACCATATGTAACTACACAATAAAATTATTTTTGCATCTTATATATCTATGTTTTGGCGCCATTTCCAAAGTCCGGTCCACCCGCTCGCTCGATATACTGGAGCAGTTCCCGCAAACTGACGTCCCTCTCCTCGTCCGACCTTTGGACTTTACCATATTTAATTGAAGAGAAACTACATAATTATTTGACAAAAGCAAACCTATCTTAGTTGAATCTGCAAGTTTTTCAAACCACATGGAGATCAGTGCCATGTTTGGGAGAGCTGTCCCAAGGATTAATCACACAATAACTGGTCATAAGCAAGTCAGATCATTCTGTTATACTCCGGTAGAATGCTATGTCCCTTGTAGTCAGGAATAATGACTCCAGAACAAATGAACTGTCAAAATATCAGATTTAACAAGATGAACAAAATAACTTCCTGTCATTTACAACCTATTGTCTATCATAGAGCTGAAAAGGTAATCTACTGTTGAAAATCACTTGTAAGATACACCATGGGCAGTAAGAATCAATTATGGGTGGGGAGGATATTTAACATTCGTATTCAAGAATGGGTCTGTAGCACTGTTACAGATCAAGTAAATTTCTCTCGAAAGTTCCAGATGGGATCTGTGGCAACTGATGGAGATTAACACATACATTTGTTTTGGAATATATAAATAGTATATTTTTATGTAAATGTATTTCCTAGAAAATATACTCACCCAGTACATTACACTACTATCTTATAAAACTCATTCTTCATCCATATACCCATTTTAGATGCATATGCTCATGAGCATTCAGTGTACATGCTAATGCAGATATAAAGATTGTTTCACATTGAGAACATCCCCCTCTGCAGACCAGTGTGCTAAAAGGGATAGATTCAAAATTGCATATCCGCAAATTCCTGTGATCCCTCAGCTATTGGACTGTAGTCCACTACAATCTGTAACCTCAAATCCCTAACAATTAATATCTTGTCAGGATAGTCAGTATAATGACCACCTTGCCACGCATAGTCACAAATTGGGTGTCAACTTGGTGAACCACAACAGGAATGCCAAACAGAATCAGCACGTTATAAATAGAAATAACCAGTGCACCAACTAACATATCAAAGCTTTACAGTCTTGCCGAATTCAGCTGTGAATGGCGATGGACTATTAAGGAACTAATGGAAGGAAGGAGCTCCACGAGAATCTTATCAATGATCAGAGCCAAATGCAAGATAAAAGCCATCAAGTCAGAATTCCCAGAATGATTCACCTGAAATTGCCAATGACACTAAAGCTAGTGCACTTCATAAACAGCAGGAAATAACAGAATGAACCATACACATTAAAGATTCCATGGCCCTGCCAACGTCCCAGATGGATTGAGGACGTGTGATCTTGGATCAGTCGAGTTTCTAGCCAAGTTGTTCAGGTACAGTAACAGCAATGGCACCAATTCATCAAATGTATACACTGGATCATCAACAAATGAATCGTCACGATGACTTAACTGTAACATGATCATTAATGGGCAGCGTTGGTTATAGGTCAATGACCCTCTCTCTATCGTTTGCTCAGAAGTGGAGATCAGATGACTACAACTTCATTCACCAGACTGGACAGAACTCAGGCTAGGGCTGAAAAGTAGCAAATAACACATCAGTGCCCGACGATACCATTTCCAAGGGAGTAACTAACCGTAGCCCCTAGACATTCAACAAGATTACAATCTTCAAGTACCTGCCCACCAACCCTTGGTGACCACCTCTCACCAAAAACTTTAGAGCTGCCACGCCAGTACAGTAGATATACTCAGTATGTCATCTGCATGGGATTTGAAGTTGCAGATTGCAGTGGAATATAGTCCTATAGCGGAGAGGTCACAGGAGCTCATAGATGTGCAGTTTTGAATCTACCCCATTTTGCACAGTGGTATCCTAGAAAGCTGCAGAGAGCATTCGTATTTATCCCTCAGAAAAAACCTTGCATCTTTTGGATTAATTCTAACCAATCAATTAACAAGATTCTTCTTTCTAAGCCTTCTCCAGATTCTTTCTGCCCTTTAATTAAGAAATCTGAAGCAAGATAGGAGTGTGACACAAAGTACATGACATTATGGTTTTATATCTGAAGGACTATTTTTGAATATCATCAATTTTTCCACATCATTGAAGTTATCTCACATTTTCCCTTGTCTTGTTCCATACCATAATTAAATTTGACATTTGATACCTGTACCACATTTAACGCTCTGAA
This sequence comes from Amblyraja radiata, assembly GCF_010909765.2. NCBI lineage: Eukaryota > Metazoa > Chordata > Chondrichthyes > Rajiformes > Rajidae > Amblyraja > Amblyraja radiata. The sequence continues at coordinate 8,728,373 of NC_045968.1, read as the reverse complement.
ATTGCTCAATTTTGCATGCAACATTTTAATACCTACTTGCAAGGAACTGTACACTGTAGAAAGTCCACCATCTTCTGGGCATGTTGTTTGGTACCATAATAGAAATCAAGACCATCTAAAAACAAAACTCTGGTCAGCGCTGATTACACCGGTTATTTCAAATCATTCAAGTATACAATCAAGAAACAGTTAATATGTGAAAACTTTTTTTAAAGTCATTGTATGTTCAATGAAAGGACATCAAACCAAAATATTTAATTTACTGCATTCTCCATAAGTTGCCCATATGTCTAGTATTTACTGTGTGTGTTTCATGGTTCCAGGGTTAGCAGTATTTTGATGGAGTGTCAAAAGAATTGGACATAGGTGAACGCAAATAAGACACGTTTAAATCCTGCATTATTATCCAAACCTATGTATTCGGCATTTGTGGACAGGGAAACTGTTAATTGATCAAGGTCTGCTGACGTTATTGACCTAAAAAAATAACAAATTTTCTTTCTACAGATGATGTTGAGTTTTTCCAGCATATTCTGTTATTTCAGATTTCCACATTTTACTTTAAAGAAACATTTTCCCCTAAACCCAGAGAAATATTGATTTTTTTTATTGATTTTGATTTCTCCGTTAATTTTAATCTCCGTTTCTCAAACGTCATTATTTTTTACACTAATATAATGCAATTATTACATCAGTATTTAGTATTTTATTTCAAATTTACCCATTTCTGTTAATTTAATCTTTCACCTTTAAAAAAAGTTTTTTTTTTAAAACATATCACTGGCTGCTTTTCCTATATTCTACCAATACCAATGAGAATTTAAAACCTCCCTTACAAGTTGTTTGTAGAGACAAAACTCAATGCCCTAGGGTCACTTTCCATGAGAATCAGAGGGAACAAAAGAGTCCTAATCATAAACTTTCTACAGCCATAAGCGTACACATAGGACTCTGCTCATATATCTTCCATGGTCAAATAACCAGGAAACTAATTCCACAATTTTCATTTAAGTAATTTGATCAAGGACTACATCTACAGAGGACAAAAAGTTAAGAGAGCACTCTACGATATTTGTAGGTACTAAAGATTATTTCATAAACATTCACTTACCATGGATTTCCTTAACACGAAGTGTGTTTTGATGTAGCTTATGTTTCAGGATTAATTGTTCCAAGTAATAAAAAGTTTTCTTGTGTGAGGTCTAGGAATTCCAAACAGAGAAAGAAAGGAAAAAATATTTTCATATTGATTTTATGTAAAGCAATCAAAAATATATATAATTCCGTTTTTTCGTTGCATGATTTAGCAAATTACTTTTTTATTGAATGAAAGTCAGTTTCACTGAAAAAATGATAGAAATAAAATGTATACTTTATCAAGTTATAACAAAAGACAATTGTCAATTATTACATTTGTACATGCTTATTGTGCTCATAGTTAAGTATCTTCTAGTACATATTTTTGTATGTACATGTACATTTATAGAATTTTACAAAATTAAGTGAATGTTTATATTTAGAGATATAAATACATCACATCACCACCAGGCTTCTCACTTTCCACAAGATGGTAGAACTGCTGACTTTTAACACAGGGTGGTGGACGATTGGAACAAGCTGCCAGGTAGTTGAGGCTGGGACTATCCCATTTTTTAAGAAACAGTTAGACAGGTACATGTATAGGACAGGTTTGGAGGGTTATGGACCAAGCGCAGGCAAGTGGGGCTGGGTGGCTAGGACATTGTTGGCTGATGTGGGCCAGTTGGGCCGAAGGGCCTGTTTCCACACTGTGTCACTCTATGATTCATAGTGCCTGGTCAATCCTGACCTTTGATGCTGTTAATGCGAAGTTTACACATTCCCCCTGTGACCTCTGGGAGCACACCAGGTGCTCCGTCCAGGTTCCTCCCACATCCCAAAGATGTCTAGGTCTGTAGGTTAATTGGTTCTAGTGTGTTGGGAGTAGAATGAGAAAGAGGGAGTATGAGAGGAAACTGGAGCATCCGGAGAATACCCGCACGGTCACAGGGAGAACGTGCAAACACTGTACAGGTGGTACCCATAGTCAGGATCAAACCTAGGTCTCTAGCCTGTAAAGCAGCAGCTCTATCCCTACGCCACTGTGCCACTCCATCTGCTTCAGATCTGCCAACAATCAGCAAAATAACCTTGCACATAAAATCTTGTATATAAGTTATAACTCAAAGTTCATTCTGTTGTTGCAGTAAATAATGTGTATTTAACGGATGCTCATTACATATACATCAACACCTTTTAAAACATTGAAGTGCTATTAATCACACTGTAATATGAATTCATGTTACTTTTGTACAATTAAAACAGCAGTTTACTCACCTTCTGTCGGACCTGCACCACTGCTTTCCAATAGTCTTTAGCTTCAACGCGGTGGCAATCATCACACATCTGTGACAAGATGATAAAATCTACCACAAACACCTGCTGCAATATTGTTCTGCTTATTACCTGCACACAAGACTTGCTGTTAGAAAATTCAAACTATGTTGAGTATTATATACGGCAGAATGACAACTATAAATGATTTAAGTGGGACACAAGGTCAGACCTCAGTCAAAGGTTCAAGACATTCAGGAAATAAAGGCATTCAGTCAGGTCAGTAACCTTATAAGCTGTGCACCATGCATGTGCCATCTGACCGGGTAAAGTAAATTAAGAAAAAAGTAAAGTTCTCATGAGGTATGAAAAACTGAGAATTGTATCTACAAAGAGCCTATTAATAAACAATCATTCGATATGAGTGCAATTGCACCCTAGACAGTTCAAATTTGGCCAGCATAGGCTAAGAATAATCCCACGGAGATTCCTTGCTCCAAGACGTATGGAAGCAGTATGGGACCAATCATCAAATCTCAGCTTTGTAGATCAGTCAAAGAATTCAAACATTTTAAAATTACATTTTTAACCACTTTTCAAATTTCTATTCAAGATCCATCATGATATTTAACATCAGAGTGAAAATGTTACTTCATGAAGAAATTGTAATTTAATCAAAAGACCAGATTTCTCAGTTCCTCAAACAATGATGTGAAGTGGATTTAAATTACTTAAAAATAACTTGCTTCTCACCTCCTTTTGAATGGTAAGCTTGACCTTTAACCTCTTGGAATGAGGCTCTGTCCAAATAAAGCCTGCATCTATCAGTCGCACCTGAATAATGGAAACAGTGTTGCTGTTGATAATGATAACACCTCAAATGGTCAGTTTTGCCCACGGATGGATTTTCTATACAGAAGCACGTCCAAATTTACAGCACCTAACTGAGGATAGCACAAAAATTCTAAAATGAAGACCTTAATCATTTCATTTATTGCAGTATATTGCAATGTCAAAATACAAATATTATTCCCTCTGCCAATTTTCTCTCGTGTTCAGAAATAGTCAATTTGACCGTTGTATGCAAACATAAACCCTGCTAAATATCGTTCCGTCCATCAAAATATAATCTAACATTATTTACATGAGCATTTATAGGAACCAGTGTGGGAAGCATTACATTTGTCACAGAAAGACCATGAGCAAAAAAACCTGACTGATTTCTCTTTGCTAAGTTCTTAGAAATGCCCAAAATTAACAAATTTGTTGCATTCATTGTCACTCCAATGATGATCAAACAGGAAGAAAACACAAATCAAATGGAAGGCTTGTTCAGTACACACATCAACTAATCAGGCACTAAAGATTGCTGTAATGTTAATTGCTACGATTAATTTTAAATGACATTTGAGATTTTTTTTAATGCATATTACATACTAATGCCTTGGTCAAAATAATTTGGATTATTTTTATTATAAAATAGAGAAACGCCAAAAAAAATGTAATTCTAATTTTCAAACAAATAGATTTAAGGATTTTTAAGAAGTAGTATCAGGTGTTAGCAGCACTCCGAGTTGAAAATGCTTTATGACTAAAAGGCAATCTGCTGAAGCATCTTCAACTTGAAAATTGACTCTGTTTCTCTTTGCACATAAGCTGACTGATCTTTTGGGTGGTTTTACAAAATATAACAAATGGGTTAAATTGACAGCAATACAATTTTAAGTACAGCTGACAACAGAATTGCCCAAAATTAGTCTTGTGGTGAACTGCCAGCATCTGTCACTTCCCCGAAAACAACTCGACAATTGAAAAGTTATTTCCTAATCCAAGGAAGAGTACTGCAATCAGGCATTGCTGAAGAAAACAGCAAGGCCGGAAAGCACTCATGTTCTGACTCTATAACCTTTAATTATTGGGGCGCCGTATTGAAGGAAGCCTCTGCCTACAGTCTGTCCGTTTTTTTCCTATCTTTTAAAAAAAAATTAGTTTGTCTTAAAAGTGTGTTTTGGAGTTTCTTTAGTTTTTCTATGTGAGGGAGGGGGGTAGGGGAAGGGGGAAACCGCTTCCCAGTCGTTTCCTGGCGGGGACGCGACTATTCTCCGAGTAGCGTTCTCGCAGCCTACCATCTGGATTGGAACGGCATCTTTTACATCAGTCTCATCTATGAGGTTTTTGATAGGAACAAATCTGCCAGCTGTCAGTAGTTCAGTGGTCAACCTAAATATCTTATTTTGAACCAAGCCATAGAAAAACTGGAAAATTGACAACTTTACAGAGTCACTATACATAAAGTGATTTGTACGAATGAAATGCAGATGCTGATTTACACCTTCTTCATAAAGTGATGTCACACTGAAGAGCTTGTGAGTACACTTAAATATTGATAAATCAATTTTGTAAACCAACATATCAACTCCCTCTTCAAAAGAAGTAAATATTTACATTTTCTAGTTCTGTATTGCAAAATATATGATCAGAAGTCGTTTGGAATTAATAACGAGATCTTTCAAACAGATAAGAAATTATTACAGCTTAATCTACGAAACACATATTCTTTGACTGCAATTAAATGGTTCTTAAAAATAGAACCCGAGATAAAAAGCAAATTTTGCCAGATTACCCAATCTACTAACTTTGCTTAATGGAGACTTCAATTTTTTAAGACACAATGTTAAAAGTTCTCTTGATTCCAATGCACATTGCATCCAGGTACTAGGGGGTTGAAGATATCTGTGGAGGTAAAAACAAAAGTTAGCATCCAAGTTAATTCATCTAAGCAAGCATGATGAATTTCAGCAACCAGGCTTAATTTGGATATGCAACATGGCGAAATATTTCATCGTACATCAATTGCAGCTAATTTAAAAGAAACACAATACTAGGTCGAAGTTACACGTCCAAAAATTAAAACCAAGCTCATTTTTTTTGCTAAAATGCATCCATCATAATTATTTTGCTTATTTAACTACAAACACATAACACAGAGAGAATGCCGTTTACACAGTTTTAATTTTCATTGGTATAACTACTAATATGGTTCCACAAAATCATAGATGCCATTGTATGAATAAAAAGAGGGGAGGGAGGTTGGGGTGAGGCGGGGGAAAATTGTTGATCTCCTCAAAGCCCAGAATCTATCACATAAATCCTAAATAAAACTAATAATTTGGCTTCTGCTTAATGGAAGAAGCAATTGTAGATTACAATGAATGAAAATAAATCTCCTGAAAATGCAAATATATTTATAACATTTATCCAAGGTATGAAAATGAAGTATGTTTTAATCTGTCATTAATACTTTTGAATAAGTGAAATCATGCAATGGTTTACATTTGGCCATTTATATCAAATGAGCCATTTTTGTAGAAATTGATTTGAAGTCTTTGACAAGAATAACATTTAAGAACTTTGAAAAAGCCAAATATGTCAAACCATTTCAAACTAATCTTCACAAAATAATCTTACTAACCCGCTGAAAGTCTAAATAAGCAGATTATGAATCTGAAGTTTTCATGCTCAATGTGATTAAATGACATTGGTATATTTTTAAACTCAGATATTCAGTTGGCTTGAATTAGCATTTAAAAATAATAATTTTGAAATACTTATTGACACCATGTTTAACTTTCAACACTCCATAAAATGGGGTGGGGGGTGGTCAGATTTATGAGGTGTTTATCCTAACTGTATAATACTGTATTATCCTAACTGTATAATATAATACGAGCCATTGTATAATAACCAAAATATTCCGATCAATGCTGAAAATAACATTAAAAAAAAAATTAGGACTATAAATTCAAACCAAGCCTCCTCTATGGATAAAACGTGGCAGTCAAGTAATTCTTGGGCCTGCGCCAATTTAAGGAAGCCACAATTTCTTTGATGGACAATATTATTCAAATGTGTGCTTTCTCCTGTCCTCATATACACATACTTAATAAAACAAAACAGTTAAAATCTGCAATTATTACCTTTCACATTGCTTGCAAAAATGTACATTAACTTGTTTAGGGATTCCTTCTGTGATATCAACTTGGATCCGCAAGCAGGCAACACACATATTTGCAGGATTTGGAGATATGGGAATACCGCACTGGCAACATAGGCTAAGAATCAATGAAAAACAAATTAATTTGATTATATCTAAGGGTTTTTACTGACAAGACATTAAGTAGCAATATATACCTTTCTATGTTCTGCAAAGAGAATTGGCAAGACTGAATCTTTCGAACTTTACCAACTCAGTGAAACCCCTTTTTTAATTTTTAACTATAAATGCTTACAATATGAAAGACAGAACAATACAATGTTTCAGGTGACTTCAGAAAACATTACTAGAATAAGCTAATTCAATGCTTAATTTACAAATAGGTTGTCAGGAATTTCTTAATAACCATAGCATCAATTAATTTATTTATTCAGGGATGGCAGAGGTTGGAGACAAGCATTATTATTTAAGAATAATTTAGGAGAGCACCTGAAACACCGTGGTATGGAAAGCTAAGGGCAGAACACTATAAAGTAGAATTAGCGAAGACTATAATAATGCATTATAAAGCTGGAAACAATCAGCAAGACCGGCAGCATCTCGGGAAAGAGAAGACAATAGAGAATGTAGATGCTGAAATCTGCAACAGAACTCTTCCAGCAATCTGTTAGAAACATTGAAAATAGGTGCAGGAGTAGGCCATTCGGCCCTTCGAGCCTGCACCGCCATTCAATATGATCATGGCTGATCATCCAACTCAGATGGATGCCTACTGTTGCTCTGCGAAAAGAGAAGCAGTAAAGGCATCAGGTCAGATATTCTAGAAACGCAAGACTGCCGTTGCTGAAATATTGAGAGCAGAAAGTAGTGGAGGAACTCAGCAGAAACATGACGTAAAATTGCAGCCAACTCTCACAAAGTCAGGCAGCATCAGTGGAAAGAGAAAGTCAGGACATCTGACACAGATGCTGCCTAACCTGCTGTGTGTTCGCAACACTTTCAGGTCTAGTTTTTTTGTTTCTTGTATTACAGATTTACAGATTTGCAGCTTTGGGGAAGGGGGTGGTCAACGGGACTGGACGGCAGGCCGATGGCGAGCGGCAGCGGCACTTACATGTGGCTCTGGGTGTCGGCGGCGGCGGCGGGCAGCTGCATGTACTCCATGCCTGGTCAGTCCGGTCCAACCCTCTCCTCGCCACCTGGCTGCCGGGAGACTGGAAGACCAGAGGGTGAAGCGCGGCCTCGGCTCACTCGCCCTGTTCCCCGGCCCCTCTCCTCCCCTCACACTCCGCTCCTTCTCCCCCACAATGGCCGCCGCTGCGCGACAACGTGCGCTCCCTCCCCCCGCAGGACCCCGCCGCCAGCTGCCCGCGCCGCGCCTGTCACGCAGGCCACCAACCAACTCCACCTCCTGCAAACAGAAGCCCCTTTATGCAAGGATCTTCTATAAGATCTTTGCCTTTATGCCCTTCAATGCTGCTCCTCCATTCATCCAGATCGTGGTTCATCCCCCCGCCCCCTCACCGCCATCACCATGCGTGGCCCCCCCCCCATTTGGGAAGACAAACCAGGACCAACTGCAACTTCACACTGAATGGCAGGGCTCTGGCTGGGGAGTGTTGTAGGGCAGAGGGATCTAGGAGTGCAGGTACATAGTTCCCTGTACTATGGGCTGAAGGGCCTGTTTATGCGTTGCATCTCTAAACTAAACTTAACAAATAAAGTGCTGGAGTAGCTCGGTATCACTGGAGAAAAAGGATGGGTGACGTTTCGGATAGTTCCCTGTATGTAGTGTGTTGCAGGTAGATACTGTGGTCAAGAAGGCTTTTGGCACAAGTCTTCAGCAGGCAAGGTACCGAGTATACAAAAATGTGGCACAATGTAGAGCGTGGATTTTCTCCGGGTGCTCCGCTCTGCTCCTTGGTTTCTTGGTTCTCCAAAATATTCCAAATGGAATTTAAACTGGAGGTGGTGGAGGGAGGACTTAAGCCAGAAAGGGTTATTGGGAAGAAAGAGCTACTTTAAATTTAGTTGCATCTGGTTGCTCCCACACAACAAAGATGTACAGATTTGTAGGTTAATTGGCTACAGTAAAATTACAGGTAGACAAAAATGCTGGAGAAACTCAGCGGGTGAGGCAGCATTCTATGGAGCAAAGGGAATAGGCAACGTTTCAGGTCGAAACCCTTCTTCAGAATGTCCAATCCCTTAATAATCTGAAGAAGGGTTTCGACCCGAAACGTTGCCTATTTCCATCGCCCCATAGATGCTGCCTCACCCGCTGAGTTTCTCCAGCATTTTTGTCTACCTTCGATTTTCCAGCATCTGCAGTTCCTTCTTAAACCTCCTTTTACATTCAGTAAAATTATAAATTGTCCCAAGTGTGTAGGATGGCGCTAATGTGCGGATGGATCGCTGGTCTGCGCAGACTCGGTGAGTTGAAGGGCCTGTTTCTGCACTGTATCTCTAAACTAAACTAGTCTGAAGAAGGGTTTCGGCCCGAAACATCGCCTATTTCCTTTGCTCCATAGATGCTGCTGCACCCGCTGAGTCTCCAGCAATTTTGTGTATAAACAAATAAAGTACTGGAGTAGCTCAGTATACCTGGAGAAAAAGGATGGGTGACGTTTCGGATTGGGTCTGAAGGAGGATCCTAATCCAAATCATCACCCATCCTTTCTCTCCGGAGTTGATGTCTAACCCGCTGAGTTACTCCAGCACATTGTGTCTATATATAGACAATAGGTGCAGGAATAGGTCATTCAGCCCTACGAGCCAGCACCGCCATTCACTGTGATCATGGCTGTCATCCACATCAGTAGCCCGTTCCTGCCTTCCCCCCATATCCCTTGACTCCGCTATCTTTAAGAGCTCTATCTAACTCTCTCTTGAAAGCATCCAGAGAATTGGCCTCTGAGGAAGAGAATTCCACAGATTCGTAACTCTCTGGGTGAAAAAGTTAATCCTCATCTCCGTTCTTAATAGCCCACCCATTATTCTTTAACTGTGGCCCCTGGTTCTGGACCAACATTGGGAACATGTTTTCTGCCTCTAGCATGTCCAATCCCTTATTAACCTTATATGTTTCAATAAGATATCCTCTCATCCTTCTAAATTCCAGTGTATACAAACCCAGTCGCTCCATTCTATTAACATATTACAGTCCCATCATCCCGGGAATTAACCTTGTGAACCCACGCTGCACTCCCTCATAGCAAGAATGTCCTTCCTCAAATTTGGAGGCCAAAACTGCACACAATACTCCAGTTGTGGTCTCACTAGGGATTTCTAATAGAGATTTCTACGAGGGATTTCTACAGGCGGTGGAGGCCGGTTCTCTGGATACTTTCAAGAGAGAGCTAGATAGGGCTCTTAAAGATAGCGGAGTCAGGGGATATGGGGAGAAGGCAGGAACAGGGTACTGATTGTGGATGATCAGCCATGATCACATTGAATGGCGGTGCTGGCTCGAACGGCTGATTGGCTTACTCCTGTACATATTGTCTATTGTCTATTTAAATGGAGCGACCGTTGTGTTACAGTTGTACAAGATATTGGTAAGGTTGCATTTGTAGTATTGTGTTCAGTTTTGGTCTCTCTGTTAAAGGAATGATTTTGTCAAACTAGAAAGAGTGTCAAGAAGATTTACAATGATGTTGCCAGGACTTGAGGGGCTGAACCATAGGGAGAGTTTGGGCAGGCTAAGACTTTATTATTTGGAGTGCAGAAGGCTGAGGGGTGATATGTGGTGTTTAAAATCAGGAGAGGAATAAATAGGGTGAATGCACAGAGTCTTTTTCCAAGGGTAAGCGAATCAAGAACTAGAGGTTCAGTTTAGTTTATTGTCATGTGGTGTAGTGAAAAGCTTTTGTTAACCATGCTAACCAGTGAACAGAAATGATTATAATCGAGCCATTTACAATGTATTGAGGGTTATGTTGAAGGTGAAATGGGAATGGTTTGATAGGAATCTGAGGGGCAATTTTTTATTTGAAGGGTGGTGGATATGTGGAACGAGCTGCCAGAGGAAATAGTTCAGACTGGTAAAATACAACATTTAAAATGCATTTGGACAGGTGCATGGATAGGAAAGGTTTAGATGGATGTGGGCCAAATGTGGGCAAATGGGACGAGCATATATTGGGCATCTTGTTTGGCAGGTATAAGTTGAGCCTAGTTTATATGGGCCAGATAACATGCTCTATGACTCTATCACTTGCTTCCTTTAATTTCCAGAATCTATTAATTTCTGCTTTGTGGGAATTAAACAAATGAAAATTCCAAACATACGCCCCCTGTGAGATTTTGATTTCGTCTTGGTTCTGAATGGCCTGCCTATCACCAGTTGCAAATTGTTAATACTGATTCTAATCCTCTTAAGCCACAAACAAGCCCTGTAAGAATTTTGTAGATCTCCTTTCATTTTCCTAAACTCTAGAGAGTATAGAACAGTCTACTCGATTTCACATCATATGGCAAACGTTTATCCCCGAAACCAAATCATCTCCACTGAACATACTCGAGGTAAGAAGGGTCTGTGCATGAGAGTTTAACACGTTTGAAACATCTTCAGTTGTAATGTCTTATGGTAGACAATCCGAATATTTTTCCCAGGATGGAAAATTCAAATACTAGAGGGCACAGCTTTAAGGTGAGAAGGGCAAAGTTTAAAGGAGATATGCAGGGCAGTTCTTTTACACAGACAGTAGTGAGTGCCTGGAATGCGAGATTAGAATTATCCTGCAAACTAAAAATTGCTTAAGGAAAAAGCTCCTGTGATAAGAACTAAAAACAGTGCGGAATCTGCTTAGAGGACTGTTTGCAATACACAAAAGAACATTGATAAACCAGGCACCATGGATTTATCAAATACAAAACAATTCACAGGGGCTAACAGGTCTGATGGCAAGTTCGCATGGATGAAGTATGCAACAGATGGTACATCCAGTATTCAGTGTACCAGGAGAATGCAGCCGAAATGGTTAATGAGAAACTGATCATACGCTGATCACATTACCTCAACTGTGAATAACTAAAATAAAGAATTAGAAATATGAATATTGGCCTCGTTATTAGCGGAGGATTCAATCTAACAAGTCCACTCGATGAAGTATCTATGGGTTAGGCTGACCATTTGATTGATACAAATACATCGATAGATGCTCCTGAACACATCATCAGTGATGTAACCTAGGGTCATTGGGTGTTTCGGGTCTTTCAACATCAGACACCCTCACCCAGGCGACCCAGCCGTGGTTGATCAGACCACGACTTGTGTTCAGGTGGCATTCGCTCCTCCCCATGGACCTCCTCTCCTGATCCAGAGCCATCTTGATGCCTTCTCCGCTACCTCTGTGGTGTTCTTGATGGCCCTTCTCCTTGCCACTCCGTTGATGCCCAGTGCATTCAAGGCTTTGTAGAGCGATTGCCCTGCAAAACCTCTGCAGCCAACCTCGATGGGCATACACCTTGCCTTCCAGCCCTGCTTACGGCAGTCTATGACCAGCTCTTCATACTTGGCCATCTTCCTCTCGTGGGCCTCCTCCAGACGGTCCTTCCACGGCACTGTCAGTTCCAACAAGACGATGTTTTTGGTCGCCTCTGAGACCAGGAGGATATCTGGCCTCAGGGTGGTGGCAATGTGCTGTGGAAACTTCAGCTGTTTCACCAGGTCTACGGAAAGCAGCCAGTCCTGAGAAATTTTGAGAAATAAACAACATCAGCTAAGTTGGAGATCTGAAAGTGGAATAATTTAAATGGTGATTTATAACAGTTTAGTTTAGTTTAGAGATACAGGGGAGAAACAGGCCCTTCAGGCCCACTGAGTCTGTGCCGACCAACAATCACCAATACACGAGCACTATCCCACACACTAGGCACAATCTACAATTTTTACCAAAGCCAATCTTACAAACCTGCATCTCTTTGGAGTGGGAGGAAACCGGAGCACCCAGAGAAAATCCACGTGGTCACATGGAGAATGTACAAACTGCATATAGACAGCATCCATAGATCAAAACTGGGTATCTGGCAGTGTAAGGCAACAACTCCCACTGCGCCACCATGCCATGGCAGGAGTACTGGACATAATTGTAAACAATACAACACAACCTCTAATTGTAATATATCTAATTTATACATCTCATTTTAAATCACTAAGCACTTTTTTATGGAATAGAAGGTGTTGATAACCTTTTCTCCGGAGATGCTGGAGTTACTCCAGCTTTTGTGTCTGTCTTCTAGAGGTGTTGATAAGATTTTTAGAAGGAACAGAAAGATTTTGAAGTATGTATTCCCAAATCTAGATTGCAGGAAAGGTCAAAAAGATTGTTAAAAATACATACAGGATGTTTTATTTTATTAAATAAAGAACTGAATGTACAGGCAGGGAGTGTGTGCTCAAATTATGTATAATACTGGTTAGGCCACAGCTGGAATACAATGTTCAGTTTGTGGCCACCACATTATGAGCACTGGGGAAAATGCAAAGGAGATTTGCAAAGATTTACGAAGGATAATTGTAGCTATGAGGAAAGAGGGGATAAGCTAGCGTTGTTTTCTTTAGCGGCTGAGAGACTAAATTGGGAAGTCTAACATTTTGAGCGGTACTGGATTTACAGATACTGTAAATAGGAATGATCTGTTCCCCATTGCATAATTTTTAAAAGAAAGGGCCATTGACACAGAGGGATTGATAGAAAGATTTGAAAAGGGAGTATGTTTTATTTTTGCCCAGAAGGTGGATCTTTGAAACACACTGCATGGCAGAGAGAGAAGCTTTCATCGACATGTACTTGGATTATTACTGGAAGCACAATGAGCTGAAGGACTACAGAGCTAGTGCTGAAAGGTGGAATTAAGCTGTGTAGTGGTGCCTTTTTGAAAAGCACAAACAATGGGTTGAATTACTTCCTTCTGTCTGATAAAAGTTCTGGGATTCTTTTAATGTAACTTCAGCTCTGTATCTGTGGGGTTATTGCAAGGTTGCCTTGGGTCTGAATCTTGATAAAAGGGTCTCCACCTAAAATGTTGGCTGCCCGTTCCCACAGATGTTGTCTTAGTTCCTTCAGCAGTTCTCGGATTTTTGTCACTCCCGTGTTTTTCCCACTAATGGGATATAAAATGTAGCAGATTATTTTCACTACTTTTCCACCATTCCCTCAAAGTGGATTCCATTTTTGAACTCTGTTGGCCTCTTTCAGATTAATATTGTTTTCCCTTAAAACTGCTACCACTCATAGAAACATAGAAAATAGGTGCAGGAGGAGGCCAGTCGGCCCTTTGAGCCAGCACCGCTATTCATTGTGATCATGGCTGATCGTCCCCTATCAATAACCTGTGCCTGCCTTCTCCCCATATCCCTTGACTCCACTAGCCCCTAGAGCTCTATCTAATTCTCTCTTAAATCCATGCAGTGATTTGGCCTCCACTGCCCTCTGTGGCAGAGAATTCCATAAATTCACAACTCTCTGGGTGAAAAAGTTTTTTCTCACCTCAGTCTTAAATGACCTCCCCTTTATTCTAAGACTGTGGCCCCTGATTCTGGACTCGCCCAACATTGGGAACATTTTTCCTGCATTTTTCCTGCACTTCTCCTATTTCTTTTTCCATTTCTCTGCTGAATACTTTATACTGAACGATCCTCCCTCCAACTAGACAGCAATCCTGATCTCACCTTCCTCATTGGAGACCTTTGAACTATCTTTAATCGGACTTAACTGATCTTTCACTAAATGTTATATCCTTCATCCTATATCTGGACACTGTAGACGGCATCATTGTAATCATAATGGTTTTTTCACTGACTGAATAACGCAACAAAAATGCTTTTCACTGTACCTGGGAACATAAAAGTAATAAACTAAACTAAACAACTACCAAAATTAACCATATAGTATATACTCCTCCCATTACCACAAATGCAAACATGTTGCTGCATAAGTGTTTTCACTTGTGGCTTACCTGTCTATTAAACAAGCTCTGCATCTGCACAGACACATTCCAGATCTAAGACCTCTGTATTTTCCATGATCACATGTAGCCCTTCTTTATTCTAACAAATTCTCTTTTAACAGTTCTTTCAGCACCTTGATGATTCTATATCCAATGGCCCATTCTCTATCAAAGGAGTTTGAACTTTTCCCCTTTGCACAATGGTCCTCTCATTAGTGTCATGTTTCCAGCTTTGTTAAGGTACCACAAATCCAATTTGTACATGCCCCTACTGCCAAATAACTTTGCCAATGACACAGCTATCTGAATCCCCTCCTCCTGCAGTTGTTTAGTTTTGAGATACAGCATGGAAACAGGCACTTTGGCCCATCAAGTCTATGTTGACCATCGACCACTCGTTCACACTAGTTCTATATTATCCCACTTTTCTCATCCACTACACACTAGGGGAAATTTACAGAGGCCAATTAACCTACAACCCCGCATGCCTTTGGGATGTGGGAGGAGACCAGGGCACACAGAGGAAACCCACACGGTCACAGAGAGAATGTGCAAACTCCACACTGACAGCACCTGAGGTTAGGAGTGAACCCGGGTTGGTACGGCAACTTGAGCGCCCTGGAGAGGAAAAGACTACAAAAAGTAGTAAACACTGCTCAGTCCATCATCGGCTCTGACCTCCTTCCATCGAGGGGATTTATCGCAGTCGCTGCCTCAAAAAGGCTGGCAGTATCATCAAAGACCCACACCATCCTGGCCACACACTCATCTCCCTGCTACCTTCAGGTAGAAGGTACAGGAGCCTGAAGACTGCAACAACCAGGTTCAGGAATAGCTACTACCCCACAGCCATCAGGCTATTAAACCTGGCTCGGACAAAACCTTGATTATTAATAACCAATCATCTGTTATTTGCACTTTATCATTTTATTTATTCATGTGTGTGTATATATTTATATTATAGTATATGGACACATTGATCTGTTTTGTAGTAAATGCCTACTATGTTCTGTGTGCTGAAGCAAAGCAAGAATTTCATTGTCCTATCAGGGACACATGACAATAAACTCACTTGAACTTGAACTTGAACTATGCCACCATGAAAGTGAGTCCAACCAATCTGAAAAACCCGAAATATCTGTCCATTTCCTCCACAGATGCTGCCTGGCCCACTGAGTCCCTCCAGCACTTACTCAAGATTCCTGCATTTGCAGTTCCTAGTGTCTCCTTAAATAAACTTGCTCAACATGGATTTCTGCCTGGAAGGTCATGTTTGACTAATCTTCTTGAATTTTTTGAAGAGGTTACTCGGGAAATTGATGAGGGTAAAGCAGTGGATGTTGTATATATGGACTTCAGTAAGGCCTTTGACAAGGTTCCTCACGGAAGGTTGGTTAAGAAGGTTCAATTGTTGGGTATTAATGGTGGAGTAGCAAGATGGATTCAACAGTGGCTGAATGGGAGATGCCAGAGAGTAATGGTGGATGGTTGTTTGTCAGGTTGGAGGCCAGTGACTAGTGGGGTGCCACAGGGATCTGTGTTGGGTCCACTGTTGTTTGTCATGTACATCAATGATCTGGATGATGGTGTGGTAAATTGGATTAGTAAGTATGCAGATGATACTAAGATAGGTGGGGTTGTGGATAATGAAGTAGATTTTCAAAGTCTACAGAGAGATTTATGCCAGTTGGAAGAGTGGGCTGAAAGATGGCAGATGGAGTTTAACGCTGATAAGTGTGAGGTGCTACATCTTGGCAGGACAAATCAAAATAGGACGTACATGGTAAATGGTAGGGAATTGAAGAATGCAGGTGAACAGAGGGATCTAGGAATAACTGTGCACAGTTCCCTGAAAGTGGAATCTCATGTAGATAGGGTGGTAAAGAAAGCTTTTGGTGTGCTGGCCTTTATAAATCAGAGCATTGAGTATAGAAGTTGGGATGTAATGTTAAACTTGTACAAGGCATTGGTGAGGCCAATTCTGGAGTATGGTGTACAATTTTAGTCGCCTAATTATAGGAAGGATGTCAACAAAATAGAGAGAGTACAGAGGAGATTTACTAGAATGTTGCCTGGGTTTCAGCAACTAAGTTACAGAGAAAGGTTGAACAAGTTAGGGCTTTATTCTTTGGAGCGCAGAAGGTTTAGGGGGGGGGGACTTGATAGAGGTCTTTAAAATGATGAGAGGGATAGACAGAGTTGACGTGGATAAGCTTTTCCCACTGAGAGTAGGGAAGATTCAAACAAGGGGACATGACTTGAGAATTAAGGGACAGAAGTTTAGGGGTAACATGAGGGGGAACTTCTTTACTCAGAGAGTGGTGGCTGTGTGGAATGAGCTTCCAGTGAAGGTGGTGGAGGCAGGTTCGTTTTTAGCATTTAAAAATAAATTGGATAGTTATATGGACGGGAAAGGAATGGAGGGTTATGGTCTGAGCGCAGATATATGGGACTAGGGGAGAATACATGTTCGGCACGGACTAGAAAGGTCGAGATGGCCTGTTTCCGTGCTGTAATTGTTATATGGTTATATGGTTATAAATCAGGCCTGCAATTCTAATTGGGCAGTTATTTTCCCACGTCCCTTAATGTAAGAATACAATACAATTCAATTTATTGTCATTTGGACCCCTTGAGGTCCAAACGAAATGCCGTTGTAATCACTAAACAAAAGGAATTAAGTTCAAGTTCCAAGTTCAAGTTCACATTTATTATCACATGCACCAATGTGATATTTGAGTTACCATACAGCCATACAAGTAAAACAAACACAATGCACGATAGAGTTTAACATAAAGATCCATCACAGTGGAATTTGCATTCCTCACTGTGTTGGAGGGATGCAAGCAGAAGCCTCCACGTGGCGCATCCCGGGCAATGCTGACGACATAAACTGTACCACTGTGACTGACTGAAGTAGCCAATTCTGCAACCACCGACCGTCAACCGTCACTGACCGACCGGAAAGACGTGATATAGAAGATGGTCGGACACAAGAAGAAGACTGTGATGGAAGGCAATAAAGTTCAGTCAATCTTCCTCCTCTCGTTGGAGAGAGGAGAACTTCTTCAAAGTAGACATCTTCTTCAAAATAGCATCTGCAGTTCCTTCTTACACATTTCGTCTGCTCCACTGCAAAATCTCCTCAAGGTATGTCTGCTTTGTAGAAGTTCTCATCTCTCCAACGAGTTCTGCAACATCCTATATCTCTTGTTTCCCTTATCCCTAACCATTCTGAAGAAGGGTCTCGACCCCAAACGTCAACCATTCCCTCTCTCCAGAGATTCTGCCTGTCCCGTTGAGTTACTCCACCTTTTTGTGTCTATCTACAGTTATTGTTTTCCTGGCCCCTCACTCTTCTTCCAGATAAATTCAGAGAGATGGTGGAAATGTTTGGAAATATGAAATGTTTTCAATGGGTTCAATACTGTTATAATGTATTCGTTTTTTCCCCAATTCGGAGAAACTAAGAGCTGCAGATGCTAGTTTACAAAAAAAAACAACAAAGCTGAATTATTTTGATTCAACTATTTTATTTATACTTTTTAAACTGCTGATCCACAAGAAGCATTGGAACACCAGGATTTATAATTTCCACGAAAAATAATCAATGTTAATAAATTTGGCTTTGTTGCTAATTTATATATGTATAAACTGATTTGTATTAGAGTATGTTTAAAATGATCTAGCGTTCTGTACATTTACTCTTGTCCGAGACGGTCAGTGCATGAGAGTTTACTCAGATAATATGTTTAAATTGTAAGACATTTATTTAACAGAGTAATTTGAGAAAGGACTAGAAATGTCCTCCAAAATCCGAAATAGCTAAACAAAAAGCCTCTGTGATAAGACCTAAAGACAATGTGGAATCTGTTTACTGTTTGCAATGCACAAATGAACAGTAACAGTCGTTTAAGGAGAGACTAAACTCCCCTTCTAAAAGTGTCTGAAACATAGAAACATAGAAAATAGGTGCAGGAGTAGGCCATTCGGCCCTTCGAGCCTGCACCGCCATTCAATATGATCATAGCTGATCATCCAACTCAGTATCCTGTACCTGCCTTCTTTCCATACCCCCTGATCCCTTTAGCCACAAGGGCCACATCTAACTCCCTCTTAAATATAGCCAATGAACTGGCCTCTACTACATTATGTGGCAGAGAATTCCAGAGATTTACCACTCCTGGGTAAAAAATGTTTTTCTCTTCTCGGTCCTAAAAGATTTCCGCCTTATCCTTAAACTGTGACCCCTTGTTCTGGACTTCCCCAACATCGGGAACAATCTGTTTAAGAAGGATCTGCAGATGCTGGAAAATCGGGACCATCGTGTGTACCATCGGGAACAATCTTCCTGCATCTAGCCTGTCCAACCCCTTAAGAATTTTGTAAGTTTCTATAAGGGTCTCGACCCATTCCTTCTCTCCAGAGATGCTGCCTGTCCCGCTGAGTTACTCCAGCTTTTTGTGTCTATCTTCGGTTGAAACCAGCATCTGCAGTTCCTTCCCACACTAAACGTTCCCGTGCATTGAGCACCGCCCAGCCGGCGTGAAGCGTGCCTGTCACTGCATCAGTGAGAACACAGCACGTTTCGACAGCGCTTGAGTTTTGATCCTCCCGGCCCTCCGTGCGGAGCAGGCTCTACCAAAGACCAAGGGGGAAGGCGCGACTTGACACAAACTCAATGCCCGCCCGGGTGTTCAACCGGGGGCGCCGCCACCTTCTGCACCATGATGGTAGAGGGGTTGGGGAGGAGGGTGGCATGGAGACGCGCGGGTGGCGGCGGCAAGGGTAAAGGGGTGAGGAGGGATGGGGGGAGGGGGGGAAGGTGACCCCTGCTGCCAGCGGTGCGCTGTTCCCGCAGTGGGAATGCGGCAGATCGTGCGGGCGGGTGGCGAGTGAGAGCGAGTGAGTGAGAGTGAGGAAGAGGGGGGTCGGTGGAGGGACCCGGGGGAGCAGCGCAAGCGGCGTGGGGCCGCTGTCAGACACACAGCAGCAGCAGCAGCAGCGCCGAGCTCCCCGTCACACTGTATCAATCAATGTAGCAATTAATGTATCAATGAATGTATCAACGTGTGTGTGAAACCCAGCGCCAGAGACACTGCCCTTTCCAAGAGCAGCTTCCCCGGTGGGTAGAGGATGGTGCATTGATCCTGCGATTCCCTTCAAGTTTTGGTAGAATAAATGATAGAAGACACAATGACTCTGTTGTCTCTCTTAGGCCGCATCATGCGCTATTTTCTACTCAGGCCGGAAACTTTGTTTCTGCTGTGCATCAGCCTGGCTCTGTGGAGTTATTTCTTTCACACGGACGAGGTGAAGACCATAGTGAAATCCAGCCAGAATGCGGTGAAAATGATGAAAGGGAAAGTGGTGGAAATAATCCAGAACGATCGTTTCGGGGGACTGGACGTGCTGGAAGCGGAGTTTTCCAAAACCTGGGAGTTCAAGAGCAACAACGTGGCCGTTTATTCCATCCAAGGCAGGCGGGATCACATGGAGGATCGATTCGAAGTCCTCACCGACCTGGTCAACAAAAGTCACCCTTCCATTTTCGGGATCTTTGATGGCCACGGAGGAGAGGTGAGTCCACACATATTTGCGTTGTGTGTTTGGTTGGTGTTTTCTACCAATGTCAAAAAAACAAAAGAATAAATCTAGTGTTTGACGACGAGGAAGAACGTTTCACTGAAGTACTTAACGCCGATGAAACAACAGGACCATGGATATGAAGTTTATGTATTCGGGGAATTGTGGCAACCCCACTTCATGTAACGTCACTTTTATTGAGAACTAAGGTCGCCAGTAAATTGATCTCAGAGGAAACCGCCGCAAGAAATGTGTTTAAAATTGTGTAAATGGGAATTGCGGTGTGAAAGAACACAAGTTGAATCTTGTTCTCGATACGTTGCATTGTTATTGTTGTTGTGCTATTGATTTTCCTCTTGTTTGATTAATATATAGGCACCAGTGTGCCCTGTTTAATGAGGGAGTGTGAATATACAGACAAAAAAAAGAGGAAAACATTGTTCTAGCTTTTGGACTCACGAAGTTGAACGCATCTCTTAAGTAATCCAATTTGCTGTGCTGTTAATTTACGGTAAAAAGAACATTACGGTCGAATCAGTAGGCATTATTTGACAGGAAGAAGACTGTGTGGTGAGGAAGGGCCACACGACGTTAAAACAGCTTAAATACACAAGTGTTTGGAAGATTACAGGAATGGTTCAGCAGTCGCACACAAGAATATCGGGTCCATTATCAAGAGTTAAATAGACTGTACAAATTCATGAAGGTCACAGTTGGATGGCCGTGTAGTGTTGATTCCTTCAGCATTAGAAAGTGGTTGGGAAACTGGAATAAGAAGAAAAAAGCTTGGATTTGTTGGGATGCTACCTGTGAAGGTGAAATGCAGACACAACGAAAGCTGCAGTTGTAAGAATACAAGATGCTGAAAACTGAAACCAAGACAGAAAATATTTGAAAGTCTTGGCACGCCAGTCAGCGCTTGTGGAGAAAGAGAGTTGACATTTCAGGAGGATGCCCGAACTGGGGAAAGTTAGAAATAAGACACGTTACAGAAGAAAGAAAAGGGAGTGTGTGGCATGGATGGGGTGGGGAGAACAGAAGGTTAGGTTTGTCATAGGAAGAGAGTTAAAACGCCGCTATTGCTGCTGGCAATGCAGGCTTCTCTACACAAATGCAGGTGCAGTGGTCTTTAGGGATGGGGGAATGAATGATCGAAGATGTTGTCAAGCTTGAAAATGTTCAGAGATGATTTACTAGGATGTTGCCAGGACTCAAGGGACTGAGCTATGGGAAGAGCTTGAGCAGGCTCGGACTTTATTCCTTCGATCCACAAAGCTGACCCAGTATTACCCTTTGTGTAGGAAGGAATTGCAGTTGCTGGTTTAAACCGAAGATAGACACAAAAAGCTGGAGTAACTCAGCGGGACAGGCAACATCTCTGGAGAGAAGGAATGGGTGATGTTTTGGGTCGAGACTGATCTGAATAAGGGTCTCGACCCGAAAAGCCTCCCATTGTATGTCTATCTGCAGGGTTTCCCTTTGCCTGCCTCTGAACACGATATCCCACTTCCACGCTGACCTTTCTGTTTTGGTCACTTGTTTCAATAAAGTCCACGGTAAGCTAAACAAAACAGCGCCACTCAATATTGAATTCACCTATCTCAGATAATCAATCTTGCAAATTATTTATCCTGCATTCTGTTCCAATCCATCTCTCTTGGTGATTCCGAGTTTCAATGCCCCTCCACCACATCCAGAGCTATATTTTGCTTGTCACGATCCTTTACCCTTTCTTTGAGTCAGCGCCATCATCTACAAATTTTGTCTGCTCTACTGCGAAATCTCAAGGCATGCTACTGAAGAAGTTCTCCTCCTCTCTCCGACCGGAGTTCTGCAACACCCTCTCTCACTGATATTTGTTCTGAAACTTTTCATACCTCTAGTTTCCCTCCCCTCTGACTCTCTGCCCGGAGAAGAGTCTTGACCCGAAACATTGCCTATTCCTTTTCTCCTGAGATGCTGCCTGACCCGCTGAGTTACTCCAGCATTTTGTGTCTACATTTGGTGTAAACCAGCATCTGCATTTCCTTCCTACACACTTGAGTAGCCTTTCCTGGTGTCTACCCTATCATAGACTTGCCCCCATTGTACTTTTCTGCCATTCTCTCTTTACTCTGAATCTTAAAACGTATTTTATTTCTAACATCTCCCAATTCCAGAGAAGCATTACAGACCTGAAGCGTGATCCGTTTCACTCTCCTCAGGCGCTGCTTAATTTACTGAGCATTTTCTATTTTTTTAATATCTACAATGATGTGTTTTTCATTGCAAGATTACGGGTGGGGTAATAGGTGTTTAAATTTGTGGATTAAACGGGCTGGAATTACGCAATCGATAACCGGCGTGTTGTGTGTGACAACAGCAGCAAAGTCAGATATTCTGTATAGATCATGATCCGGATGGTGTCCACATTTAAGAATCGATTAGAAAGACGGGTGAAGGAACGAGAGTGAAGAAATAAATCGGAGCTATGCAGTTCCATGGGATTAAGTGCTGCAATCCGAAAGGAATTTTCAATAGACAAAGGGAAAGAAAAACTGCAGATGCCAGGATGCGGGAATAGAAACACAAATCGCCATTCAGCAGATCAGACAGAGTCTCATGGGAGAAAGACAAGAGTTCAGAATCTCTGCGTTGCCTGAACCTGCCCACTGTTCTCCATTTTGACTTTTTTCCTCCCCAGAGGTTGGCATTTGAAGCTCCAGGAAAGGAGAATGCACCAGATTGAGATGTTTTTAGATAGAATGAGCAGATTCCATTTGCTTTGTGATAAATTGAATTTATATTACAAGGGCCGATATTGCTGCATATTACATTTGTGAACACGCATTGGTTGATATTTCGAAACGATTGCAAATCCCCCCTTGTGTACATGGATAATATTAAAGGTTTGGAGGGCGGGTTAGTGCAACTTGCTCAGCTGTTTAGCTATCTCTGTTGTATATCTCTGTGAGTCTGGGCGCTCTTTAAAAAAAAAACAAAAGTGCACTTTCTGTTAAGAAGAATTCCTAATTTTACTATTAAAAAGAATTATGAATTCCTACGGTCAATTTAGTATCTTTATTTTCTCTAGAGCAGAAACGATTTGTGCCTGGTGATAATATATCGTTTTAATTCAAGGTCTTTAATTCTACATTAGCTGCACAAAAAATCCAAATGCGACAACAGAGAGAGTCACAAATTGTCCGGCTATAAAGTGAATTTTCCAGTTGAAATAACAGTCATGACTAACCTCATAGAGTGATAGAGCATGGAAACAGACCCTTCGGCCGAACATGCCCACACCAACCAACATTCCCATCAACACTAGTCCCACCTGCCTGTATTTGGCCCATATCCCTCTAAACCCATCTTATCCATATACTTGTCTAAATGTTTCGTAAACGTTGCGATGGTACCTGCTTCCACTACCTCCTACATAGAAAACGGACATTTGTACGTTCTTCCCGTGACCCATGTGGGTTTTCTCCATGTGACAGTAGACAATAGAAAATAGGTGCAGGAGTAGACTTCGAGCCAGCATTGCCATTCAATATGATCATGGCTGATCATCCAAAATCAGTACCCCGTTCTTGCTTTCTCTTCATATCCCTTGATTCCGTTAGCCCTAAGAGCTAACTCTAACTCTCTCTTGAATACATCCAGTGAATTGGCCTCTACTGCCTTCTGTGATTGAGAATTCTACAGATTCACAACTCTCTGGGTGAAGAAGAAGTTTTCCCTAATCTCAGTCTTAAATGGCCTACCGTTTATTCTTAAACTGTGGCCCCTGGTTCTGGACTCCCCCAACATTGGGACTATTTTTTCCTGCATGCTCCGTGGAGAATGATTCACCCTTTTTGCTTTACTTTACATCACTACTGGGTTTAGGGGTGATCTGGACTAACCCTGTTTGGGTTTGAGTTTAGTTTATTGTCACGTGCAGCGAGGTACAGTTAAAAAAAAGCCTCCTGCAGCTTGGTCCATACACCCACCACCTCCCCCTCTCCCTTACCGTAAACCTATCTTCTATTCCTCTGGTGATTTTGTACATAAATATTAGTTTGTCTTGAATCAAAACTTTTGTCTGCTCGCCTTCTGTCGCGGTGTGCGTTAGTTGGAAGGCCAATGTGTCAACACACTGTAACATAGTGTCAACATGCTCCATCCAGGTCATAGCAACCAGCGATCTTGCCCCTGACAAAAGAACATCGCGTTACCATGTTTTTGAAAACTGTTATCTATGCTGCAGGATGTTTTTGCTTCTGTGGAGACAAAGTAAATTAAAAAAAAGACCTCTCTGGAATAGCCAAGGTGACCTATCAGAAGTGAATTTAGTCGACATGGTTCCCTGCAGCACAGTTAAATCATCATTTACAGTTGCTTTCTGGCGCAACTATTTTAATGGAGTTTATTGTTGCCTCGTTTGAATTTCTGCCCTACAAATTAGATCCGTTTGGCTTCTCGGGATTGCGAAACAAATTCCGCTAATTCTCGCTGAACCTTGAAATGAGTCGCAGTGTGTTTCCGAAATGAAATGATGGTTGGGGGGGGGGGGGAGAGAGAAACGTCCCAATCCTGAGCTCGACCTTCAGAAAGTGTTCCCATTACGAGCGTTTAAGCAACGACAGTGGAGACGGTGCGAGATTGTAATATAACCTTCACCGAGTTTCTACTATACTGCGCGCCGCTTGGTTTAGTAGCTGAGAGAGAGAGAGAGAGAGGTGGTCGCGTTGGCCGCGGCTTTGGGACATGGGTGTAGAAGCGCTGCGAGTGTGGCTGTCGAGGGAGGGCTGGGCAGGACTGGACAGGACTGGACTGGACTGGACTGGGCTGTGCTGTGGTGGGCTGGGGTGGGGGTCAGCGCTATGGACAGGTGTTCTGACTTTTCAGCGACTGTGATCCAACATCTGCGACCTTGCATTTCACAATTCTGCAACCAGCTGTCCCCTACAACCAACCAGACCGAAACGTGTTCGGATTACTAAATAACATCCACGTTATCAATCACCTATGGCCTTTCCCGAGTGGGCTTTAAATTAACTCCCTCTTTCGATGGCCCACTGATTCCCCCCCCCCTCGGGGTGCAAGTGTGCTTTCTGATAACTCCTTCGCCATAAAACGAATTCCGCCGTTAACCTTCATTTGTATGCGCGCTGCGCGTTTCGTTTTACTAGCTCCATTAAAAATGAAATAGCTGTTGGTGCTTTGACAACCCACCTTGGTCGCCTGTAATGTGGGAAGGAGCAACTCTGTAATGAAGGGTGATGCCTCGGCTGGGAGGATTACCTCCCTGCTCTATCGTCCAGGAGATGATAGGATTTAATTATAATTATGATTAGAGTCCTTGGGTGTTTCAATTTTGCAATTCGCCAGTAACATTCAAGAGCAGCAGTAACATTGGAAGCCCGGAGGGCGAGGTGCTTTTTTTACCTTTAATAATATGTGGCCAAAAGGGATGTGGACAGAAGCATTTCACCAACAGGAATGCTCACTTAAATATTAATCAAACAATGAACAAATTGTTATTGCCATATTTGTACCGATCATGGTACAGAAATGTTACAGGATTCATCTTAGATTCAAAGCTTCTCTAAGGTCTGAAGAAGGGTTTCGACGCAAAACGTTGCCTATTTCCTTCGCTCCATAGATGTTGCCTCACCTGCTGAGTTTCTCCAGCATTTTTGTCTACCAAGGCACGTCAATTTATTTCAGCCAGTATGACATGTCACGATTTCTAATTTAAAATACCATTCAAAACTGCGCACAGTTCGTCTTTTTTTGGGGTAAAGTCTAGTTTTGAGATGCAGCGTGGAAACAACTTCAGCCCACCGAGTCCCCCCCTCCCCTCCCCTCCCCCCCCTCCCCCCCCCCCCCATACATTACTTCCATCCCACACACTAAGGACAATTTAGAAAAGCCAATTAACCTACAAACCTGTACCGTCCTTGGGGTGTTGAAGGAAACCGGAGCATCCGGAGGTAACTCACGCGATCACAGGGAGAATGTGTAAACTCAGTACAGACAGCACCTGAGGCCAGGATCGTATCCGGGTTGCTGACGTCCTATTCTTCTGGTAAAAATCCTCTTATCAACATTCAGCTGTTTGCAGGACTTGCATTTGATGAATAACAGCTATTTCTGTGCAATAAACAATGGTGATTTTGGTGCACTTGATAGGGCTTTTGCAGAATTGATAACTCTCCAGCAGTCATTTCGTTGCATTGGTATCTAATAGAGTTTCTTAGGTAGTATTCCAACACAAAGGAAGATGGTGCAGGTGAGGCTTGTTGTGGTAGCGATCATGGGTAGGGCTTACAGATGTCGCAGCCAAAAGCCTTCCTATAGAACAGAAGATGTGGGTGTAGCAAGGATCAATGGTCTAAACTGTGTCCTACATCAATACACGTTCATAGTTTAGTGCAAAATTTTGTAAAAGGGAGTCACATAATTGATAAGCATGCATACCTATTGTTAGCAAAGGGACAGAGAGCATCTCTGGATAGAAGGAATGGGTGACGTTTCGGGTCGAGACTGAAGTCTGAAGTCTTCAAGTCTGAAAAAGGCCTCAAGCCGAAGCATAACCCATTCCTTCTATCCAGAGATGCTGTCTGACCCACTGAGTTACTCCAGCATTTTGTGTCTATTTTCGGTGTAAACCAGCATCTGCAGTTCCTTCCTGCACTTATTGTTAGCAATGTGTTCAAATGATTTGTTTTGCAATACATCAAAAAACTGGAAGCACTGTACCTGAACAGGCGTTCTTTCTCTTTTGTTGTAAGAAGACAAATGCACTCGGGGAAAGTGCCAATCATTCTGTCCTGTAATCATTTTGTTTTCAATTAGCACAACATAAAACATGAGATTGGTTCACGTCTGTATGCATATCATACGTGCGAGTTCTGTTGCCATGATGTTTAAAGCAACAATTAAAATGCATCCAGCACCCTAAATAAAGTGACATTATTTATCTGCTATCAAACAATTTCATCCAGTCTCAAAACATTTTTTTATGCTGTGCCTCATTAAATTCATTGCTCACATATGGCCGTGTATGATTAGAGAGCTTTGATGTTGATTTGTGCCACAGCATGGACCAACTCAATACCAAGGAGGCAGGTGACGAGTTCAAAATCACTTTTTAAATTTGCGTTTTCGTGTGTGTGTGTGTATGTGTGTGTGTGTCCCCCCCCCCCCTCCCCCTCTCCCACACTCGCCTCCCCTGCACAAAAGAACAAGGTACAATGTGAAATAACAAACAAGTAATGTTTTTGAAGAAAATTGATGAATGGAGCTCATTGTGAAAAGGCTAATGGCTTTGTGCTGAAGAAAGACTGATTGAAAGATACAGCATGAAAAGTCTGGACAGAAACGTTTAGAGGGAAATGGTCGAATGCAAGCAAATGCAAGGGTGTCAGGGATTATGGGGACAAGGCAGGGGAATGGGGTAAAGAGGGAAAGATAGATCCACCCTGATTGAATGGACCGAATAGCCTAATTCTGCTCCTATCACTTATGAACATATGTTTGATAACTTGGTCAACATGGATATTGGACTGAAGGGCCTGTTTCTGTGCTGTATAGCTCTATGACTCTGTGACCCTAATGAGCTTTATTTTTTTCCTTGATGGGGGGAAAAAAGTGATCTGCAACTGAGGCTGGGTCAGGAGATTTGGGGATTCATATAGTAGAGTAGGTTGGTGGCCATAGCCCATGGTTAGGTCCTGGGATTGGATTCCTCACAAAGGTAAGTGTTTAGTTTTTTTAGTTTAGAGGTACAGTGTGGAAACAGGCCCTTTGACACCGCACTGACCAGCGATCCCCGCACACTTACACTGTCCTACACACACTAAGGACAATTTACAATTATACCATGCCTGCTATACTACAAACCTGTACATCTTTGGTGTGTGGGGGGGGGGAACCGGAGATCCCGGAGAAAACCCATGCAGGTGACGGGGAGAACGTACAAATTCCGTACAGACAAGCACCCGTAGTCAGGATCGAACCCGGGTCTCTGGAGCTGTGAGAGAGCAACTCTACCGCTGCACCACCCGTGGTGCCGTCACCAGTAAGGAATGGTGCATTGTTGCAGTCGAGGACGGTGAGGATCGGGTCTGGGACTGCAGGTGAGACAGAGTCTAGAATAGAATAGAATAGAATAGAATATGTTTATTGTCATTGCACAAAACTGAGCAACAAAATTCCATTTGCTTCTCCTCCGTTAAAGAAATACAACACAACAACCAATACACATATGTACAGTATCTACAAAGATAATCAGGCTGGGAAGGGGTGTCTTCATTAAGATTTAACTGTGGACTCAATAGGGACCACTTGGACTTAGAATGTCAGGACACCAAGAGGCCTTGAACATCAAGGGGTTGGAGGATAGGGGAGTCATGAGCACCTGGAGATTGGCATCAGATCAGCCGGGAGTCAGGAGCGAAATTGGGATGAAGTGTGTTGGTGGCGCGTGAGAAGGTTCAAACATAACTGATTGGGTTCTAGTCCAGCAACACGCATCTATAAAACATAGACGTCCCAGGAGTAATAATAATGGTGATTCCCAGAAAAGCATGATTTAACTTCTTGGAAATTAAACCTGTGGCACCTCACCGGCAATAGGAACATCACGCTCTAACTAATGTTATCCCATGTATCAATGACAGGAACAAAGTCATATTTCAATGATGTAACACTCAGCATGAGCAAATGTGACCAGCTCAGCTAGGAAATTTACTTGGTTTGAACAAGTTGGGCTGAAGGGATTTTTTTCCATGATGCATAACTCTATGGCTCCATTAAAAATATTGGTACTTGTGAATTTCTGGGCCTCATTTGTCCTTGCCTTTTCTGAGCAAAACAGATTTGGGTTCATTCAATGCAAAAAGAGATTAACAGTTAAAGTGATAGTCATACAGCACAGAAACAGACCCTTCGGCCCAACACAGTTTAGTTTACTTTACTTTCAGTTTAGTTTATTGTCACGTGTACGTGAAAGCTTTTCTCATCCATTCAAAAGCAACTCATCCATTCCAAGCTTGTTTGCCTGCATTTGATTCATATTCCCATATCCTATGCCTCCTCCTCAACTCTGTCCAGGGACCCCGAAAATCCTTTTAGGTGAGGCAGAGGTTCACTTGCACCTCCTCCAACCTCACCTACTGTATCCTTTGTTCAAAATGTGAACTCTTATAGATTGACGCCCGCAGCGGCGACTGCGGAGGTTTGTGGCCACGACCACGGGGGAAAATGGAGGAGGACTGACTGTACTTTTGTGCCTTCCACCACAGTGAAGAATGCTGTGGTGGGTCTGCGTTAAATTGTTATTGTGTGTTCTTTTTTTATTGTACCGCTGCTGGCAAATTTATTTCACTGCACTTTATTGTGTATGAGATGAATAAATCTGATTGATTGATTGATTGATTGATTGATTGATTGATTGAGCATCTCATATTTCGCTTGGGCAGCTTACAACCCAGGGGTATAAATATTAATGTCTTTAACTTCAAGTATCTTCAAGAGCATTCCCTCTCTCTCTATCCCTCCCCCAACCAAGTTGCTTCTCGTTTTCACCCAACAAACTATGGGCTGTTTTCGTTTATCATCATTACTTTTTTGCATATCTTTCACTCATAGTTCTTTATCTCTCTACATCATCATCTATATCTCTCGTTTCCCTTTTCCATAACTAGTCTGAAGAAGGGTCTCGACCCGAAACGTCACCCATTCCTTCTCTTCCGTGATTCTGCCTGACGCGCTGATTTTGCTTCAGCTTTTTATGCCTATCTTCCCCAAATCTCTTTCTTATCCATCTACCTCTCCAAGTTTGGGCATTGTACGAAGTTGTCACTAAAAATGTATTTAGCAAGAAGCACAAGTATGTGGAATAACATCAGAAAATATTGGAAATATTCGGCAGCCCAAACAAAATTTGTGGTAAGAGAAAAAGAGTTAATAGTTCAGCTTGCCAAAACAGGCCTTGCTGCTTGTCCAAAGTTTATCACTCAAAATAGATTCCAAGTCTGCTTGCGTGCTTCCTTCAGTTTGAAGGCTCTGGAAAGAAAGTCATTTCCTAATTTGTACTTGGTCATGTTCTTTGGATGACCTTGTATATTGTTTATAACAGCAATGCTGCAAGATTGCTTAAGTAAATATTATCAGCATGCTAAGGGACCCGACAGAAACATCCAGTTATTAACAACTAGGGCGGGCAAAGGTAGCAGAATATCTGATTATGCAGCACACTAGCAACCTGCCAGAGGTAGTTTGGTGTTTAGCATAGTGCTGCTTTCAGGCATTTACTTAGTTATTCTCATGTGTGGTGAAGTCATTTTACTTTGATTGCTGCCACTTTGCAAATCTGTGCCCGTTTTCTTTTTCACAGCCCCATTTCTGAATCTGTTTGAGTAGATTTCTGCGCTTGCCAAAGCAATGAAATGTCTCTAATGGAAGTGTCAAGTGGCATCCCCTACGATTATGACTGTAATGCACAATCACTTCTCACTTCCAGAGAATTGAAATGGTAGAGCACACAATTCACTTCCAGATTCGTGCTTATAAGGGTGAGTGGGATTGCCCGGGTCGTCTTGTCTATTCCGTCAGTGCAAGACCACCAACAGCACTGGCAGACCATCATCAGCCAGTGGCAGACCATCAACAGCCAGTGGCAGACCATCAACAGCCAGTGGCAGAGCAACAGTATGGGTCACTGGATCCAGAATTCTAAATGTCTCGGCCTCAAGACCCCTTTCTTTAACTTTAAGATTATCCTTTAAATTCTTTAAATTGGGTGGCATGGTGGCACTGCGGCAGAGTTGCTGCCTTACAGCGCCAAGGACCCGAGTTCGATCGTGACTATGGGTGCTGTCTGTACGGAGTTTGTACGTTCTCCCCATGAGAGAATGGGATTTTCTCCGGGAGCTCTGGTTTCCTCCCACATTCTTAAAACGTAGAGGTTTGTAGGTTAATTGGCTTCTGTAAATTGTGCAGGATAGTGCTAATGTATGGGGTGATCATTGGTCAGCGTGGACTCGGTGGTCCAAAGGGCCTGTTTCTGCTCTGTATTTCCAAGCTAAACTAAACTAAACTCTGTCGGTTGTGGTCACCACTCCTAAAATCTCCTCCTTTGGTTTGATAGCATTTTTCGTCTCATTTATGGAATGATTTTCTGTGTTAAAAATGACATAAATGCAGGATTTTTTTATGCCCTTGGATGAAACGTTAAACTAAGCTCCTTTTATTAGTGCTGCAGGTGGGCATGAGGGATTGTATGGCATTGTTTGGAAGATGGTGGCGGGTATATGGATCGAGTTGCCAGAGGTGATAGTTGAGGCAGGTACTAGAACAACATTTAAAAGACACTTAGACAGGTACATGGATAGGAAAAGTTTCGAGGGAAACGGGCCAAACACAGGCAAATGGGACTAGCTCAGATGGGGCATCTTGCTCGGCATAGACCAGTTGGGCCGAAGGGCCTTTTTCCGTGTTGTATGACTTTATAACTCTAAGGGGGCAGTTAGCCAAATATTGAACCAATATTCATCCCATAATCATCAGTTCATAGATTATTTCCATATTGAGATTTACTGTGCACACATTTGATGGTATATTTTCAGTATTACAACAATGACCACACTTCAGAAATGCATCACTGACTTTGAAGTGCTGTGGGATGTTCTAATTAGGATGTACAAAGTACTTGCAAGTTTTCCTTTCTTGGACTGATCTTGATGAGAACAGATTTTAATCTCGTGAATCCTGTTAGAAACATAGAAACATAGAAATTAGGTGCAGGAGTAGGCCATTCGGCCCTTCGAGCCTGCACCGCCATTCAATATGATCATGGCTGATCATCCAACTCAGTATCCCGTACCTGCCTTCTCTCCATACCCTCTGATCCCCTTAGCCACAAGGGCCACATCTAACTCCCTCTTAAATATAGCCAATGAACTGGCCTCGACTACCCTCTGTGGCAGGGAGTTCCAGAGATTCACCACTCTCTGTGTGAAAAAAGTTCTTCTCATCTCGGTTTTAAAGGATTTCCCCCTTATCCTTAAGCTGTGACCCCTTGTCCTGGACTTCCCCAACATCGGGAGCAATCTTCCTGCATCTAGCCTGTCCAACCCCTTAAGAATTTTGTAAGTTTCTATAAGATCCCCTCTCAATCTCCTAAATTCTAGAGAGTATAAACCAAGTCTATCCAGTCTTTCTTCATAAGACAGTCCTGACATCCAGATTCAAATTCAAACCCAAGAAAGGAAAGAATTACATTTAATTGTGAAGAAGTGCCCTGACCCGAAGTCTATCCCTTCCATAAATGCTGCATGATCCATTGAGTTCCTCCAGTATTTTGTGCTTTGCTCAAGATTCCAGCATCTGCAGTTCCTTCTGTTGACAGGAATGTTTATTGTGAAGTATCTCTGCTTTTGTATATCTAGAGGTTTTTAAAAAATAAATGTAACCATTGTGTAATTAGATAATTATATAAGTTACACTTACTAAACACATCTGATGTTCAATGTTGATTAGCAGTAATACCTTATTCTGATAATTATCTGACAATTTAAGTTGAAATAAATGTTTTGAAATAAGATTCGACTTATTTGGCCTGCTGTAACATTCACTCACACATATACACCGCACTCAAACATACTTACATGCACACAATGCCCTCGCGCACACGCACGCACGCACGACACCTACACAAACTGTTGTTCACCCAATGCCACCATGTCAACAAGACCCCTGTTCAGAGAGAAAGGTTGATGAAAAGGTGTCCTTCATTTGCTCCAACAATGAGAGTATGTAGAGAGGACACCTGGATAGATGACATGCCCTCTTATACATAGTTTCACCAAACTGGAGGAGACAATGGTCCTTGTGTGAAGCCTTGTGGAGAAGTGATGTGATATCTGCCAGGTGTGTACATTAACTCTGATTCATTGTGATTAGTACAGTGGCTCTATAAAGATCAATAGCATATATCTTTATTTCCACTGGGGTACACTTCTGCATCACGATAAAGGTGTTCAGTGCTCTGCTTATTCGTGCAATTTGCTTCTGTTTTGTCAGCGCATGGTCTGAGGAATGGCCCCTTATTTCCCCTTTGACATAACACCAGACTTCAAGTGGAATGAAGGAAGGAGGCAAAAGAGAGGAGGAGCTTGACATTGAACACAGTGCGCCATCGCACCTAACCGCACGGCACCATCTCAGATACTGGCACTGCCGGGGATGAGATAGGTTGGGTGGAGGGCTATTTCACTGGGTGAGATGCCAGGCATAAGCAGGTTCATGAGACAGAGGGAATCTGAGATGGGTGCTCTCTTGGTTGGGTATGGTACACACATCCATAATGCCTGAGAAGATGCAGATAGACACCACAATCGGGATAGTTTAATGGCAAAACAGATGCAGAGGAAAAGGATGAAGGCAGGAGAATGGAGTTGAGAGGGAAAGAGATTAGCCATGATTGAATGGCGGAGTAGACTTGATGGGCTGAATGGCCTAATTCTGCTCCTATGTCTTTTGATAACAGAAAAAAGAGAGACACAAAATGCTGGAGTAACTCAGCGGGTCAAGCGACATCTTTGGAGATAAGGCGTAGGTGATGTTTCAGGACAAGACCCATCATCACCTTAATCCAAATTAAGCACTTTTTAAAGTGGAAGCATCATTGTAGGTAGGTATATATACCCAGCATTTTGTGTCTTTTTTTCCCATAATCAATACCCTTATTGATGAAGAGCAGCATACTAATGACACCAACATGGATCAAGACTGAAGGTGTACACTACGATTTCCCAGGGAGTACAATACCACCTGTATTATTTTGCTGACATGATTTACTCTCAGCAAAGCCAATTTGGATCACACAATACTGAAAGAAACATCTTCATACAATCTAATTACTTGGTTCAAGTCGCTGTAACCTTGGTTTAAACTATGTGACAGAATAAACTGGCTCTAAAGTTGATTGGAGGTTTGAGGAATAAAAATGAGAGCAGCAACACATCTATTTTATAATTCACATTTTTAAAATCAAAGGCAGTATTTTAATTATCGTACCTTATTCTGATGAAAGAAGCTTTAAATCTCTTGTCAGTTATAATTTCAGAGCTTATTGAAGTAAAATTTATAGTAAACATTACCACAGCTGTGATTTGGTTATAAAAATGAGCACAGTGAGACAGAGTTGAGACAGAGTGTCTCGTTTGAACGATTTTCTCATGGGAAATATTGGTCAGTATTCCTGGGGCATTTACATCTTTGTGATTTGTGCTAAGAGAGCTTTACTATATCCCGTGAAGGATAAGAAATCTTTGCTACAGATCTCATCCAAAGGATGCAACTTCCAACTGTTCTTGTCATGTTAGCCCTGCATGGAATATTATCGCTGATTACCACATGAGCTTAGCTATTTTTGGCTCATGAGCTTTGATCAGTTGACAAGAGCACAATCTATTGAACTACTCGTATATTAGAGAGCATTTTATTGGGACTCATCACAGCATGGTTTGGGAACAGCTCCGTCCAAGACTGTAAGAAATTGCAGAGAATTGTGCATGCATGCCAGAGCATCACGCGAACCAACCTCCCTTCCGTTGACTCCATCTACACTTCATGCTGCCTCGGCAAGGCCATCAGCATAATCAAGGATGAGTCTCACCCCGGTCATTCCCTCTTCTAATCGCTCCCATTAGGAAAGAGGTTGAAAATGCTCACCTCCAGATTCTGGAACAATTTCTTCCCAGCTGTTATCAGGCAACTGAACTATCCTATCAGTAACTAGAGAGTGGTCCTAACCTGCCATCTACCTTATTGAAGATCCTTGGACTATCTTTAAGCCAAATTTACTGGGCTTTATCTTGCACTAAACGTTATTCCCTTTACCATGTATCTGTACACTGTGGACGGCTTGATTGTAATCGTATATAGTCTTTCCGCTGACTGGATGGCACGCAACAAAAATGTTTTCACTGTACCTCGGTACACGTGATAATGAACTAAACTTAACTAAACTAAACTAGTACTTCTCAAAGCACAGAATGAACTCATATTTATATAATATTTAATACATCAGGAACCAAAGTACTTTTTGAAGTGATCACATCATTGTATGTCAGGATGTGTGGCTGGCAGTTATCCCTTTTCCAGCACTTCTCTGATCCCTCTCTGCTCACTCATGCAAGGATAGAGTACTCATTCTTTGTCCTCACATTCCACTTCACAAAATGTTCCTTTTCAACAGATCATCTTCCACAGTTTCCACCTTCGTCATTGTGATGCCACCACCAGGTATATCTTACCTTGGTTTAATTTGGAGGTACAGCATGGAAACAGGCCCTTCGACCCGCACTGACCGTTGATCACCCGTTCAGACTAGTTCTATGTTATCACACTTTCTCATCCCCTCCCTACACACTTTACAGGCCAATTAACCTACAAACATGCATGTCTGGGATGTGGGGAGGGAGCACCCAGTGGAAACATACGCGGTCACAGGGAGATGGTGCAAACTCCACACGGACAGCACCTAATATAATAATAATAATAACTTTATTTATAAAGCACTTTAAACAACTACAGTTGCCACAAAGTGCTGTACATGCGAAATCATGAACAAAAAGCTATTACAAACAATTAAAAACCATTAAAAACCGTAAAACGAAGTACTATAAAAAACACACTAAAAATTAAAAGACATTAAAAGCACTAAAAACAGGAGCAATGCCTCAGCCAGTGTCGAAAGCCAAAGAATAAAAATATGTTTTTAGGGAGGATTTGAAGATGGACAGTGAGGGGGCCTGTCTGATGTGCAACGGCAAGGTGTTCCAGAGTGCCGGAGCAGCAACAGAAAAGGCTCTATCCCCTCTGAGCTTCCGCTTAGACCTTGGTACCTCAAGGAGCAGCTGATCAGCTGACCTGAGGCACCGGGCAGGAGCATATAAGGCCAAGATCGAACCTGGGTCTCTGGTGCTGTGAGGCATTCACATCATTCAGTCTTTACTGGTCACCATCTTCCTGTCTTGCATACATTCCCTTTGTTCTCTTCAGTCCGCCACAACTTAAAATATGTTTGATTCTCTAATTTAGAGTTTAGTGTTACAGTGTGGAAACAGGCCCTTTGGCCTGTCCTGACATGTGATCACCCTGCACACTAACACTATCCTACACACTGGTGACAATTTACAATTTTACAAAGGCCAATTAACCAACAAACCTGTTTGTCTTTGGAGTGTGGGAGGAAACCGGAGAAAACCCATGAAGCCACAGAGCGAACGTGCAAACTCCGTACAGAGAGCACCCGCAGTCAGGATCGAACCTGGGTCTCCGGCGCTGTAAGGCAGCAACTCTACCGCTATGCCACTGTGCTGCCCCTAATTCTGATGAAGAATATCAATCAATGTTGCCCAAGTGTCTCTCTCTGCATGCTGCCTGATTACTGAGTATATCCAGCATTTTCTGTTTTTGTTTCAATGGTTAGATTTCCATATTTCAGATTCCCAGATATTTGATTTTGGTATTATTAATGTTGGCAGGGGGATAAAGAATGGTCCGTTCACTGAGAGTGTCCTTGTATTCAACATGCCATGTAGATTCTATTATGTTCTGCATGACAAGGCTGATGGAAAAATTGTTTCTATATCAAATGTCCCAAGGGTTCGATGAATGCAAGTTAATTTATTCCACTAACTCGTTTTTTTTCTTAAAAATCGATTAAAGATGAAGTTTTAATGCTTTTACAATTATTTACGAATGTGTACAGAATTGATAAGCTGTTGCAATAAAAGCACATCTATTTCTGGGGGCACATTTTCTTCTAAAATATCTAATCCATGGTTATGAAATTAGTAGAAGATGGTCAGACATTTAGAAGTTAACGGAAACTGTGCATCAATTCACAGAAAGGTTTTTTTAAAGTATATTTTAATTGTCATTATGTCACATTATTAGCTTAAACAATATTTATTAATTGATTGCAGAGTTCCTGAAACTCCTTGGAAAAAGCAATGGCCAATCATGCTTACCAAGGCCATAATAGAACATACAAACCCGAATGCTGGAGTAACTCAGCGGGACAGGCAGCATCTCTGGAGAGAAGGAATGGCTGACGTTTTGGGTCGAGACCCTTCTTCTTTTAGACCAGATATAAACCAGCATCTGCAGAGAAGAAGGGTCTCGACCCGAAATGTCACCCATTCCTTCTCACCAGCGATGCTGCCTGACCAGCTGAGTTATTCCTGCATTTTGTGTCTACCTTCGATTTAAACCAGCATCTGCAGTTCTTTCCTATACAAATGTGCAACTCGTGAACAGGCCCTTCAGCCCACAATGCCTATGTTGAACATAATGCTATGATAAACTAATCTCATCTGCCTTGCACATGATCCATTTCCCTCCATTCCCCAAAATTTAATATGCCTATCTAAAAGCATCTTAAATATGACTATCATATCTGCCTCCACCACCACTTCTGGTGGCCATTTCAGGCACCTATCACCCTCTGTGTAAAATAATACTTGAAACTCCTCTGGGAATCATTAATGGACAGTAAAACCTCATCTCCAGCTTTTCTGTATGTCAAAACCATTATCCATTCAAAACTCATAATCCCCCTGACATTCAGAAACAACTTAAAACCATTAAAAATGAAATAAGCAGTTACACTTTAAATTCTGAAACAAATTTTTTTTTAAATATTAAATCATCTAGAAGAAACTTCAAATATTTTTTAAAGTCTTTAAATTATTATAAAGTACAATAATTAAAAAATGTAAATTCCCTCATTCTTACCATTCTTTTCCTAACTCTGACTAGTTTTCTACCAAATGGGCTCACTAATTTAGAGACACCTTGGCGCAGGGATAGAGTTGTTGCATTACAGTGCCAGTGATCCAGGTTCGATCTTGACCATGGAGTTTGTACATTCTCCCTGTGACTGCGTGGGTTTCCTCTGGGTGCTCGGGTTTAGATTAGATTAGATTAGATTCCTTTATTTGTCATTCAGTCTGAACAAAATGTTGTTGCCTGCAGTCGTACATATAATAATAAACAACAAAACACAATAAACACAAATTAACATCCACCACAGTGAGTTCACCAGGCACCTCCTCACTGTGATGGAGGCAAAAGTCTTAAAGTCACTGTCTCTTCCCCTCCTTATTCTCCCTCTGCGCTGAGGCGATCCAGGCCTCCGATGTTGTTACCCCACCGGGTGATGGTAGGTCAGTCCCGCGGCTCAACCGAGTTCCGCGGCCCGGGGTGGTCGAAGCTGCCGAGATGTCGCCCTCCAGTCCAGCGGGCGCAGCTGTTGCCGCGGGAGTTTCCCCCCACACTCCAAAGACATGCCTGTTTGTTGGTGAATTGGTTTCTGCAAATTGTCTCTAGTGTGTAGGATAGAACTAATGTGATCATGGGTCGGCACGGACTCGGTGGGCTGAAGGGTCTGTTTCCACATTGTATCACTAATCAAAACTAAACTTAACAAGTATGCACCGTGTCCCCAACAAATTGCATGGCTTTAGTGTTTGAGTATTACCAGCAAGTTCCCTTTATAGCTAGACTCTATGTGGAATCCAATGAGGAACCAAAGATAGCCAAGAATTACCAGCAGACCTTGGCCATCAAGTCTAGGATGTTCAATTTGCACAGAAGTCCTGATCTGTAATCATGTAGTATCAGAAATAAAAATGTATTTAATTTTCTGGCCAAGTGTTATTATTATTTAAGTTTATTTAATTTTCTGTCTCATTTATTCTGTTTTTGAAATAATATCCAGAGTTCTCAATCATCTCAATGATCATCAACGCCCCACATAGTTTTGCAGGTTATTAAAAAAAATAGATTGGGTGAATGCACAGAGTCTTTTACCTAGAGAGGGGATTCAAGAACCAGAGGACGTGGCTTTGAGGTGAGGGAGGAAAGATTTAAGAGGAACCTGAGGGGATACGTTTTGTACACAAAGGGTGGTGGGTGTATGGAACTAGCTGCCAGAGGAGGTAGTTGAGGCATGGTCTATCGCAACGTGTAAAAAACATTTTGACAGGCACATGGATAGGATAGGTTTACAGAGATATGGGCCAAATGCAACATGTGGGTCTAGTGTAGATGGGGCACGTTGGTCGGCGTGGACAAATTGGACCAAAGGGCCTGTTTTCACGTTGTATTACTCTGTGACTAGTCATGAACTGTGTATCTGACTATCGTGTCAAGAATATCATCTCATTTTTAATACTTCAAACTATTTATGTGTCTAATTTTGAACGTATTAATTCTATGAAAATATCAAATATACCGTAGTAGCACAGATAAAAATATATATTGAAGGAATTCAGGTCTGTTTCCAATTTCTGTCAAACTGTATTGAGAGAATCTGCACTTTATACATTTGTGAAAATACTGAAAGGTGCAGCTGACATCATTTTTTTCGTATTAGTCATACATGAATGCTCAGAATAATACCATAGTAAACCATCTGTTTTGGCAGCATCAATCCTAGACGAGTTTGTTGGAAGTGTAGAATGATAATTGCCCAGATTCAATGTAGCAGGGGATCTGCATTATTTAGAGTAGCACATTTAGTTTATAGTCTTATGGCATACCAAGTGCCTGAAGGTGTGAATTGATGAGGTGCAGCAAAGAAAAAAATTTTGCTTATCTCTTTGCTCAGGCTTTAGAGTAAGATATTTTCATTGGTAAGTGGCAATAAATATTGACTCCAACTCACGTTTGTAAATTGGCACAAAATCTTTCTATCGTTAATTATCAGAGTCTATTATTTAATTGACCCTCAAGCAAAGATATAAAAATTTAGCCGACTCCTGGGAGATCAGGTTCTTTCCAGTGTAAGACACAAAATACTGGAGTAACTCAGCGGGTCAGGCAGCATCTCTGGAGACCATGTATAGGTGATGTATCGGGTCGGGGCCCTTCTTCAGACATCGGCCGAAGAAGGCTCACGACCCAAAACGTCACCTATCCATGTTCTCCAGAGATGCTGCCTGACCCACTGAGTTACTCCAGCACTTTGTGTCCTTTTTTGCACCAAATAGGTTATGATGTTCAAACCGTATTGATGCTCCAGTGTGTCGCGAAACAGTGTTTTTATAAGTGGTTAGCATCAAGTTGCACATAAATCTGTCATTTACCTATAAATGGTATAAAAACAGACACCGGGATATGAGGTGATAATTCATTATTATTGTAAACTAAAAAGGATCATCATTTGGGTATTGCTCACATAGGATATATATTCAAATATGTTTGACATTAGGGTTCCAGGTGTGACAGAGGTTCACCTGCATCTCCTCCAACCTCATCTATTGCATCCGCTGCTCTAGATGTCGGCAGATCTACATCGGCGAGATCTACATCGGTTTCGCCGAACACCTCCGCTCGGTCTGCAATAACCAACCTGACCTCCCGGTGGCTCAGCACTTCAACTCCCCATCCCACTCCGTATCCGACATCTCTGTCCTGGGTCTCCTCCATGGCCAGAGTGAGCAACACC
Organism: Amblyraja radiata; assembly: GCF_010909765.2. NCBI lineage: Eukaryota > Metazoa > Chordata > Chondrichthyes > Rajiformes > Rajidae > Amblyraja > Amblyraja radiata. The sequence goes on along the minus strand of NC_045968.1, from coordinate 8,687,991 downwards.
GGAAATTGGAGGAACAGCACCTCATATTCCGCCTGGGGAGTCTGCATCCTGGGGGCATGAACATTGAATTCTCCCAATTTTGTTAGTCCTTGCTGTCTCCTCCCCTTCCTCAGCCCTCGGGCTGTCTCCTCCCATCCCTCAGCCTTTGAGCTCCTCCTCCTCCTTTTTCCTTTCTTCTCCCCGCCCCCCCACCCCCCATCAGTCTGAAGAAGGGTTTCGGCCCGAAACTTTGCCTATTTCCTTCGCTCCATAGATGCTGCTGCACCCGCTGAGTTTCTCCAGCATTTTTGTGTACCTATGTTTGACATTCGTTGGTGTATGGATTCAATTAAATACTTGTAGGTTTACGATCAATAAAGATACCATCACTCCATGGGACTGCTATCTAGGATAATAGTGAAATTTATAAAGCCTGTCAAGTAAAACAATATATTTTTATTACCTTTCTAAAATGATTAATATTAGCATAGGATTTAAAGCCTTTAAAAATTACATTGATTGGGAATAGACTCAGATGACCAATATAATTTTAAAAAGTATCGATGACAATTGTTTGCAATGAACATAATTTATTTTGGAAAGCACTAATGATTTTAAAAAAGTAATGCAACTGTTTTGTGATAGCTTGTCTTGGTAAAATAGCATTGCACTTGACCTAAAACAGGTTAAATAACCCAAGCCCTACAAGACCCTAACCATATGTATCAGATTTGGGTTGGATATACATTCTGATAAAACAGCCCATCCATGCTCAATGCTTTATGCAGCCAGCGTTACTGCATGTGTCCCCTACTCGTGACTAATTGCAATGCCATTCTTTTTCATAGGTAGCCCATCAGGGGGGCACGTGATCCGCATTCATTCCAGCATTATCAGCAGTGGAAGTTTAGTTTATAGATACGGTGCAAAAATAGGCCCTTCGGCCTACTGAGTCCACCAGTAATCCCAGCACATTCACACTACCCCACTATACACAACTAAGGACAATTTACATTTATACCAAGCCAATTTACCTACAAACCTGTATGTCTTTGGAGTGTGAGAGGAACCCAAAGATGTCGGAGAAAACCTACGTGGTCACGGGGAGAACGTACAAACGCCGTACAGACAGCACCCATAGTCAGGTTCGAACCCGGGTCTCCGGCATTGAAGGCAGCAACTCTACCGCTGCACAACCGTGCCATCCTTAGCACGATTTATTTTTAATGTTCTATTGTTGTTGTACACTGGCTATTTTCAGTACTTGACAGAGCAAGATCATACTCTGTTATAACTGATTCCAAGATTAAATTAGAGATTCTGCTACTTGAATTTACCACAATGCAGATGCACACACTCACCAAGATACACTGACCACACACACTCATACGAACATAGGCACACACACACACATGCTTTTTTCACTTTTCTCAGCCTGCCTATTCTTAACCCTTTATCTTAATCCCCTCTCAGTCCACCCTCGCTGTCTTCCCTCTTGCTCTCGTAGGTTCCAACAACAATACCATGGTTTTTCTCTGAGGAGAATGAAAGGGTTTTGTGAACGCTGGTACAATATCTACTTCCTTGTTTGTATGTGTTTGCTGTAGTTTTTTGTTTGGGATTATTTGGGATTGATTGAGCGTGGCAATATTTTCATAGGCACCTTCACATAAAATACATGAAAACCACCTAAATACTTCACGCCCCTGCACCCCAAAAGTACCTGACTATTTAGTTTTGAACATTCATTGATTAACCCAACTGAACTCTCTGTAATACAGAAATCCAAAGAATTATAGTCTCCCAAGTTAAGTAATTTCTCCTTGTTTTCAATTATTCAAGCAGAACAATTAATATTTTGTCCAGATACCAATACTGTAAAATAGCAAGTCTTCTTATCTTTTTTTTCTGTTAATGCTTCAGGGTCAAGTCAAGTAGGGTATGGATTTGAAAATATAATCAGACTTGGGGGAGATGGTGGGGTGGAGGGTTAGATTGTCCCTGGTTTGGTTGGGTTCAAATGAGGTTTTAATTCCATATCCAACTAGTCTAATCTGAAAGTACAAATGATTTGTATATTTTATGTTCTTTAATAAACCATACAGTGAAATAAGCAGAAGGGTAGGTTTGTACAACTACAAAATAAAAAAATCTTTGATTTTCAAGCAATGGCGAGATTTATAAGCTCTGATTGGTGGTGGATTTGTCAAAATGTATGTATTTTTAAACTAGCTATTATTCTGAAGAGACAGTTTGGTAACACAGGATACTTTCTCTATATTGTAAATTGGAAAGTTTCAATATGAATGTGGAAAAATAAAACCATGGGGAAGCAATGAAGACATTAAGTGTTTAAGAAGGAACTGCAGATGCTGGAAAATCGAAGGTACACAAAAATGCTGGAGAAACTCAGCGGGTGCAGCAGCATCTATGGAGCGAAGGAAATAGGCAACGTTTCGGGCCGAAACCCTTCTTCAGTAATGAAGACATTAAGCTTCTCTCTTCCAAAGTTCATGAACAATTCCTAGATCCCATGTATGTCCACTGTAAGGTTTTGCAGATACATTTTTCTACCCTTCCCATGGAGACGGCTAGGCTATTCCATGGAAAAATTTGTACTTTTGAACATAGACCACTTGGTTAATAATGAAGATAGACACAAAAAGCTGGGACTCTGGAGAGAAGAAATGGGTGACATTTCGGGTCGAAACCCTTCTTCAGACTCATTCAGACTTCAGCCATTCCTTCTCTCCAGAGATGCTGCCTGTCCTGCTGAGTTACTCCAGCTTTTTGTGTTAGTCTTCTTCGGTTTAAACCAGCATCTACAGTTCCTTCCCACACAGTTGGTAAATAATGGCTTTTTTAAGATCTCAGCATCTTCGGAACCATTGGTACCTTCATTAACTTCATTGAATTAATGATGCTCTCATTTCCTGGAAGAGTATGTGACTCGACAGCCCGATATATATCAGGTAAGGAATTCATATAATTCATATGGAAACAACAAATGAACCATTGATTGCTCACTTGCAAAATCCATTGCTGCAAAATTAGAAAAGATACAACACTCAGCAGATTATTTATTAGAATCAAATGTTGCAAACTCAGCTTTCCGTCCCAGCTTCAAATGTAAATGCGCAGAAAACCAAAGTCTGCATTTTGTTGATAAATTAAATATCAATACCTTTAATTCTATTTAAATCAACAGTTATTAGAAAGCCTGGCTCTCCTGAAAGTACACACTAGCACTTATCTGCTGCTGTTCAGTGTTTCAACAAACTATTAATAGTTGATATAGTGCGGCTGCCAACAAAATGCTTTTGTGCTTTCACTCCAGGCACTGACCTTCACGCAACTGAAAAAGCATTTGCAAAAACATTTTTTACATGAAAAATAATCTACAAAAACCTGTGAATATTCTGAGTGATGTGGAGTCAATTGTAAACACTTTCTTCCTGAATAATCCTTCTAGGGAAAAAACAGTTATTCTTCACAGAGGTTCTTTCTCTGTTTCGGAGTACTCAGAAAGCTTTAAATAGGGCATTAATTTAGTATCCCATCTGGAATATGGTATCTTTATTGATCAGCTTTCTTAACCCTTCAGCATAGCACATGAATTAGAAAAAAAATATGTAGCGACATTTTGTTTTTGTTACATCTGGTCAATTAGAAGGAATTTGCCTTCTTGTGCACTATGTAGTTATACCTTTCACACTAGTACTTAGTCTTTTAGAGATACAGCGTGGAAACAGGCCTTTCAGCACACCAAATCTGCACAGATCAAATTCTTAAATTCTTAAAGGATTGGATGCAGGAAAAATGTTACGATGTTGGGGGTGTCCAGAACCAGGAGTCACAGTTTAAGAATAAGGACTGAGATGAGGAAAAACGTCTTCACCCAGAGAGTTGTGAATCTGTGGAATTCTCTGCCACAGAAGGCAGTGGAGGCCAATTCACTGGATGTTTTCAAGTTCAAGTTACATTTATTGTCACATGCACCAATTGGTCAGTGAGATCTGAGTTACCATACAACCATACGAATAAAAAGAACACAATACACGATAGACTTTAACATAAACATCCCTACACATCGGAATCAACGTTTCCCACGGTTAGGGAAGGCAATAAAGTTCAGTCATCTTCCTCTTTGTTCACCCGTGGTCGGGGCCTTTGAGAGAGAATTAGATTTAGTTCTTGGGGCTAAAGGAATCAAGGGATATGGGGAAAAGGCAGGAACGGGGTACTGATTTTAGATGATCAGCCATGATCATATTGAATGGCGATGCTGACTCGAAGGGCCGAATGGCCTACTCCTGCGCCTATTTTTCAATGTTTCTATGATCAGCGATCACCCGTACACTAGTTCTATCCTACACACTAGGGACAATTTACAGAAGCCAATTAACCCAAGTACCTGCATGTCTTTGGAATGTGGGAGGGAACCGGAGCACCCGGAGAAAACCCACGCGGTCACAGGGAGTATGTACAAACTCCACATAGACAGCACCCATAGTCAGGTGGATCAAACCCGGGTCTCTGGTGCCGTAAAGCAACAACTCTACCACTTCGCCACTGTGCTGCCCAATAGTATTGCCAGCTGTTATCCCAGATGGTCATCTCAATTAGAATTTCCCATCAAGAGTAGGTCTAGAATGGTACAGAAATAGGGGTAACAAAAATAAATCAATGGGTATTGCTTAACATGGTCAGGATGGAGGAGGTGAATGTCAGGGACTCGTGGATGAGGTTTCATTGCTAGTGAGAGGGCACTAAGATGTAGCAATGTGTTGAACTTGCCATCAAGGCTTGCATACAAAATATCAAGTGCCCCTCGGTTAATATGGTCCAAGTGCTCCTGTGATACTCCTAGAGCAGTGATGCATGGAGAACCATGTCACCTCTTGTGTCTCAAACATGTTGAATGATTGACAATGGGAAATGTCCAATTAAGATTTACAACTTGCCGTTTTTGTGTTTCACTCTGGAGAGAAAAAAAATCTATTTTAAATTGCATAACGCAGAAGAAAAACATTATGCAATTCAATTTCCAGGAATAGTAATTTTATGCAGATTCATATCAAATTAATGTTCAATGAGATTTGATGTATCTTATAAATTACATGGAAAAGTGGAACATTCAAATTTACATTCACCTATTGAGATTTAGCTTTATCTTAATTCTAAATTCATTATAAGAAATTAGTTAATGTATAATTGCAGAGCCACACTCTAGACTCTCTGGAGCCTTGGTAATGCTATGTCCCATGATCAGTGCTGTTTCCTAGCCTCTTAACTGTTTTATAGTTTAGTTTAGAGATACAGCACGGAAACAGGCCCTTCGGCCCACTGTGTCCGCACCGACCAGCGATCCCCGCACATGAACACAAGCCTTTACACACCAGGACAAATTGAAATAAATCTTGCACCATTCAGCAAATGGAAGTAAAGCAAGTTCTTTTAGACTTACATGCACCCAATGTGAATCTGGGAACTCTGAGAGGCACAATTTCCTTTGGTGAGATCAAATTCCTGGGTGGTAAAATCTTCGATGACTCATCCTGGTCCTAGCACGTAGATGTAATCACAAAGAAGACACTACGAACAATTCTACTACTTTGAAGTCAATATAGATTCAGCATGTCAGGTTTAGAGGGATGTGGCCCAAATGCAGGTGGGACTAGTGTAGCTGGGACATGTTGGTCGGTGTGGGCAAGTTGGGCCGAAGGGCCTGTTTCCATGCTGTATGACTTTATTACTTATTAACAGAGCTGTGAATGTATGCACTAGATGCTGTTACTGTTGAGTGTTTGGTTTAGTTTAGAGATACAGCGTGAAAACAGGCCCTTCAGCCCACCGAGTCCACAATGACCAGCGATCCCCGTACACTAACACCGCCCCACACACACTAGGGGCAATTTTACATTTTTACCAAACCTATTAACCTACAAACCTCTAGGAGTGTGGGAGGAAACCGAAGATGTAGGAGAAAACCCACGCAGGTCACGGGGAGAACGTACAAAGTCCGTACAGGCAGCACCCGTAGTCAGGATCGAACCCGGGACTCTGGCGCTGTCAGGCAGTAGCTCTACCGCTGCACCAATGTGGATCAGGTAGAATTAATGAAGTTAAATCTCCAGGTCGATGGTCACCAAGACATTAACTTGGTTTCCCTCTCAACAGAAGCTGTTATACAAGCTTATTATTTCCAACCTTTTCTGTTTTTATTTCAACAACAGAGTTGAGGCTGGCTGCCGACAGCAATGATCAAATGAGCAGGTGACATGAAGTGGACAATTAACTACATGAATCAAGCAACAGTTTCTGGTAATTCTCCATCAGTATTCCCAAGCCTATATTCAAAGCCGGGTGTTGAAGCACTTCAGAGTCACTGGATGAACAATTGCCCGGGGACTCACAGAAAAACAGTGGAGGAATTGGAATCCCATAATACACAAACCAGTCAAGAAAACACATTTTTGATAAATTTCCCCTCCACTTGTAGCGTTTACACTGGACGCACAATTCGGAACTTTTCTATCCGTGTGCTGAACAATTCGCAACTCTTTATCCTCTCGCCTAACCCCTGTCTTTTCATCCCTGGCCCAACAAATCATGGGACACTATCCTTTAGTTTATAAAGATGCAGTCTGTTTATGGAAGTTGACTTCTATCAATAAATACAACAGATATGCCAAAAAATAGTCCAAATTATAACAATATTCTCTGTGCATTTTCGGCTGGATGGACAGAGTGCAATCAGTAAAGCAGCACCGTGTAATTAATTGTCTTCTGGAACGCACACAGAATAAATATACAAACTCCTGTTATAATAAAAAGATATTTAAATCATAGATATGTGTCTTTTAAACGTTGTAATGGGCTTGCAATATTATGCATAATAATCTAAAAATGAATTATCAAAGTTATACAGAGTTTTGAAATGCATTTCAACTGACAGTCAAATGTCATTTGCATTAACCCAATGTCATTTCATATAATAGCTTCAAAATAATTATGATTATTTCACTTTTTTTCTATTTAATCCGGCTAACAGATATCCATTTATGGAGTACACTGTTAGAATTCCTTATACACAAGTGCACACCCCTGCCTTTATCCTCATCACTTTCCATTATATTTATCATTTAAGCAGAATTCTTAACATTAGCAGCAGACTTACCTTCCCCATAGATAGACACAAAAAGCTGAAGTAACTCAGCAGATTGGGCATCATCTCTCACGGTGAGTCACGGTGGCGCAGCGGTAGAGTTGCTGCTTTGCAGCGCCGGAGACGCGGTTTCGATCCCGACTACGGGTGCTGTCTGTACGGAGATTGTACGTTCTCCCCGTGACCGCGTGGGTTTTCTCCGAGATCTTCGGTTTTCCCCCACACTCCAAAGACGTACAGGTTTGTAGGTTAATTGGCTTGGTAAATGTAAAAAAAATTGTCCCTGGTGTGTGTAGGGTAGGGGATCCCTGGTCGGTGCGGATCTGGTGGGGCAAATGGCCTGTTTCCGCGCTGTATCTCTAAAAAACTAAAAAGTAAAGGAATAGGTGACGTTTCGTGTCAAAACCCTTCTTCCATGTTGTTTAAAGGGAATAAACTGTAGCAATTAACAGTTTATTGTTCTGTCATCTTTTCTCTTCCCGTTCCCACACCACCATCTCAAAGAATGTCACCTTGGTTCTCTTATCCATGGGTGTCTTCAGAAAATTAGTAATGTTCTACATCCTAGTTTTACCAAAGCACTGTCTTGCTCAGCCCCTCTGCTGTCTCTAGTTTGTTACAGTTTTTCAATATTCACTATGATCAGAATTTTCTTCCAATTAAATATTGGAAAAATTGTCTTTGGTCTAAATGCTAACTTCATCCACCCAACTATTCGCGGAGGATTGTTTGCAATCCATTCACCGCCACTGGTACCTAAATCTCTATTTCATCTATCACAATGGCTCCCGACATCTTCATTTATAATATTGCCTGTAGAAACAAGGAACTGCAGGTGCTGGTTAATACAAAAAAGGACACAATGTGCTGGGGTAACTCAGCAGGCCAGACAGTATCTCTAGAGAACATGGATAGGTGCCATTTCAGGTTGAGACTCTTCTTAAGACTGACTGTAAGAGTAGGTGGGAGGGGGGGAGGGCGGGTGAGACAGAATCAGAAGAATATGAATAAAAAAAATTATTAGCCATGTATGTATACATACAAGGAATTTGACTTGGTGCTTTGCTCGGTAAAAACATGATATACAGCAGACAATTAAAAATATAACATTATAAATTAAACATGTGAAAATAAAGTTCCAGAGTAAAAAGAGGGAAGAGAGGAGGAGTAAGACAAAGTGTGGCAGGTAATAGGCCAACACAAGGAAGGTGGTTTTCATAGACTCCAGCACTATGTGTCCTTTTCTGTAATATTACCTATCAGCTTATGTTTGATATAACTGAGTATATTTTAAACTCTACTGCTCATATCAAACATATCAAGTCTCTGTGCTTGCTGATCATTACTAATTCCCATTTGGGTAATATATTGATTTTTAATTTCGCAACTTTGTTTTCAAACTGCACCCCAGTCACACTTCTCACAGCAATCTCCATATAACCATATAACCATATAACAATTACAGCACGGAAACAGGCCATCTCGGCCCTACAAGTCCGTGCCGAACAACTTTTTTCCCTTAGTCCCACCTGCCTGCACTCATACCATAACCCTCCATTCCCTTCTCATCCATATGCCTATCCAATTTATTTTTAAATGATACCAACGAACCTGCCGCCACCACTTCCACTGGAAGCTCATTCCACATCGCTACCACTCTCTGAGTAAAGAAGTTCCCCCTCATGTTACCCCTAAACTTCTGTCCCTTAATTCTGAAGTCATGTCCTCTTGTTTGAATCTTCCCTATTCTCAAAGGGAAAAGCTTGATCACATCAACTCTGTCTATCCCTCTCATCATTTTAAAGACCTCTATCAAGTCCCCCCTTAACCTTCTGCGCTCCAGAGAATAAAGACCGAAATCACGGGGAAATCTCTTCCAGTTTTAAAACCCCATGAGATGTTTGTTCCCCGTACAAAACTAATTCCGGTTTTCCATTGTTAAGTGTTTGCATTGGCAATCTTTCTTTAGCCCTGTCCCACGGTGCGAGTTCATTTCAAGAGCTCTCCCGAGTTTAAAAAAAATCAAACTCGTGGTAAGCACGGAGAATGAACGTAGCGGGTACGTCGGAGCTCGGGAACGTCTCTTAGCGCTAACGGCAGGTACTCGGGAAGACTCGCTAACGGCAGGTAAGCACGGGAAGACTCGTGAAGATTTTTCAACATGTTGAAAAATGTCCACGAGAGCCCCGAGTACCGACGAGTGGCCATTGCCGTAAATCTCCGAGTTCGAATCAGGGCAAACTCGGGAGAACTCTTGGAATGAAGTCGTACAGTGGGAGAGGTTTATCAACATCTTTAAATAATCCTTCTACATTATGATTTGAGGTTTTTTTTAATTCTACAAAGTATTCCTACCAATTCCACAAAGTGGCTTGAGCACATGGCGCAAGGTCCAATTTATTTTGTCTTCTATTGTGCACAGTGATTTTTAACAAATAGGTTCATGGGCTAAAATTACACATCAACGTCTCTGTTAAATATACTACACTGAAAACTTGATTTCATCACATAAGTGACATTGAAATACTTAAACCTTTAACGCCTCAGGTATGTAAAGTTATTTATTTGCAAAAGCTTTAAAATTAAAAAAAAAAATCTTATTCAGCAGTTGGGATCCAGACCATATATCATTGGAAACTTTGCACCATTTGATTCAGGTTTCTTATTTTCTTCGCTTTCGTTGCTTAATATGCAGACCTATATTAAGATTGAAGTTCTCTGTTGATAATTATCTACCGATAGCGGGCCATTTTTCTTCAGTCTGAAGAAGGGCCCCAACCCAAATCATCACCTGACCCGCTGAGTTCTTCCAGCAGTTTGTTTGTGTCTTGCTTTCTGAATATAAGGTTGTACTCATGATAATTAGCATTGGGTATTTTTAAGGTGGCGATTGATAGATTCTTGATTAGTAAGGGTTCTGGTGAGAAGGCAGGAGAGTGGGATTGAGAGGGAAAGATAGATCAGCCATGATTGAATAGTGGGGTAGACTCATAGAAACATAGAAAAATGGTCATTCGGCCCTACAAGCTAGCACCGCCATTCAATATGATCATGGCTGATCATCTAAAATCAGTACCCCGTTCCTGCTTTCTCCCCATTTCCCTTGATTCCGTTAGCCCTTCGGGATAAATTTAACTCCCTCTTGAATACATCCAGTGAATTGGCCTCCGCTGCCTTCTGTGGCAGACTCGATGGGCCAAATGGTCTAATTCTGCTTCTATGACATATCCAAAATGTTGAATTTGAGACTGCCTCAATCCTGTCGTATATCACCATGACATATTCCCTTCGAGCTAAATAGAAGGATTTTGCAATTTGAAAAACAAAATAAATGACTATTGCAACTTTTCAGAACTCTGTGTATATTACAGAATGGCACTGAGATATTGAATTAACGTCATGAATGAGAGTTGGCACAGTGCAATTTTAATTAAGTCCTGTTAGTGTAAGCTGCTGTGGAGTGCAATTGTCGTCAATGGTTCAGTTGCTGTGGTCAGCAGCAATGGCTCAGGGCTTGCCACTGTGTGTTTATTCCATTCGTCCTGTCATGACTTTGAACCTGCTGCCACCCTTTGGTCCTTGGAGGTGTCCAGCAGCACCAATCCAAAAGTCAGGATGATAGCCAGGTAAAGAATTCTCACAAAATGTTCAACCAGAAAGTAAGAAATCGCAATTATATTTTACTTTCAATCATTCCATTGCAAATAATTTCATAAGTTATAGGAGCAGAAATGGGGGCCATTCGGCACATCAAGACTATTCCGCCATTCCTCATGGATGATTTATATTTCCTCCCGTCCCTATCTCTTGTCTTCTCCCCATAACCCCAGATACCCGTACTAATCAGGAATCTATCAATCTCCTCTTTATACATATCCATTGACTTGGCCTTCACAGCCTTCTATGGCAATGAATTCCACAGATTCACCACCCACAGACTAAAGAACTTCCTCCTCAAATGAGGGAACTCTAAAAAAGTAGAGTAGATGAAAAGTTACACAAATTTAAAACAAACATTATTCTTATTATTTTAAAATCATAGTACATTAATAATGAGATTTGTTGTGTATTTCAGCCCTAGCAGCCCATTCTGGGTCTGCACTTGCTGGAGTTTAGAAGGATGAGGGGGAACTTTAAAACTTTCAGAATAGTGAATGGATGGAGTGGAAGTGGAGAGGATGTTTCCACTAGTTGGAGAGACTAAGACCAGATGGCACAGCCTCAGAATAAGAGGATGTACCTTTAGAAAGGAGACGAGGAGAAATTTCTTTAGCCAGAGGGTCGCAAATCTGTGGAATTCATTGCCACAGACGGCCGTGGAGACCAAGTTAATGGTTATCTTTAAAGCAGTATTGACAGGATCTTGATTAGTGGGGGTGTCAAAGGTGACGGGGAGAAGGCAGGAGAATGGGGTTGAGAGTGAAAGGTAGATCAGCTATGATTGAACGGTGGAGCAGACTCAATGGGCTGAAATACCTAATTGTGCTCCTTTTACTTACGAACTTCTAACCTGCTTTGAACTTTTCTTGCACATGTTTGTTTCAGTCAGTGTCATGACATGACTTGCATACATCTTGCTGCTCCATCTGTAATCAACTGAGCTTTTATGATCCTACGATGTTTGTTTATTTGCTATTTTAGTTAAGTTTGTCACCCCACGGCGTTTCAAAATATGAATTATGAGTGCAGCAGGGTGGTCCAATGCCACATTCAAAGAATAGTACTTCCAACACCTGAGTACTCTTCCTGTAATACATTCAAGAAGCTGCCTAATATTTATATTCCCTTTCTAAAATGTGACCAGAACCCACAGAGATAAATGTTAATCTGTTCATGAGAACATCCATTTAAATGCCAATTTTTGCAAGAACATTTGCCGGTTTGTTCAGGTGCCATTGAAGAAAGATTTTCATTGATACGCCCACTACAAGGCATGTAAATGAACTGATTCATTCATGTTTTTGCAGTTGCACAGGGTAAATATGAATGATTTCCTGAGACTTGCCACTTGCCAGCCACCCCCATCGTTCCAATCCATCTTTGAGGTACATTGCATCAGGAAAGCTGGCAGTATAGTCAAGGATGCCTGCCAACCCGTCCGTTCCCTTTCCAATCTTCCCCTTTCAATCTTATAGAGGTGTTCAAAACCATGAGAGGAATAGATCGGGCAAAAGCACAGAGTCTGTAAGGCAGTAACTCTAACTCTGCGCCACCTTGCCACTACCATGAGAGGTGTGGGAAGATTCAAGAGAGAGTTTATTGTCATGTGTCCCAGATAGGACAATTAAATTCTTGCTTTACTTCAGCACCACAGAATATAGAAGGTATGAATACAGAACAGATCAGTGTGTCCATATGCCATTGTATAAATATATACACACATGAATAAATAAAACAGACAAACTGCAAATAAATTGATAATGGGCTATTAATGTTCAGAGTTTTGTTTGAGTTGAGTTCAATAGCCTGATGGCTGCGGGGAAGAGGCTGTTTCTGAACCTGGACGTTGCCGTCTTCAGGCTCCTGTACCTTCTACCTGAAGGTAGCGGGGAGACGAGTGTGTGGCCAGGATGATGTGGGTCCTTGATGATGCTGCCAGCCATTTTGGAACTGCAGAGTTCCAAAACTCTGAAGAAGGGTTTCGGCCCGAAACGTCGCCTATTTCCTTCGCTCCATAGATGCTGCTGCACCCGCTGAGTTTCTCCAGCATTTTGTGTACCTTCGATCTTCCAGCATCTGCAGTTCCTTCTTGAACACTTGGAACTGCAGATGCTGGTTTACACAGGAGACGATTCTATTTTTGTCATCACAACTTAGCTGATCCCATCACGATGTGCTGTAAATTACTATCCAGAAATATTGTAAGGAAAGGTGCATTGCCTTAAATATTGTACAAATAGCTTTACAATTTACAATTTCATCTCTTTGGAGCCTGGTTCTCTTTGCCTGACCCACTATTTGATTGTAGCAAATGCTTCAATTAATGCATCGACTAGAGTGTCAAATGTATGTTGCACAATGATTGACGTCATGCAATTTATTCAGCGGGCTTCATTACATGCCGGCAACTGCATAAAATAACTTTCCATAAGGTAGCATGCAGGAAGTATAGTATTGATCCAATTAGCAATCGATCTTTAATCCAGTAGCACTGAAATCATTCACCAGATTAAGTTTCTAAACCAAAATGTTCTCCCACTAGAGACCATGATCTCCTGGGGCAGACAAGATTAATTGCATCAGAAAGTTGATGACATTAATCCCTTGATATATTTTATCCTATCCAAATAGAATTAATATTGGATTGTCCTTGGTGTAGTGGTATGTATCCCTCACACAGTACCACTACAACATGTCCTCTGGGTCACGGTTAGCTACAACTCAATCTTATGATTCATTAATGTCAGCCATGTTATGAAATATATAAAACAATGCTGATTGAATCAAACAGTGCCTCTAAAGCACACAGGGACAAGCAAAAGGAATTCAAAAGATGTTAAAAATGTACAGAAAATCTATTGCTAACTGACCGATGGAGTTCGAAATGAGGCTAAAAGGTGATTTGTACCTAGCACGGGCAGAAAGCCTGCTATTAATGTAAAATCTCCAGATTGTATGGAATATGTGGGGTAGTTTACAAGAGAAAAAATTGCAAGTTAAGGTGGAGGATCAGATTCCTTCATTTTAGCTTGATTAAGTCATTATAGTTTTCTTTACTGACCTTCATCCCCACATTGTGTGATCCACGCACATCTTTGTGACATGATTATGAAATCCTCGGGAAAGAGTGCAGAGAAGTTTAATGAGGATGTTGCCAGGGCTCGGGGGCCTTTGTTACAGGGAGAGTTTGGGCAAGTCATGGCCTTTATTCCTTGGAGTGCAGAGGAGTGATCCTACAGAGTTGTATAAAAGCATGAGGGAAACGGGCAGGGTGAATGCACAGGCTCTTTTACCCAGGGTAAAGGAATCAAGATCTTGAAAGACATAGCAGTGGAAAGTATAGTTCCGTTTCCCACCTTTGATACAACAGACAATTAAAACTAGAACACATTTTGTAAAATTACAATGAAATTTAAAAAAAATGCAGCCCCAGAAAATATAGATCAGAAGATCTAGCAGTGCAAAGTGTAAGACTACCATAATCCAGATATTCTTAAACAAAAACACCAAATTGTCTCAGTGATTTACCATCAAACAATTGTATCGCAGTAATAACATTTATTCTGATATCACCATGGTGTTACTACTGAAATATTACATGATTTTTTTGCTTGAAATTAGGTGCACTTAAAACTAAAAATGGGGAGCTTAGTGACGTGGACTAGAAATACTGAGACTCACAGATAAATGTCAGATGTCATTAAGAGTGTAAAATAAACAAGAACCAACTGTTTTTAAATCTTGCAATAATATTTGAAGTGCTGTTCAGAATCAGTTTTCCTGACAATTATAGCAGGAAAATGAAAAGGTACTAGCTTACAGCTGGAGAAGAAGATGATGGGAGAGAATTGGGGGCTCTGTCTAATAGTGCAACCAGTTCAGTTTCCTGAGTAACTGTTTAAAGTCATAAGTTCTAGGAGCGGAATAAGGCCATTTGGCCCATCGAGTCTACTCCTCCATTCAATCATGGCTGATCTATCTTTCCCTCTCAACCCCATTCTCCTGCCATCTCCCTATAAACCTTGGCTAATAAACCTTACTCATAAAGAATCTGTGCCTTAAATCTCTGCCTTAAAAATATCCCTTGACTTGGCCTCCACAGCCGTCTCTGTGGCAATGAATTGGGGGAGGAGTGTCAAGGAAGAATAAGTTTTATTTATGGATAAGTCAAGATAATAATTAACATGAGAGGAAAGATAGAGGAGATTTACCGAGGTATTGCCAGGACTAGAGGGTCTGAGCTATAGGGAGAGGTTGAGCAGGCTGGGTCTCTATTCCTTGGAGCGCAGGAGGATGAGGGGTGATCTTATTGAGGTGTATAAAATCATGAGAGGAATAGATCTGATAGACACACAGATTCTCTTGCCCAGAGTACGTGAATCGAGGACCAGAGGACATAGATTTAAGGTGAAAAGATTTAATAGAAATCTGAGGGGTAACTTTTGCACATAAAGGGTGGTGGGTGTATGGAACAAGCTGCCAGAGGACATAGTTGAGGCAGGGCCTGTTTCCACACTGTATTCCACACTTTATTACGTTTTCCCCATGTCAGCCGATATAATCCTATCCTAATATACAATTTCCCCTTGATATCTGCTATCTTATACAATACAATACAATACAATACAATACAACACAATACAATACCGTTTATTTGTCATTTGAACCTCACATGAAGTTCAAACGAAATTTGGTTTCTGCAGTCATACAAGAAAAGAACCAAGACACACACCAACACAATTTACACAAACATCCATCACAGTGAATCTCCTCCTCACTGTGATGGAAGGCAAAGTCTTGTCTCTCCCCTGCTCTCCATTCTTCTCCCGAAGTCAAAGTCAAAGCCCTCGGCGGGCGCTAGTAAGTCCCACGACCACTTAAAGCCGCGCCAGGCGATGTAAGGCCCTGCCCCGGGTCTTGATGTTGGAGCCCCCAGCAGGCACTAGCAAATCCCATGGCCACTTAAAGCCGCGCCGGGCGATGTAAGGCCCCGCACCGGGTCCCGATGTCGGAGCCCCCGGCGGGCGCTAGCAAGTTCGCGACCATTTAAAGCTGCGCCGGGCGATGTAAGGCCCCGCTCCAGGTCACTCTCAACCCCGCAATTCGAGCAGGAGAAGTCGCCGTTGCCGGTGCCCCACAAAGCAGTCCCCCACCGGAGACCCGCAAGCTCCCGGTGTCACCATCCACCGGAGTCGGGTCGCAGCAGCGCGCCACCGCAGCTCTCCACGCTCCGAAGCCGGTCAGCTCCACGATGTTAGGTCCGCAGCTCCGCAGGCTCCGTGACTTGAGCTGTCGTTCCGGTTGGAGGCCGCTCCACGGTGCTAGGCCCCAATGGCAACGGAGACCCGACAGGGAAAAGGTCGGGTCCCCGTACAGGGGAGAGATCTAAAAATTTGCCCCCCCGCCCCCCACCCCCCACACATACACAGTCAACAACCCATCACAAACTATACACTCAACAGGACAATAAAATAAAAAAAGACAGACGGACTGCAGAGGCCGCTGCGACATCGGTCGCGCCGCCAACCCACTCTGATCAGTGATCTTCTAAAGTGATCAGTGATCTTTTATCAGCCCTCTTCTAAAATCCCACCCTAACCTACACTCTTTGGAGGGATTGGACAGGCAAGGGTTCTGGTTGGGGACCCCTCTTCTGAAACAAAGTGAAACGTGGCCGATCCATACCCTCCACAGATGCTCCCTGGTCCCCTGAGTTCCTCCAGCACTTTGTGTTTTGCTCAGGATTGCTCAAGCTAGTCTTACGGTGGCACAGTGGCACAATGGTAGAGTTGCTGCCTTACACTGGCAGAACCCGGCTTTGATCCTCACCATGGGTGCTGTCTGAACAGATTTTGAACGTTCTCCCTGTGACAGCGTGGGTTTTCTCCGGGTGCTCCGGTTTGCTCCCACATTCCAAAGAAGTACAGGTTTGTAGGTTAATTGACTTCAGTCTGAAGTCTGAAGAAGGGTTTCGGCCCGAAACGTTGCCTATTTCCTTCGCTCCATAGATGCTGCTGAGTTTCTCCAGCACTTTCGTCTACCAAAGAAGTACAGGTTTGTAGGTTAATTGACTTCAGTAGAATTGTAAATTGTCCCTAGTGTGTAGGATAGTGTTAGTATATAGGGTGATCCCTGGTCGGCGTGGACTGTTTTCACGCTGTATACCTTGGCACACTTGACAATGAACTAAACTAAACTAAACTACCTCTATCATCTTCCACCCCTACAATTCTGGCAAATTTCAATGCAACACCTCTTACACAGAATCTATTTAATGCAAATCAGTGATGTTCCCCCTATGATATAACGTGTAAATGCCATTCTATAGCATTAGATGGTTAAATTTTCTCAGAGTATAAATGCTGCCTAAAGTAAACTAAGTTCATCACTGTAAAGTTTCAGTAGCTAAAGTTGCTACTGACCATCAGGAGAGATCAGTTAACAGCAATATATTCTAAAAGTAGCCAGCTGTAATACAAGACTAAGAATGCTTTGAGGACGAGTAACCAAAAATAAATCAAATAAATACCATGTATTATGTGAAATGAGCCCTTGTTTCCTTCTCAATATCTTCAATATTTTCTTTTGTGGTGCATTAACAATATGAAAAATAGGCTTTAAGAAGTGCTTGGAATATTTTATTTCCTAACTTTTAACCAATATCTTTTTTTCCCTTTGCTTGAATTAATTTCTTCTCTTTTGGTAACCTGTAAAGGGAAAAACCTTATTCATAGCTAATTTTGAATCTAACAATATAATGATATACTGCAAGTTTGGCGGAGGCACAGAAATTGGTGCAATCAGCAATTAAGAGCATTTGTTCACCCCTTTATTCACGGCAGGGTAACATGGATAGCTTGTTCTATTTTTGGCAAGCGGCATGCTGTTTGGGAAAAGTGCCAACATCATTGAAAACGAACGCTCCTGTTAACGAAGTGCTCAGTAATATCAAACACCAGTGCTTCTACTTTAGAATCCTTTTCCAATTAAATCAGCTAAGCATGTGTACAACGACTTACTGAAAAACATTAAGTAGTAAGTGATGTCTGCAGTTCTGGCTTCCTACATTTCTTAGGACTGAGATAACAGGGTTGAAAATATTTAAAATTACTGTCATCATTGTTCTGTCTAAAATGGCTCGGCAACATAAATGCCTCTCTTGCAGCACCTCTCGACATAACATTGACCTCTGACGTATTCCTTTATTTAAGTGCTAGCATTAAGCCAAATTTAACCCATGCTTCTTTCAAACAGCATATCAACTCACTCTTCTTCACCCCAGATGCAGCTTTCAATTAAAAGCACAGCACAAAGAAATACATGATCTAGAATATTTGGAAACAAATTTGATGACTTAATCTGTGCCAAATATTTAGAATTGCCCACTGGATAAATTGCATTCCTGGGTAATGCAAACAATCAAACCATTCACGACAGATATCTGAGTCATTCACCAAAGGACAAATATTTGGCAGATTGTAATGTATAATCTATCCCACTCGAAAAATATCCCAACTAACTCCACTCAGCATATTGTGGTCAGCAATAAAGAGCTTAGTTTAGTTTAGAGATACTGTGTGGAGACAGGCCATTTAAGTCCACTGAGTCCACGCCAACATGCGTTCACCCATACACTAGTTTGATCCTACGCACTAGGGAACTTTTTTACAGAAGCCAATGAACTACAAACCTAGATTGGCGCAGCAATAGAGTTGCTGCCTTACAACGGCAGAGACCCGGGTTCGATCCTGACTACAGGTGCTGTCTGTACGGAATTTGTATGTTCTCCCTGTGACCGCGTGGGTCTTTGTCTTTGGAATGTGGGAGGAAACTGGAGCACCCGGAGAACCCACGTGGTCACAGGGAGAACGTGCAAACTCTATACAGGCAGCACCTGGGAGAACATACAAGCTCTGTACAGACAGCACCTGCTGTCAGGATCGAAATCGGGTCTCTGGCACTGTAAGTCAGCAACTCTACCACTATGCCACTGTGCAGCATATCGTTAGCTCTATGGTTAGATTAACAAAGGCAAAAGTATTTAATTCTGCCATGCCTCATTTCTAGCCTCTCCAATATGGCAACAATGGAGGAAATTCTTCAGCCAGATGGTGGTGAATCTGCAGAATTCCTTGCCACAGACAGTGTGTTTGGGTATTTTTAAAGTGAAGATTGATAGGTTCTTGATCAGTAAGGGTGTCAGAGGAAACGGGAAGGAGGCTGGAGAATGAGGTTGAAAGGGAAAGATAGATCAGTCATGATCGAATGGCAGAGCAGACTCGATGGGCCGAATAGCATAATTCATCTCCGATGTCTTATGATCTTATGAAATGAATTGAAACTGGATCCAGTTGTAATCCTTTTCTAAATTCAAGAGACACATCAAAGCAATTTATCAGTTCTGAGCAAAACATTGGGAAATTGACAGTTAATTCCAGGAACAATTCATCTTAGCAAACTGATGATTTTCAGTCACAAATCATACACCATACGTTTCCTCCCTTGCCGGCAAGTTTTATGTACAACCTATCACTACTCTTGGTCAAGACAAGTAGAAGGGTCTTGCCTCCACAGATACTGCCTGGCCCACTGAGTTTTTCCGGCATCTTGTGTTTTGCTCAGATTCCAATATCTACAGTTCTTTGTGTCCTTGCGCCTCTAGGAGTATATTGCACTGCTTGGTTGCATTTTGCCTCTCTTAAGGGCCATGTTGCTGGCATCTGCAACTTGTCTGGGCAGTTCCCTATATCACCTCCCTCACCTCCATCCAGGGACCCCAGCGGCCCTTCCAGGTGAGACAGAGGTTCATGTGCACCTGATCTAACCCCATCCACTGCATCTGGTGTTCCTGATGTGGCCTCCTGTACGTGTACAAATACAACTTTGAAAGGCTTGAAGGAATATGGCCCAAACACAGGCATATGTGACTAGCCCAAGTAGGCAACTTCCTCAGCATGGACAAATTGGGCCTGTTTTTGTGTCGCGTTACTTTATGACTCTTAAATTTGTTATTGATACTAAATGAGAATTATTTTCAAGAGTGCTATTGTTTTGAAAGTTTTCGATCATAAATCAAATGATGCTTTAACATAAATTATAGCATATTCCAGTAAAATGAACATACTAGTAGTGACTGTATAGGAAGGACCTGCAGATGCTGGATTAAACCGAAGATAGACACAAAAAGCTGGAGTCATCCATTCCTTCTCTCCAGAGATGCTGCCTGTCCCGCTGAGTTACTCCAACTTTTTGTGTCCGTCCCAGTGACTTTCTGTGACAAGGGGTCACAGTTTAAGGATAAGGGGGAAATCTTTTAGGACCGAGATGAGAAAAACATTTTTCACACAGAGAGTGGTGAATCTGTGGAATTCTCTGCCACAGAAGGTAGTTGAGGCCAGTTAATTGGTTATATTTAAGAGGGAGTTAGATGTGGCCCTTGTGGCTAAAGGGATCAGGGGGTATGGAGAGAAGGCAGGTACAGGATACTGAGTTGGATGATCAGCCATGATCATATTGAATGGCGGTGCAGGCTCGAAGAGCCGAATGGCCTACTCCTGCACCTATTTTCTATGTTCTATATTTCCTGTTTTGCAGCAAGCTTTGACACCATGGGCTATGTTTCAGTGGCTTCTCGGTGGCTACAGTCTGATTGCTGGAAGTCAATGGATTCACTTGGATTCAACACAGATATCCTGCATGTGACCTGTCCAGTCCTGCTCAATGTTTGTACCTTTCTATGAAATCTCTTCCAAAGATCCAAAACTACACTCAATTTATTTTAAAAAAAATAATGGAGCTTTTCTTCCCTGCTTTATTTTGTGGCCAGATAGAGTGATCAATAGAAGTTACCAATACAATTAGAACACATTATCCATTGAGTGGATGCAGTAACTAAATGGATGCTGACCGATAGTCATTACACCTTGGGTAGGTCTGTTTGTTATCAGGAAGACATCACCCTGGTGGCAGGACAGCCACTCAGTGGTGTAGATGTCATTGCCAAGTTATTTTCCTGTTTGGAACACTCTCACCCAGATAGAGCAGGACTAGAACGTGTGTTTCACCGTGTACCTCCAGCCAGATCCTCTCCATCATTCCCATCCAAATATGTGATGAATGGAAGTTGGCTAGAATTGGAAATGATCCATTTTGCAACACCTATGCCGTAAATTCTTCAATTGGTTGGCTTCAAATTGTCCCATAAAACCAAATGGGCTGTTGGCAAGGATACCTTGAACGCATGGCCCATATGTGAACACTTAACGGGAAGGAGTTCATGAACTGATTAATGTAATGCTCACTGCCTTCTACTGTGGCTGCCTTAACACGACTTTAATCACGCAGCCCCACTCAGTTATAGAGAGACCAGGTTCCTAATCCAGGGCCTCATTAACAGAGTGTTGAAATCAGTCATCCGCGTATATATTTTGAGTTTGAATGATGAATCTGCACACTACCCTGGATACTGAGTTGGATGATCAGCCATGATCATATTGAATGGCGGTGCAGGCTCGAAGGGCCGAATGGCCTACTCCTGCACCTATTTTCTATGTTTCTATGTTTGCCCGCTCCATAACATGGGAGGAAGCCACTGTATGTAGAACACAAAAATATGTTTTTCAGCAATTTGAGTTCAATTATATAGAAACAAGAATTGACTAAAAGACCATAAATGGTCTTCTTAGTAACTGAGACAAAATGTCTACACTAAAACTAATTTTACAAAGCATAATCAGTCCTCAGCGATCTATTTTCCAGCAAAAACAAAATCGTTAGGTGAAGACAGAGTACTGAGGAAAAATCTCTCCGTTTAAAATCTTTAAAATTGTAAACTAGTGAACTAGAGAACAGTATCGCAGAGGACATTTATTAATGGCTGTAAAACATCGTTTTTTTTTGGCAATTTGTTTTGTTGGAAGGGAAGTAGAGATTTGCAGGATTGAGAGAAAATAGTTAATTTAAAGACGTGTCACAGACACACACACACACACACACAGATATACTGGAAATAGTATGTTGTATTAGTGCCATCAGCCCATCTGTACATCGCTGGTATTTGTACTGCAGGATAGAATTCATTCCAGACTGTTACCTCTCCCTGAGTGAAGAAACTTATCCTTTTTGCTTGCTCCACAGTTTGAAACACTTGCGAAGAAACTGGAGCACAAAGCACAACACATTGTATTAGATAATAAAGGAGAGCCGACAGAGGAACTCAGTCAGTCAGGCAGTATCTGCGGAGGGACTTGGACAGATGATAAGACACAAAGTGTTAGAGTAACTAAACAGGTCAGGCACCATCAATGGAGAACATGGGAAGGCGACGTTCTTGGTTGGGATCCTTCTTTAGTTGATGGCAACTAAATGTACCAAACTATTGTCACGTGTACCAAGGTATAAAGGTACCAAATTATTGTCACGTGTGCCGAGGTACAGTGAAAACCTTTTTTGCTGCTCGCATTCCAGTCAGCGACAAGACTCTACGTACATAGATACATAGACAATAGGTGCAGGAGTAGTCCATTCGGCCCTTCGAGCCAACACCGCCATTCAATGTGATCACGACTGATCATCCACAATCAGTACCCCGTTCCTGCCTTCTCCCCATACCCCTTAAATCCGCTAGCCCTAAGAGCTCTATCTAACTCTCGTGAATGAATCCACTGAATCAGCCTCCATTGCCTTATGAGGCAGAGAATTCCACAAATTCACAACTCTCTGTGTGAAAAAGATTTTCCTCATCTCAGTTCTAAATAGCCTACCTCATATTCTTAAACTGTGGCCCCTGGTTCTGGACTCCCCCAACATCGGGAACATGCTTCCTGCATCTAACATGTCCAATCCCTTAATAATTTTATATGTTTCTATAAGATCCCTTCTCACCCTTCTAAATTCTAGTGAGTGCAAGGTCAGTCACTCCATTCTTTCATCATATGACAGTCCCGCCATCCCGGGAATTAACCTCGTGAACCTACGCTACACTTCTTCAATAGCAAGAATGTCCTACCTCAAATTAGTAGACCAAAACTGCACACAATACTCCAGGTGTGGTCTCACCTGGGCCCTGTACAACTGCAGAACAACCTGTTGCTCCTATACTCAACTCCTCTCTTTATGAAGGCCAACATACCATTAGAAACATAGAAAATAGGTGCAGGAGTAGGCCATTCTGCCCTTCGAGCCTGCACCGCCATTCAATATGATCATGGCTGATCATCCAATTCAGTATCCTGTACCTGCCTTCTCTCCATACCCCTTGATCCCTTTAGCCACAAGGGCCACATCTAACTCCCTCTTAAATATAACCAATGAACTGGCCTCAACTACCTTCTGTAGCAGAGAATACCACAGATTCACCACTCTCTGTGTGAAAAATGTTTTTCTCATCTCGGTCCTAAAAGACTTCCACCTTATCCTTAAGCTGTGACCCCTTGTCCTGGACTTCCCCAACATCGGGAACAATCTTCCTGCATCTAGCCTGTCCAACCCCTTAAGAATTTTGTAAGTTTCTATAAGATCCCCCCTCAATCTTCTAAATTCTAGTGAGTACAAGCCGAGTCTATCCAGTCTTTCTTCATATGAAAGTCCTGACATCCCAGGAATCAGTCTGGTGAACCTTCTCTGTACGTTCTTCAAGCTCTGAAGCTTTCTTCACTGCCTGTTGTACCTGTATGTTTACTTTCAGTGACTAATGTACTAGGACACCCAGGTCTCATTGTACATAATTAAAATCAAGTCTACAGTGTACAGATATAGGATAAAGGAAATAACGTTTAGTGCAAGATGAGGTCAGTAAAGTCCAAATAAAGATAGTCTGAGGGTCTTCAGTGATAGATAGTAGCTTAGCACTAGTCTCCAGTTGGTGGTAGGATGGTTCAGTTGCCTGATAACAGCTGGGAAGAAACTGTCCCTGAATCTGGCAGTGTGCGTTTTCATACTTCTATACCTCTTGCCTGATGGGAGAGGGGAGAAGAGGGAGTGGCCGGGCTGCGACTAAAATCAAGATGTCACATCCAATAGTATATTACATGCTATAGGAGGCCGTTCCACATGTACAGGCATCACCTTGCATTCCAGGGTCAGAGTCATGCAGCATGAAATGGGCCTTTCTGTCATGGATGATTCTGAAAGAAAGTTGTTGACTTTAGGACTTTATGATCCCTGCAATCAATCTCAGTTATTGCGCAGTGTTTGTTTTTCTTAATTGAACCTCTATCATACACCGTGTATAAAAGTTTCATTGTGGATTGGATATTCCAATTGTTTACTTAACTTGATTAAGCCAAACAATCACTAATGCTGCAAAAAAGACTGCAATTTATTCCTAAAGCGGCCTTTTCACGGGGCGAGTTGACGCAAGATGTCACAAGAGTGAAGAGGTCGTGGTCCAGCACGAGCCTCGCACGATATAACGGGGATAGATAAAGAGTTCCCACGGTACTCGGCATTTATGTTATTTGTGCGAGTGACTTGGCCGTTTCCCGAGCTTTCGCGTTAAATCTTGAATGAACATCGTGAACTACACGTGACACAAATTATGTAACTTTTTTTTTCACACACTATATATATCCTCCCTTGGTTGAATCGGCTCATTTGGAGACATGCCTATACTAAATAATTTCGAGTACAGGATGTTGGGTTTTTTCATTGACGCGCTGCATGCAGCTGCCCACTATGTGCATCGAAAACGCTTGCTTGAAGGCAGAAGGGAGAGATTAATTAAAAAGAAAAGCATAAAAAGCTGGAGTAAGTCAGCGGGTCAGGCATCATCTCTGGAGAAAAAGAATAGGTGACGATTCGAATCGGAGCCCTTCTTCAGACATCCTAATCGGAATTGAGTCTGAAGATGTGTCTCGTCCCGAAACATCAGCTTTTTTTCTCCAGAGATGCTGCTTGACTCGCTGAGTTACTCCAGCTTTTTGTGTCTGTCTTCGGTTTAAACCAGCATGTGCAGTTCACTCCTTACACGGGTCTCTGTACAACATTGATTGGTAGCGTTCCGGACCCCTGGACCCGAGGACTCCGACCTGTATCTCTCAAAGAAGTACATGTGAAAAATTTCTCACGGACCATAAAAATGCGTAACCTTTCAGTAAAGTCCCTTTTAAAGTCCCTTTTAAAGATTATAGTTATTTTCTTGAATCTCATTAACATAACTCATGAATAAGTTGATGTCCATATGCGGATGTAAATCTTTATTTTTATTTATTTTTTAAATTCAATCCCACAGAAGATAATTTTTAATCACCTTCTGTCCCCTCTGTCCAGCTTCCGGGTTCACCGTTCGCAGGAGTTCCCACGGTACCCGCAAGAGTTATTACGGATATCGCACTGGCCACTACGTTCATATAATGTTGCAATGTTCAACCACAAGTGTACAAGTCACTCTTGGAGAAATTCAAACTTTCTTGAATTTTCTCCCGAGTGACCAAGTTACACGATGACCTGCCGTTAGCGCTACGGTGGTCCACGGTGGTCCACGAATGCCGTACTGTTATCGCACGAGGTTCCCACGATGTTAAACTCCGGTTAACTCTTGCGTCAAGTCGCCCCGTGAAAAGGCCGCTTAAGCCTTTTGAAATTAGAAGTAATAAGTTTATGTAAAATCTGTGAAAGACCCAGTTCAGGTCTCCTTCCACAAAATAAATCTACGAACCTTGTAATAGGCAGATGGACAAGCAGAAAATGGAGGGATATACCCCTTTAAGAATAAGGGGTAAGCCATTTAGAACGGAGGTGAAGAAACACTTTTTCACACAGAGAGTTGTGAATCTGTTGAATTCTCTGCCTTAGGTGGAGGCTGGTTCTCTGGATACTTTCAAGAGAGAGCTAAATAGGGCTCTTAAAGATATCGGAGTCAGGGGATATGGGGAGAAGGCAGGAACGGGGTACTGATTGGGGATGATCAGCCATGATCACATTGAATGGCGGTGCTGGCTCGAAGGGCCGAATGACCTACTCCTGCACCTATTGTTTATTGTCTATTGATATGGATTATGTGTAGAAGAGAGTTGGTTTTGGCATCATGTTTGGCACCAACATTGTGGGCTGTTCCTGTGCTGTACTGTTCTAAGATCTATGTTTAGTTTAGTTTAGCGATACAGCATGGAAACATGGCACTTCGGCACACCGAGTCCTCACTGACCAGCGATCCCCGCACATTAACATTACCCTACACACACTAGGGATAATTTTACAGTTATACCAAGCCAATTAACGTACAAAACAGCACATCTTTGAGTGAGGGAGGAATCCGATGATTTCAGAAAAAACGCATGCATGTCAAGGGGAGAACGTATAAACTCCGTACAGACAGCACCCGTGGTCAGGATCGAACCCGGGTCTCTGGCGCTGTAAGGCAGCAGCTTTACCACTACACCACGTTCTAATGATTTAAAATGATGACAACAGATCTCAGAGGTTATAATCTACAGTTGAATCTAAGTTGAATACATTGTGCTTTCTACTTCTTAGTTTACAGCTTCACCGATCCTGATCACCTCAGATCCCTGGATAGAAGGAATGGGTGACGTCTCGGGCTGAGACCCTGTCTTAATAAGGGACTCGACCCGAAACGTCTCCCATTCCTTCTCTCCAGAGATGCTGCTTCACCTGCTGAGTTACTCCAGCATTTTGTGTCTACCTTGGGTGTGTGTGTGAGTATATATATATATATAAATATCGCAAAAGTACAGAAAATACAGAGACTTATAAGTGAATGGAGAGATGGCTTGACCTGAGCCCCATCATTACCACAGGTTCATTGTTGACAAGTTACTACCTGCTTCATTCAGCCTCTGCGTGCATTGTTGATGGATCAATTGAAGGCATCACTCATATCAGTTTCCCCATTGAGCTGATGATGTCTGGTAATGAATAGTTGCGGCTTTGAATTGCTGACAAGCTTTCCTTATAGTGCTGAGAAAGACTTTATGCAAGGCTGCTATCTGCACTAACGAGGAACAAGCTGAACAATCTCATTCTGGTTCTGTTATTTATCTTCATGTATTTGCATTGATTTTTCTGCATTTGTAGAGTATAATACTGCAAGAGCTAAAAATGTACACGATACAGTATTTTAAACAATAAATATATTATACATCTTTACAATTCATGTAGTTAGAGCAGTGTACAGTTTATGATGGCAATTAATGGATAGAACAGTATTTTCTAATCCAGTTTCTATTGAGTTACCATACATTTCCCTCTTGAATGAACTAGCTGGTGACTAACCATCCCATTCCCATGCGCTTGGTCTCACCGATGTAGAGCAGTTGACATCTAGAACAGCGGATGCAATAGATGAGGTTGGAGGAGGTGCAGGTGAACCTCTGCCTCACCTGGAAAGACTGCTTGGGTCCTTGGATGGAGTCGAGGGGGGAGGTAAAGCGACAAGTGTTGCATTTCCTGCGGTTGCAAGGGAAAGTACCGCGGGAGGGGCTGGTTTGGGTGGGAAGGGACGAATTGACCAGGGAGTTACGGAAGGAGCGGAAAGCCGAAAGGTGAGGAGATGGGAAGATGTGGCTAATGGTGGGATCCCGTTGGAGGTGGCGAAAATGGCGGTGGATTATGTGTTGTATGTGACGGCTGGTAGGGTGGAAGGTGAGGACAAGGGGGGACTCTGTCCTTGCTATGAGTGGGGGGTGGGGAGTGAGAGCGGAGCTACGGGATATAGAGGAGACCCTGGTGAGAGCCTCATCTATAGTAGAAGAGGGGAACCCCTGTTCCCTAAAGAATGAGGACATCTCCGATGGCCTGGTGTGGAACACCTCATCCTGGGTGCAGATGCGGTGTAGACGGAGGAATTGGGAGTAGGGGATGGAGTCCTTACAGGAAACAGGGTGGGAAGAAGTGTAGTCCAAATAGCCATGGGAGTCAGTGGGTTTGTAGTGGATGTCGGTCAGTAGTCTATCATCTGTAATGGAGATAGTGTGGTCTAGAAACGGTAGGGAGATGTTGGAAATGGTCCTGGTGAATTTGAGTGCAGGATGGAAGTTAGTGGTGATGTGGATGAAGTCAGTGACTTCTGCATGGGTGCAGGAGGTAGCATCAATGCAGTCGTCAATGTAGCGGAGGTAGAGGTCAGGGATGGGGCCACGGTACGTCTCAAACAAGGATTGTTCGACGTACCCTACAAAGAGGCAGGCGTAGCTAGGGCCCATGAGCGTGCCCATAGCTACGCCTTGGATTTGGAGGAAATGGGAGGAGTCAAAGGAAAAGTTGTTGAGGGTAAGGACCAGCTCCTTTAGGCGGAGGAGAGTATTAGTAGATGGGGATTGGTTGGTTCTGTGGTCGAGGAAGAAACGGAGATGGGGGATGGAGATGTAGAGTGACTGGATATCCATGGGGAAGATGAGGGAGTGGGGGCCTGGAAAAGGGAAGTCATGGAGGAGACGACGAGCGTGTGAGGTGTCTTGGACATAGGTAGGGAGGGATTTGACCAGGGGGGATAGGATGGAGTCGAGGTATGTGGGTATAAGTTCGTTGCGACAAGAACAAGCAGAAACAATGGGTCTGCCAGGACAATCACGTGTGTGGATTTTGGGGAGAAGGTAAAATCGGGCCGTTCGGGGCTGGGGAACGATGAGGTTGGAGGCTTGGGAGGGCAGGGAGCCGGAAGTGATGAAGCCAGTGATGGTGTTCGGCGAGATGCTACCTGATCCGCTGAGTTACTCCAGCACTTTGTGTTTTCTTTGTAAACTAGCAGCTGTATTTCCATATTTCTTTGATAGCTAAATAACTTAAAGACTCCCAATTCTGTAGTCATAAAGTATCTGCCATTCTAACTGTTGTGAGTTAAAGATCAGGAACAAAAGAACACCCCACTTCTGAAGAAGGGTCTCGACCCAAAACATCACCAATTCCTTCTCTCCAGAGATGCTGCCTGTCCCGCTGAGTCACTCCAGCTTTTTGTGTCTATCCCCACTTTTCCTTGTCCAGTCTGGGATTCTGAAGCTAACTGTGCATCCTTATTATGGAGACACAAGGAATTTGTTGATTCTGGTTTGCAAAATAAGGCACGGGCTGCTGGAGTAACTCAGTGGGTCAGGCAGCATTTCTCGAGAACATGGATATGTGACGTTTTGTATGGGACCCTTCTTCAGTCAGAAAATGGGTCGTCACCCGAAAGGTCACCTATCCATGTTCTCCAGAGAGTATGCCTGACCCACTGAGTTTTCTTTCATTCTTATAATCCTGATTTAGAGTCACAAGCTGAATAATTGGATCCGAATTGCCCTTATCAAATGCCTCGGTTAAAAGAGAAAGAGATAATGAAAATACCTGCTTAGTGAAACATTGATTCTCTCACTGACTTCACAAATCCTGCCTGACCTGCCCATTGTTTCCAACATTTTCTGCTTTTAGAAAGTCACAAAGAGCTGGAGTTACTCAGGAGATCAGGCAGCATCTCAGGAAAATGCGGATAGCTGATGTTTCGGATACAGCCAGTACTTTGATGGTGAAGTTTAAAAATATATGCCTAAAGATTCATTGCGTGATAGTCTTTTTTTTCACTGCTGCATGATTGAAACTCGATTTCCTTTTATGATTGCAGTGTGATACCCAGTTGAATTCGTCATATATATCAGATGGAGAATTCAACAGGGCTTCTCGGCTCCTCAGTGGCGCAGCGGTAGAGTTGCTGCTTTACAGCGCTTGCAGCGCCGGAGAGACCCGGGTTCGATCCCGACTACGGGTGCTGTCTGTACGGATTTTGTACGTTCTCCCCGTGACCTGCGTGGGTTTTCTCCGAGATCTTCGTTTTCCTCCCACACTCCAAAGACGTACAGGTTTGTAGGTTAATTGGCTTGGGTTTGAATACTTGATATAAGTGTAAATTGTCCCCATTATGTGTAGGCTTGTGTTAATGTGCAGGGATCGCGCTGGTCGGCGTGGACTCAGTTGGCCGAAGAGTCTGTTTAACTGAGCTAAACTAATCTTGGCAGTTGTAGTAATATATCCAAGTCCTTTTGAGGAAAATAGAAGGAGACATCAGATCCTGTTGCAAACACAACTCATGTCATCCAATACCTGACTTTGGTCTTTAGAGATACAACGCAGAAACAAGCCCTTTGGCCAGCCAAGTCCGC
Organism: Amblyraja radiata; assembly: GCF_010909765.2. Classification (NCBI taxonomy): domain Eukaryota; kingdom Metazoa; phylum Chordata; class Chondrichthyes; order Rajiformes; family Rajidae; genus Amblyraja; species Amblyraja radiata. Next base: position 8,658,093 of record NC_045968.1, on the reverse strand, counting down.
ATCAACCAGCGATCACCTGCACATCAGTTCCATCCTACATACTAGGGACAATTTGCAGAAGCCAATTAACCTACAAACCCGCACGTCTTTGGAATGTGGGAGGAAACCGGAACACCCGGTGAAAACCCACACGGTCACAGGGAGAACATACAAACTCCGCACAGACAGCACCCGTAGTCGGGATTGAACCCGGTCTCTGGTGTTGTAAAGCTGCAAATCTACAGTGTAACGCTAAAGTGCCACTGCGCCACCCTACTGTTTATTGCAGCTTACAATCCATTGTGCATTCACAGACGTTCCTGTCAAATTTCCTCCATTATTACAGTGAGTGTTATAGCCCCTGTGTCATTTTTCATCTCAATTTCTGAGCCATTGTTGTAATGAGCTTATAAATTATGCAGCATATGAAATATTCCAACAGCCTGCTGCAAAACGTTTTGTTGTAGAGCTGTTGTAATGTTGTTGCAAAGAGCTCGCCAACATATACTAGAATTTCAACAGCACTGAGATTGTACCACTCCCATGGTTTTGAAAATCTTCAAGATATTATGGCTTGGACACCATTGTTGAAATACCTGAGAACATTGTTTGTTCACCGCTGTTAAAAGGCATCTACTTACAGCGGTGGAAAGATTCCCTGATTCTCCAGAATCTATGCTTCTATAATATAACAGCAGGAAAATCAGCAGTGGATATGACGGATACTTTGAAACTCTTGCATTCAGATTATATGTACAAATTAAACTCTCTTTAAAAAGCATTGACTGTCCATTCACCTGCACCACTTTTTGCAGCCAGATAAATCTGACCGTGAAATAAACTCTCGAACCATAATTTAGTTTTGTTTGGTTTAGAGATATAACGTGGAAACAGGCCCTTCAGTCCACCGAGTTGAAGCTGACCAGCAATCCCCGCATACTAACGCTATCCTCCACATACTAGGTGTGAATTTACTTTTACACAAAACCAATTAACATACAAACCTGCGACGTCTTTGGAGTGTGGGAGGGAACCGGAGCTCCCAGAGAAAACCCACGCGGTCAAGATCAAGGTCAGTTTATTGTCACGTGTACCAATTAAGGTTCAGTGAAATTTGAATTACCATACAGCCATACTAAACGAGAAAGCAACAAGACACACAACTACGTAAAAGTTACCGTAAACATCCACCACAGTGGATTCCCCACGTTCCTCACTGTGATGGAAGGCAATAAAGTCCGATCACTTCCTCTTTTATTCTCCCGCGGTCGGGGCAGTCGAACCATCCGCAGTCGGGGCGATCGAGGCTCCCGCGTCGGGGCAGTCGAAGCTCCTGCGGCTTGGAGCTCCCGAAGTTGGTCCCTGACCAGAGACCGTGTGCTCCACTATGTCAACCTACCGTGGTAGAGCTCAGAGGTCGATCCCTGGCAAAGGGATCGCGAGCACCGTGATGTTAAGTCCCGCAGGCTCCCGCGGTGGAGCTCTCAAAGTCGGACTCCAGCAAAGGCCGGCAACTCCGCGATGTTAGGCAGCAGTGCGAACAGAGATACGATACGGAACAAAATCGCACCTACGTCGAGGTAAGAGATTGGAAAAGGTTTCCCCCAACTCCCCCCTCCCCCCTACCCTCCACATAAAGCAAGCTAAAGAACACTAAAAACATACATTTAACACATACATACAAACAAACAACAAAAGAAGGGACAGACAGACGGTTGGCAAGGCAGCCATTGCTGGCGCCCCCTGGTGGTCATGGGGAGAACGTGCAAACTCCATACAGGTTAGCATCCGTAGTCAGGATCAAACCCGGGTCTCTGGTGCTGTAAGGCAGCAACTCTGCCGCACATTGACTTGAATGGGCTCTAATTTGATAATTTGTGTTGAAGACCTCTCTAAAATATGTATCATTTTGCTCTTTTAATTGTCTCCTTATCCTGTTAATCAATCCTTTCATGTATTTAACAATTTCAGCAGCAGATGTATGGAATGAGCTGCCAGAGGAGGTAGTTGAGGCTGGTACAATCGCAATGTTTAAGAAACATTTTCACAGATCCATGGATTCTTCCCTCCTCTCTGCCCCACCAGGAATCCCGCCTATTTCTCCTCTCGACCCCCCCCCCCCCCCCCCCCCCGCTACTGGCTTCACAACCCGCAACTCTACAAAACCTCTCATACCTTCTGCTCTTATCACTGGCCTTTTTCCAACAATGTGCCTATCATCGCCCCCCCCCCCCCCTCGCTTATCTGTTACCTGCCACGCTTTGTCCTGTTTCTCCCCTTTTCCAGCCTTCTTCTCTTCTCCCCTCCAGCCCCCCCCCCCCCCCCCCCCCACGCCCCGACAATCAGTCTACAGAAGGGTCGCGACCTAAAGTGACACCTGTGTATATTCTCCAGAGATGCTGGCTGACCCACTGAGTTACTGACCCTTTCTTCTTGACCCTACCTCATTCGGGTCTTCCAATGCTGTACTTCAATATTCTTTTGCACCACACGGATTTTGCAGTACAATCTTGCACCGTTCTGCTGTTTCGCACATCAATGTAGTCACTGCCGTATTAATCATTACCGTATGCCTACCTTTCACTCTGTAGGCTTAATGTGAGCAGGGAATTTCATTGCACTCTGGTAGATATGACAATAAACTAATTTAATCTGCAGATATTTTGCAGCTCAACACTGCAGCTAATTTCCTCCCTTACCCTTGCAGCCAAGAGGAAACTCCACCGATGCTATTTAAGGAACTCGTTCATTATTTATTTCCTCTGGATGTTCCTTCAATCAATACAACAGTTGCTTTCTGTAGTTGTTTAAAGATACAGAGATCCAGAGGGAGCGGAAGGGGGTGAGATGAGGGATTTTATTTTTGGCCATCAGCAAAATATTCTTTTGTGTGGATCAAGAAGGGAAGTCGTGGAGTTATTCATTCAGTCGAAATTCTTTTTTTTATCAGTTCATAAGTCATCGGAGCAGAATTCTTTTCATGACTGAAAAGTCTACTCCGCCATACAATTACGGCTGACCTGTACGCAACAAAAGGTTTTCACTGCACATGACAATAAACAAGAACTAAACTGAACTGTTCTATCTTTCCCTCTCAACCACATTACCCTGCCTTCTCCCCATAACCCATGACACCCGTACTAATCAAGAATCTGTCAATCCCGCCTTAAAAATATCCACCGACTGGGCCTCCTCAGCCTTCTGAGGCAATGAATTCCACAGATTTGTAACACTCTGACTAAAAAAATTCCTCCTCATCTCCTTTCTAAAGGTACGTCCTTTCATCCTGAGGCTGTGCCCTCTGGTCCTAGACTCTCCCACTAGTGGAAACATCCTCAATTCAGGAGTAGATGCCAGGTCCCATGGACAGTTATTTTATTGAGCATGTGATGGAAGATGAGAGTGTTAAAGGAGGGCTGAAGGTTTAGAAGTTTGAATTGGAGCTAGAGAAAGGAAGGGAAACAGCAGAGATGCAGAGTAGATGGTCTCAATCTTGGGGCAAACAGCCCCCCTCCCTCACCCCCTTTTCCCCCTCCTTTCCCCATGCCTCAGCTGGATCTGTATCCATTTCTCCCCCCCCCCCCCATCCCTCTCCACCTACATACAACAGAACCCTTCTTCAGGGGGGGGGGGGGGGGGGAGAAGAAAGCTGTAAGAGTGTTGTGGTAGGCCAAAGCCTGGCAAGTAATAGGTGCCGAAGATTGACACAAAAGGCTGGACTAACTCAGCGGGTCAGACAGCATCTCTGGGGAAAAAAGGAATAGGTGACGTTTGGGGTCGAGACCCTTCTTCGGACTCTCAGTCTCTCAATGGTGGCCATTGCCATTGAGAGGCAAGAGTAATCTGCTTGGTTTTATCTTGTTAGAGATAGAATAGAGAACCCAGGATAATACAGCACAAGGACAGACCCTTTGGCCCACAATATCCGTGCTGAACATGATGTCAAGACCAACTGCACGATACGATACGATAGAACTTTATTTATCCCAGGAGGGAAATTGATCTGCCAACAGTCATAAAAACACAAAATACATGAAACATGAAATTAAAGTGATGAGTGGCAAGGATTGGAGATGTGCAAAGATAGGGGTGGGGGTGGGGAGAGAGTCTGTCTTTATCACTGTAGAAGTAAAAAAACATGACTCTCACAGTGCTTCCCAGCTTATCCAGGTGAGTATAGGAGCGATGGAGCAGGTGGATGATGGCGTCCTCAAGCCCCATCTTTGTTTGGTAAGCGAACAGCAAGGGCTCCAGGTAGGATTTAACCAGGGGTCGCAGGTGAGTGAGCACCAGCCTCTCCATAATCCATATCCCTCCATTCCCTGCATATGCATATCCAAACGTCTCTTAAATACCACGATCGTATCTGCCCCAACAATCACCTCTGGCAGCGTGTTCCAGGTATTCACCGACCTCTGTGTAAATAAATGAGCCCAGACCCAAACGTGCCATAAAAACCATCTCTTTTAAACTCTGCTCCTTAAACCCATGTTCTGATCATGCAAATGTTCATGATCTGACACTTGCATGACAAGAATGTGTAGGAAGGAACTGCAGATGCTGCTTTACACCAAAGATAGACACAGAAAGCTGGAGTAGCCCAGCGGGTCAGGCAGCATCTATGGAGAGAAGGAATGGGTGACATTTTGGGTCGAGACCCTTCTTCAGACAAGAATGTTACTTGCCATTTATCAGCCTGTGCCTAGACGTTGCCTAGCCTCTCTCTGTCTGGTGTGGGCTAATCAATTTAAACTGAACTGAATATCAAATGTCCAACAGCACACGCTGGAAGGAAGATGATGAATGATGATGCTTGAGTCTGAGGAACTCCTGCACCTTCAATCAACAGCAGCACAGATGGAAGATCACCAACAAATGACGTTATATATTTACACCATTAATCATGAGACCACTGAATAAAATATTCTCCTTTAACTCCATTTTGTAATCCATGTTTATTTGTTCAGAAAGCATCAACTCCCCAACAGTCAACAGCAACAAAATGTCCACGTGAAGAACTGGTATTGACTGGATCCAAATATATTTGACTAGTGTAGGTCCACCTCTGATTTTCTGGCAACTGTTGGTCCAGGAAATCCGGACAAAATCCCCCACCCCCCCAGAAGCTCCCCCAAAAATGTGGTGCCTGGACCAGGTGGGATGGCCGATCTCAACCTCATCGGGACCTCCGTGCCGACCAATGGGTCGAATTTGCCCCCTGTGGCCGGGGCTCTGGCACTCTGGCCTGGCCAGAGCCAGCAGATCCGTTCCCATAGCCAACTTTGCGGGCCGATATCCGGTCGCCCCCCCCCCCCCCCCCCCCCAAGTCCGTGTCCTCGGTTTGTCCGGCAAAGCAGATAATACGGCAAGGCTCTGGAACCTAAGGTGTGGGAAAATCTGTGGTGGACCTGTATATAACAAAAAACTGATATTTTTCAGAATATAGTCCAACACACTACTGAATTCCCGGTGCTGTGTCAAATTTGCTGGTTGATTACATTCTTATTGTTTCTGGAGCCTTTTAAATTGCATGTTGAGCATAGCTCTATTGAAACGATGAAGGTTAAGTATTTCAGTTCATGCACCTATTATGTGCCGTAATGTAAAATGCAAGAAACCAAGATATATCGGGAGATTACATTTAAGAAAAATGTTCTTTTTTGGCTTGTCGAGTTTTCAATCTTTTCGCTCGAGTTCTAAAGCCACTGATCCCAGTTGCCATTGCTACAATTTAATTAGCTTCACACAATGTCAACAGTGATATTTTGGATGAAAAATTTACATAAGAAATTACAGGCAAATGCACCTTGCTTATTTACCCAGCATAATAATTCACAGACTATTTTCAAAGGAAGCTTTTTAGTTTCCCAGTGTTTCTTTTCTGTTTCTTTTCTTGAAATTGTAAAAGCATTTGAGTAATAATAACATAAGACTTGGCTATAATGGAATCAGAGAAAAAGAAAAATGTAAGTCCACAATAATGTGTTCTCAATACGATAATTTATTTGCCTACTAGTGCTAAATTAATCTTGCTTTTTGGTTGAATCAATATAACAAGAGCACGGTGGTGCAGCGGTAGAGTTGCTGCCTTACAGTGCTTGCAGCACCAGAGACCCGGGTTCGATCCCGACTATGGGTACTCTCTGCACGGAGTTTGTGCGTTCTCCCCATGACCGCGTGGGTTTTCTCCAAGCTCTTCGGTTTCCACCAACACTCCAAAGACGTACGGGTTTGTAGGCTAATTGGCTTGGTCTGTGTGTAAATTGTCCCTGGTGTGTGTAGGATAGTGTTAATGTGCTGGGATCTCTGGTCGGTGCAGACTCGGTGGGCTGAAGGGCCTGTTTCCACACTATCTCTAAACTAAATAAATAAGTGGCACAGTGGTGGAGTTTATAGAGCTGTTGCTTCACAGCGCCAGAGATCCAGGTTCAATCCCAACCTCGGGATTGTGTGGAATTTGCAAGTTAACCTGTGGGTTAATATGGGTTAACTCCAGGTGCTCTGCTTTCCTCCCACGCCCCATAGCCGTGTGGATTCTTAGGTTAATTAGCCCTGTAAATTCCCCCGAGTGCGTAGGTGTGTGGTAAAACCTGGAAGGAATTGATTACAACATGGAGAGGATAAGGTTGGTGTAGGATTAGTGTAAGTGGGTGGTTGATGGTTAACGTTGACTCGGTCGGCCAAAGGGCCCGTTTCCACACTGTGTCCCTTTATCTAAATGGAAATAATGCAAAACTGGAATGTTACTAATAATCATGTGTACATTTGCTTGTACGAAATAAATTAGGTATAGGATTCTTAGATTGTATGTTTTATTTTCCTGTCACACAAAATGCAATTAATCATATGTTTTATTTTAACAAGCTTTTAATGAGTATTTTGTAATTGGTACAGAAGATTTTAAATAAGTCTTCCCAAATTTTACAGATATATATATATATATGAACAGTAAAGAGAATTTTACCTGCTAAGTGGTGACTGATATTAAAATCAGGGCAAAGTAACCACGCTATCCTCACTGGGAAACTAGAACATAGAACAGAACAGCACAAGAACTAGCCCTTGGACCCATAGTGTCTGTGATGAACATGATGCCAAGTCCAACTCTTATCGTGTGGGTGCTCCGGCGGCTGAGGCGGCATTCTGGCGGCGGCGACCTGGATCCGGGGCTCGGCCGCGGGCCAGTGGATGACAATGTCGGGAGCTCGCAGGTCACAGGCTGGTGCCTGTTTTCCGGAGATCCCGTTGCAACAGCTGCGTCTGCTGGACTGGAGGGCGGCAGCTTCGACCACCCCCGGGCTGCGAAGCTTGAACCGCGGGACTGACTTACCATCGCCCGGTGGGGTATCGCCTCGGCGCAGAGGGAGAAGAGGAGGGAAGAGACAGTAACTCTAAGACTTTTGCCTCCATCACAGTGAGGAGGTGTTTGGTGAACTCACTGTGGTGGATGTTAATTTGTGTTTATTGTGTGTTGTTATTATTACATGTATGGCTGCAGGCAACAACATTTCGTTCAGACCGAAAGGTCTGAATGACAATAAAGGAAATCTAATCTAATCTAATCTAATCTTATCTCCCGGCACATAATCCACATCCCTCCTTATCATCAAACATCAACGGGCACGGTGCCTTATGTACGGTGCTATGTACGACAGTGATCGCAACTTCTACTGAAGTGTGAAGTGTGACTCGCTAACAGTTCATCCGCCCTTTGACAGGTCTTGTTTTTGGTCCTGCTGGGGGTCCACAGCCCCCTCCTCACCTGGCAAACCAGGTGGGTGAGAGTTTAGACGCCGACTATCCGACCATGGAGCAGGTAGCACGGGATTACATGGAACTCCCCCTGACCCGACAGATTAACATAGAAACGTAGAAAATAGGTGCAGGAGTAGGCCATTTGGCCCTTCGAGCCTGCACCGCCATTCAATATGATCATGGCTGATCATCCAACTCAGTATCCTGTATCTGCCTTCTCTCCATACCCCCTGATCCCTTTAGCCACAAGGGCCACATCTAACTCCCTCTTAAATATAGCCAACGAACTGGCCTCAACTACCTTCTGTGGCAGAGAGTTCCAGAGATTTACCACTCTCTGTGTGAAAAATGTTTTTCTCATCTCGGTCCTAAAGGATCGAGTATCCTTAAGTATCCTTAAACTGTGACCCCTTGTCCTGGACTTCCCCAACATCGGGAACAATCTTCCTGCATCTAGCCTGTCCAACCCCTTAAGAATGTTGTAAGTTTCTATAAGATCCCCCCTCAATCTTCTAAATTCTAGCGAGTACAAGCCGAGTCTATCCAGTCTTTCTTCATATGAAAGTCCTGACATCCCAGGAATCAGTCTGGTGAACCTTCTCTGTACTCCCTCTATGGCAAGAATGTCTTTCCTCAGATTTGGAGACCAAAACTGTACGCAATACTCCAGGTGTGGTCACACCAATACCCTGTACAACTGCAGTAGAACCTCCCTGCTCCTATACTCAAATCCTTTTGCTATGAATGCTAACATACCATTTGCTTTCTTCACTGCCTGCTGCTGCTGCATGCCTACTTTCAATGACTGGTGTACCATGACACCCAGGTCTCGTTGCATCTCCCCTTTTCCTAATCAGCCACCATTTAGATAATAGATACATATCCATATGTTTCTTAATCACCACTATGATATCCACCTCTTCCACAACCCCCAGCAGCAAGTTCCAGGCACTCACCACCCTCTGTGTAAAAATACTTGCCCCACATATCTTTAAATTTTTTTCCCCTCCTAATTATTTTAAAATACCTGTTGTACCCAGAAGCCTCTTCCATTTCCCCCATGGGAGAAGTGTCCAAAACTAGAGGGCGCGGATTTAAGGTGAGAGAGGAAAGATTTAAGGGGGACATGTGGGGCAACCTGTTCACACGGTGGGGTATATGGAACGAGCTGCCAGTGGAAGCCAGAGGCAGGAATATTTACAATGGGAGCCCCGCATATATACGGTTAGACAATGTGTAGGAAGGAACTGGAGATGCTGGAGTTATTCAGCATCTCACCCATTCCTTCTATCCTGAGATGCTGCCTGTCCTGTGGAGTTATTCCAGCCTTTTGTATCTATCTACGGTTAGACAGTGTTTGACAGGATAGAGGCCAAGCACAGGCAAATCAGACCAGGTCAGGTGGACAAATTAGTCGGACAACGTTGAGCTGTTTCAATGCTGTATAAATCTGTGACTCTAAATATCAATGATTCGGGATATAATATTGATCGTGACTCTGCACTGTTGAATTGACGCAGACTGTAACACAACATTCTATAGTACAACTCTGACGAATAATCGGATAACATTCCTTTCAACGCATATCTTTTTCTGTCTAGTCTGCTGCAGAATATGTGAAGATACACTTGCCTGAGGCCCTGAAGCAACATTTGCAAGACTACGAGAAAGATAAGGAGAATAGTGTGTTGTCCCACCAAACAATTCTGGAGCAGCAGATTCTTGCAATTGACCGCAAAGTGCTTGAGAGGCTTTCTGCAGCCTATGATGAGGCAGGTAAGTGTTATCAGAACATTTCAAGTAACTTTTCACGCCAGCTTTAATTATTTTGAATACCTGTTGTGGATTTTTTGCAGTGATTTGACATTAAATGCTTCACTACATTTACAATAGGTTTATTATTATTGCAACTCAAAGTACAGTGAAAACCTGTGCTTCATTTAATCAAGTCAAACTCAAGTACAATAGATAGAGCAAAGGGGAAGATACAGAGTGCAGAATATAGTTTGCAGCATTGGAGCACATCAGTTCCTTCGACAAAGTCCAATGTCCTCAATGGGGTAGAGGTGAACCGAACAGGACCTTAGCTTTTGGAAGGACTGTTCCATGAGCTAGGATATTATGAACCTTTATCCATGAACTTAATAGAAAGAATGGGTGGCATTTCAGGTCGAGACCCTTCTTCAGACTCGACCCAAAATGTCACCCATTCCATCTATCCAGAGATGCTGCCTGTCCCACTGAGTTACTCCAGCCGCTAGTGTGTGTACGATATAACTAGTTTATGCGTGATGGCTGACTGTCAAGGACCCAGTGGGCTGTATCTCTACACTCAACTGAAACTATGATGATGATGATGATGACACTTTAATGTAACATGTTCCTAGATACAGTGAAATTCTTTGTTTTTGCAGACAATGTACACAAAAGAGTCACCGCAAGGGCACCAACAAAGTTACAAAAAGTACTCATCCCCTTTTCATCCCCTCCCCCCCTCCCCCCATCGGGTCCAGCTTAGTTCTCGACAGCTCCCCCCCCCCCCCCCCCCCCCCCCCCCACGCCGGGTCCAAACTAAACTAAATTGGTCTTTAAGCATGGCCTCGCTCAGCAGAACCGATGAAGTGATTCACAAGAGGTTCAGCATCTACTTTTACATTGCAGCTAATAGGTTTTACTGCATTATATTAAACACAATGTGCCCTGCACAATTGGCAAACAATATAGTTTCCAACCCCTTTGTGTGATTCTGGTATCTGGTGCAGCACTGCAAGCTTGCCATAATTTACATTTGTTTCATCAGCTCAAACAGACGAGGTTTGGACAAAGTGCGGTCTGTGAGTTTGACATTTATGCAAGGGGAGCGCTGTTTGTTGACTCTGCATTCTCTTCACTTTCACCACAGACGTCCAGCAGTTTTTAATCAGGCTTTTGACTTTTGTTAAACCTCATCTAATGTTCTTCGCAATCATAGAGTCTGGAAACTGTGTGTGTGTGTGTGTGTGTGTGTGTGTGTCTCAGCTGACAGTGTAGAACGTTAAACAGAGTAAAGATGAGGGAGTGGGGGCTCGGAAAGCGGAAGTCATTAAAGAGATGAAGGGCGTGTGATATAGGTATCTTGGATATAGGTCGGGAGAGATTGGACCAGGGGGGATAGGATGGAGTCAAGGTACGTGGAGACAGTCAGAAACAATGGGTCTGCCAGGGCAGTTGTGTCGTTCCTTCTCTCCAGAGATGCTGCCTGGCCCGCTGAGTTACTCCAGTGTTTTGCGTCTATTCTCAGCTGACAATGGCAGGACTGACGTGGTCTGTGGTGTGCTGTTGTGTTATGTAGTTAGATCATCTGCAGCAATGACTGGTGCGTCCAACCTTTGGTTGTATTTGCTAAAGAAGAGGAAATGGGCAGAGAAATGGCAGATAGAGTTTAATCCGAGCAAGTGTGATCTAAAAGCCTCCTAAATACCACAGTCATAATCTGTCTCCACCACCACCCCTGTTGTGCATTCCAATCACTCAATACCCTCTATGTAAAAAACTTGCCCTGCACATCTCCTTTAAACTTTGCTCCGCTCACCTTAAAGCTATGCTTTTAAGGGCCTTGCTATTGAGGGAGTGCAGCGTAGGTTTACAAGGTTAATTCCCGGGATGGCGGGACTGTCATATGCTGAGAGTATGGAGCAGCTGGGCTTGTACACTCTGGAGTTTAGCAGGAAGAGAGGGGATCTCATTGAAACATATAAGATTGTTAAGGGCTTGGACACGCTAGAGGCAGGAAACATGTTCCCGATGTTGGGGGAGTCCAGAACCAGGGGGCACAGTTTAAGAATAAGGAGTAAGGCATTTGGAATGGAGACGAAGAAACACTTTTTCTCACAGAGAGTGGTGAGTCTGTGGAATTCGCTGCCTCAGAGGGCGGTGGAGGCAGGTTCTCTGGATGCTTTCAAGAGAGAGCTAGATAGGACTCGTAAAAATAGCGGAGTCAGGGGATATGCGTAGAAGGCAGGAACGGGGTACTGATTGAGGATGATTAGCCGTGATCACATTGAATGGCGGTGCTGGCTCGAAGGGCCGAATGGCCTACTGCACCTATTGTCTATTGTCTATTGCCTTCGAGGCTTTGATATTTCCACGATCCAAAGGGACTGCCTAAGAAGAAGGTGCAGTATATACTTTGCTCCAATATTCAGTTAAAGTGAAGTTAATGAAAGTGTCAGAGCTTTCAATATAGTAGTAAAAAATACAGTGGTAGGAACTGCAGATGCTGGCTTATATCGAAGATAGACACAAAATGCTGGAGCAACATTAGTGGGACAGGCAGCATCTCTGGAGAGAAGGAATGGGCGATATTTCAGGTCGAGACTCTTCTTCAGTCCATCAGTCTGAAGAACTGTGGTGCTGTCTGTCCCAGTCTCCAGAGGTGTTGCCCTGTCCCACTGAGTTACTCCAGCATTTTGTGTCTATCTTAAATTCTCAACTTTATCTTTCAAATGACTAGATGCACAGAGTCTTGCCCAGAGTGGGTGAATCGAGAACCAGAGGACATAGGTTTAAGGTGAAGGGGAAAATATTTAATAGGAATCTGAGGGCTAAACTTTTTCTCACAAAGGGTGGTGGGTGTATGGAACAAGCTGCCAGTGAAGGTAGTTAGAGACAGTTAGACAGGTACATGGATAGGACAGGTTTGGAGGGATATGGACCAAATGCTGGCAGGTGGGACTAGTGTAGCTGGGATATTGTGACCGGTGTGGGCAAGTTGGGCCAAAGGGCCTGTTTCCACACTGTATCACTCTATGACTGAGAATGACAGCCAGTTAGACCTTTGACAAAACACAAACGAGTTTGCTGTTTACAAAGGACTACCATTTCTTAGGGCATGAATTATGAATGCAGAGCAAAGACAGGAAATCAGTCATGCACATGTAACCTTATGCAAAGAGATGACTGCAGCAAAAAAATGTAAACAGGATCTTCATTGTTTGTATATTTTGATTGTATATGTTGATTAAAGTAACCAAATTATCTGCTGAACTAGAGAAAGTGTGGGTGTAGAAAGGAACTGCAGATGCTGGTATATGTCAAAGATAAGCACAGAGTGCTGGAGTAACTCAATGGGTCAGGCAGCATCTAGAGAAAAAGGATGGGTGTCGTTTCGGGTTGGGACCCTTCTTCAGACAGAGAAAGAACTGTCTTAGTATTTTGTTGAGCATTTTAAACTTTATCACTCTTTCTTTAATTTGAGAATATGCAAAATACAAAAGCAGCAATTGTTCTTGTAATTAATGCTTAAACCAAGTTCCTTCACCCCAGTCTGCAGCTGTGAAATAATACATTCTTTATTGGATTCCAGTCAAAAACAAATTGAATGGTTTTCCTTTGCAGTTTTAATAGAAATATTTGTAATGTGCAGTTTTCTGAGCTTCTTTACTTTACACGAGAGATGCACAGGGCTGTCATATGTTGATAGAATGGAGCGGCTGGGCTTGTACACTCTGGAATTTAGAAGGATGACAGGGCATCTTATAGAAATATATAAGATTACTAGACTAAGCGGGACCCGTTGGGTCCCAGCATCACACAGGAAGGCTGGTCATCCAACGCAATATTCCACCTCTCCACCAATTCTAATATTGGTGGCCAGTTGGGGGGGGGGGGCTTTCTGGAGCGCTAGTATGGGTGTTGTGGGCTGAAGGGACTGGTTTCCAGAGGGCTAGTATGTAAATTGTGCACCAAATGGATTCTTGGGCTGGCGTCTCAGTCAATCAAGCCTGTTGTGCTGGCAACTCACTCACTCACGGCTGGTGGGCTGGTAGTTGACTCACGACTAATCCTTGAAATTCTATTTCAAGCAGGGTATAAGGCCACCAAATTCAAGTGCAGTTTCTTACCACTTCTAGCAGGGTGCAAGGCCACCAAATTCAAGTGCAGTTTCATACCATTTGAAGTAGGGTGCAAAGCCACTAAAGACAGCGAGTCGTGACCTCTCCCGTCTCCATCTTGCAGAGACTGAGCCACACCCACATTTCCGGGTTTTATAACCCCCTCCCCCCCCCCCCCCCGCCTACTGGAAAAGGTGTGGCTTTCATGGAGTGATTGACAGGAGAGAGATTCTCAACATTTAAAAAAAAACTAATAACACTTTTATTTTTCATTGATGGGAAGAATTATCTGCACCTGCTCAGCAGAGGGGGACTGAGTAAGATGGCCAAAAATCACAGCCGTAAGTGGTAGCGTTTTATCTAAAATCAATATACAGTGCAAACAAGAAGTAAGTGCATTTACAGTAGTGCCTTTTAACTTCAAGCCAAAGCACCGAAGCCACCATTTGCAGTAAGTAGTGCCTTTCAACTTCAAGCCAATGCACCTATGCCACCATTTGCAGTAAGTAGTGGCTTTCAACTTCAAACCACACCCAAGCCACACCCAAGCCGCCATTAGCAGTAAGAGGTGCCTTTCAACTTCAAGTGAAAGCAACCAAGCCACCATTTGCAGTAAGTAGTGCCTTTCAACTTCATGCTACCATTAGCAGTAAATAGTGCCTTTCAACTTCATGCTACCATTAACAGTAAATAGTGCCTTTCAACTTCAAGCCAATGCACCCAAGCCACCATTTGCAGTAAGTAGTGCCTTTCAACTCAAGCCACCATTTGCAGTAAGTAGTACCTTTCAACTTCATGCCACCATTTGCAGTAAGTGGTGCCTTTCAACTTCAAGCCAATGCACCCAAGTCACCATTTGCAGTAATGCCTTTTAACTTCAAGCCATTGCATCCAAGCCACCATTTGCAGTAAGTACTGCCTTTCAACTTCAAGCCAAAGCAACCAAGCCACCATTTGCAGTAATAGTGCCTTTCAACTTCAAGCCAAAGCTCCCAAGCCACCATTTGCAGTAAGTAGTGCCTTTCAACTTCATGCCACCATTTGCAGTAAGTGGTGTCTTTCAACTTCAAGCCACACCCAAGCCACACCCGCCATCATTTGTAGTAAGTGGTGTCTTTCAACCTCAAGCCACACCCAAGCCACCATTTGCAGTAAGTAGTGCCTTTTAACTTCAAGCCAAAGCAACCAAGCCACCATTTGCAGTAATAGTGTCTTTCAACTTCAAGCCAAAGCTCCCAAGCCACCATTTGCAGTAAGTAGTGCCTTTCAACTTCATGCCACTATTTGCAGTAAGTAGTGCCTTTCTACTTCAAGCCACAATTTGCAGTAAGTAGTGCCTTTAAACTTCAAGCCAATGCACCCACGCCCCCATTTGCAATAAGTAATGCATTTTAACTTCAAGCCATTGCACCCAAGCCACCATCTGCAGTAAGTAGTGCCTTTCAACTTCAAGCCACACCCAAGCTTTAGAACCAATAGTCATTTTTTTTTGCAAGCTTTAGAACCAATAGACACTTTTTGCAAGCTTTAGAACCAATAGACATTTTTTGGAAGCTTTAGAAACAATAGACATTTTTTTGCAAGCTTTAGAACCAATAGAGACATATTTATGCAAGCTTAGATCCAATAGAGACATTGTTTTGCAAGCTTTAGAACCAATAGAGACATTTTTTGCAAGCTTTAGAACCAATAGAGACACTTTTTGCAAGCTTAGAGCCAATAGAAACACTTTTTGCAAGCTTTAGAACCAATAGACACCTTTTGCAAGCTTTAGAACCAATAGAGACACTTTTTGCAAGCTTTAGAACCAATAGACATATTCTGCAAGCATTTTAGAACCACTAAGGGCACTTACATTTGAGTAGACATGTGTTCAGTGTTATTCACAGCTCAGAGAAACGTGACCCTCTGCCTTCCTCCATCTTGAAGAGTGAGTGAGGCACACCACTTCCTGGTTTTATAGTCCATCCCCCCTGCCGCCAGCGGGGGCAGCAGAGAGAATGGGGAATTGTGTAAAAACATTAATATCTCTGTCATTTTTAATCGACGGGAAAAATCCTCGGCACACATGCGGCGGAGGGGGGCTCTGAGCAAGGTGGCCAAAAATGACGGCCATAGGTGGCGGCGTTCTTTCGGAAATCGCAGCACAGATGGCCAAAACCGGTCAAGAACAAACTTTTAGTAATATAGATTAGGGGTTTGGACACGATAGAGGCAGGAAACATGTTCCCAATGTTGGGGAGTCCAGAACCAGGGGCCACAGTTTAAGAATAAGGGGTAAGCCATTTAGAACGGAGATGAGGAAAAACCTTTTCACACCGAGGGTTGTGAATCTGTGGAATTCTCTGCCTCAGAAGGCAGTGGAGGCCAATTCTCTGCTTTCAAGAGAGTTAGAGCTCTTAAAGATAGCGGAGTCAGGGGATATGGCGTGAAGGCAGGAACAGGGTACTGATTGTGGATGATCAGCCATGATCATATTGAATGGAGCTGCTGGCTCGAAGGACCAAATGACCTACTCCTGCACCTATAGTCTATTGTCTATATCAGGCCCTTCATCACACAGATTCCGTGCCAACCAGCGATCCCCACACACTAGCACATCCTACACACTATGGGCAACTTACAATTTCCAGAAGCCAATTAACCTCTAAACCTGTATGTCTTTGGAGTGTGGGAGGAAACCAGAGCACCTGAAGAAAATCCTTGCAGTCACAGAGAAAATGTACAAACTCCATACGGACAGCACCCGTGGTCAGGATGGAACCTGGGTCTCTGGCGCTATAAGGCAGCAACTCCAAAACTTCCTCGGAAACTCTCCCTCTTCTCTCAGTTATCATCACCCCATGGAAGCATTTCACAGCTGCTGCCCACTCGAGTGATCAGTGGTATTGTTACTAATTCTTCTTCATCCACAAGTCAAGAGTGTTTAATTATAATGTACCAATAACACAGCAATGACATTCATACTTGCAACAGCACAACAGACCTGAAAACACATTGCACATTGATAAAATATAATAATTTTTAAAATTCAATGAATTTGGTGTCAAACGTCAGTTGTAAAGTTATCAGAAAAGAATTTGAGACATAATTAATGTGCACGAGATGAATGAATTGATTGATTGTTGGAAAGACACGCCATGCCTTTGTCCCACAGAGTCTGTGCCAACCATCAATCACCTGTTCAATCAGGGTTGAACTGCTGTCTCATTGCACCATGACCCAGAGTTCAATCCTGACCGGGTATTGTCCGTGTGGAGTTTGCACGTTTTCCCTGTGACCACGTGGATTTCCTCTAGGTGCTCTGGTTTCCTCCCACATCCCAAAGACGTGTGGATTTGTAGGTTAATTGACCTCTGTAAGTTGCCCTTAGTGTGTAGGGAGTGGCTGCCAAAAGTGGGATAACATAGAACTTGTGTGAATGGATGATCTATGGTTGGTGTGGTTGAGCCAAGAGCCTGTTTCCATTTAGTATCTCTAAAGGCAACAAATCTAAAATAAATTAATAACCCTGATACTATTGCAAAAAAAATCTTTGGTCCTTACTGCAACCAAAGACACCATGGCGTTGTGGCAAAGTGCTAGAGTTGCTGCCTTACAACAACAGGATGGTCTGCAGGACTCAGTGAGCTGAAGGGCCTGTTTCCACGCTGTATCCAGCCTGCCCAGTTTCTCCTTACAGCTGAAGCATTCCATCACAACCTGCTGGTGAATCTCCTCTGTAACCTCAGCAGTGTAATCATGTTCTTCTTATAATTCTGTGGCAAGAGCCTTCACACTGCTCCATCTGCGCCCCAAACAATATTTTTAAAAGTTGTAACGTAATCTCCTTGTTCTTGCATTCCGTGTCCCAGCTAATGCAAGCAGGAATCTCAAATACATTCCTCACCTTACCTGCCTGTGCTGCCATCTTCAGGAATTCTTGGACATGTACACTGAAGTTCCTCTGCTCCTTAATGCTCCCAAGGGCACTACCATTCATTGTATATGCCCTATCCGTATTAGTCCTCCCAAAGTGCATAAAAAACCCGCATTTATCAGGACTAAATTAATCTACCATTGCTCTTCCCACCTTACCAACTGATGAATGAGTTCATAAGTCATAGGAACAGAATTAGGCCATTCGGCCCATTGAGTCTACTCTGCCATTCAATCAAGGCTGAGCTATTTTTCCCTCTCTGCCCCATTCTCCTGCCTTCTCCCCGTATCACCCTACAGCCGACGACTATCCCTCCTCACACTCAACAACACAAGTTTGTTTTGTTTACAAGAATGATCCCAGGAAAGAGTAGGTTAACCTATGATGAGCGTTTGACGGCACTGGGCCTGTACTCGCTGGAGTTTAGAAGAATTAGGGCGGACCTCATTGAAACATACAGAACAGTGAAAGGCTTGGATAGAGTGGATGTGGAGAGGATGTTTCCACTAGTGGGAGAGTCTTGGACTAGAGGTCACTAGAATTAAAGGATGTTCTTTTAGGATGGAGTTGAGGACAAATGTCTTTAGGCAGAGGGTGGTGAATCTGTGGAATTCTTTGCCACAGAAGGCTGTGGAGGCCAAGCCAGGGGTATGCATAAGGCAGAGATAGATAGATTCTTGATTTGTGCAGGTGTCAGAGGTTATGGGGAGAAGGCAGGAGAATGGGGTTAGGAGGGAGAGATAGATCAGCCATGATTGAATGGCGGAGTAGACTTGATGGGCCGAATGTGCTGTATTCCACAACCAGAGAGCAGTCCTGAGCTACTATCTACCTCACTGGAGACCCTCGGACTATCTTTAATGGGACTTTACTGGACTTTATCTTGTACTAAACATTATTCCCTTTACCCTGTATCTGTAAACTGTGAATGGCTCCATTGTAATCATGTATTGTCTTTCCGCTGACTGGTTAGCACGCAACAAAGCTTTTCACTGTACCTCGGTACAGGTGACAATAAAATAAACTAAAGTAATGTAAACTGCATTGACCAAATGTTGTCCAAAATGTTGTCTGTGTTGTCCAAAACAATATCTCTTTGAAAAGCTCAAACAAATTGATTGGAAATAATGTCTCACTAACAAACACTGACTAGCTTGACAATTCATGCCATTTATTTAATACGGGCAGCACAGTGGCGCAGCTGGTAGAGCCACTGCCTCACAGCGCTAGAGATCCTGGTTCGATCCTGACTACGGGTTCGATCCTGTCTACTGTCTGTATAGAGTTTGATCATTCGTCCTGTGACCACGTGGGCTTCCTCAGGCTACTCCAGTTTCCTCCCATATCCTATAGACGTGCGGGTTTGTAGTTAAATTGGCCTCTGTATATTGCCCCTCGTGTGTAGGGAGTGGATGGGAAAGTGGGATATCATAGAACTACTGTGGACATTTGGTCAGTGGGCCAAAGGGGTCTCTTCCCTGCTGTGTCTTACGTAGAAACATAGAAAATAGGCGTAGGGGTAGGCCATTCGGCCCGTCGAGCCAGCACTGCCGTTCAATATGATCATGGCTGATCATCTAAAATCAGTACCCCGTTCCTGCTTTTTCCCCACATCCCTTGATTCCATTAGCCCTGAGAGCCAAATCTAACTCTCTCTTGAAAACACCCAGTGAATTGGCCTCCACTGCTTTCTGTGGCAGAGAATTCCACAGATTCACAACTCTCTGGGAGAAAAGGTTTTTCCTCTTCTCAGTCCTAAATGGCCTACCCCTTATTCTTAAACTGACTCTTGGTTCTGGACTCCCCCGACATCGGGAACATTTGTCCTGCAATGAATCTATTAATCAATTTCATAGGTTCAATAATTTTGATCTCAATGTGAGGCCAGCCAAAATCGTACAGCCAGATATTGTGAAATATGAATTCAACCATTAAAATTTCAAATCCATTACATGGATGACAGTAAAATAAAATAGAAGTAATAGCATTCATACACTTTAGCATTTCAGTTCAGATTTTATGCTTTTTAATCAAGTTTAAATGATGATTCATTCAAAAAAAAATTTTATCTTCATTTTCTGACTTCATACCATTCTTTCCCTTCATCAATTCACTTCCCGTTTTGCCGACACTTGCATTTCTTCATTTAGTTGGGTACAGCATTCATGCAATGGCTATAACATTTCTTCTCAGTTCTTCTCAGCGTTCCTCAGTATTCATAAGTTTGAGGTACAGTTCGACTAAGGATCAAGTCTTCCCTCCCCTCCATATAATACATCTTACACCATTGATTCTGTTAACTCAGGTCATAAATTGATCTGACTGTCATTCAAAACTATATTAGAATTAATAATCCTACAATTATTGGTGGCACAGTGGCACAGTTGCTGCCTTACAGTGCCAGAGACCCCAGTTCGATCCTGCCTACGGGTGCTGTCTGTACGGAGTTTGTACATTCTCCCCGTGTCCGCATGGGTGCTCCAGTTTCCTCTCACACTCCAAAGACATGCAGGTTTGTAGGTTAATTGGCTTCGGTAAAGATTGTAAATTGTCCCCAGTGTGTAGGATAGTGCTGGAGTGATCACTGGTCAGCGTGGACTCGGTGTACCGAAGGTCCTGTTTTTGTGCTGTATCTCTAAAGTAAAGTAAACTAAAGTCAAGTCAAGTCAAGTCACTTTTATTTCTATAGCACATTTTAAAAAACAACTCTCGTTGGCCAAAGTGCTTTACATTGGTGGAGGTACTAACGTTATACAATAGTGGTTCATAGATTAAATACAAACATCACTACATACATATAGCCCTCGCTCAGAGGATGTCAAGAAAGGCTTGGGAGTAGAGATGAGTGTTTAGTCTCGACTTAAAGGAGTCGATGGAGGGGGCCGTTCTGATGGGAGGAGGGATGCTGTTCCACAGTCTAGGAGCAGCAACCGCAAAGGCGCGGTCGCCCCTGAGCTTATGCCTAGACAGATGCTGTCTGTACGGAGTTCAGTAATCAGTTAATGAAATTAGAATTAAAAGACAAATAAATTTAATTCAATTCAACTTTAATGTAAACTATGGGAAGGCAATATGTCACACTTCACCGGTACACAAAATTGCTGGGGAAACTCAGCGGGTGCAGCAGCATCTATGGAGCGAAGGAAATAGGCGACGTTTCGGGCCGAAACCCTTCTTCAGACTTCACCGTCAGTTTGGCCTTTATTCGATTAATGCTAGACACAATTTAATTCAATTTAAAATATTATATAGATTATATTATTCAAAAACTAGGTTGAATAAATTTTATCCAAATATCTCTCCCATCTGTGACAAATGTCTTTCTCAAAATGCCAATATCACACATTCTTTTGTTTCTTGCACAAAACTTCATAAATTTTGGTGTGATATATTTGATATATTCACAAATCTATTTAAGATAAAAATGGAACCTAATACTGAAATGATTATATTTGGAGTAAGGGGAGACGGGAATAAATTAAACATACCCCAAAATTCATTTTTTAATTATGGGTTAATAACAGCAAAAAAACTTATACTTAAATTTTGGAAAAATGCTACTATACCAACGTTTAAAATGTGGATTAGTAATATGTTGGACACAGCACACTGTGTTGGTCTCCATTTATTGATTTCTTGGATTCATGTGGTGCAACAGTATCGTAAAAATTAAAAGTTTCAGGTATGGATGGAAGATGATCAAGAATATAAAAAATCATCTCCTTGTGGCGATTGGATAATCTCCCTCCTGCTTTCCTTTCTTGCTTATTTATTTTCTTCATTTTTTCCCTCTTTTTATTCTCACACACACTAGACTTTCCTCTATTCTTTACTATCTCTTTGTTTCTTATTTCTCTCTTTAAAAATAAAAGGAAGTTGTACAGAGAATGTATTATGTTAACATAATTTTGGGAACCTGTAAAAAGGTACCACTGTATTGTACTTCTAATAAATAAAATGTAAAAAATAAATAAAAATAAAAAGTTTGGCCTTTGAGCCACTAAGTCCACATGGGCAGATGAACATCCAGGTCTAAAGTTTCCAAGGAAGGACTTAGCGATCAATGTATTGGCAAGGTATTAGAATCTATAAACTCTTACGAGATAAATTCATTTATAGATCTATTTAGTAATTAATTTGGAAAACTTAACACTCAACCTGTTCATCACATTTCTTCTCTAATGGCTACTTAGTCAATGTAAGGTAGAAACAAATTAGAAACCTGATCCCCTTCCTTCTGATAAATTGCCAACCGATCCCTCCTGGAGCTGAATCATGAGAAATGCATCAAATCAGAAGCTTGCAACCTCTGGAAAACAGCAGCCCAGGGAACTAAAATGCCTTAGCGAGGCAGAGCCAGTGTTTCTAAAAGTAGGAACTGCATGTGGAAGCAACAATCGTGAGCAGAGACATCTATCTCTGGGACTGCCGCCAACGTGCGCAAGTTCAACAATGAAAATGGCTGACTTTGTATTTCAATTTCTGTCTTTATAATGGAAAATTGAGACACTAAGAGAGTTCCATTGGTAGGGGGAACAGTGTAGAGGTTTGAAGTCCTCGATCAAAAAATATTAAATATTATCTGTACTTTAAAGTCAGTCAAATAATGCGGCGATCGCTGATGCGGCGTTCCAGCTTTCGGCAGCGGCCCGGAGCTGAGACTTCGGGACTCGGAGCTGAGGCAGCGGCCCGGGGCTGGGGCTGCGGGACTTGGAGCTGAGGCAGCGGCCCGGAGCTGTTGCAGCGGGACTCGGAGCTGATGCAGCGGGACTCGGAGCTGAGGCTGTGGCGGGCCGACTCGGAGCGGAGCGGAGACGGAGTTCCGGCTTTCGGCAGCGGCGACATCACCACGGAGGTCCGCTGGACTGGAGAGCGGCATCTTCGGCCTGGATCGATCGCCTCAGCGCAGATGGAGAACAAGGAGGGAAGAGACAGAGACTAAGACTTTTGCCTCCAACACAGTGAGGAGGTGCTTGGTGAACTCATTGTGGTGGATGTTAATTTGTGTTTATTGCATGTTTCGTTATTTATTGTTACTGTGTATGACTGCGGGCAACGTAATTTCGTTCAGACCGAAAGGTCTGAATGACAATAAAGGAATCAAATCAAATCAAAATCAAATTTAGTACTTCCAGCTACTGCGTTCTGTTCCAAATAATGATTGCCATGTGATTGTACATTACATCTGAGTTCGCATAAATGTTAAATATGTTATTTGCAGATGTATTTGTGTTTGGAGAATATTATTAAATTGCAATGCTGCTTGACATTTTATGCTTTGCTTGCAAAGTAAGAACATTTTTCTTCAAATCTGTTTGTAGTTTAGGTTTCTTCCAGATGTAACAGATGATAAGTCTCTTATAAAATAAATATAATTTCACATGTTAAGGACTGAAATAATTACCTAAATGCCACTGTGTTGGAAAGTAGTCTGGCCTTTTTTCAGACTTTTAGTGATACAGCGTGGAAACAGGCCCTTCGGATCAGCTATAGCACTATACTACACACTAGGGACAATTTACAATTTGACCAAAGCTAATTAATCTACAAACATGTGGTCAGGATTGAACCCATTTTCTGGTGCTGTAGGGCAGCAAATTTACCACTGGCCACTGGGCCTTTTTGCTTTTATCTTTCCATAGAATATTTTGTATCTTTTATTCTAAAGAAGAGCCTTATTTTAACTAAACCATACTGTGTAAAATCTGTTTAGCAGAAGGTTATTAATTGTTCAATCTTTGGTGGCAGTTCTTTGACAATATAGTGTTTTATATTAATCACCACTTGGCCTGTAGACTTCTATGCCAGGACAATTCGAGTGGTCAACTGAATACTTATGCCGTAGAACATAAAACAGTACAGCGCAGGAACAGGCCATTCAGCCCACAATGTCTGTGCCGAACATGATGCCGAGACCATTCTTATCTACCTGCACGTGATCCATATCCCTCCATTCCCTGCATATCAATGTGCCTATCTAAAAGTCTCTGAAATTACACTATCTTACCTGCCTCTACCACCACCCCCAGCTCTGCATTCCAGGCACCCGCCACCTTCAGTTGAACTCATCCTGCTTTTTATGATCAGAACATAACAGCAAAACTTGCCCCTCACATACACACACTTGGGACAATCTTTACATTGACACCAAGCCAATTAACCTACAAACTTGTACGTCTTTGGAGTGTGGGACAACACCAGGTGGCGCCACCTGCAGTGGCTGCCTGGCCAACAGTCTATCTGTCCTTTCTTCTTTTTGTTATTTTTAGTATGTGTTAAAATATGTTTTAGTGTTCCTTGGTTTGTTTTATGTGGGGGGTGGAGGGGGTTGGGGGAAACTTTTCTTTCAATCTCTTACCTCGATGGAGATGCGATTTTTTCCCCGTATCATATCTCTGTCCCCACTGCGGCCTAACATCGTGAAGTTGGCGGCTTTTCCTGGAGACCAACGGGCGCTCCAAGCCACAGGACTATAACATCGCGGAGCTTGCGATCCCTTTGTCGGGGATCGAAGCTCCAACCGCGGGGCTTGTGGACTTTAACATCATGAAGCCCGCGGTTTCTTGTAAATAGAGGCCGACTCGGGAGGTCCATGCCACAGCGAGAGTTTCAACCACCCCGAAGCGGGAGTTTCGATCACCCCGACGGGGGCATCGATCGTCAGCTGCGGGGGTTTGATCGCCCCGACTGTGGATGGTTTGACTACATCGACCGCGGGAGAACAAAGAGGAAGAAGTTTGCACTTTATTCACAATGTGGAATGATAGATGTTTATGGTAACTTTTATGTGGGTGTGTGCCTTGTTGCTTTTCACTTAGTATGGCTGTACGGTAACTCAAATTTCACTGTACCTTAACTGGTACATTTGACAATAAATTGACCTTGACCTTGAAATCAAAGATCTTGGAGAAAACCCACGCAGTCACGGGGAGAGTGTACAAACTCTGTACAGACATCGACCCGGGACTCCGACGCTGCAAGCGCTGTAAGGCAGCAAATCTATAGCTGCACCACCGTGCCGCCCGAACTTGCCGAGCCGTTTAACGTTGACGATGAGCATTAAGTTAAAGCATTGTGGTGAAGGTACTAGAATCCCTCAGGTAGTGCATTTTTAGATTTTAACCACCATCTGGTTAAATCCCCAAATCCTTCCTTAAATCTTCTCTAAATCTTCTAACTGTTGCCATCTGGTTATAGACAACCACGTAATGGGAAATAATTCTCACCATCTAAACTCCTCAATTTTGTTTGTCTCAGTCAGTCTCCCTTTGAGCTTCCTCCACTCCAAGAAAACAAATACTCCTAGTCAGTCTCTCCCGAGGGCTGAAATGCACCTTCCCAGGCAACAGGAGTCTCCTGTGCACAATGTCAGTGGGATCACATCCTTCCCATTGCGTGGCAACCAGTAGTCTGGCTGCAGCCTGTGCGATGTTTTATATCATCAGGAATCAAGATTCAAGCGTCTTTTATTCTCATATGTCCCAAAGAGAACAATGAAATTCGTACTTGCACCAGCACAACAGAATATGTAAACGTTGTACTCTAAACAAAAATAACATTCAGTATATATATCTATGTGTGTCTCCTCGATAGCCCGTAGCTGGGCTCTTGCTCCCACTCCCCCCATTCGTGACACAGACAGAGGGGGAGTTATGCAATTAATAGTTTATATATATATATACACACACACACACACACACACACACACACACACTCAGACACACACATATACACACACACTCAGACACACACTCACACACACACACACACACACACACACACACACACACTCAGACACACACACACACACACACACACACACACACACTCAGACACACACATATACACACACACTCAGACACACACTCAGACACACACACACACACACACACACACACACACACACACACACACACACACACACACACACACACACACGATCAAGGATCACAGATTCACTCCACTTTAGGGTATTAAATAATTATGCTGCGATTATGTTTCATCGATTGTTCTGCTAATTTAAACTCATTTCAAATCACGTATTGGCACAATCTATTACCCAGAGCCATATACTGTTTTTTTTTTCTTTTTTTGGAAACGATACAGGTTTAACCATCCTCTGAATGCATCAATAAAAGTCAGAATCCCTCACTTTGACCATACGCAATCTCTCTTTTTTAATTTATTTGATGTAGTCAAAAATCATCAACAAAACTATTCTATTCATGTTACAGCAAATTATTAATACAACAACACATGCTCGCTATTATTACAGCAGCAAGTTCTCTCATCGATGGAGTTAAACATACAAATCAGAAACTACTTTCAAACATAACCTGAAACCATAAAGTGAACGGCCTCGAGTGAATGTTTCCACTAGTGAGGAGTCGAAGACCAGAGGACAGCCTCAGAATAAAAGGATGTGCCTTTAAGAAGGAGATGAGGAGCAATTTCTTTAGTCAAAGGGTGGTGAACTCATGAATTACCTCGTACAGTGGGACAGGGGCTTAGGGCAGAAGAATGGGGTTGTGTGGGAAAGATAGATTAGCCATGATTGAATGGCGGAATAGACTTGATGGGCCGAAAGGCCTAATTCTGCTCCTATCACTTATGAACAGTGGCACAGCTGGTAGAGCTGCTGCCTCACGGCGCCAGAGACTCGGGTTCAATCCTGACCTTGGGTGCTGTCTGTGAGGAGTTTGCATGGAAACAGTGGAAGGAATAACTTACAGCAACTATGTCATGCAATGAGCATCAAAACAAAATAAACTTTTGTAGTATTTTGTGTAGGAAGGAACTGCAGATGCTGGTTTATGCTAAAGATAGACACAAAATGCTGGAATAAGTGTAACATCTTATTCTTCCAATAACACAAATCTGGGTGGGCCTGTGAGATGTGCTGTCACCAAACTTTCAAGGCAATTTAGACTAATTGAATAGCTGGGGGAAATATACTTTGAAGTTGTACAATTTACAAGGCAAAACTGAACGGTATTATTTGAACCGTAATGAAGGAGGATATATTTATGCACAAATGAATGTGAGAGTGAGAGATTAGGACATGTTGATGTATACAAGGATTTGAATGTCCTTTTGTACAGGAACTGCATCTTTCCCGCTGTTAGCTGACTTCTGAACGGTCCTTCCATAAGCCAGGGTACTATCCGATTCACCTCTACCCTATTGTGGACATTGGACTTAATCTGTAGGACTGATGCACTACAATGCTGAGAACTATATTCTGCACTCTTCCCCTTTGTTCTTTCTATTGTACTTGAGTTTGACTTGATTAAAGTTATGTACAGTGTTCTCTGATTTGTATAGCATGCAAAACAGCTTATCGCTGTACCTCGGTAGATTTGACAATAATAACCTAAACCTAAACACCAGACACTGAAAGCAAACATGCACTTTCAGCAAGCAGTTGAAAAAGGAAAATAATACATTGGCTTTTATTGCAAGAGGCTTTGAGTACAGGAGCAAGAGTGGCTTACCATAATTACACTTGGCTTCGTGAGAACACGGTGCTGCCGCAGAAGAGTTGCTGCCTTACAGCACCAGAGACCCTGGTTCGATCCTGACCATGGGTGTATGTCCATACGGACATTTTCCCCATGAGTTTTCTCCGGGAGCTCCGGATTCCTCCCACACTCCAAGGACGTTCAGGTCTGTAGGTTAACTAGCTTGGTACAATTGTAAATTGTCCCTAGTGTGTGTAGGATAGTGTTAAGGGCCTGTCCCACTTAGGAGACCTCCACCGCGACCTTAAACAACTTTTTTTTTAAATCAAGGTCGCGGTCACCTATGACCTCCTACGACCTTCCACGACCACGTGTACGACCTCCTACGACTATGTTGAAGACCTCCTTCGACCTCCTTCGACTATGTTGAAGACTGGCTTCGACCATGTACGTTTTATTCGAGGATGGTCTCTGGCAAATTGGTCCGTGAATGAGCACGAGCCCCTTCCACCCCAGAGGACCACACCGAAAACCAACAATGACCAGTGACGAGTGTCCATAGCTCAAATGATCGCCTGATAAAATGATGTCATGTCTGCATTTCTTTCTCACTAAAAAATGCCTCCCAGGTTTATTTTTTAAATAATTCGGAACCATGCAAGCAAGGAAGGAACTAGTTTGGAGGATGTTAGTAAAAATACAACTACCGCTGTTTGCAGTAGCCCTTTTGTTTCAGCAGCATTTTAAGGAAGGCAGAAGGGGAAGAGC
The DNA here is from genome assembly GCF_010909765.2 of Amblyraja radiata. NCBI lineage: Eukaryota > Metazoa > Chordata > Chondrichthyes > Rajiformes > Rajidae > Amblyraja > Amblyraja radiata. The sequence goes on along the minus strand of NC_045968.1, from coordinate 8,630,338 downwards.
AAGGGTGAAGAGGAAGCGCAAGAAGAGGTCTCAATGGGTGAATGGAGATGATGTGATGGATTGTCCCTGTACACCAGATGACTGGAAGAGAGTGGCGCTGGGCTTTGACAAAAGATTTGAACTTTAAGCACACATGTGGGACAGAGGATGGCAAGTATGCCATTCTTGTCCCTGTCCCTGTACCCCTCATTTTCCTTTTCATACAGGATGGCATTCTGCTGGAACCATTCCTCAAGGTCCCCCTCCTGCTGCCTGGTGAAGGTGTAGGGCACAACCTTCCGCCAACCCTCCCTCGCCACCAATGGGGCATCTGCCTCTGATGCTGTGTCAGACACAGGAGAAAGGGCTGAGGCAGTGAAGGATGGGGTGGTGGTGGGGACATATACTACCACCCTGGTCTCCTCCTCCAGGGGTCTTTCATGCAGGGCTACCTCCTCCATCACCTCCTGCCACTCCTCCTCCTGGCTGGGCAACACCTGCATGGCAGGTTTTTTTTAGGGTTGTGCCCTCCTCCTGCGCTGCTGCCTTTTTGGTGCCATCTCTAAAACAAGTCTTCTCTACAAAAAACTCTCCGGGTTTGAATGAACATGCCTTTTTTTTCCACTGACCTTTTTTTCACCCCGGAGCTATTACCTTTGGCTACCTTCGACCAGCTTCGCCTACCTACGACTAGCTTCACGACCTACTACGACCGGCTTCGACTAGACCTACGACTAAAAAAATATCGATTTTTCCCACGGCGACCTATTCTTAGTCGCGGTCAATTTTTAACATTTTGAAAAATACGCTGCTACCTAGCTGAAGCCTCGACTACGCGGAGACCACTCTCGACCATGAAGGAGAGTGACGAAGACCTCCTACGACCTCGTGGCGACCTTGCCGCGACTATGGGTCGTGGGCAAACTCGCTAGAGGTCGGCCAAGTTGGACAGGGGCTTCAGTGTGCGGGGGATCACATTTCGGTGCGGACACGGTGAGCCAAAGGGCCTGTTTCCGTGCTGTATCTCTGCACTAAACTAAACTAAAACATGTCTACAGTTCCTCTGCGTCCACTGTTCCTCTCCTCAGTGATACTGCCTGAGCGACTGAGTGCTGCAGGCAGTTTGCTTTTGTTTCCATTTACCACCATCTGCAAGTTTTTGCTTAAAACAACAAAATGAAGTAGAAACAAGGAACTGCAGATGCTGGTTTTGCAAAAAGACACAATGGTGACTCCAGTGGGTCTACACCAGCTGTGCAAAATGGTTACAAACTTCACTACCACCAGTTTTAAATAACATTGATTCAGAAAATAACTTTAGCATTTGTAAAAGATAGTTTAATATTTACAGGGACTTAATGCCCCTGTCCCACTTAGGAAACCTGAACGGAAACCTCCCTGGTGGAATAAAACTGGGTGAAAAAAAAAGTCTTCAATATCATAAACCACCTTCAACTAGCATCGCAACCGGCTTCGACTAAAAAATTACCGATTTTTAAAACGGCAACCTATTTTTAGTCGCGGCCGGTTTTGAATTTTTTGAAATAATCGCCGGAACATAGAAGAAGCGGAAACCACTTTCGACCATTAGGGAGACTGACAAAAACCTCCAGGAACTGCACGGAAACCTTGGGCGGGGTGCAAAGTCTCCAAAGGTTTCCGTTCAGGTTTCCTAAGTGGGACAAGGGCATTAGTCTCCAAACTGCTTAATCCTCATAAGGGTTTGTGTATCACAGGACTTCAATATCATAATAATATCAAAAGTATGTTGATGTTCTCATTGTTTAATGGTCCGATCAACACTGTAAATAATCACAACCTGTTCCTTTTAATATCACAGTCAATTACAATTAGTTTTTTAAAATTTGTTTACAGGCACAACTTGTCTGGTTGCACTGCTCTCTGATAAAGAGCTAACGGTTGCAAATGTGGGGGATTCTCGTGGAGTCCTGTGCGATAAAGATGGAAACGCCGTACCTCTCTCACACGACCACAAACCTTATCAGTTGAAGGAAAGAAAGAGGATAAAACGAGCAGGTAACGGGAAGAAAAAAAAAAAAAAAAGCTCATGTTAACCTCATTTGTGTCTGTTTTGTAATCTTTATTAACGTGTTGGTTTGTTTCCTTTCCCCACTAAATGGGCAAATGTGGAGTACTTTATCACTTGTTTGTGCAGAGAGGAAGCCTTCATTATCAATGGAGATTGGCATAGGTAGTTTTGTTCTTGTTTTGATGTGTTTCTATGTTATTTAATCCACGTCTGAGCGTTATTGTTTAGTTTTGTTAGTTTAGTTTATTATGGTCACGTGTAGCGAGGTACAGTACAGTACGGCGGTGTAGTGGTAGACAGCCTTTACACGCATGATGGGCAAAATGTCCTCTTTCACTGATGTCAGGTTCCATGGCGGCACTGTATGGGATGACTCTTATAGGATTCCATTACAGCTGCATGAAGATATGACCAATGCATGGGGTGTAAATCACGTTGGCATGTACAAGGGCCTAATGTTGATCGATGCCAACGTTAATTTTATTGTGCTACCTAATGTTCATCTGCAGTGAACATAATCAAAGACTTGTCCCAACCCAGACATTCCTTCTTCTCCCTGCTCCCATCCGGCAGAAGGTACAGAAGCTTGAAAGTGCGCACCAACAGACTCAGGAACAGCTTCTTCCCCTGCGTCATCAGGCTTCTGAACGGTCCTTCCGTAAGCTAGGGCACTGCCCGATTCACATCTACCCCATTGCGGGCATTAGATTATGTCTGTGGAACTGATGTGCTACAATGCTGAGAATTATATTCTGCACTGTCTCCTCCCCTTTGCGCTATTTATTTGAGTTTGAATTGATTGTATTCGTATATAGTATAGCTGATTTATTTGGACAGCCTGCAAAACAAAGCTTCTACCTCGGTACATGTGACAACAATAAACCTAAATTTGGACATTATGGAACAAAATTAGGTTCAGGTACATTTGACATCATGATCCCAGCACATTGCTATACTTACAATGGCATAATAATAATATAACCATATATAACCATATAACAATTACAGCACGGAAACAGGCCATCTCGACCCTTCTAGTCCGTGCCGAACACGTATTCTCCCCTAGTCCCATATACCTGCGCTCAGACCATAACCCTCCATTCCTTTCCCGTCCATATAACTATCCAATTTATTTTTAAATGATAAAAACGAACCTGCCTCCACCACCTTCACTGGAAACTCATTCCACACAGCCACCACTCTCTGAGTAAAGAAGTTCCCCCTCATGTTACCCCTAAACTTCTGTCCCTTAATTCTCAAGTCATGTCCCCTTGTTTGAATCTTCCCTACTCTCAGTGGGAAAAGCTTATCCACGTCAACTCTGTCTATCCCTCTCATCATTTTAAAGACCTCTATCAAGTCCCCCCTTAACCTTCTGTGCTCCAAAGAATAAAGCCCTAACTTGTTCAACCTTTCTCTGTAACTTAGTTGCTGAAACCCAGGCAACATTCTAGTAAATCTCCTCTGTACTCTCTCTATTTTGTTGACATCCTTCCTATAATTAGGTGACCAAAATTGTACCCCATACTCCAGAATTGGCCTCACCAATGCCTTGTACAATTTTAACATTACATCCCAACTTCTATACTCAATGCTCTGATTTATAAAGGCCAGCATACCAAAAGCTTTCTTTACCACCCTATCTACATGAGATTCCACTTTCAGGGAACTGTGCACAGTTATTCCCAGATCCCTCTGTTCACCTGCATTCTTCAATTCCCTACCATTTACCATGTACGTCCTATTTTGATTTGTCCTGCCAAGATGTAGCACCTCACACTTATCAGCATTAAACTCCATCTGCCATCTTTCAGCCCACTCTTCCAACTGGCATAAATCTCTCTGTAGACTTTGAAAATGTACTTCATTATCCACAACCCCACCTATCTTAGTATCATCTGCATACTTACTAATCCAATTTACCACACCATCATCCAGATCATTGATGTACATGACAAACAACAGTGGACCCAACACAGATCCCTGTGGCACCCCACTAGTCACTGGCCTCCAACCTGACAAACAACCATCCACCATTACTCTCTGGCATCTCCCATTCAGCCACTGTTGAATCCATCTTGCTACTCCACCATTAATACCCAACCAATAGACAGGGCTATTGATTCAATTTCTAATTTCTGTTATTATAGGTGGGTTCATAAGCTTCAACGGTTCATGGAGGGTGCAAGGAATCTTGGCTATGTCTCGCTCGCTTGGAGATTATCCTCTTAAAAATCTCAACGTTGTGATTTCTGACCCTGACGTCTTGTCCTTTGACCTGGACAAACTGCAGCCACAATTCATGATCCTGGCTTCGGATGGCCTCTGGGATGCTTTCAGCAATGAAGAAGCAGTGAGATTCATTAAAGAACGCCTTGATGAGCCACACTTTGGTGCTAAGAGCATTGTCCTGCAGTCTTTCTACAGGGGGTGCCCCGACAACATAACCGTGATGGTGGTGAAATTCAGGAACAACAATAAGACCGAAGACCAATGAACGACTGAGTAAAATGAGGACAAGGTTCTTGAAATAATGCCGTGCAAATGTTAAAAATGTGTGTGATAGTCATTGTAATGGTCATGATATTTCCATCTGAATGGTCAATGCTAGACAGCTTGTAGAAACGGATAAACCAAGTTAGCTGCACATTCATTTTAACCCGTTGAGGTCAACAATAACAAAAGAAAACCGCCCTTTTTATCTATGATCATTTTCAAGTCTCTTATAATATTTCTAATCTAAATAATACAAACGCACAGTGCAAAACTTATGCTTACAATGCTAAACTAATTGTGATCAACGGTTTTATAACGAATAGCAATCCTAAGCAATAAAGCAAAAATCAATTAAGATTCAGGAACCCTGCCACTGATTCAATGATTTACGTAATCAGTAGCCCAATTACTGAGTAATCGTGGATGAAAAAGATACACACATTTTAATCCTGGTGGATGGGAAATCTTTTAACACGTTATTGAAAAGCGAGTAAATGCAGCTCCACTGTTATTTTTACAATGGCAGCATAAATTGATTGCACATAACATTTTGGGAACAGGCATGTGACAAATATTTAGTTGCCTTTCATCTTAGCTCACCCCTGTCATACATCATCAGCTCCAAACTATTTCTGGAGAGAATGATCAATATTTATGAGGTAACAATTCTACACGGCCTTCCCCACTATGGAGCTATGAGCCGCTGACGAAGATCAGTTGCTGCAGATGGTTCTGATAGTTTCCCAGCTAATTGCGAGTTCTATGGTCCTCCCGTACACTTTAGCGGCCACAGAGATTGAAGTCATCGTGAACAAGAATCAGGAGGAGTGTTGCAGCAGCTTGCAGCAAATGCGATATTATCCAAAGACAGAAACACTGGGTGTCGCATTGGCAGAGTTGCTGTCAAATGTTGATGCTATGTGGTCTGTCCAATTATATTCCTTTTCTGCTTTCACACATCAACCGCACGGTGGTGCAGCGGTAGAGTCGCTGCCATACAGCGCCGGAGTCTCGGGTTCGATCCTGACTATGGGTGCTGTCTGTACGGAGTTTGCACGTTCTCCCCGTGACCTGCGTGGGTTTTCCCCCGGGAGCTCTGGTTTCCTCCCACACTCCAAAGATGTACAGGTTTGTACGCTAATTGGCTTTGGTAAAAATAAATTGTAAATTGTCCCTAGTGTGCTAGTATATAGGGGATCGCTGGTCAACGTAGGCTCGATGGGCCGAAGAGCCTGTTTCTGCGCTGTGTCTCTAAACTAAACTGAGCTAAACAAAACCAGCTGCCATATCGGTTCTGATTCAGGAACATTTTTAAGTGACACTTTCTGTTGCAACGCATGCCCGGCCCATCACACTGCAAACACAGTTTAAAATAAAGATTTACTCAATGTTTCACAACTTTGTTAATAATTGACTTGGCTCGGTGAAATATCATGGCTTTTCAACATGGTGGTGCAAACAAGATTGCTCCAATTGTTAGTTTAAGATATACAGCGTGGAATAGCCCTCTCAGTCAATCGAGTCCACACCAACCAATGATCACCCATATACTAATTCTGTCCCACACACTAGGGATAATTTACAAAAGCCAATTAGCCTACAAACCTGTTTGTCTTTGGGATGTGGGAAGAAACCGAAGCAAACTCCGTAAGACAGCCCCCGCAGTCAGAATCTAACCCGGGTCTCCGCACTGTGAGGCAGCAACTAAACCACTGTGCCACACTGTGCTGCCCTCAAATGTTTTTCTACTTATCCTGATATCATGAACCTTACAGCCCATGAACTTCTCCCAATGTCTTAATAGATTTTTGCAGCAATATGCTCTTCCCAGCACTAATACAGTTGTAGATGCAGCACTGTGTTTCTGTGAAGTACACAACCTGATGATCTATTTATAGTCCATGACAAAGCACACAGTGATTCAGATTTACAACCCCTGTTTTACTGTTGTGGCTAGTGGCATCCTCTAACATGCACCAAATCGTATTGGATGCATGTCGGAGGCAGGCCATTCATTTTTGTGACTAAATATTTAGCAAATCCCAAATATTGGACAAGATGTGCATTCCACATGTGCCCCAAAGCAAACGCAGTGCCCCAAAGGCTGGTTGTCGGCATTAAACGTGGAGCATGCTGGCAATCCTCAGATAGACAGGAATATCTGGGAGGAAAACTTTCATAATTCAGGATAGTGGCCTTTCAATAGAACTGAGAGAATTCTGTGTGCGCAGCTGGTAGAGCTGCTGCCTCACTACGCCAGACACCCAAGTTCAATCCCGACCTAGGGTGCTGTCTGTGTGGAGTTCGCACGTTCTCCCTGCGATTGCATGGGCTTCCTCTGGGTGTTCTGGTTTCCTCCCGCATCCCAAATTCGTGCGGGCTTTTAGGTTAATTGGCTTCTGTAAAATTGCCCCTAATACGTAGGCTGCGGGATAATATAGAACTAGTGTGAACAGGTGATCAGCAGCCACTGTGGGCTGAAGAGCCTGTTACTATGCTGTGACTCCAACTAAACAATGGACAAGGTTTGTGATATCATGAGAGATTGAATCACACGAATGATATTGGTGCTACCTTGAAAGCGAGTGTATCTGGCGGAGGTGAAATAACCAGCGCAATATGAAATGTCAGGAGAGGGGAATGGGGGGGGGGGGGGGGGGGGGGGCTGTGGAGAATGAAAATGATAAGCTACTGGAACTAGAGTCACCCTTGCAAACTGAACACAGGAGCTCTTCAAACTAATAGCAGCACTACATTCATCGCCCCCCTCCCCATTTGATAAAGAGTCTGCATCACCACATTTCTCTTTCACCTCCTTGTCTATCACAGGTCTTACAGAGCGTGCCATTGTATATTCTCCCTCCCTACCTGTAGCCCAGGAACCAAAAGATCAAAACATTTATTTCTGGCGAATAGGCAACTTACTTGAAATGTTCCACTTTAAACAGCCGTATGCAATCCTCACACTGTGGTCTCATCTCCCCTGGTGCATTCAAACGGTGCCTTGCAGAACATCTCTGTACAGTCCACAAGGGTATCCCTGAGCTATAAGTTGCCTGCTATAGTGAGTCTCCGTCTCGCTCTGACTGCTGGTGTATTTGGTCTCCTGCAATGTACCAGCAAAGCTCAAAGAGTGATCGTGGAACAGCTCATCTTCTGACCTGGCACATTACAACATTGTAATCAACATATTGATTAGAACGGGCGTCAAGGGTTATGGGGAAGGCAGGAAAATGGGATTAAGAGGCCAAGTTCAGCCATGATTGAATGGCGGAGTAGATTTGATGGGCCGAATGGCCTAATTCTACTCCTATAACATGAACTTGTGAACATTATGGGTCAAATTCAATCATTTCAGCTTATCTGCCATTCCAGTCTTGCATCTCATATTCCCAGCACATTTGTCCGCCTCTCTTCTTTTCTGACATTTCAAAATGTCCTTCATCACCTCCAGTTTAAACTTATGCTCCCTGTTGATCAGCATTACATATGATAATCACCCTATCTTGCTCCCCAACTAAGCACCATTTACTTCTCTGCCTTGCCCTCCTTTCTATGCAACTCAAAACTTGTTCATTTCTAAGTTTTCCCTAGTTAAAGATAACTGGGCTGAAACAATTAACTCTGTTTCTCCCATTGCAGATGCTGTTCGACCCATTGAATATTTCCCACATTTTTTATTTAAATCAAATGCAGTGCCGGAAACAATTATTTCACAAACTGAACAAAAACAGATCTGATATTTTGAATTTTAATAGCAGATCTTCAAAAACACAAGATCACAGGGCATTTAAATTATAATTTAAGTCACACTATACCCATCTTTTACAATTTTTAAAATTTTATGTAGACTGCTGTTGATAAATGAATCTTGTGCATTTAGCGAAGAAGGCATGTGGCACCTAGAGTGATTTACCATAAAGTATATGTGTGTTTATTAAGAATCATTCATATTTATGAAGGGACTGAACAGGTTTCTGCTATCTCAAAACAATGTCAACTGTTCATTAAAAGGTCGTCACATTTTGTGAGGACAGAAAATAACCTTTTATTTATAGATCTAAGGACAAACGAGAAAGAAAGAAAATGCATCATCTTGCCAGAAAATGTATCGTTAAAGATTATAATATGTTGTACAATACTTTATGCTGGAGCCCTAAAATAATCCCCAGTTTTATCTGAAGAATATTCTTAATGGATATTTAATGTGATCAATGGCAAAACTAAAAAAAAGTTTTGGAATAAGCCAAGAGTATTATTCATACGGAATCAGAACCCAGTCATGTGTTAATAGTGATAATTTCAAATAAGTTTAGAGTACAGTGGATTAAATGTTGTCACGTTGCAAAAACATTAGGAAAAGTAAGATCATATTTTCATTTGTTTCTTACATTGGTACAAGTAAAGGAGATGAGTGATTTTACACTGATGTACTCATTCATGGATGGTAAGATTTGCCCGAACAGCACGTAAAAACAAAGTTTCTCACTGTTTCTCAGCATGTGATAAAAGTAAACCAGTACCTAAATCAATGATAGTTTCATGGAAGTAAACAAACTGGAGAAATACACTGTCAATTTACACATTAATCATATCAGATCCAGGTTGTTATCTTCATATCAAGAAAGAGGATCCACATCAGATTCATAAATTAACTTGTGATATGTACAAATTCAAACAAAAACATATCTTACAAGACTATTTCTCCACCTGAACCAATCTAAAGTATGGCCACTGGATCTATTCAGCTTTGCCCACAGACCCAGAATGATAAAAAATAAACCTTTGACATTGCAAATTCAAGCAATGTGTTGGCCTGGATTAGCTCAACTTGCATGTATGATTTTCAAATCTTCATATATAATCTGCTGATAATTCTTAAATTAGCATGGACTTTCATTTTACAAGTTAGAACTCCTCTAAAGATATCAAAAGTGTGGTAACTTAAGAAAACTTTAAGAACAACATCCCTCCCTCGATGAAGAAAGCTGATGAAAGGTCGCCTTGCATAAAAAGCTGCAAGAAATGTCATCGCCCGAGATCTCCTCCTCACCACTCTTCCGGGTTTCAGAAATGCTTGCAAAATTGTTAACAATGCAGGGTGAAAGATAATGAGAACATTACATCCTGTGGCCACAAACACCGTGGTCAAATAATGACCATTTCGCCAAGAATCAGATCTGGTTTTAGTGAGGATCATGAGTAAAGGCCTGGAATTTCCATGGATATTCGGGTTTGTTGTGTTCTGACTGTGCGTTCTGACCCACCTGCCTTTTCACTCAGTGCTCCTCCCAGCCACTGCTTCAGCAGTAAATATCCATGCTCACATCCATGCTTTTAATCATCTTTTCCAACCCAACAGTGCATCATTTTACAACCCATTCCATGCATGTGCTTTACACATTTCAGTAATACGACGGGATTCGGGTTTCACATAAACTGATGCCACCAGGTGCCCTTTAATATAAAGGCATAGATAAGAATGAGGCAAATATAATACCAGCATAACAATTATTTTTAAAATTCTGTCTTAATTCATCACTTGTCACCTTATAATTTATCTCAGAGTGGGGAAGGGGAAAATGTATCATGTAACAAATAAGTGATAGGATCAGAATTAGGCCATTCGGCCCACCGAGTGTAATCTGCCATTCAATCACGGCTGATATATCTATCTTTTCCTCTCAACCCCATTCTCTTGCCTTCTCCCTGACACCCGTACAAATCAAGAATCTATCAACCACTGCCTTAAAAATAAGTTCTGTACCAACAAAGATACGTCAGTGTAATTCCATGATTGAACCAATGGGATCCTGATTTCTGGTCTGGCGCAGTTCAAGTGTCCATACATTTCATTCAACTGGTTATGTTTTCATTGCTACCTTATTTTGAACCCTTTCACCTCTTGCCTTTGTCACTTACTCCACCCACCTGCGAATCAAACCCTCTCGCCAGTATCCATCAATACCCATCATTTGTCAGGCTTTGTCACGCAACCACCTCCCTCTTCCACCACCCCCTTCCACTACGGTCTGTCTGAAGTATGGTCCCGACCCGAAACGCTGTCTGTCCGTTCCCTCCCCAGGTGCTACCTGACCTGCTGAGTTCCTCCAGCTCTCAAGATTCCAGCATCTGCAAGTCTTTGTGTCTCTTTATTTTGAATCTTATTTTATGTAGTTTAATATTTATTTCGAGACATAGAGTCATACAGTGTGGAAACAGGGCCTTTGGCCCAACTTGCTCACACTGACCAACATTATTGTCCCACCTACACTAGTCCCACCAGCCTGCGTTTAGCCCATATCCCCAAACGTATTTATATACCTATCTAAACCTAAACCTATCCTATCCGAATACCTGTCTAAATGGTTACGAAACATTGCGATAGTACCTGCCTCAACCACCTCCTCCGGGACTCGTTCCATACACCCACCATCCTTTGTGTAAACCAGTCACCCCTCTGGTTCCTGTTAAAACTTTCCCCCATTTGTGTTTACTGACTCCAGCCGTGGAGCTAAGGGCAACTTTGGTGGTACAACAATTTCATGTTTTGGGTTCTGAAGACTTGCCAGGCTCTACATTGGTCTCTAGGAGACAGTACAGGCTGCAAGTGGTGAATCTAACGAGGTGTTTTGGATGTTAATAAACCATGCTGCTTTGGTTACATAAACGGACATCAAAGTGTCGTCATTTGTAATGCCAAGATTGTACAGTTCATAATTCCAGGACATTAATTATATTACTAAAGCTAGTGGCTAGATAGAGCTGATGAAATAAGTATGTATATACACTAACTATATGTAAATCACTGTGATGATAAGCATTGGAAAGTGTCAAACTACTGAAAATGTGGACGAGCAGCTGTGTTGTGTAAACAATAAAATAAAAATATGAATTTGTAGTTGTGAGTTGAATGAATTTTCATTGAACAGAAAAAATAGTGAGCACATAAAATAGAGAGTACAATAATTGTAGCTAGGTCTACATATTAATTGCCAAAGTTGCTATTATTTTGTACAGTCATAGAGTGATATAGTTCACCAACACGTACATTCAGGAGCTGCACCCGGACACAATTTCTGCAGGTGTGGTTTCCAGAAGCTCCGGAGGTGTCCCTGACTTCCCACATCCTGCAGGAAACACACTGCACCAACTTGCCTGCCATTTCTTCAGTGGACAAAAAAATCACAAATTTTGAATCAAGTGTAGCCTCCTTGGCTCAGCCTCAGCCTCGTCCCCGGAGACACTTGAGCCAAAGACTCACACTTTACTCACCAAGACACTTCACCTTTAAAAAGTTGCTCCACCACAGCTGCACTTCTTATATTTGTTATCTAATCAACTACTTTAAGGCTAATTTGTAAATTACTCGAACCTGGGCCTTTGGCGTTCTTTTTAAATCTTCTTTCCCTCTGATTCGCCTACGTCCAACCAATACTCGCTCCCGCTGCTTCTGGCTGCTGCTTCTCTCTGACCTTCACGGATTTGTGCTAAACACTGAGACACTAGAGCGAGGGGTGACTAACCTTGTAAAAGTAATAGCAGCCCTCTCTCTCTGTCCCTCCCCCACCCTAGTCGTCCTGCTAGTTTTACTGTTCGCACCCCCTCGTTATCACCTCCCCCACAGCCAACAATGGACCATTGTGTGCTCTTTGGTCATCGGTGTCAGCTCCAATCTGTTCTGCACCTTTTCGTACCTCTAGTCTCCCTCTCCACTGATTCTCAGTCTGAGGAAGGGTCTCGACCCGAAACGTTACCTATTTCTTTTCTCCAGAGATGCTGCCCGGCCGGTGAGTTACTCGCATATTTTGTGTCAATCTTAGTTGAAAAAGTAGTCAGTTTCTAAAGAGCCTGGTTAAAAATGATGATCAGATTAGCTTACTGTCATATAACGTTCATAAGTTCTAGGTCCCTCTCCACCCCATTCTCCTGCCTTCGCCCCATAACTTTGTAGGTCTGTGTCCAAGATGGCTGCCGTGAAGAGAGAGTGGACGCTGGCGCGCTTTGGCTGCCGCTGCTCCCTCTTCACACTGTGTTTTTGATTTTCTGTTTTTGGATTGAATTCTGTTTTTAATTTGTGTCTCTGTGATGTCTTTTTTACTTGTTCTATTCCGATTATATGTTTTTATTCCGATTACTATGTAAGGTGTCCTTGAGATGTCTGAAAGGCGCCCATTAAATAAAATTTATTATTATTATTATTATAACACCTGACAAACTTACCAATCAAAAATCTGTCAATCTCCGCCTTAAAAACACCTATTGATGGCTTCCCCAGCCATTTAATTCCACAGATTCACCACCCTCTGATCAAGGAAATTCCTTCTCATCTTTCTAAAGATACGTCCTTTTATTCTGAGGCTCTGGTCCTAGACTCTCCCACGAGTGGAAACATCCTCCACATTCACTCAATCCAAGCCTTTCACTATTTGGTAAGTTTCAATGAGGTTCCCCCCTCACCCTTCAATCTAAACTCCAGCGAGTACAGGCCCAGAGCCTTCAAACGCTCATCATATATTAACCCAATCATTCCTGGGAACATTCTCACAAAAACCAAGGTGCAATAAAATTCCTAGTTTGAATGAAGCTCAGAGCAGACAATAAATGCAATGTGTTTAATAAAAACAATCAAAAAATTAAAAAAAACACAGCAAAATGTTTGGTCACATGGAGAAGTATAGATGGACGCTACAGAAACCTGGAATACTTACGACATTGTACCTTTCTGTCGGTATTGCTAATTAATGTATTCAGCTCTCCTGTCATTGAGAATTACTTAAAAACAATGTTCAGTCATAGAATGTAGAACAGTCCAGCACAGGAACAGGCCATTGCCCATAAAGTCCATACCGAACATGGTGCCTGGTTAAACGGATCTCCTCTGCCTGTATGAGATCTATCCTCCATTCCCTGCATATCCATGTTTCTATCTTAAAGTATCTTAAATACCACTATTGTACCTGTCTCCACTACCACCCCTGGCAGTCATTCCGCCACTCTCTGTGTAAAAATAAAACTGTAGTTCCTTGGTTCTGGCATTAAGACAACTTGGATTAAACCTGCTAATGTAATGAGAGATTGCACTGCACAGCTGTTCCAGTCAAATTACAACCAAAGAGACAGAAGGCAATGTAACATAACATTTCAGACATATATTTTCGACACATCGTTCAACAGGAACTGATCTCCAAGTCTCGGAGATCCTCCCAATATTTGGTCAACTGCCATGGAGAGACGCCATGTACTGCAATTAACCTGCTGTACAGACACTTGTCAAACTTTGGCTTTTGTATGAAGAACAATTCTTTATCCGGTATATGTAGTTTCACACCTAACAGCTTCAAACAAATTCCAACAAAGACATCCTCAAACTTAACTGGCTTCACGTGGCCCATCATCTCATAAATCTTTAAACTCAACTCCCCAGAGAAGACGTAACCAAGTCCACTGCAGTACGGAGGATACACACTGAAAGGGTAGTCTGTTGTAGAAATGTACGCCTTTGCAACGAAACCTCGGTGCGGTTTAGTGTTGATGAAGGGCAAGCCCGTGAAAAACTCGGAAATAATCTTGTTCGTCTTTAGCAGGAAATTGACTAAATACTTCACATTTACAAATACATCCGAATCAACTTTCATCACATATTCAGCATTGGGGCAAAATTCTGAAATCCACTGAAATCCCATTATCGTCTTCAGAGTCAGGTTATTATAAGATTCTATGAAATTCTGTCTGATTATATCTCCGTACTGGACATACTCTTCTTCTATTGATTGCTTCCCGGGATTCCAGCGCTCACCATCTTTTCCGATCAGAAACAGAGTCAGGACATTTTTGCCCAGCCACGTCCGTTTTTGTCCCCATGTAACTCTGATCGCCCGCCGCGCTTCACCTTCATTCGGTCTCGTCGCGACCAGTATAACTAGAAAATGATCTTCACCATCACATTTCAAAGGTGGAGTCAAGGTGAAGTTAGGGATCCTCTTGGAGACCGGATTTGCCTCGTAGAAGAACTGCAAATTGATGGTTTCGTTAGAATCATATTTTAAATATATTAGCCAACAAATAATGCCGAACTGGAGGAGAAAAATAATCTGCTTCCACTGGGAGATCAGTTTCATGATCGTACAACGAACGACTGAGATGGCATATGTCAATTTTAACTTCATCTATTAATTTGTCCTCCTTACGATCTGCAAAAAAAAACAAAAAACGTCAGTTGTCTAATTCCAGGACCTACAGTATTCAGGTTCAGATGATTACCATTACATTTTATTCTGTTCATCTCTGTTACAGCTTCATTTGATGAAATGTTGTTCTATGTCCATGCAAAGCAAATGATAACAGTATGTATTAAGGGTTTTTGCTTTGCACATGCACCCATTGGGTCAGAGCCAGTTTCCTCAATCAATCAATCAAAACTTTATTGTCATTCAGAAATACATCAATAAATGCAATTCTAAACGAAATTCCGTTGCATTTGACTCCCCGTGCAACACAAAAATAAACAGAAGGATAAAATGGATAAAAAGATAAAATGGATAAAATAGATAATGGTGGCGGCCCATTAAATGGTATTCAGGAGTCTGATGGCTCGTGGGAAGAAGCTGTTGCAAAACCTTGATGTTCTGCTCCTTATACTACGATATCTTTTGCCCGAGGGCAGCAGAGCGAACAGTCCATGATGGAGATGTGTGTGGTCCTTTATAATACTGCTGGCCTTAGACAAGCAACGTTTGGTCGCAATGTCCCCGATTGAGGGGAGAGAAGTCCCGATGATTTTTTCAGCCGTCCTCACCACTCTCTGCACGGACTTCCAGTTGGAGGCTTTAAGTTTTTTGCTAAGTGATTGTTTCCAAGTAGCTATGGATGTCACAGGTAGGTGAGCAACAAGCCACTTGGGAGGAGGTTTCAACAACATCCTTCACAACTCTGAACCATTTCCAGCACTATTGATATTTAAGTAACTTCTGTTTGTAATGCCCTTATGCATATTCATATTTTATATTTCCTTACAACATGGGAGGAAGCCACTTGGCCCATTGAGTCTATGCCGGCTCACAGAGGAATCTCGTTCATAGGTTTATAGAAGCAGAAGTCTACTCCGCCATTCAATCATGGCTGATCTATCTTTCCCTCTCAACCTCATTCTTCTGCCTTCTCCCCATAACCCTAATCGCCTTGTTCCCCCACAAGCTTTCTCTGTTATCTATTCTTCCCATCAATTCTACTACTTAACCTCACCAGCAGAAGTTTATACCGGCCAATTAATCTACCAACCCACATGTCTATCGGATGTTGGATGAATCATCAGAGTACTCAGGCGAAATCCATGCAGTCACACGGAGAACGTGCAAACTCTGCACTGCCAGAAGAGTTGAACCCGAGTCACTGGAGCGGTGAGGTAGCAGCTCCACACCACTTTATGCCCAAGTTAGACTTAAATTATTCACATTAATAAAAGGTTTACAACAATGGCTTTCCACATTTCTTTTTCAGTGCATGGACACGTCGGAATTTCCTTTTCTGGACCTAGTTTGTACTAGAGTTTGAAAGGTTATCAGCGATTGGAAAGGCAAGTGGAATATTGCAAAGAGGACAGATTGCAAAAGTAAAACTTAACTTTTACACCAGCACAGAATCCTCAGCAGAATCCAGCCTTTTTAAATATATTAAGATACTAGACTAAGTGGGACATCACACGGGAGGGCTGGTCCCCCAATGCAATATTCCACCTCTCCACCAATTACAATATTGGTGGCCTGTGGGGGGGGGGGGGGGGGGGGGGGGGGGGCTTTCTGGAGCGCTAGTATGGGCGTTGTGGGCTGAAGTGGTCAAGATTAGAGTTTTAATTATATAGAAGGCAAGGCTACTTTAATTGGGCAAGGCAACTTTAGTTAGGCAAGACAACTTTAATTAGGCAAGGCAACTTTAGTTAGGCAAGGGAACTTTAGTTAGGCAAGGGAACTTTAGTTAGGCAAGACAACTTTAATTAGGCAAGGCAACTTTAGTTAGGCAAGGCAACTTTAGTTAGGCAAGACAACTTTAATTAGGCAAGGCAACTTTAGTTAGGCAAGACAACTTTAATTAGGCAAGGCAACTTTAGTTAGGCAAGGGAACTTTAATTAGGCAACACAGCTTTAGCATTTCCAAACTAAAGGCAACACAGCTTTAGCATTTCCAAACCAAAGACAACACAGCTTTAGCATTTCCAAACTATATTTTCAAACCACATTGAGGGCACTGACAGGTCAGTAAAACCACTCACAGCTTAGTAGACATGTGTTCAGCGTTATTCACAGCTCAGACTGAGAGACGTGACCCTCTCGCTTCCCCATCTTGCAGAGACTGACTGAGGCACTCAACACTTCCGGGTTTAATAGTCCCTCCGGAAGGGGCGTGGCCTACAGGAGAGAGAATCTCAACATTTTTTAATCACGAATAACTTTTATTTTTCATCAATGGGAAAAATCCTCTTGTCCTGCACAGCGGAGGGGGACTCTGAGTAAGATGGCCAAAAATCACAGCGGTAAGTGGCAGCGTTTTTTCTAAAATCAATATACAGAACAACAGAAAGTGGTCAAGATCAGACTTTTAGTAATATAGATATATAATGGCAAAGAGAGATGTGAGCATGTTCAAGGCAAAATTCTAATGAATGATAAGGAAATTGTGATAGATTTCTCCCTTTCTGTTCTTACATTTGAGGAAGGAAACCAAATGCTATTTCGAAGAATGCCTCAAAGCGATAACTGACAAACTTGACTGTGAATTCCATCTTTACTTACGTGCCATAAAATATGTGCTTAACCCAGGCAAGGAGGTAGCAGATATGGACAACACGAAAATAGGGAACACAATGTGTACCAGGTGTTGGTTTTCAACACAAGAACAATGGGTTTTAATTTTAAATTTAGCCTAGGGCTGTTTCGTCACCTGTGCCTGCCTGCACCACCAAGATGACAAACTGTGCACCTTTACAGAATGGGAAACAATTGGGGCAGGAGCTGATTGCGTGCAAACAAGTAGCCTAGTTACTAGAGGCAAGTTACTGTCGACAAGCCACTGCATTGCATTGTACTGAGCATTGCTCATTCCACATGTTGTTAGGGTGAGAGGAGCGACGTTTAAAGGAGATGTGCAGGACTTGCTTTATTTTACACACAGAGGATGGTGGGCACCAGGAATGTGCTCTTGAGGGTGATGGTGGAGGCAGATACAATAGTGGCACCTAAAGATCTTTTAGATAGGCACATGGTGCAGCAGTAGAACTGCTGTCATGCAGCACCAGTTCTCCCTGTGACCGTGTGCGTTTTCTCCGGGTGCTGCGGTTTCCTCCCACACTCCAAAGCCGCACAGGTTTGTAAGTTAATTGGCTTCGGTAAAAATTGTAAATTGTCCCTTGTGTGTGTAGAATAGTGGTAGTGTATGGGGTGACTGCTGATCGGGGAGGACTCAGTGGGCCAAAGGGCCTGTTTCCGCACTGTATCTCTAAACTAAACTAATCATGGATATGTAGTAAATGGAGGGATATGGATTATATGCAGGCATATCAGAGCTGACAGCTTACTTAATAAACATGTTCATAATGGCACACAGGATACTTACAGATTCTTATGTTCAGAGGATAAGAACAAAACCACATGGGAATGAATTCAACAAGCTTGTTTCTCACACCAAGGGCCAGGAATGCATCCCAAGTCTGCAAACGATGTGCCAATTAAAACCTTCCAAGAACAACGAGAGACACTTGTTAGGTCAGGATCTCAATGAATATTAAATAAGGACCAGTTGTTTGCGGTCAGGAGGACAGAATTTTGAGATGACACAAGAGGTTTAATGGCCTCCACTTTACCCACTGACGTGAATCATTTTGTCAAGGATGGCTTGGTTTAGTGTAGTTTAGAGATCTGTCGTTTTTATATCTCTCGACTCCCTCCCCTGATTCTCAAACTGAAGAAGGGTCTCAACCAGAAACGTCACTCATTCCTTCTCTCCAGAAATGTTGTTGGTCCCGCTGAGTTGCTGCAGCATTTTGTGCCTATCTAACTAAAGTCAATAAGTATTTGGCCATTCAAGACGTTGATAAAAAATGTTTTCCTACAAATAGAACTAACAGGGGTTTAGTCAAGGGCTTGTCCCACTTGGCCGTCACTTGTGCGTAATTTACGTGACATAATTTACGCGATATGACGTGTCACTCGCGCGTCGTGACACGCACATGATGCGCGCATGGTGCGTGGTGACGTAGGCAGTGACGCGCGGTCGCGCGCGGCCCCCCTGGATTTTGGGATGTACAAAATCTTCGCGTGTCATAAATGACGGCCAAGTGGGACTGGCCCTTCACTGACTTTTTTTAAGATAGATTAATAGATTTTGGGATAATATGAAGAAGTGAATAGATTTGGGATTGATTATTTTGGATCTTTAAAACTCCACGAAAAATGTCCGCTAGCACTTCCGCTTATTTTGCCCCTTCAGCTCCCTCTTGTATTTACCTTAGTTTCTATCTTTTTTTTGGACTGTAAATTTAGGTAGCTGTTCCTCACGGTCACCCCGACTGGCACAGTAAATTGCAGCTCAAAACCTGGCCGTTTTCGATGTTTTTAACGGGTGTGAAAGTGCGTGTTTTCCCATCCACTAACATGTACCGGAAGTGACGCTTGTCCTCCAGTTAAAATTTTCGGTCACGTGAGTGGGGATTTACGCTCCAGTGACCTTTCGTGAAATCACCCTATATATACACACGTAATAAATAAACAAATATAGTGCAATAATAATAATAATAATAGTCTGTTGTAGTTCAGAGCTTATTTGTTGTTGTATTTAATAGCCTGATGGCTGTAGGGAAGAACCATAGGACATAGGTTTAAGGCAAGAGGGGATTTTTTTTAAAGGGACTTGAGTGGCAACTTTTTCCACATAGCGTATGTGAGACGAGCTGCCAGATGAAGTGGTAGAGGCGGGTACAACCACAACATTTAATATACACTTGGTCAGGAACGTGGATAGGAATGGTCGGCCTGGGGGGCTGTTCCCCCAGGGAAAGGTTTGGAGAGATACACCAAGTTGTCAAAATTTGCATTTTCATCCCCAGACCAAATTTACATCAACAAACCGATCGACCACACCTTCCCAGCCTGGTGCAGAGAGCAACATTCCATATACAGGCGAGGTAATATTTAAAAATAGTCCCTGTGTTTGGTGTTTAGATTGAAAATAATCGCTCTTAGAACTAATTCAAACCTGCCTTCCTATTAACTCGGTCAATTTTCACATTTACTTCACACAAAAAAATCTCGATTTTCAGTGGCTCATTCTAAATCTAATGTAATTAATATAATCATAATTTTATTTCAGCGTTTAAAGCCTTTTTTTTTTTTTTGCAGAGCAACATCACACTCAACGTGCAAGTGCGATGGCTTGGCTTTTTTTTTTTACACAAAGTGGTGATAAATTTATCGCCACAAATTAGATGAATTTTAAGCAAAATGAATTAATATAAACGCAGTCTGAAGAAGGGTCTGGTCCCGAAAGGGAGTCTGAAGCAGGGGTTCAGGGGTTTTTAGAAGGCGAAGTTGAAATTTATTTTGTTAAAGGAAAAAACTATTTCTGGATTTACAGTGAAACTTACGAAACTTCACAAATTTCGACGCCTCTTACCTGTTGTAACAAGTCTGGTGGATGTCACGCACACACAAAGTACACCAGTCCAATTAAAGTCGAGTCATAAATTGTTCAACCCTCTCATCCGTCCGACAAGAGATGAAACTGAATACTTATCACCAGAGGCTGAGTTGTTAACAAGCCACTTCTGGGGCAGAGTTTAAACATCAGAGGATGAAATTGCTTAGTTGTCGCTCAAGATCAAAATGTGAATATTTCATCATTCCCTTCCCGCTCAGCTCAAACTGTAACTTGACATGGATTCAACATCGGAGTCAGAAGAAGGGTCTCGACCAGAAACGTCAGATATTCCTTCCCTCCGGAGATGCTGCCTGATCCGCTGAGCAAGTCTATCTTCTGGATAAATCAGGGCAGGTCGCACAGTTGCATCTCGCAGCTCGTTTTCCTTCTGTAGGAGCATCCCTTTTGCAAAAAGCCGACAGCGTATTCGCGGACGTGCCTTAATCCTGACACTACACCACATAGAGGGGATTTCGGGGGGATCTAGCGCTCCGGAACTGACCTTTACAGTGGGATCCGTCCATGAAAATGGTTGAAACCAGACCAGCATGCGTCAGTGAAAGGGCGGGAACATAACGTATTCAGAAAGAAACCAACCAGGGAACGCTTTCTAATAAGTCACGGATCATTAAGTCATTGTTGTAGGGAAGGAAATTGAAATTCCGAATGGAAAAAAAATACTTCTTCAAATCCGCGTAAAGAGAAAGCACACGACCACATTTGCAAATACAAAGTAGCAATCCCTCTGCCTTCTGGAGGAAGATAAGAACACAAAGTAGCTAAACAACACTGCCTAGTGGAATGAGTTCATTCTTCAGCATCCTTGCCCTTGGTATTTATTCTCAAATCGTCAGTACAAATCGAGATTGCTGTTTCTATCTTATGAAGGGACAGGTTTCATACATGAACTGAAAACATCAGGGGCAAAAAATAAAAAAAATAATGAATGGGAAGGCAGAGAGACACAAGGAACTGCAGATGCTGGACTCTTGAGTACAAAATAAAGTGCTGGAGGAAAAAAAATAACAGTGCTGGAGTAACTCAGCAGGTCAGGCAGCATCTCTGGAGGACATGGATAGGCGATGTTTAGGGTTGAGACCCCTCTAGCAGACTGAAACTACTGATGTTACAATTCAAAAACTTTTCAACAGCCTGAAATGTGAACTGTTTCTCCATAGGGAGGTTGCACGCAGTCGAGGTCACAGCCCGTGCCCGTACTGTTGCCACGCAACGCCACCTGAAGTACACGTGATGAACTGCAGGTAAGCATTTACCATTGTTTCCAGTGCCGCGAACCTGTTAAAAAACGCCGAAATAGTCAATTTTTGCGCTGTAAATATTATGGAAATCTGGGTAAGCGTGAAAGACAATTATCCTACTTCAGGATTCCAAAAGTGAGGAGAAATGATGGTAGAGAGAAGCGAGAGCTGAAGGGACAACAACAGCTAAAGTGCTTAGCCGTGCAGATTTCAAGATTGAATATATGGGGAATTATCCCGTTTGCTCACTGCATTTCATCAACAGTAAGGCATTATTGGTGTTTTTTCTTAATTCCTTTGGTATCTAAAAAGTTTCAGAAGTGATAAATCTGGCTGTAAAATTTTAAAATCGCCCCTGGGTTCTGAAGGGGGTTTTTACATGCAAAAAGAAAACGCTTCTGAAGCAAAATTTATCATAAAAAAAATTGCAAACCATACGTGGGTTTTGAATTACATTTTACTCAGATGCAAGCCAAGGAATGGCATAATTGTTAACTATTAATTGGACATAATCAACCTCAGCAAATTGACAATATCCTATTGAAAGGGAGTGGGTGTTTAAGCTGTCAAGACATTTTATTATTTGCCAAAATATACATCTCAATAGCGTAATGATAGAAAACGTACTTTTCCACACACCACTGGTGAATCTGGAGATATTTTACAGCAGGGGTTCCCAACCTTTTTCATCTCGTTTACCCCTGGCAACTTTAATAGCACATAACAATGTTATTTCACTTATTTATGAACAACTAATGATGAATAGATACCGGTATACCAGAACCAAACGCAGTCAGTCAATGAGAAAAAATATGTACAGAATCAACAAATTTACCCCCTGGGTAGGCAAAATTTACCCCAGGTTGGGAACCCTAATCTATGGCATTTTCTGTTTTTATTTCAGATTTCTAGCGTTTGTAATAATTTGATTTAGACCCTTGCAACCCCGTCTTCTAGTGCCCAAATGCAGATAGCGTTCATGGTTTTGTTCTCTTGCATAATAACATTAATCAATAGAAAACATAGAAAATAGGTGCAGGAGGAGGCCATTCGGCCCTTTGAGCCAGCAGCGCCATTCATTGTGATCATGGCTGATCGTCCCCAATCAATAACCGTGCCTGCCTTCTCCCCATATCCCTTGATTCCACCAGCCCCTGGAGCTCTATCTAACTCTTTCTTAAATCCATCCAGTGACCTCTGTGGCAGTGAATTCCACAAATTCACAACTCTCTGGGTGAAAAAGTTTTTTCTCACCTCAGTCTTAAATGGCCTCCCCTTTATTCTAAGACTGTGGCCCCTGGTTCTGGACTCGCCCAACATTGGGAACAATGTTCCTGCATCTAGCTTGTCCAGTCCTTTTATAATTTTATATGTTTCTATCAGATCCGTTTCGATCGATGAGTTTCTATAATCTGAGAACAATCAGCAGTCTGTTTCCGAAGGGATCATTAACCTGATGATGAATCTTTTGGCCAGGTGAATGCAGGAAGGATATTAATATTAACGTGACAGACAGATTGCAATGTTGCTGTAGTCCACAAGCACAGCGACAGGTGATTTACAGCAGCTGGGAGTAGTTCAGAGATAGAGCATAGAAACAGGCCCTTCGGCCCACCCAGAGAGCATAGAAACAGGCCCTTCGGCCCACCCAGTCCGTGCCAACCAGTGACCCCCGCGCACTAACACTATCCTACACACACAAGGGACAATTTACATTTGTACCAAGCCAATTAACCTGCAAACCTGCACGTCTTTGGAGTGTGGGAGGAAACCGGAGTCATGTTAAACTTTGCCTTCAGACAGAGTTGCAAGATTTGCTCCAATGTTCACAGATCATCTGATCAGCATGAAGATCAAACACAATGCAGATGCTGGAGAAGAGGAACAGGGATGTGGTGCGAGTTGTTTAAAGACAATCTGGTTAGATTCAGGACCACCACTTTCCAGTAAGGAGGAAGGATGAGGAGGAAGCAAGACTTTAGAGGTTTAAAATTTGGTCAAAAAGAACATATGTAAGGTTTAGGAAGAAAGTAGAAAACCTTTGAAGAATATAACGCAAGCAGAAAAGAACTCAAGCAGGAATTAGAAGGGCCTCAAATGTCATTGACAAGTCAGATTAAGGAAAACCCAAGACCTGTTATAATAATAATAATAATAATAAATTTTATTTATGGGCGCCTTTCAAGAGTCTCAAGGACACCTTACAAAAATTGAGCATGTAGAGGAAAAACATGTAAGGGGAATGAAATAAATAGTAGAGACATGACTAGTACACAAAGTAAAGACAGAATTCAATACAAAACACAGTATGAGGCAATTAATGCACAGATGAAAAGGGACGGGGACGTGGGGCTAAGGATAGGCAGAGGTGAAGAGATGGGTCTTGAGGCGGGACTGGAAGATGGTGAGGAACACGGAATTGCGGATCAGTTGGGGGAGGGAGTTCCAGAGCCTGGGAGCTGCCCTGGAGAAGGCTCTGTCCCCAAAACTGCGGAGGTTGGACTTGTGGATGGAGAGGAGACCGGCTGATGTGGATCTGAGGGACCGTGAGGGTTGGTAGGGGGAGAGGAGGTCAGTGAGATATGGGGGGGCCAGATGGTGGAGGGCTTTGTAGGTGAGGACCAGGATTTTGTAGGTGATCCGGTGGGAGATGGGGAGCCAGTGAAGTTTTTTGAGGACTGGAGTGATGTGATGCCAGGATTTGGTGTGGGTGATGAGTCGGGCGGCTGCGTTCTGGACCAGTTGGAGTCGGTTGATGTAGGTGGAGCTGATGCCAAGGAGAAGTGAGTTGCAATAGTCCAGTCGGGAGGAGATGAAGGCATGGATGAGTCTTTCAGCAGCAGGCGGTGTGAGAGAGGGTCTGAGTTTGGCGATGTTGCGGAGATGAAAGAAGGAGGTTTTAATGACATGGCAGATGTGAGGCTCAAGCGAGAGGGTGGAATCAAAGATCACGCCAAGGTTACGGGCCTGGGGAGATGGGGAGACAGTGGTGCCGTCGATGGTGAGAGTGGGGTTATTGATTTTGCTGAGTGTGGCTTTGGAGCCTATGAGGAGGAATTCTGTCTTATTGCTGTTGAGTTTGAGGAAATTATGTTGCATCCAGGTTTTTATAGCTGACAAACAGGAGTTGATATGGGAGAGGGGGGGGATGTGGGGGGATTTGGTGCCAAGGTAAATCTGGGTGTCATCAGCGTAACAGTGGAAGTCCAGATTGAAGTGGCGGAGTATCTGACCAAGGGGGAGGATGTAGATGATGAAGAGGAGGGGGCCGAGTACGGAACCTTGGGGAACGCCTTGAGTGACTGCGGCTGTAGCAGAGGTGTGGTTGTGGAGAGAGATGAAGTGGGATCTGTTGGAAAGGTAGGAACGGAGCCAGCTGAGTGCAGAGCCTTCAATACACACATTAAAAGCAAAAGGGGAACTAAATATTAATTTATTCATTAAAAAATTGCAAATATATTGCACAGTTCATATGTCACATTGTCGTTCCACCTACATCGGAGGAGGAGGCGCTGTCCTGAACGGCTGCCTGTCCTGCAGCTGTCCGTTTTTTCCCCTTCTTTTTTATTATTTTTAGTTCGTTAAGTGTACAGTCAGGGGGTCTAAATCTTTTATGTGTGGGGGGTGGTGGGGGGGGAAGGGGGAAACTGCTTTTCTAAGTCCCTACCTGGTCGGAGGGGTTGCCTTCTTCCGAGCAGCGTCTTCGACCTGTCCTCGCGGCCTACCAGCGGGTCCTGGAGCGACGTTTCCCTGAGGGGACCGGGCCAGAACATCGGCTTTGGCGGCGGCGCAGAACATCGGCTTTGGCGGCGGCGCAGCGCTGGAGCGCTATTGCGGAGCAGGCGATGCCTTTCCTGGGTCGCCGCGCTGGGACTCCAGTATGATTGGTACCGCCGAGGAAAACATCGTGGAGCCGCGGTTCTGCGGAGCGGCCAGCTGCGACGTTGAACTTACATCTCGCCGAGATCACCAGTGTGCGGAGCTCCGTCTGGCGTGGTCTGTTGGCTTGGAAGCCGCAGGCTCCGGTGGGAAGGCGGCCGTTCCTGGCACCCCAAGCCGCTGGGGGTTCTCCCGACGCCGGAGCACCATCACCCGGCGAGAACATCAGGCGCCGTGGCGGCGACTGTGGAGGCCTCAATAGGCCCGACTATGGGTGGACAAGAGGATGGGGACTGGACTTTGTGCCTTCCCCCACAGTGGGAATCACTGTGGGGGGATGTTTTGGTGTTGAATTTCTTTATGAATACTGTGTTGTATTTTTATTAGTGTGCTGCAAGGACATCAGAATTTCCCCTGAATAAGGGGATTAATAAAGTAATCAATCAATCAATCATCTATAAATTATTTTTTCCCAAGTGACTTTAAAGTCCCTTTTGGAGACTCTGATTGGTTCTGTTTTCACTACCTTTGCATGCAGCAGGTTACTGAACATCATTGTTTGTGCAAAATAATTATTCCTTACACACTGCTTTCACATTTTGCACAAAATGTTTAGTATCTCCCTGGTTCCTCAACATAGCAACATAGAAAATAGGTGCAGGGGCAGGCCATTCGGCCCTTCGAGCCAGCACCACCATTCAATATAATCATGGCTGATCATCCTGAATCAATACGCCATTCCTGCTTTCTCCTCATATGCCTTGATTCCATTAGCCCTAAGAGCTATATAGAAACATAGAAAATAGGTGCAGGAGTAGGCCATTCGGCCCTTCGAGCCTGCGCCGCCATTCAATATGATCATGGCTGATCATCCAACTCAGTATCCTGTACCTGCCTTCTCTCCATACCCCCTGATCCCTTTAGCCCCAAGGGCCACATCTAACTCCCTCTTAAATATAGCCAATGAACTGGCCTCAACTACCTTCAGTGGCAGAGAGTTCCAGAGACTCACCACTCTCTGTGTGAAAAATGAGTGACCAAAATACATTACCAACATCGGGAACAATCTTCCTGCATCTAGCCTGTCCAACCCCCTAAGGTATATCCAACTCAACCATTCATTTGTGGGAACATCTTTCTTTCTCAACAACTCTGACAGGTGAAGAAGGATCTCGACCGGAAACGCCACCTATCCATGTTCTCCAGGGATGCTGCCTGATCTGCTCAGTGACTCTAGCCACTTTGTGTCCTTCCTTGGTAGACTGGCATCTGCAGTGCCTTGTTTCTACACTTCTAAACTCTGACAGGTGACTAGCAGCTCACAATCACATTTGCTTCTTAAACCTCCATTTTACTTTGCAAATTTACAGTACAATTTGAAGTGAGACAAACGTTCAGTTTTGAGTTTATTTTATTGTCACATAGGTACAGTGAAAAGCTTTTGTTGCGTATTAACCAGTCAGCGAAAAGGATTACAATCGAGGCATCCACAGTGTACAGATGCCGTACATGATGATAGGAATAATGTGAAAAATGTTTAGTGCCAGATAAAGTCCAGTAGAGCCCAATCAAAGATAGTCCGAAGGTCTCCAATGAAGTAGATAGTGGCTCAGCAATGCTCTCTAGATGTTGGTAGGATGTTTCAGTTGTAAACTAAACCCACGGTTATGCTTCATTCTCTCTGCATCCTCCTCAGCATCTCCTATTCATGCAGTGGCAATTGAGCAAGCAACAATTTCGACACATCGTTCAACAGGAACTGATCTCCAAGCCTCGGAGATCCTCCCAATATTTGGTCAACTGCCATGGAGAGACGCCATGTACTGCAATTAACCTGCTGTACAGACACTTGTCAAACTTTGGCTTTTGTATGAAGAACAATTCTTTATCCGGTATATGTAGTTTCACACCTAACAGCTTCAAACAAATTCCAACAAAGACATCCTCAAACTTAACTGGCTTCACGTGGCCCATCATCTCATAAATCTTTAAACTCAACTCCCCAGAGAAGACGTAACCAAGTCCACTGCAGTACGGAGGATACACACTGAAAGGGTAGTCTGTTGTAGAAATGTACGCCTTTGCAACGAAACCTCGGTGCGGTTTAGTGTTGATGAAGGGCAAGCCCGTGAAAAACTTGGAAATAATCTTGTTCGTCTTTAGCAGGAAATGGACTAAATACTTCACATTTACAAATACATCCGAATCAACTTTCATCACATATTCAGCATTGGGGCAAAATTCTGAAATCCACTGAAATCCCATTATCGTCTTCAGAGTCAGGTTATTATAAGATTCTATGAAATTCTGTCTGATTATATCTCCATACTGGACATACTCTTCTTCTATTGATTGCTTCCCGGGATTCCAGCGCTCACCATCTTTTCCGATCAGAAACAGAGTCAGGACATTTTTGCCCAGCCACGTCCGTTTTTGTCCCCATGTAACTCTGATCGCCCGCCGCGCTTCACCTTCATTTGGTCTCGTCGCGACCAGTATAACTAGAAAATGATCTTCACCATCACATTTCAAAGGTGGAGTCAAGGTGAAGTTAGGGATCCTCTTGGAGACCGGATTTGCCTTGTAGAAGAACTGCAAATTGATGGTTTCGTTAGAATCATATTTTAAATATATTAGCCAACAAATAATACCGAACTGGAAGAGAAAAATAATCTGCTTCCACTGGGAGATCAGTTTCATGATCGTACAACGAACGACTGAGATGGCATATGTCAATTTTAACTTCATCTATTAATTTGTCCTCCTTACGATCTGCAAAAAAAAAAAAAAAAAACGTCAGTTGTCTAATCCTGGACCTACAGTATTCAGGTTCAGATGATTACCATTACATTTTATTCTGTTCATCTCTGTTACAGCTTCATTTGATGAAATGTTGTTCTATGTCCATGCAAAGCAAATGATAACAGTATGTATTAAGGGTTTTTGCTTTGCACATGCACCCATTGGG
Organism: Amblyraja radiata; assembly: GCF_010909765.2. NCBI lineage: Eukaryota > Metazoa > Chordata > Chondrichthyes > Rajiformes > Rajidae > Amblyraja > Amblyraja radiata. Next base: position 8,602,020 of record NC_045968.1, on the reverse strand, counting down.
TCAGAGCCAGTTTCCTCAATCAATCAATCAAAACTTTATTGTCATTCATGAATCTCGTTCATAGGTTTATAGAAGCAGAAGTCTACTCCGCCATTCAATCATGGCTGATCTATCTTTCCCTCTCAACCTCATTCTTCTGCCTTCTCCCCATAACCCTCATCGCCTTGTTCCCCCACAAGCTTTCTCTGTTATCTATTCTTCCCATCAATTCTACTACTTAACCTCACCAGCAGAAGTTTATACCGGCCAATTAATCTACCAACCCACATGTCTATCGGATGTTGGATGAATCAGAGTACTCAGGCGAAATCCATGCAGTCACACGGAGAACGTGCAAACTCTGCACTGCCAGAAGAGTTGAACCCGAGTCACTGGAGCGGTGAGGTAGCAGCTCCACACCACTTTATGCCCAAGTTAGACTTAAATTATTCATATTAATAAAAGGTTTACAACAATGGCTTTCCACATTTCTTTTTCAGTGCATGGACACGTCGGAATTTCCTTTTCTGGACCTAGTTTGTACTAGACTTTGAAAGGTTATCAGCGATTGGAAAGGCAAGTGGAATATTGCAAAGAGGACAGATTGCAAAAGTAAAACTTAACTTTCACACCAGCACAGAATCCTCAGCAGAATCCAGCCTTTTAAAATATATTAAGATACTAGACTAAGTGGGACATCACACGGGAGGGCTGGTCCCCCAATGCAATATTCCACCTCTCCACCAATTCCAATATTGGTGGCCTGGGGGCGGGGGGGGGGGGCTTTCTGGAGCGCTAGTATGGGCGTTGTGGGCTGAAGTGGTCAAGAATAGACTTTTAATTATATAGAAGGCAAGGCTACTTTAATTGGGGAAGGCAACTTTAGTTAGGCAAGACAACTTTAATTAGGCAAGGCAACTTTAGTTAGGCAAGGGAACTTTAATTAGGCAAGGCAACTTCAGTTAGGCAAGACAACTTTAATTAGGCAAGGCAACTTTAGTTAGGCAAGGGAACTTTAATTAGGCAACACAGCTTTAGCATTTCCAAACTAAAGGCAACACAGCTTTAGCATTTCCAAACCAAAGACAACACAGCTTTAGCATTTCCAAACTATATTTTCAAACCACATTGAGGGCACTGACAGGTCAGTAAAACCACTCACAGCTTAGTAGACATGTGTTCAGCGTTATTCACAGCTCAGACTGAGAGACGTGACCCTCTCGCTTCCCCATCTTGCAGAGACTGACTGAGGCACTCAACACTTCCGGGTTTAATAGTCCCTCCGGAAGGGGCGTGGCCTACAGTAGAGAGAATCTCAACATTTTTTAAACACGAATAACTTTTATTTTTCATCAATGGGAAAAATCCTCTTGTCCTGCACAGCGGAGGGGGACTCTGAGTAAGATGGCCAAAAATCACAGCGGTAAGTGGCAGCGTTTTTTCTAAAATCAATATACAAAACAACAGAAAGTGGTCAAGATCAGACTTTTAGTAATATAGATATATAATGGCAAAGAGAGATGTGAGCATGTTCAAGGCAAAATTCTAATGAATGATAAGGAAATTGTGATAGATTTCTCCCTTTCTGTTCTTACATTTGAGGAAGGAAACCAAATGCTATTTCGAAGAATGCCTCAAAGCGATAACTGACAAACTTGACTGTGAATTCCATCTTTACTTACGTGCCATAAAATATGTGCTTAACCCAGGCAAGGAGGTAGCAGATATGGACAACACGAAAATAGGGAACACAATGTGTACCAGGTGTTGGTTTTCAACACAAGAACAATGGGTTTTAATTTTAAATTTAGCCTGGGGCTGTTCCGTCACCTGTGCCTGCCTGCACCACCAAGATGACAAACTGTGCACCTTTACAGAATGGGAAACAATTGGGGCAGGAGCTGATTGCGTGCAAACAAGTAGCCTAGTTACTAGAGGCAAGTTACTGTCGACAAGCCACTGCATTGCATTGTACTGAGCATTGCTCATTCCACATGTTGTTAGGGTGAGAGGAGCGACGTTTAAAGGAGATGTGCAGGACTTGCTTTATTTTACACACAGAGGATGGTGGGCACCAGGAATGTGCTCTTGAGGGTGATGGTGGAGGCAGATACAATAGTGGCACCTAAAGATCTTTTAGATAGGCACATGGTGCAGCAGTAGAACTGCTGTCATGCAGCACCAGTTCTCCCCGTGACTGTGTGCGTTTTCTCCGGGTGCTGCGGTTTCCTCCCACACTCCAAAGCCGCACAGGTTTGTAAGTTAATTGGCTTCGGTAAAAATTGTAAATTGTCCCTTGTGTGTGTAGAATAGTGGTAGTGTATGGGGTGACTGCTGATCGGGGAGGACTCAGTGGGCCAAAGGGCCTGTTTCCGCACTGTATCTCTAAACTAAACTAATCATGGATATGTAGTAAATGGAGGGATATGGATTATATGCAGGCATATCAGAGCTGACAGCTTACTTAATAAACATGTTCATAATGGCACACAGGATACTTACAGATTCTTATGTTCAGAGGATAAGAACAAAACCACATGGGAATGAATTCAACAAGCTTGTTTCTCACACCAAGGGCCAGGAATGCATCCCAAGTCTGCAAACGATGTGCCAATTAAAACCTTCCAAGAAGAACGAGAGACACTTGTTAGGTCAGGATCTCAATGAATATTAAATAAGGACCAGTTGTTTGCGGTCAGGAGGACAGAATTTTGAGATGACACAAGAGGTTTAATGGCCTCCACTTTACCCACTGACGTGAATCATTTTGTCAAGGATGGCTTGGTTTAGTGTAGTTTAGAGATCTGTCGTTTTTATATCTCTCGACTCCCTCCCCTGATTCTCAAACTGAAGAAGGGTCTCAACCAGAAACGTCACTCATTCCTTCTCTCCAGAAATGTTGTTGGTCCCGCTGAGTTGCTCCAGCATTTTGTGCCTATCTAACTAAAGTCAATAAGTATTTGGCCATTCAAGACGTTGATAAAAAATGTTTTCCCACAAATAGAACTAACAGGGGTTTAGTCAAGGGCCTGTCCCACTTGGCCGTCACTTGGTGCGTAATTTACGTGACATCATTTATGCGATACGACATGTCACTCGCGCGTGGTGACACGCACATGATGCGCGCATGGTGCGTGGTGACGTAGGCAGTGACGCGCGGTTGCGCGCGGCCCCCCTGGATTTTGGGATGTACAAAATCTTCGCGCGTCATCTGCGTGGCGTAAATGACGGCCAAGTGGGACTGGCCCTTCACTGACTTTTTTTAAGATAGATTAATAGATTTTGGGATAATATGAAGAAGTGAATAGATTTGGGATTGATGATCAATGTAGTAGATCAGTCATGATGTGAACTGAACTGTGTACAGTTCTGGTCAACGTGCTGCAGGAAGGATGTCATTAAACAGGAAAGTGTGTAAAAAAGATTTACAAGGATGTTACCAGGTTTGGAGGGTTTGAGTTAGAAGGCAAGGCCAGATAAACTAAACTAGAGTCAAGAGTGTTTTATTGTCATATTTCCCAGATAGGACAATGAAATTCTTGCTTCCTGCAGCACAACAGAATATGTAAACATTGTACATAGCAGGAGAAAAATAGTTCAGTGTGTATATATACACACGTAATAAATAAACAAATATAGTGCAATAATAATAATAATACTGTTGTAGTTCAGAGCTTATTTGTTGTTGTATTTAATAGCCTGATGGCTGTAGGGAAGAACCATAGGACATAGGTTTAAGGCAAGAGGGGATTTTTTTTTAAAGGGACTTGAGTTGGCAACTTTTTCCACATAGCGGGTGGTGCGTATGTGAGACGAGCTGCCAGATGAAGTGGTAGAGGCAGGTACAACTACAACATTTAATATACACTTGGTCAGGAACGTGGATAGGAATGGTCGGCCTGGGGGGCTGTTCCCACAGGGAAAGGTTTGGAGAGATACACCAAGTTGTCAAAATTTGCATTTTCATCCCCAGACCAAATTTACATCAACAAACCGATCGACCACACCTTCCCAGCCTGGTGCAGAGAGCAACATTCCATATACAGGCGAGGTAATATTTAAAAATAGTCCCTGTGTTTGGTGTTTAGATTGAAAATAATCGCTCTTAGAACTAATTCAAACCTGCCTTTCTATTAACTCGGTCAATTTTCACATTTATTTCACAAAAAAAATCTCGATTTTCAGTGGCTCATTCTAAATCTAATGTAATTAATATAATCATAATTTTTTTTCAGCGTTTAAAGCCTTTTTTTTTTTTTTTGCAGAGCAACATCACACTCAACGTGCAAGTGCGATGGCTTGGCTTTTTTTTTTACACAAAGTGGTGATAAATTTATCGCCACAAATTAGATACTTAAATGAATTTTAAGCAAAATGAATTAATATAAACGCAGTCTGAAGAAGGGTCTGGTCCCGAAAGGGAGTCTGAAGCAGGGGTTCGATCCGAAACGTCGCCGACCCATCCATGCCTGACCTGCTGAGTCTCCCTGGCAGCGGAGAATACACAAACTCCAGCTAACTCCGCGGGACGGGCAGCATCTCTGGGTGGAAGGAATGGGTGACGTTTCGGGTCCAGACCCTTCTTCAGACTCTATTTTCGGTGTAAACCAGCATCTGCAGTTCCTTCCTACACGAGGTACTCTAGCACTTGGGTCCAGCATTAACCTGCACCTGCGGTTCTTTGTTTCTACAAGATTAACTATTTAATTTTTAGAAGGCGAAGTTGATATTTATTTTGTTAAAGGAAAAAACTATTTCTGGATTTACAGTGAAACTCGCGAAACTGCACAAATTTCGACGCCTCTTACCCGTTGTAACAAGTCTGGTGGATGTCACGCACACACAAAGTACACCAGTCCAATTAAAGACGAGTCATTATCTCTTTAGGATTTAAATTGTTCAACCCTCTCATCCGTCCGACAAGAGATGAAACTGAATACTTGCAATAGAGCGCAGGTAGATCACCACTGCTGACACCGCAGATATCTTAAAGATAGACTCAAAATGCTGGAGTAACTCAGCGGGACAGGCAGCATCTCTAGAGAAAAGGAATGGGTGACTTTTCGGGTCGAGCCCCTTCATCAGACTAAGGGAGGGTGACTCTGGAAGGTAAAGAATTATTCATCCACCCGATTTGTCGAGCTATTTAGTTATAACGTTTTTGTTTTCATTATCACCAGAGGCTGAGTTGTTAACAAGCCACTTCTGGGGCAGAGTTTAAACATCAGAGGATGAAATTGCTTAGTTGTCGCTCAAGATCAAAATGTGAATATTTCATCATTCCCTTCCCGCTCAGCTCAAACTGTAACTTGACATGGATTCAACATCGGAGTCAGAAGAAGGGTCTCGACCAGAAACGTCAGATATTCCTTCCCTCCGGAGATGCTGCCTGATCCGCTGAGCAAGTCTATCTTCTGGATAAATCAGGGCAGGTCGCACAGTTGCATCTCGCAGCTCGTTTTCCTTCTGTAGGAGCATCCCTTTTGCAAAAAGCCGACAGCGTATTCGCGGACGTGCCTTAATCCTGACACTACACCACATAGAGGGGATTTCGGGGGGATCTAGCGCTCCGGAACTGACCTTTACAGTGGGATCCGTCCATGAAAATGGTTGAAACCAGACCAGCATGCGTCAGTGAAAGGGAAGGAACATAACGTATTCAGAAAGAAACCAACCAGGTAACGCTTTCTAATAAGTCACGGATCATTAAGTCATTGTTGTAGGGAAGGAAATTGAAATTCCGAATGGAAAAAAAAAACTTCTTCAAATCCGCGTAAAGAGAAAGCACACGACCACATTTGCAAATACAAAGTAGCCTTCTGGAGGAAGATAAGAACACAAAGTAGCTAAACAACACTGCCTAGTGGAATGAGTTCATTCTGCAGCACCCTTGCCCTTGGTATTTATTCTCAAATCGTCAGTACAAATCGAGATTGCTGTTTCTATCTTATGAAGGGACAGGTTTCATACATGAACTGAAAACATCAGGGGCAAAAAATAAAAAATAAATCAAATAATGAATGGGAAGGCAGAGGGACACAAGGAACTGCAGATGCTGGAATCTTGAGTATAAAATAAAGTGCTGGAGGAAAAAAAATAACAGTGCTGGAGTAACTCAGCAGGTCAGGCAGCATCTCTGGAGGACATGGATAGGCGATGTTTAGGGTTGAGACCCCTCTAGCAGACTGAAACTACTGATGTTACAATTCAAAAACTTTTCAACAGCCTGAAATGTGAACTGTTTCTCCATAGGGAGGTTGCACGCAGTCGAGGATACGGCCCGTGCCCGTACTGTTGCCACGCAACGCCACCTGGAGTACACGTGATGAACTGCAGGTAAGCATTTACCATTGTTTCCAGTGCCGCGGACCTGTTACAAAACGCCGAAATAGTCAATTTTTGCGCTGTAAATATTATGGAAATCTGGGTAAGCGTGAAAGACAATTATCCTACTTCAGGATTCCAAAAGTGAGGAGAAATGATGGTAGAGAGAAGCGAGAGCTGAAGGGACAACAACAGCTAAAGTGCTTAGCCGTGCAGATTTCAAGATTGAATATATGGGGAATTATCCCGTTTGCTCACTGCATTTCATCAACAGTAAGGCATTATTGGTGTTTTTTCTTAATTCCTTTGGTATCTAAAAAGTTTCAGAAGTGATAAATCTGGCTGTAAAATTTTAAAATCGCCCCTGGGTTCTGAAGGGGGTTTTTACATGCAAAAAGAAAACGCTTCTGAAGCAAAATTTATCATAAAAAAAATTGCAAACCATACGTGGGTTTTGAATTACATTATACTCAGATGCAAGCCAAGGAATGGCATAATTGTTAACTATTAATTGGACATAATCAACCTCAGCAAATTGACAATATCCTATTGAAAGGGAGTGGGTGTTTAAGCTGTCAAGACATTTTATTATTTGCCAAAATATACATCTCAATAGCGTAATGATAGAAAACGTACTTTTCCACACACCACTGGTGAATCTGGAGATATTTTACAGCAGGGGTTCCCAACCTTTTTCATCTCGTTTACCCCTGGCAACTTTAATAGCACATAACAATGTTATTTCACTTATTTATGAACAACTAATGATGAATAGATACCGGTATACCAGAACCAAACGCAGTCAGTCAATGAGAAAAAATATGTACAGAATCAACAAATTTACCCCCTGGGTAGGCAAAATTTACCCCAGGTTGGGAACCCTAGTCTATGGCATTTTCTGTTTTTATTTCAGATTTCTAGCATTTGTAATAATTTGATTTAGACCCTTGCAACCCCGTCTTCTAGTGCCCAAATGCAGATAGCGTTCATGGTTTTGTTCTCTTGCATAATAACATTAATCAATAGAAAACATAGAAAATAGGTGCAGGAGGAGGCCATCCGGCCTTTTGAGCCAGCAGCGCCATTCATTGTGATCATGGCTGATCGTCCCCAATCAATAACCGTGCCTGCCTTCTCCCCATATCCCTTGATTCCACCAGCCCCTGGAGCTCTATCTAACTCTTTCTTAAATCCATCCAGTGACCTCTGTGGCAGGGAATTCCACAAATTCACAACTCTCTGGGTGAAAAAGTTTTTTCTCACCTCAGTCTTAAATGGCCTCCCCTTTATTCTAAGACTGTGGCCCCTGGTTCTGGACTCGCCCAACATTGGGAACAATTTTCCTGCATCTAGCTTGTCCAGTCCTTTTATAATTTTATATGTTTCTATCAGATCCGTTTCGATCGATAAGTTTCTATAATCTGAGAACAATCAGCAGTCTGTTTCCAAAGGGATCATTAACCTGATGATGAATCTTTTGGCCAGGTGAATGCAGGAAGGATATTAATATTAACGTGACAGACAGATTGCAATGTTGCTGTAGTCCACAAGCACAGCGACAGGTGATTTACAGCAGCTGGGAGTAGTTCAGAGATAGAGCATAGAAACAGGCCCTTCGGCCCACCCAGAGAGCATAGAAACAGGCCCTTCGGCCCACCCAGTCCGTGCCAACCAGTGATCCCCGTGCACTAACACTATCCTACACACACAAGGGACAATTTACATTTGTACCAAGCCAATTAACCTGCAAACCTGCACGTCTTTGGAGTGTGGGAGGAAACCGGAGTCATGTTAAACTTTGCCTTCAGACAGAGTTGCAAGATTTGCTCCAATGTTCACAGATCATCTGATCAGCATGAAGATCAAGCACAATGCAGATGCTGGAGAAGAGGAACAGGGATGTGGTGCGAGTTGTTTAAAGACAATCTGGTCAGATTCAGGACCACCACTTTCCAGTAAGGAGGAAGGATGAGGAGGAAGCAAGACTTTAGAGGTTTAAAATTTGGTCAAAAAGAACATATGTAAGGTTTAGGAAGAAAGTAGAAAACCTTTGAAGAATATAACGCAAGCAGAAAAGAACTCAAGCAGGAATTAGAAGGGCCTCAAATGTCATTGACAAGTCAGATTAAGGAAAACACAAGACCTGTTATACACACATTAAAAGCAAAAGGGGAACTAAATATTAATTTATTCATAAAAAATTTGCAAATATATTGCACAGTTCATATGTCACATTGTCGTTCCACCTACATCTATAAATTATTTTTTCCCAAGTGACTTTAAAGTCCCTTTTGGAGACTCTGATTGGTTCTGTTTTCACTACTTCTGCATGCAGCAGGTTACTGAACATCATTGTTTGTGTAAAATAATTATTCCTTACACACTACTTTCATATTTTGCACAAAATGTTTAGTATCTCCCTGGTTCCTCAACAGAGCAACATAGAAAATAGGTGCAGGGGCAGGCCATTCGGCCCTTCGAGCCAGCACCACCATTCAATATAATCATGGCTGATCATCCTGAATCAATACGCCATTCCTGCTTTCTCCTCATATGCCTTGATTCCATTAGCCCTAAGAGCTATATAGAAACATAGAAAATAGGTGCAGGAGTAGGCCATTCGGCCCTTCGAGCCTGCGCCGCCATTCAATATGATCATGGCTGATCATCCAACTCAGTATCCTGTACCTGCCTTCTCTCCATACCCCCTGATCCCTTTAGCCACAAGGGCCACATCTAACTCCCTCTTAAATATAGCCAATGAACTGGCCTCAATTACCTTCTGTGGCAGAGAGTTCCAGAGACTCACCACTCTCTGTGTGAAAAATGAGTGACCAAAAGACATTACCAACATCGGGAACAATCTTCCTGCATCTAGCCTGTCCAACCCCCTAAGGTATATCCAACTCAACCATTCATTTGTGGGAACATCTTTCTTTCTCAACAACTCTGACAGGTGAAGAAGGATCTCGACCGGAAACGCCACCTATCCATGTTCTCCAGGGATGCTGCCTGATCTGCTCAGTGACTCTAGCCACTTTGTGTCCTTCCTTGGTAGACTGGCATCTGCAGTGCCTTGTTTCTACACTTCTAAACTCTGACAGGTGACTAGCAGCTCACAATCACATTTGCTTCTTAAACCTCCATTTTACTTTGCAAATTTACAGTACAATTTGAAGTGAGACAAACGTTCAGTTTTGAGTTTATTTTATTGTCACATAGGTACAGTGAAAAGCTTTTGTTGCGTATTAACCAGTCAGCGAAAAGGATTACAATCGAGGCATCCACAGTGTACAGATGCCGTACATGATGATAGGAATAATGTGAAAAATGTTTAGTGTCAGATAAAGTCCAGTAGAGCCCAATCAAAGATAGTCCGAAGGTCTCCAATGAAGTAGATAGTGGCTCAGCAATGCTCTCTAGATGTTGGTAGGATGTTTCAGTTGTAAACTAAACCCACGGTTATGCTTCATTCTCTCTGCATCCACCTCAGCATCTCCTATTCATGCAGTGGCAATTGAGCAAGCAACATGTATGTTATGTTATGGGAAATTATGCAATAGAACAGGTGAATCTTCCAGTAACCAGAGTGGCTCCACAGCCCAGCAACAACACAGAATACCTCTTGTATCAGCACGGTGACAAATAAAACCAAGATCAAAATAATCCACACTTCCGGTTGGCGCAACGATGTGAGTGGAATCGCGCCATTACAGCTCCGCAAAAATCTGAATTTAAAACGGGGGTAAAAGGGTCAAACAAACGCACTTACCACAGGAGATCGATTGAGAACGGCTCCGGTAGCGTTTAAAAGGTGCGTGACGTCATCAGGCGCGCGATTTTAAGAAGAAATTATGACCCAGCGCTCCCCTCCCCCCACCACTGGAAAAAAAATCTACGAGAAGGGAAACTGGCCTCAGCTCGGGTGCAGCTTCTGCTTCTCAAGAAGATGTCTCACAGAGGAAAGCTGAAATGGAGGAACTCAAAACTACCATTCTAGGTGAGATAAAGAAGCAGAGGAAGGAGTATATGGAGGAGATAAAGAGCAGAGGAAGGAGTATGGAGATAAAAGTTTAAAAGCGGATATGCTGGTGTCTCACGAGAAAAATAAAGAAGACTTAATAAAACAAGTTATAACGACGGTAAAAAGTATGATGGATGAGTGGAAGGAAAAGGCTAATGCCGAGTTACAAACTCAAATTGAGGAGGTAAAGGATATAGCTGCTGGGATGGAAAGAAAGCTGGATGACAAGATAGATCCTACTATAATTTCGCTAGACCAACAAGGCGAAGCAATTAAAGAGCTAACTAAGATTGCTGAAGTGAATACTAAGGAGACCGAAAAACTCAGTGCCGAGAACAAACGCCTTGTAGCGTGTGTCTTGGAATAAAGCACGGAGTCGTGTTTAGAGAGAGACACTTTTTATTCTGATCCTCCCGGTTGTAGGGAAGACCAAACGAGAGAAAGATGGCACCCAAACCCCAGCCTTTAAAGCCTCCGGCTAAGGGCCGCCTCCGGACTGAACCACTCCTGTGCTGAGGGGTTCGACACTAAGGTGGCACGACCCTTGGGAGCCGCCACAGGACCCCCCCCCAGAACCAGAGGCACGAAACGCACCGGCGGGCGAACGACCCGGCCGGCCCGTGTGCGGAAGTTAGCCGCTCGTGGGGCTTGCGGAGGCATAGGTGGAGGGACAGGATGAGGGACCGGCAGGAGGACAGGTGGAGTGACAGGCGGAGGGAGCCGTGAAGGGGGGCGCCCTCGGGGCCGAGGTTGGGCAACCAGCACCGGCTGGTCAATGTCCAGGTGTGCCGGCTTCAACCGGTCGATCGACACTGCCTCCGGCCGGCCCCCCATGTCCAGGACAAAAGTCGACTGCCCGTGTTCCAGCACTCGGAACGGACCCTCGTACGGCCTCTGGAGTGGAGTCCGGTGGGCATCACGGCGCAGGAAGACGTACGGGCAGTCCCTGAGGGCTGATGGCACGTGTGGGCGAAATGTCCCATGGCGGGACGTCGGGACGGGTGCGAGCCTGCCAACTTGCTCGCGAAGGCGCTGTAGGGTGGATGAGGGCGTTCCCTGCTGCCCCGGCGCCGACGGCACGAACTCCCCGGGCACCGTGAGTGGCGACCCGTAAACGAGCTCCGCCGATGATGAGCCCAAGTCCTCTTTGGGAGCAGTCCGGATGCCCAGCATGACCCACGGCAACTCGTCCATCCAGTCCGGGCCGGAGAGTCGTGCCTTCAGCGCTGCCTTCAGCTGCCGGTGGAATCTCTCCACCAGACCGTTAGCTTGCGGGTGGTAAGCCGTGGTGTGGTGTAGCCGCACCCCCAGCAAGTGAGCCATGGCTGACCACAGCTCGGAGGTGAACTGTGGCCCCCGGTCTGAGGAGATGTGCGCCGGCACCCCGAAGCGAGCAATCCAGTGCGCGGACAACGCACGAGCACACGTAGCCGTTGAGGTATCGGTCAACGGAATGGCCTCCGGCCACCGCGTGAAGCGGTCCACCATTGTAAGCAGGTGGGTGATGCCCCGGGACGGCGGGAGAGGCCCTACAATGTCTATGTGGAGATGGTCGAACCGCCGGTGAGGTAGACCAAACTCCTGGAGCGGCGCACGGACATGGCGCTGGATTTTTGCCGTCTGGCACGGAATGCAGGTGCGAGCCCAATGGCCAACCTGCTTGCGCAGACCGTGCCACATGAAACGAGCAGCCACTAGTGCCGTTGTCGCCCGGATTGATGGGTGAGCCAGTCCGTGGATCACCTCGAACACCCTCCGGCGCCAGGTGGCAGGGACGATGGGGCGCGGCTGACCGGACGACACATCGCACAGGATTGTTTCTCCCCCAGGACCGAGAGGGACATCCTCAAGGCGGAGGCCGGAGATGGCAGTCCGGTAGGCGGGCACCTCATCGTCCGTGAGCTGTGCCGCCGCCAGAGCAGAATAGTCCATTCCGGGCGCCACCTCGAACACGGCGTTGATAGCGGGCCGGGACAATGCGTCGGCCACCCGGTTGTCTTTCCCCTTGATGTAGCAGATAGATGTAGTGTACTCCGATATATAGGCCAATTGCCGCTGCTGACGTGCGGACCAGGGATCGGAAACTTTCTGCAGGGCGAAAGTGAGCGGCTTATGGTCGGTGTAGGCGGTGAACGGGCGGCCCTCCAGGAAGTAACGAAAATGGCGCACAGCCAGGTACAGAGCCAGGAGCTCACGATCGAACGCGCTGTACCTGGTCTGCGCACGGTTGAGGTGCCGACTGAAGAAGGCCAGGGGCCGCCAACCTCCGCCCGTCAGCTGCTCCAGCACAGCACCAACCGCCGACTCCGAGGCGTCCACCGTGAGAGCAGTCCTGGGCATCTCCCCGCGGGTGTACCAGCAGTACGGCCCGAGCAAGGGCCTCCTTCGCGCCGTCAAAAGCTGCCTCCGCCTCGTGGGTCCACTCAACGCTCTTGTGCTGCCCACCCGCCAGAAGTTGATACAGGGGCCGCATGATGTGGGCCGCGGATGGCACGAAACGATGATAAAACGCCACCATGCCGACAAATTCCTGCAGGCCACGCACCGTGCGTGGGCGGGGAAACCGGCGGATGGCGTCGACCCTGTCAGGCAGGGGAACCGCGCCTTGCGCAGTCACGCGGTGGCCGAGGAAGTCAATTTCATTCACCCCAAAACGGCACTTGTCCAGGTTGATGGCCAAACCATGCTCGCTGAGCCGCTGACAGAGCTGTCGAAGGTGAGCACAGTGTTCCTGTTGCGAGCGGCTGGCCACCAGGATGTCGTCCAGGTACACGAACACGAAATCGAGGCCGCGACAAACCCCGTCCATGAGGCGCTGAAAGGCCTGTGCTGCGTTTTTGAGGCCGAACGGCATCCGAGTAAACTCGAAAAGCCCGAATGGCGTGATGATCGCCGTCTTCGGCACGTCATCCGGGTGAACTGGGATCTGATTATAACCCCGTACCAAATCCACTTTGGAAAAAATCGTGGCCCCAGCCAAATGGGCCGTGAAGTCCTGGATGTGGGGTACGGGGTATCGATCCGCTGTTGTTGCCGCGTTCAACCGTCGGTAATCCCCACATGGCCGCCAGCCCCCGCTTGACTTGGGGACCATGTGGAGTGGGGACGCCCAAGGGCTGCTTGAAGGGCGGACGATCCCCAAGGCCTCCATCGTGCGGAATTCCCGCCGTGCCAGACGCAGTTTATCTGGTGGCAGTCGCCGTGCTCGTGCATGGAGTGGTGGGCCGGTAGTCAGGATATAATGCAACACTCCGTGGCTGGGGTTTGCTGATTGAAACTGCGGAGTGAGAATGTCCGGGAACGCAGCCAAGATACGTGCAAATCGGGAGTCCACGGACGCCAGTGGCCGTCCCACCGGTTGATCCACACGCAACGTGATCGGCTCCATCGTAGTGGCGTTGATCAAACGCTGACGTCCGACGTCCACCATGAGGGAATGCGCCCGGAGGAAATCGGCCCCGAGCAATGGTTGGGAGACGTCGGCAATGGTGAAGCTCCATGAGAAATGGCAGGAGCCGAGCACGATGGGAACCATCCGCAGTCCATATGTGCGGATGGGGCTGCCGTTCGCCGCGGTGAGGACGGGCCCCCGCTTACCGGAACGAATGTCGGCCAGTGAAGGGGGCAGGACGCTGAGCTCCGCTCCTGTATCCACGAGGAAGCGGGTCCCGGAGCGCCGATCCCAGGCAAAAAGGCGATGAATTTGGCCGGCCGCCGCGGGGACTATTGGCAGCCGGCCCAGGCGTTTCCCGGGAATGTGCATGGCTGGCGGCATTGTTGTGCTGCAGCACCCCAGCGTTGATGGTAGTAGCACCAACGTCTCCTGTTGGAGTCACTTGGAGCTTGCCTGCTCCTGCTGGTGGTGCCTGCAGCTTGCTGGCGCTGGGCTGCAGGTGCAGTACCCCTCACTGCCGCTGGGGGCGATCGTACGGGCCGTCGGGCTGGAGCTGTCACTCCTTCCACATCTCCCCCGCCCCACCGGGGGAATTCGGGAGCTGCTGGGGTGACATCATCAGCGTACCTGCTGACGGCGAGCGCGTTGACGTCATCAGGGCGCGTCGACCTCAGCGCGACCCCATCTCTGCTGACGCCCAGCGCGCTGACGTCATCAGGGCGCGCCATCCACAGGGCGTCGGCGCGCCTTCCGAGGGCCCGAAGGTCGGCAAACGAGACGTCGGTGAGCTGCAGACGAATGTAGGCCGGCAGCAGATGCAGGTATGTATACTCAAACATCAGGCACGGCGTGTGCCTGTCTAGTAGAGCCACCATCTCCTTTAGGAGGGAAGATGGCCGCCGGTCGCCTAGGCCCCCCATATGCAGGAGCCTACCAGCACGCTCCATCCTACTCAGTCCGTAAATCTGGAGCAGGAGCTCTTTCAGGCCGAGGTATTTATCATTGTCCGGGGGGTCTGCGAGGAAGTCCGTGACCTCTTCAGCCGCATCCTGGTCGAGGGCTCCCACCAGGTAGTAGAAACGGGTGGCATCGACCGTGATGCCCCGCAGGTTGAACTGGGCCTCCGCCTGCTGGAACCAGATGAGCGGCCGGGTGGTCCAGAACTTGGGCAGTTTAACGGAGACCGCGTCCAGAGACAGGGCCAGGCCGGCCTGTGAGGAGGTAGGGCTTTCTCTTCTCTCCATCATGACGCCAATGGAGCGTCGGGGTCACCAATGTAGCGTGTGTCTTGGAATAAAGCACGGAGTCGTGTTTAGAGAGAGACACTTTTTATTCTGATCCTCCCGGTTGTAGGGAAGACCAAACGAGAGAAAGATGGCACCCAAACCCCAGCCTTAAAAGCCTCCGGCTAAGGGCCGCCTCCGGACTGAACCACTCCTGTGCCGAGGGGTTCGACACTAAGGTGGCACGACCCTTGGGAGCCGCCACAGCCTCTTAGAATTATTACGTAAAACAAACGAGAAATGTATTGATCTGGAGGGACGCCAACGCCGTAAAAATTTGCGTATAGTTGGTCTCAGCGAAGGTCGTGAGGGGAGTCAAGATCCTCGAAAATTTGTTGCAAAACTTTTAATGGATATTCTGAATTTGGATCATGAACCCCTGTTGAGCCGTGCACATAGGGCTCTAAGACGGGGCCCTGGGATAGGTTCATCGCCCAGACAAATGATTGTAAAAGTGGCCTTTGACCATGTCTTCGAAGAAATGATGAAGATAATAATAAAAAAGAGAAACCTGAAATACGAGGGAGACAACATCAGTATTTTTAGAGACTATCCCAGCAGAAGTGGCCAAGAAAAGATCACTATTTAAAGAAACAAAAGGTATCCTGAGGAATTTACAGAATACTAAGGATCTGAGATATGGCTTGATGTACCCAGCAACACTGAGAGTAACTTATGATAACAAGGAATATCGTTTCGTTAAGCATACTGAAGCATTGAAATTCGCCCGAGGCATACAGCAGAAGCCAGAAGATGAAGAGAGAGAAGACGCGGAGGAAGAACCCGAGGGAGAAGGAGAGGACTGAACTTTTATCATCGACCTGTGGTTATGAAATACTCACTTAGAAGGAAGTGGAATAATGGACATTTAGTTGTAGTTCTGTATTAATTATTAGAAAATATTTAATTATTCCATGATAATAGTATTACATATTATAGTATTAAATACAATTGATATTAGTAATTAGCAAATAGTAATATGAATAATAGAAATAATTACTAAGTACTGTATATAAAGTTAGTACCCCACCCCAATATATATAGCATTTGAGATAGGAGCTGGTATAATTAACATCTTTTTTTTTTATTAAAAAAAGGAAGTCTTTAGATTAATGGCCACGTTAGTGTGGCTTTCACCTTCACATACTACACACTATACAAGTGTAGTTTCTTTTTTTTCTGAGCACCCTATTAACACCCTTTACTTTTTTAAAATTATTGATATTTCTTATTGTTTTTGTTTTTTATTGATCTTATATTATATATTATTTGAATGTAGATGTGAAGGATATTGTGTATTTAGTTTAAGAAGACATAGATGCGGATTAAGGTGGATAGAAATTCTCATTGGATTGATGTCCGGGTGCAACGGGGAGCTGGGGGAGTCAAGAAGGCTACTCCAAAAAAAGCCACCCTAATAGTAAAATGCATGATATAAAGGTGAAGACTGGGGGTGATGGAGTAACCTTCTGCAGTTGGAATGTAAAAGGAATTAATGAACCAATTAAAAGGGGAAAGGTGTTAGCTCAGTTGAACAGATTGAAGACAGATGTCATTTTCCTTCAAGAGACTCATCTTAAAAAAGATGCTCAACATAGATTAACAGCTAAATGGATTTCTAAGGTGTATCATTCTACATTTATTCATAAATCTAGAGGAGTTGCAATAATTATTCGCAAAGGTATACCTTTCATACAAAGTTCTATTATAGAGGATAAAGAAGGCAGATATGTAATAATTACAGGGGAATTATATTCAAAAAAGGTAATTTTAATGAATATATATGCCCCTAATTTTGATAATCCATTATTTTTTAAGAAAATATTTAATAATATTCCTATATCCACTCAACACAATTTAATAATTGGAGGTGATTTAAATTGTACTTTAGATAACTATCTAGATAGATCATCTGCAAAAAGGAAAGCTGCCTCGAAATCAAGTAAATTCATAAATGCTTTTATCAATACATCTAATATTAAAGACATCTGGCGGTTAGATAATCCATCCGGACGAGAATATTCTTTTTTCTCGCCCGTACATGGAACCTATTCGAGGATAGATTATTTTTTAATAGATTCTAAATTACTTCCTTTTACGTATGATGCAAAATATCATAATATTATCATCTCGGATCATGCGCCATTAACATTTAAGATAAAATTAAAAGATATATCTAATAAAACTACTACCTGGAGATTTAACCCTCAGATATTAAAGGACAATGACTGTTGTAAATATGTGATGGATCAGATTAAATTATTTTTTGAAACTAATGATAATCCTGAAACTTCTCCATCACTATTTTGGGACACATTTAAGGCATTCATGCGTGGCGCAATAATATCCGCACAAGCACATCTCAATAAAGAAAATCGAAAAATAGAACAAAATTTAGAAAATGAGATAAAACGTCTAGATAATGAAAATATAAAACAGCCTTCCAAAGAGTTAAGTAATAAAATTGCATCAGTAAAATATAGATTAAATAAAATATATTCTAATCAAGTGATTAAACTTTTTCAACAAACTAAGCAAGTGTATTTTGAATTTGGAGATAAGCCACAAAAATTACTAGCACGACAGCTTAGAAAATTAGAAGATGAGAAGATGATACACGGAATTAGATCTGAGTATGGAAATATATTAATTACTCCAAAAGATATTAATGATAGATTTTTACAATATTATAAAAATCTTTATTCGTCAAAACTAACAGGACAAACAGATAGTATGGAAATATTTTTACAAGAATGTCAAATCAATAGCTTAGATCAGGAAGGTAGAGAATTGTTAAATGCTGAAATAACAGTAAAAGACATTATAGAATCAATTAGTTCGCTAAAGAACGGAAAAGCAGCGGGCCCAGATGGCCTGAGTGCAGAATTTTATAAAAAATTTCAAGATCTGATTTCTCCAAGATTACAAATAATGTATAGATATGCATATGACCAAGGAAAATTACCAGAATCTCTAAATGAATCCACAATTACACTCATCCCTAAAGTAGATAAGGATTTGGAAGATCCTGGATCATATAGAGCGATTGCCCTTTTAAATACAGACCAAAAAATATTAACTAAGGTCTTATCTAGGAGATTAAGTTTAGTGATCTCTAAATTAATACATTATGATCAAACAGGTTTTATCCCAAAACGTTACTCATCCCATAATCTCAGACGTTTGTTTAATATTATATATTCAAAAAGAATACGAGATACGGAACTAGCGGTTATATCACTAGATGCAGAAAAAGCGTTTGATCAGGTGGAATGGATGTATTTATTTAATATAATGGAAAAGTTTCAATTGGGGGATAGATTTTGTAAATGGGTAAGAATTTTATACTCGAATCCTATGGCAAGAATTTTGACTAACCAAATTTTATCAGCCAAATTCAAACTCTCTAGGGGATGCAGACAGGGATGTCCGTTATCACCCTTATTGTTCGCATTGGTGATAGAACCACTGGCAGAAAAAATTAGATCTGAACCTGAAATATATGGCTATAATACTGATACAACAATTAATAAAATTTCTTTATATGCAGATGATGTTTTGATTTATATTACAAAACCAGGAAATTAGTATTCCCAACCTGCTAAACATTATAACTAAGTTTGGTGCATTTTCTGGGTATAGGATTAATTGGGATAAAAGCGAGATTATGCCAATAACAGGAATAAATCTAAATACATTACAACAATACCCATTAAAAGTAGTTACAGACAAACTTAAATATTTAGGGATTAACGTAACTAAAACTCATAACTCATTAATAAAATCCAACTATCCTCAACTATTAGATAAACTTAGAAAAAATATTTTATATTGGAAAACACTTCCTATATCCATGATTGGTAGAATAAGTGCCATAAAGATGGTATTTCTACCACAGTTGTTATATTTGTTTCAGGCTATTCCTTTTTTTCTTCCGAAAACTTTTTTTTTAAAAATTGATAATATTGTCAATAGTTTTATTTGGGATTATAAAAATCACAGAATAAATAAAAAACATCTATGCAAAGCTAAGATAAATGGAGGATTAGCACTTCCAAACTTTTTATATTATTTTTGGGCTGTTCAGATTAAGAATATGAATTTCTGGTGGGTAAATATGGATCATGAACCGACATGGTTAAATATAGAAAAGGAAGACTGTCTACCTTTCAATGTAGGTTCGATAATTTTTGCACCAACGGAAGTACAAAAAAAATATTATAAAGACAACCTAATAATATATAATAATAGACGTATTTGGAAACAAATAGTTAAGACTCTACATTTGGATAATCTCTCATTTAGATTACCAATTATGAATAATCCATCGTTTAAACCTGCTATATTAGATGGGGGGTTTAAACAATGGGATGATTTAGGAATTACAAGGATAGAACACCTTTATAGAAAAGGAAAATTTCTTTTATTCCAGGAGTTACAAGATATTTATGGATTGTCTCCACAACATTTGTTTAGGTATTTACAAATTAGAGATTATATTAAATCCAATACACAAGATTATAAAAATAAAGAAGCAGGATTGTTAGACGAACTGTTTAATTTATATCCAAATACAGAAAAATTAATAGCCTATATATATAACATCATTTTGGATAAGGAGAATCCAATAACGGAAATATATCGTCAAGCATGGGAAAATGAAATGGGATTGGCTATAACAAAAGAAAACTGGGAAGAAAGTCTACAACGAATACACCGGTGTTCATTAAACGCCAGACATATACTGATACAATTTAAAGTATTATATAGGTTACATTATTCGAAAACTAAATTAAATAGTATTTTTCCGAATCTCTCCGCTATTTGTGATAAGTGCAAGAAAGCAGAGGCAAATTTAATACATAGTTTCGTTACATGTCCTAAATTGAATTATTACTGGACAGAAATTTTTAAAGTTATTTCTGAAGTCGTCAAAGTTAAATTGGACCCTAACCCAAAGCTAATAATATTTGGAATTCCGGATTTACATCTATCACTTACAGTAAATCAAAGAAATTTCTTTGATTACTGTTTGATAATTGGGAAAAAAATCATATTGAAATTTTGGAAGGGAACATTATCCCCCACAACCAAAATGTGGGCAACAGAGATGATGGAGACGTTACATCTGGAAAGAATTAGATTTGTCCTATTGGACAAGTATAATTCTTTTGAACAGATATGGTCTCCATATATACAGTATTTAGAGAAGTAGCTGTTCTTGGCAACACAGCTCGGCGTGCACCCTGCGGGATTTGGTGAGAATAATTCATTTTTATATTGGAATTAACATATATGTCTTTATTGATACTATCACTTGTAGTAGTGTTATTAATAATACATATTGTGGTTTCTCAATTTTTTTTTTTTTTTTTTTTCTTTTTTCGTTTCTCTTTTCTTTCTTATATATAATCAAATTATTATTTAATCACTCTCTTAATGATTTATAACTGTTCTATTCTTTCTCTATCATTATTTCTAAAAAAAATAGTAGATAAGTATTACTAGTGTTTTACTTAATGCAAATTGAATTAATTTGATATAAAGTTGTTTGAAGCATTGTAATTGATTACCTTTAATAAAAAAATATATTAAAAAAAAAAATAATCCACACGGGCATCCATGGCTGCACATGGTCACAAGGTGTTGCAGATCTCATTCAATTCCACGTATCTGGAGAAGCAGAGCTCCACTGTTGTAGACATACAACAAATGTTGCCCGAAGCTCTTGTTGAGTGCTCCATCCCGACCAGTGCCTTCTCCCTGTCCAGTTACAGTTTGAGCTCAACAGGGTGGGAATAATGGAATATTTAGACATTTAGGATTTACAGAGTATTTACATCTCATTGAAACACTTAACTATATAGTTCTGTCCAATCAACTCAACACAAACGTGCTGGAATAATTCAGCAGGTATGGCAGCACCTCTGGAAGACATGGATAGATTACATTTCAGGTTGATACCTATCCTTCATAAGACATGACCTATCCTTATCCTCCAGAGATGCTGTCCTACCCATTAAGTTACATCAGCACTTTTGCACACCAACATCTGCAGTTCCTTGTATCTTCAACTCAAGCCACATAATGCAAATTGTTGGAAATGCGACGGTTCCACATGTGTAGTGGGAGTTTCTTGAAGCTGGAAACCACAAGTTGTGCCCGCTTGTGGTTGACTCGTATCGTTAATAGACAATAGACAATAGGTGCAGGAGTAGGCCATTCGGCCCTTTGAGCCAGCACCGCCATTCAATGTGATCATGACTGATCATCCACAATCAGTACCCCGTTCCTGCCTTTTCCCCATATCCCCTGACCGCTATCTTTAAGAGCCCTATCTTGAAAGTATCCAGAGAACCTGCCTCCACCGCCCTCTGAGGTAGAGAATTCCACACACTCACAACTCTCTGTGAGAAAAAGTGTTTCCTCGTCTCCGTTCTAAGTGGCTTACCCCTTATTCTTAAACTGTGGCCCCTGGTTCTGGACTCCCCCAACATCGTGAACATGTTTCATGCCTCCAGTGTGTCCAAGCCCTTAACAATCGTAACTGTTATGGTCAGCACAGTGGCGCAGCGGTAGAGTTGCTGCTTTGCAGCATTTACAGCGCCAGAGACCCGGGTTCGATCCCGACTACAGGTGCTGTCTGTATGGAGTTTGTACCTGTAACTTGACCTGCATGGGTTTTCTCCAAGATCTGCAGTTTCCTTCCACACTCCAAATACCTACAGGTTTGTATGTTAATTGGCTTAGAATAAAATGTAAAATAGTAAGATTAAACGAGAACTTACCAGTTTGAAGTTTGATCCTTATTTTATGAGGAGGAACGTTGAGGGACTACGTGAAGAACCCGCTTACGACGCATGCGTGTCATTCTTCAAAGCAGCGGTGTGGAATCACAGATAACTATAATGACTAAACATAGTAAGATTAGACAACAGATACCAGTTCAGACTATGATCAAGGGTGGGAGCGGAGGGCACGTAGTCCCTCAACGTTCCTCCTCATAAAATAAGGATCAAACTTCAAACTGGTAAGTTCTCGTTTAATCTTACTATTTTACTTCGGAGTCACGTGAGTGACTACGTGAAGATTTTAAAGCTCTGTGATTTCATGCCGTGGAACGAGTCCATGCATCACATCTGCCTTGATTTTTGGGGAGAGTAGAGTTAACAACATTAGACATCAATACGATATTGAAATCCAACAGTAAAATTATGAACACCAATTATTGCCCCTATTTATGGGTCTATTATATTACAGAACTTAAATTTGTTTCTGTAAATGTTTCAGGTTCAATGACTGGTTTGTTATAAAGTCGTTGGAAAATTCCTCCGTTGGCCATCCTGCTGTCTAGAGGATTTGGTCCATTGGTACGTCCAACTTCATAGCTGCTAATGTAGCTGCAGCCCTGGTGGAGTGAGATTTGAAATGCTAGTTCCCACTCCAGCCTATTTAGGACTTGTTTTAGCCATCCAGAGATGGTCTGGACTGTCACTGTTTTAAATGGCTGTTAGTAGCTGATTAAAGTGACATTCCTCCCCTCTGATGATCTTAGTATACGTCAAGTATGATAGTAAGTGTGTTATAATACAGAGACGACCATCTGTAGGGAAGACCCTGAATTCTGTTTTTTAGGCCTGCTGACCCCTGTCTGTTCTGTATGACTATTACACTGATGTAAACCATAAATTCCAGATGAATTAATCATGTTGTCCAACCTTGTTTTCTGTGGTGACTGGACCCTTGTGGCGTGACCAGGACCATCAGCATGGCTGTTTTCATAGTCAGTTCCCGTAGGAACAGAGCTGTAGCTGGAGACCAGTTTCTTAACATGGTCAGTACAATGCTCACATCCCATATTTGGGAGTACCTGTTTCTTGGGGCTAATTTTAAAAATGCCCCTCATGAGTTTGTTTACCAGGGTTTGTCCCAACAGAATGCCGCTCTGTACCTTCATTCCAGCATCTGCAGTTCCCTTTTGAACACCTTCAATAGGTATATTGACAGAGCACCTCTGGCGCAGTTGATGGCACTATGACTGAGCCTCTCATCGTAATGGAGGCTTGCCAGGAATTCCAGAACAGACGGGATGTTCATAGATCTGTGGGTGATGATTGTTGTTGTGACAGTACTTCCCATTACTAGATGATACCAAGTACTGATGTTTAGGTGGGCTTTCTGTGACCCGCTGAAATAATTCCGCATTCGGTCCGTCAGTCCCAGGTGTAGAAGAGGTGCTTCCAACTCTAAATAAATAGGTTAATATATAATAGTGACGGGTAACTCCCCTTGTTGCGGGAAGACCCAGTAAGTTAGGTCTATGATGGATGGTGATGTATGGTTCTGACCCATGTTGATATCACCAGTACCTCTGGTTGCGTAGGGCAATCAGGTATTATCAAAATTCGAGACGTGAAGTCTATAGTTTCTTCCTAAATAACCGACTGATGAGGCAAAAGGGAGGGATGCATAAATGATCCCCCAATCAGCGAAGGTACATCTGAACCACTGCCCCAGGTTCTGGCTCCCAAGAACATAATTTGATAACTGGTAAGAGCATGGATGTGAATAGGTCGTTATCTGGTGTTCCATACCAGCTGTTCCAGCAATACATATTTTATCCAACATCCATACAGAGTTTTTAGACTTAGCGTGACCTGTTGTCTGCCACTAAATTCAGTTTTCCTGGTAGTTGGAAGCTGATATCCAATCTCTATCTGGATATGCTATTAATCCAGATTAATAGAGACAGTGACTCTAAGACTATTGCCTGCATCACAGAGTGGAGGTACCCGGTGAACTCACCGCGGCGGATGCCAGCCCGTGTCCATTGTGTGCTGCTAGTATTACTTGTATGGCTGCAGGCAACAACATCTCGTTCAGACCGAAAGGTCTGATTGACAAGAAGGATTCAATTCAATTCAATTCACAAATATTGTTGGCCAGATAGTCACATGGTGTCGATATGTTTCTACCCATATGGTTGACATATGCTACCCCGGTGGTGTTGTCAATTTGTAGATTAACATACTGGTGATATAACCCAAAACAATTTGACTTAAAGCCATGACTAGCTCTCACTTCCCCAGGTATATATGCCCAACGTTAGTAGTGATGCCTCCTGAGCATTCCATCTCCCCTACAGCTGGAGATGGAATTAGTAGCATCCCAATCCAAGGCCCATCAGTATGTGGTTACATAGACGGATAACTGTGTTTGGTTGTTTCATAAGTCGGTCAGAATGACCCCCACATAATTTCTTGAGTGACGCGTGTAGCGCTCTGTACTATGATTATGTAAAGGTCCGATATCATGTGGCTGTCACACAGTCCCTAATGCCAATTATTCTACTACCAGTCTGATGGCTGGTTTAGTTCCCTGGAAGCCTCCATAAAGGCTGTACCCTTTCTTACGGCAAAGATACTGCCATGTGAAGTGTGTTAACGGTGGATCGCAGACGATCTGTTGTGTTAAATACATCTGTGGGCACCTTCAATGAGTCCTATATAGCAAGCGTATTTTAATACCATGCTTGCCATGTAGTACCCTAGGATCAATCCCTTAGTTGCACCAAAGGTTCCCATTTGTAATGAATATAAAGTACGAAGTATTCAAATTAGTCAATCTAAGATGAAGTGGCAACCACCTCTAAATTATGAGAAGGATATTTAGGACACGAATCCCTGTGATTCGTGTGGATGTTCTCCATAAGTCCTATAATATATGGGCACTGTAGTTCAGTATGCGCTTTAGTTGTTTCTTTCCCTGTAAGCATGAACATTCAGTTCGGTACATGCTGAACTGGAGGATAATGGAATGAAGAATTCTAAGGTATACCCCTGTACTTCTGAATTTTAAGTGTCGGTAGAATAATTCTATGCATACAGATAGATCTGTTATCCACTACCAACCTCCCTGGTTCCTATTAGTAGGTTAGTTACTATTTCGGCATCCTCCGTGGTCGTTGAGGTGCTGGTGTCTGATGAGGGTAGCACATTTCTCAGGAAATAGTTTTTAAGACGTTCCTTAATGTGTCCCAGAGTTCCCTCGATGTGAAGATCTTTCCCTGTTAAGATAAGATGCCTCCAAATTTTAATATTGGAGGTTGGGAGGTTCCAGGTTTTCATCTATTAGGACTTAGAACATTCTTTCGTTTCAATTCCCTGCCCTACCATGTTTAGGTTGATACTGGGAACATTCAGGTTTTGCAGTTCCCTGATGGTAAGTGTTTTCCCATAGGGTTTCCGCACCCTAAGTGTACTAGGGGTATGTTCTGCTCCCCTGTTCAAGTGGAGCCCAAACTTGACCCCCTATACTCCCCTCTGATGAGGGAGAACACTGTGCAGCCCTACAAGAGGTACTGCTGTAGGACTTACTAGCTGCCCCTCTGTGACTAGTCTCCAACAGCCGCTCCAGCTGGTCCCGATGCTCTCGGGCACCCTACCGGCTCCAATGCACATGATCACTGGCCATCGCGGCTGCTCCTGAAGCCGTTACTCCTGAGGCTGCTCCTGCTGCAGTTCCTGCAGCCGCTCCATCCGGCTCCAATGCTCACGGGCAATGGCCGTCACGGCTGCTCCTGAAGCTGCTCCTGTTCCAGCTCCTGCAGCCAGCCCAGGATTGAATCTCGGTGTTCCCCTCTGATGAGTGAGAAACTCTGTGCCGCCCCACAAGGAGTAGTGCTGTGGGGCTTATTAGTTGCCCACTGTGGCTTTGCCACTTTGGAGTATTTCCACTCTGCAGCCCCACAAGGGGTACTGCTCCTGCAGCCGGTCCAACCGGCTCCAATGCTCTCGGGCACTGGCCGCTCCCGGCTGCTCTTTTCCTGCATGCTGCAGCCGCTACAACCGACCTCGGTGCTCACGGGCACTGGCCGTCACGGCTGCTGGTCATGCTGCAGCCGCTCCAACCGACCCCGGTGCTCACGGGCACTGGTCGCTCGCAGCTGCTTGCCATCTCCTCCAGCCGCTCAAACCGACCCCCATGCACACGGGCACTGGTCGCTCGCGGCTGCTCCTCTCCCGACCGGCCGGGGCCGGCGCGGGAGCGAAGTCGGGAGCGAAATCGGGCACAGCTGTTCCCATTACGGGAGATCAGCGTGCCGTTTGCTGCTGCTGCTGCCGGCTGCCCGCAATTTTGCAGGTTCTCCCCCGCCAGCATTCTCGCTCCTTCCAGCGCCTCGGACCCATGTATAGGTCCGTGGGGCTGTAGTCCGAGTCGTCGGAAATGACTGCTCCAGAAATGCTCCACCGCTGTCGGCGTGCTCCTGGAGCTGAAGTCGGCTCCGGCTCCCGTTTTAAGGGAGATAGCAGTGCCCCAGCCGTTGCTGGCTGCCTGCAGTTCTGCAGACTCTCCCCAGCCAGTTCTCATCAGCCTTCTGTAGAAAGAAAAAAGGTAAGTAAAAGAAACGACGTTCCCTCACCTTACTGTTGCAGGTTCAACCCCTGCCGTTTGGGAGGAACGTCCTTCCTCCAGCAATGACGAGTTCGAATGCGTGTAGCGTAATGACACGCATGCGTCGTAAGCGGGTTCTTCACGTAGTCACTCACGTGACTCCGAAGTAAAATTGTCCCTAGTGAGTGTTAATGTGTGGGGATCGCTGGTCAGTGCTTCAGTGGGGCGAAGGGCCTGTTTCTGCACTGTATCTCTAAACTAAACTAAACTGGGTGATCATGGTCCATTTTGTCATGGCTGGAATCAAGAACATTTCCATAGGATTCATGCATTCAAGTGCCTTTTATGTACAATTATAACATACACAACATCACCAGCCAATTTACCAACGTACGCAGGTCACACTAAAAACATGCATTCATAGTTTATGAGCAAAAATGTGATTAATTCATCACCATTAGCCTTATTTTAGTCTTTAGAGATACAGTGTGAAAACAGGTCCTTCGGCCCACCGAGTCCACGCTGACCAGCGATCACCCCGCCATCTAGCATTATCAGACACACAAGGGACAATTTACAATTTTTATCAAAGCCAATTAACCTACAGACCTGTACGCCTTTGAAGTGTGGGAGGAAACTGGAGCTCCCAGAGAAAACCCACAAGGTCACAGGGAGAACGTGCAAACTCCGCACAGGCAACACCCATGGTCAGGATCGAACCCAAGTGTGTAGGATAGTGCTCGTGTACAGGGTGATTGCTGGTCGGCACGAACATGGTGAGTCGAATGGCCTGTGTCCATGCTGCATCTCTAATGTCTAAATGCTTTAGCTCCTCGAGCTTGTTCTTGCATTCAATTAGTTCGTGTCCGATCTATAACCTCACTTCATATACCTGCCTTCTCACTGTAACCCTTAATGCTTTTGGATAACTAGCATATACCACCTTGTGATTTAACATTAACAAGAAGCCACAAAGAACTGCAGATGCTGCAATCTTGGGCAATACACAAAATGCTGGAGTAACTCAGCGCTTCAGGCAGCATCTGTGGATGGAATTGACAGATTACATTTTTGGTTTGGACCCTTCTTCAGACTGTTTTGTTTTGTTTTAATATTAACAACTTGCATTACCTTAATTTCCACTTGCAGAAGCCACCATTGAAAATAATTTTTATTTTCCAAAGTAATGTCCTTTCACACAGGAAGAATATTATTTAGATCCAGTCTGGTATACTGTAACATAATTAACAATGTTATGGGACTGATAATTATAAATATCAAGGTGCATTAAAAATATATCTTTAAACCTTTTTTGCTGCTTGACTCCAAATGGCAGATAAATAGCTACAATTGATCACGTTTCAAAGACATCGTAATCATATATAATTATACAAATTAGAACATGTATCTCTGCATTTTTACCAGAAAAAAAATCACTTAACATTTACAATTCCATAACAATTCAAACTAATGAATGACCTCTGAGGTACTTTAATAAGACACACAGCAAGACCCATGAAAATCAACTTAATTATTTTTGTTTCGATGTTAAATCTCAGACAGAGCAGCACAGAACTTCATTACTCTGTTCCTATTGATTTCTTTATATAACATATGCAGAGGAAACTTAGGTTCACTGTTTCTTCAAATTTACAAACTAACTTCTTCATTTAAATCATGGTGAATCTCTGGAATTCTCTGCCACAGAAGGTAGTTGAGGCCAGTTCATTGGCTATATTTAAGAGGGAGTTAGATGTGGCCCTTGTGGCTAAAGGGATCAGGGAGTATGGAGAGAAGGCAGGTACAGGATACTGAGTTGGATGATCAGCCATGATCATATTGAATGGCGGTGAGGCTCGAAGGGCCGAATGGCCTACTCCTGCACCTATTTTCTATGTTTCGATGTTTCTAAAAGGCATTTTGACAGGTAAATGGATATGGAACAAATGCGGGCAGGTGGGACTAGTGGATGCAGCATCGTGGTCAGCAGGGGCAAGTTGGGCTGAAGGGCAGTTCCTTCCCATACATTTGGCCTGTTTCTATGTTGTATTACTCTACGGCTCTCTCTCTCTTCATAACAGTTCCCTCAATTGTACTGAAATGGCCACATAGATCTGCTTGGGTCCTAGTTTGAGCTTGAATAGACAGCCTGCTGAACTAGAGCTTACCAGTACCGCTGCAGCAATGCTCCTAATTTCAAATGATTTAAAAAATACTTTGCTGCAGATTGAATTACTTCTGAAATGAGCGTTGTTTCATCAAACAAATGTAGACGCCACATTTTCACTTTGATTCTGTATTTAAAGAAGTGAAAATTTCTGTGATTCAAAGTAGATGTGTTTGGGACACTTGGTCCTCAGTTTTGGGACTCTGTGAAAATGCCGAGGCATTACAGGGTCACGACAGTAAACCAGGATTATATCTGATGAAATAAAATTACTCTTGAAAAAACCTCATGACAAATTAAGGTATTTCTTCATAGGTGTACTCCTGAAGGTTTAACCTGTTGGCCAACATTTTATGTGGTTGGTGGTGACTAAGAAAGCAGAACAATATCAATAGAAAGATCAGGGGACAGGGAGGTGACCATTTGAATTATATAAAAGAATATTAAGAGGTTATTTATTCCATGCTTCAATGTGGAAACCAACAGTTGTATATTCTGAAGGACATTTGGGATCTTAACCTGAAACTTCACCTGTTCCTTTTCTCCAGAGATGCTGTCTGACGCATTGAGTTACTCCAGCTTGTTGTGTCTATATTTGGATATTACACAATAGAAATGGAGGAGTAAACTTCATTAAACATTTCTGGACTGATATTTTTGAAATAACTTCAGAAGTTATTAATACAAAACTGGACCCAGACACAAAATTAATAATACTTGGAATATCAGAACAAAGCTTAACACTCACAACAAACCAAAGAAATTTCCTCAACTACAGTATAATAACCGGGAAAAAATTAATATTAAAATTTTGGAAAGGCCCTACAACCCCCACAATTAAAATGTGGATTACGGAAATGTCGGAGACCCTATACTTAGAAAGAATTAGACTTGTCTTAATGGACAAACAAGATCTTTTCCATAAAATTTGGGCTCCATTCATTAACTATCTGAAGGGATAGATTGGCACAGCACGAGGACCCAACTGAAACTTGAACTCAGGACCAGATGAAAATCTATACTTCATAACCTACAAACCTATCTCCATTGACGTATTACAGGTAACCCATTCCACCTTCCTTGTTTTTCTTTTGTGTTTTTTTATTTATTTTTTATTTGTAACTTGAGATTCTCTCTCCTGAAGGCCTTGCCTCTTCCAGAGGGGCTATAAAACCCGGAAGTGTTGAATGCCTCAGTCAGTCTCTGCAAGATGGGGGAAGTGAGAGGGTCACGTCTCTCTGTCTGATCCGTGAATGACACTGAACACATGTCTACTAAACTGTGAGTGTGGTTTTACTGACCTTGAGTGCCCTTAATGTGGTTTGAAAATGAAAATGTGGTTGGTTTGAAATGAAGCACAGTAAATGGTTGTTGATGGTGGTTATTTGAAATAAGGCACAGCAAATGGTTGTTGGTGGTGGTTGGTTTGAAATAAGGCACAGCAAATGGTTGTTGGTGGTGGTTGGTTTGAAATGGCAAATGATTAAAAGTCTAAGCTTGACAACTTCCTGTTTGCACTGTATATTAATTTTAGATAAAATGTTACCACTTACGGATGTGATTTTTGGCCATCTTACTCAGTCCCCCTCCGCTCATCAGGTGCAGAGAATTCTTCCCATCAATGAAAAATAATAGTGTTATTAGTGTTTAAAAAATGTTGAGAATCTCTCTCCTGTCAATCACGCCATGAAGGCCACGCCCCTTCCCGTGGGAGGGGCAGGGATTATAAAACCCGGAAGTGTGGGTGTGGCGCAGTCTCTGCAAGATGGGGGAGAGAGAGAGGTCACGAATCTGTCTGAGCTGTGAATCAACTGAACACACTGAATGTCTACTGAACTGTGAGTTTGGTGTTTATGTGGTGTTTTGTGTGGTTTTATGGTGGTTTCACCCTGCTTGAAATGGTATGAAACTGTTTTTGAATGTGGTGGCCTTGCACCCTGCATGAAAAGGTATGAAACTGCATTTGAATTAGGTGGCCTTGCACCCTGCTTGAAGTGGTACGAAACTGCACTTGAATTTGGAGGTCTTGCACCCTGCTTGAAGTGGTATGAAACTGCACTTGAATTTGGTGGCCTTGCACCCTGCTTGAAGTGGTATGAAACTGCACTTGAATTTGGTGGCCTTGCACCCTGCTTGAAGTGGTAGGAAACTGCACCTGAATTTGGTGGCCTTGCACCCTGCTTGAAGCGGTTGGAAACTGCATTTGAATTTGATGACCTTGCACCCTACTTGAAATGGAATTTCGAGGAATAGCCGTGAGTCAACTGCCAGCCCACCAGCCATGTGTGAGCCACCAGCACATCAGGCTTGAGTGACTGAGCTGCCACCCCAAGAATCCATTTGACCCACAATGTCCATACTAGCCATCTGGAAACCAGTCCCTTCAGCCCACAACACCAGCCCTCCCGTGTGAACATGGGATCCAATGGGTCCCACCTAGTTTAGTAGATAGATAGATATAGATAGATTCTGACTTGTTGGATTCTGCATTTAACCTAACTTTGAGTATCGCTAACTTTTCCCTTCAACATGACCAAGTTAATGGTTATTGAAACAAGAACTGATACACAAAAAAACAAGCAGTATTTCACAAGAAGGCACAGCTGTTAGGCAAGAGGGGCAAAGTTTAAAGGAGATATGCAGGGCAAGATTTGTTTTACCCAGAGGTGTGGTGAATGCCTGGAATGCACAGCCAGGCTGGTGGTTGAAGCAGATACATGAGAGGCAATTCAAAGATTATTGGATAGGCACATGGATATGCAGGGAATGGAGGGACGTGGGTTATGAGCAAGTAGATAAGTGATGGTCTTGGCATCATGTTTGGGGGGACATTGTGGGCCGAAGGACCTGTGCTGTATTGTTCTATGTTCTATATTTTTTTTAAGTTAGTAACTAAAGTGTAGCAGTTCGCCTATATTCATGGCCTGCTTAAGCTCTCAAATCAATAATTTCAAAGTCCATTAAACAGATTAATCAGTAGTAATATTTTAATTAACCGAGGGAACAAATACAGGTATGTCTGCATTGGTTTCTGTATTGGGAATAATGGGCGTGGGAGTCAGGGAAGGGATTAATTAGGGGTGTTCTGAGTAAAAGGATTGTTACTCATACCTTTAACTTATTCTCAAAAATATTATGACTAATACATTAAAACAAAAGCCAAATATACTACATAATGCAGCTTCATAGTTTTATATAAAAGTTTTATGCAGAATTGCCATTGAATAAATCCAAGGAATTTCAATGGCATTTGTTCCACAAAGATTAAAAGATGAGGAGTTTTTATTAAAATGTAATTGGTAAATGTATTTTTATTATTTTGCAACGTTTAGTACCATCTGATGCATGGGCAGAGCAGAAGACGTAGAACTCGAGGAGTTTACTAAACTTGGGCATGTGTTTCATGTCTTCACTCTATTGTATAGAAAGGAACTGCAGATGCTGATTCACACCATAGACACAAAATGCTGGAGTAACTCAGCGGGACAGGCAGCATCTCTGGAGAGAAGGAATGGGTGACGTTTCGGGTCGAGACCCTTCTTCACTCTATTGGCAGGGAAGAAGTTTGAATGCATCATACACCAGGATCCCGCACTTATGAAACAATCCTTGCCGGCTACGCTGCCTTTTTGGCGGATGCATGGAACAGTCCTTATTTCAGCCCTACTTGGTATCCATTCTCACCACTTTCTCCAGTACATCGACAACTGCACTCATACAGATCTCAAAAAGTTAATTACTTTTGCTACCAATTCCCATCCTGCTTTCACCTTCACATGGCCCATCATTGACTTTCCCATTTTAGGATTGCTCCATCTCCATCTCAGGGGATAGATTAACAACAAATATCTACCACAAGCTTCCCACAGCTCTCTCAATCAAACTACATTTAAGTTTCTCTCTAGTAAGCTCTCCATTCCATTCTCCAATTTCCTCCATCTTCTTTGTATTTGCTCTGATGATGTGACTTTCCATGCTTCTGTGATATATTCTTTCTTCTTGAACGATTGCTTCCCCTGATGGAACCTGAATTGTCATTACCTCTGAAGGCTGTGGGAGTTGGAGATTGAATGATTCTTAGGGAGACTGATAGGGAGAAGCCCTATGATTGAATGACAGAGGTCCATGATTGAATGGTGGAGTAGACTTGAAGGGTCAAGTGGCCTAATTCTGCTCCTATAACTTATGAACCCTTGATCATATCTCACCTATTTTCCACACCTCTACTCTCGTCCCCTTCTCCTCCTGGAAAGAGTATGGCCAGTGTTCCCTTGGCCCTCACTTTCCTCCCAATCAATCTCTAAATTCATCCTTTGCATTTTCTGCAAGATTCACCCTGAAACATGTTGTCCCCTGTCTGGAGAACATGGATAATCGGTGTTTTGGGTCAGGTTCGTTCTTGAGACTGATTGTGGGTGTGTGTGTGTGTGTGTGTGTGTGGGGGGGGGGGGGGGGGGTCAGGTTCCTTCTTGAGATTGATTGTGTGTGGGAGGGGGAGGGGGGGGGGGGGGACATGGCAGACGTTTGGAGACAGGACAAAGCCTGGCAAGTCATCAATGGATACAGATGAGTGGGTTTTTGATTGCCAGATGGTTGGACAAATTTCACACTTGCATTGCGAGCTATCCAAGCAGAATATGAGGTGCTGTTCCTCCAGTTTGCGTGTGACCTCATTGTGATAACGGAGGAGGCCCAGATCATTATAGGAAAGGGAAGGGTTCCACTCCAGGGAGAATCTGGAATAAGGGGGACGTTCTTACAAGATTAGGGATCAGTCATTTTAAACTGAGGTGTGTAGGAATTTCCTTCACAGAGGTTGGTGAATAAGGAATTCTCTATCCCAGATGATAGCCGAGGCTAGATCAATAGTGGCATTTGAAGATAAGGGAAACATATTTTCGAAGTTCAGGGAATTGAGCGCACAGAAGAGGCATGAGATAGATTAGCCATGATCATATTGAACAGTACTACAGGGCGGTACAGTGGCGCAGCGGTAGAGTTGTCCTTACAGCGAAAGAGACCCGGGTTCGATCCTGACAACCGGTGCCGTCTGTGCGGAGATTGTGCGTTCTCCTTCTGACCGCGCGGGTTTTCTGCGGGAGCTCCGGTTTTCCTCCCACACACCAAAGACGTACAGGTTTGTAGGCCTCACTCTGGTAATGGAGGAGGCCCTGAACAGAAAGGTCAGAATGGGAAAGGCGAGGTTTGTTGGTTAATCGGCTTAGTAAAATTATAAATGGCAACATTTAAAAAAAGTGTGTAAAGGATGCGGCGCGGACTTGCTGTTCGTCGTAAGACAGCTCTGAAGAAAACGTGTCTCCTCCTGCTCCTATTTTTGTTGTTGTTGAATACTTTTATCCGTACGTTACCAAGCAATTCTTGACAGGTGGCCCCTGAGTCACCTGCATGTACTTTCCCCCCGTGCCACATATACCTGCTTCGAACAGCCTTCCGCTTTTATATGCATCGATATCAGCATCCAAGTCAAATATCCTGTTATCTTGTAGAGATAGGAGGCGTTGTATGATTAGCCACGCTTGTTCGCATTTTATTAGCTTGCGTCCCATGCGGCTAGCCGAGATTACGGAAATGACTTTGTTCATAAACTCTCCTCGGCGCCGGCGGCAGCTTTTGCCAGCAGGTTGGGCAATTGCAGCAGAGCGGATCAGCCAGCGTTGAGTCCAAATGGGGCTGATGGCATCCACAGAGTTGAAAACGAAACACTTTCGCATACTACTGCTGGGTCTGGATGAAGCAGGAAAATCCACACTGTTGTACAGAGTAAAATTCAGTGATACCGACGTCCTCACTGCCCCCACCATCGGTTTCAACGTGGAAATGCTGCAGCGGGATAAAGGCGTCGCTCTCATAGTCTGGGACGTTGGAGGACAGCACAAGATGCGCCAACTCTGGCCGTTTTACTTCCAGGACACGGACGGACTGTTGTTCGTGGTGGACAGTGCGGACAAGGGGCGCATGGAGGCCTCCAAAAGAGAGTTTGAACGGGCGCTGAAGCACGAGTGTCTGAAAGGCATCCCCGTGGTGGTGATGGCAAACAAACAGGACCTTCAAGGCGCGCTCTCCGCCGATGAAATCACCAAGCGCTTTCACCTGAAGAGATGGTGCTCGAATCGAGACTGGCATGTCCAGCCCTGCTGTGCCAGGACGGGCCAGGGATTAAGCGCTGCCCTCAACGTTTTATTTTCACTTGTCAAAAATAAAATACCCTCCAAATACGAAGGCTCACACGCTTCCATTCGAGAAGACCGATGAATAAAAGCAGCCCACGAAATGTGTAGGAAGGAACTGCCGATGATGACACAGAATGTAGGAGTAACTCAGCGGGACAGGCAGCATCTCTGGAGAGAAGGAATGGGTGACGTTTCGGATCGAGACCCTTTCGACACGAGCGAATCGGATTGTCACGGTGAACATGTAGCACACAAAGTAATTAAGAAATGAAAATGAAACGTTTTCTTGTATCACTTGTGTTACTTTGTTTGTACCATTTTTGTTAATTAATCAGAATTATGAGGCCGAATAATTAATATAGAAACACTGTAATCATAATGTTTTAAATATCATAGGTACCTGGACCCCGAACACTAAAAATCCATCCCTAAAATACAATCGCTTCCGAATTCAGTCCCTTTCTTTAAGGCCCTCATCAGATCTGCTTATCGAATGTCCTGAAATTTCTATGTGACTGCGCGTTGAATTTTGTTCGTAACGTTCACTCCATTAAAGGTGCTGCAAGTACAAGTTATTGTGTTAAGTACAAGTGTGTTCGATGGTGAATTTTAACTTCTGAGCCTTAAGACACATTGATAGATGTTGGTTTAACCATTCGAAGCTAATTCATTCTGAAACGGGAAATATATCACGAGACACATATTTTTCACATAAAGGGTGTTGGGGGTATTGAACAAGCTGCCAGATGAGGTAGTTGAGGAAGGGACTATCCCAGCGTTTAAGAAACAGTTAGACAGGTACATGGATAGGACAGATTTGGAGGGATATTGGCCAAACGCAAGCAGGTGGGACTAATGTAGCTGGGACATGTTGGCCAGTGTGGGCAAGTTGGGCCGAAGGGCCTGTTTCCACTCCCTATCACTTTATGACTGCCACAAAATGCTGGAGTAACTCAGCGGGTCAGGCAGCATCCCCGGAGAAAAGGAATAGGTGATGTTTCGGGTCGAGACCCTTCTTCAGACTGAGAGTCACAAGAAAGGGAAATATGAGATATTGACGGTGGTATAGAGAGATATAGAATTAATGAATGAAAGATACGATCGTGAAGATGAAGGTCCATTGTTGGCTGTTGGCTAGGTGATAACCAGCTATCATGCTTACTGTACTTTGATGGTATAGTTTTCAACCCACTGTCCACAGATATGAATCAGTTAAAATCCATTTACTTAAACATTCTATAATCCACTACAAATCAACATTTCATATCTTAAGGCACTGCATAAATGCAAGTTGAATTTATCCCATCTTACATTTATACAGTGCCTTAACATATTAAACGTTCTTAACAAAATTTTTTTTTCCAGAGTCGCTGCCTGACCTGCTGAGTTGCTCCAGCATTTTGTGTCTATCTGTAATGTACCTGATGTTGTTTTCAGTGAAACACTCCCTTCGAGCATTGTGGAGTAAAGTAGACACAACTGTCCTGGTAACAACTGTGGTTCGTCACACCTGTGACAACTAGCCCTCTCCAATGCGTGTCACTGGATCAGGTAATCCTGGTTAGCTGAATCGGGTGGCATGGTGGTGCAGTGGTAGAGTTGCTGCCTTAGAGCGCCAGGGATCCAGGTTAAATCCTGACTATGGGTGCAGTCTGTGACCACGTGGGTTTTGGCGCTTGGTGCTCCTGTTTCCTCGCACTCTCCAAAGGCGTACAGGTTTGTAGGTTGATTAGCTTTGGTTAAGATTATAAATTGCCCATAGTGTGTAGGATAGTGCTAGTGTAAGGGGGATCGCTGGTCGGTGCATTCAGACGCTCAAGTTGGAGATGACACATTTGATTGAGAACCAGTGGATCAATTTGTGACTTTACTTCAACCTAGCAGATGCAATCAATATTTAATCTTGATGGCAAATAAAACTTATTTACATCAATGCTGACCCAAGTACAATCTCAGAGAAGAGTCTAACATGTTGTTATTCAATGTACATTAATCTCGTCAATGTACGTTGGGACAGAAGAGCACGGGCGGTTCTATATATAGAATATGCCTGGTATACTAATCTAATAGGTAGGTACTGATATGTCTGAAGAATGGTCCCAACCCAAAACGTCCGCTATCCACTTTCTTGAGAGATGCTGCCTGACCTGCTGAGTTACACAAGCATTTTGTGTCTATTTTTGGCATAAACTGTTCAGTTTTTTACTGCCGCTCTGGATTGAATTGGATTATCAGTTAACATGTGGTACACAAAGTAATTAAGAAAGAAAATGAAACATTTCTTTGTATCGCTTTTGTCACTTTGTTTCACTTTTGTTACTCTGATTCGAACTGTCAGGCCGAACACTATCTGGAAACACTATGGTAATAATGTTTTAAATATACTCTGTAGTTGAATGTTAGAGGAACTTGGACACCGAGCACAAAAAATCCATCCCTAATATACAATTGTCTCCAATTTTCTCTTACTTTCCATAGCGCCCTTCTTGAAATCAGCTTTTGGAATGTCTTATGTGGCTGCGAGATTAATTTTGTTAGGATCCTCTACAGTCCAATATGTACACATTGTTGTATTAAGTACAGGTGTGTTAGATAATGAATTTTGATTGCTGAGCCATAAGACTCTTTCAGCTTTAGCAAAGCAATATCATATGTTTTGATATCTAAATTATAATATCCTTTTTTTTAATGGCCTTTTATCACTTCACCACTTTTCTGTTGGTTTATTTGGTTAAGGAAAGTGATGCCTAAGAATGGTTTGAGTCATTAACAGTTTCAAACAAGATTGTTGGCCGCTTTGATCAAGACTACTGTAGATTAGTTCTATACTTTTCCAGCAGGATAAATATCTACACTGGTCACTCAGACTGGCACGTTTCAATGAATTAACCTCTTACTTGTCTAAACTCCAGAGAAAAAACAGATTAATTCTACTCCAAAGATAGACACAAAATGCTGGAGTAACTCAGCGGGTCAGGCAGCATTTCTAGATAAAATGGATAGGTCAGGACCCATCTTCAGAATGAAACATTTTGGCACACAGCTTTTCACTGTACCTCGGTACATGTGACAATAAACTAAATTAAACTAAACCAAGTATGAAAAAGGGTCCCAACCAGAAAAATGCCTATCTATTTTCTCCAGAGATGCTGCCTGACCTGCCGAGTTACTCTAGCATTTTGTGCCTATCATTGGTTTAAACCAGCATCTGTAGTTCCTTTTTATTTCATTCTACTCCATCTTCCCTCAGAGCTTCGCTTACTGATATAGGTATTCCTGATAACCTAGGTAGGGAGACTGGACGTGCATACAATATTCCAGCAGCAGTCTCACCAGAGACCTATATAAATGGTTTCATATTCAAATCTTATTGCGGTAAAGGCCAACGTACTTTGTGCCAAAAATAGACACAAAATGCTGGAGTACCTCTGCGGACCAGGCAGCATCTCCTGAGAAAAGGACTTCTTCAGACTATTTGCCTTTCTTATTTCTTGCTGTTACCTGCATGTTACCTTTCAATAGTTCATGAACATGGATGTACAAATCCAAACCTATCTGAAGACCAACAACTTTGACCAAATAAACTCTCCCCAATAAAAATATTTTATTTTTCTACTTTATTCGACCAGAGTGAATAACCTACCATTTTCCCACATTGTTGTCTTCTGCCATGTCCTTGTGTACCCTCTTAGCATGCCTTCTTCCCACTGAAACCCCTCTACATCTTCTTCACAGGTGATATTCGCAGCCAAAATGTTCTCATCAACAAACTAACATATTGTTCTCCCTAAAAGAAATTTCCATTTGAACAATTAGTTCCAATGCATGTAGAAACAAGAAACTGTACATGCTGGTTCTTCATTCAGAAGGGTCCAGAAATCCTTGTCAAAAGGGTCCCGACCCAAAACATCATCTATCCATCCAGAGATGCTGACGTTGAGTTCATCCAGCATTTGTGTCCAGGTCCATAGCAACATGGGTAACTGACTCAGTTATATGGAGATGGGTTGGAAAGGAGGCAAGATCTATAATGAGAGGTGATTCAGACTTTATTGGGGAAAATAGGCACTTATGTATGACATGATACAAGGATGATCTGTTAGCTCTCTGGTGTCAGTATCAAGGGTGCTACTGAGTGGCTTCAAACTATTTTGATGGGAAGAATGGCCTATCCTCTGGGGAGCATAGGCCATTGACAAATGTCCTCCACTTCACTCGGTTGTTGGCAGTTCTTTCGGGATTTCCCCAGTTGAGCCCACTTTCAGACATTTCTGTCTGGACACCTCTTCTCCAGCTGTTCCTGGGGAGACCTCTTTTCCTTTTTCCTTGGGGGTTCCATTTCAGGGCTTGCCGGGTGATGTTTGTGGCAGGTAACCTGAGGGTGCGCCCAATCCAACTACATTTTCTCCTTCGAATTTGTAAGTCAATGGGCTCCTGTCTTGTTCTTTTCCACAGGTCTACATTGCTTACTTTGTCTCACCACCAGATGTTAAGTATTCTCCTAAGGCAGGTGTTAATGAATGTTTGCAGCCTGTTTGTAGTGTGGTTTGTTCCATGTCTCTGATCCATACAGCATCACCTGTTTCACATTTGAATTAAAGATGTGTATTTTGGTGTTGATTGAGATGTGTTTTGAGCTCCAGATCTTCCTGAGCATGTTAAACACCATCCTAGCCTCACTGTTACCAATTAGATCTACATTAGCTTGACAACAGGAAATAAATCTGTCAAAAAATGTAGACTGCGAGAGAGAAAATTACACGCAGAAATGGTTTAGTGATCAAATCTAGAAGGTAGAGAAATGAGTTTGGAAGGCAGAAGCAACAAAAGCCATGGAAAAAGAAAGACAATATTTTTTGGCAGACATGTAAGCAAGTTTCTGAGAAGTGTAAAAATAGCAAGGGAGTAATAGCAGGGGATTTCAAACACCCTAATGTTAGTTGGGAGAGTAAAGGGAATGGAAGGTGCAAGATTCTTGAAATGATTTCCATAAGTGGAAAGAAAAGCAGTGGGAAAGCATTTTGGAAACACTGGAACTAATCTAGATAGATTTGGCATTGAAAAAGTAGGAGGAAAAGATATACGTGGAGAAAACTACAAATTTTGTTAAGACCAATTTCATAAGCTTGTGATGAGATTTAGTTTAGAGATGCAGCATGGAAACAGGCCCTTCGGCCCAACGAGTCCATACCAATCATCATTCACCCTCTCACACAAGTTCTATGTTACTTTATTTTCACATCCACTCCCTACAAACTAAGAGTTTTCTCTGGGTGCTCTGTTTTCCTCCCACACCCCAAAGACGTAAAGGTTTATAGGGTAGACACAAAATGCTGGAGTAACTCAGCAGGTCAGGCAGCATCTCTGGATAGGTGACGTTTCGGTCAGTCTGGTGAGTCTGACGAAGAGTATCAACCAGAAATGTCACCTATCCATTTTCTCCAGAGATGCTGCCTGACCCGCTGAGTTACTCCAGCAAGATGCAGCACAAAATGCTGGAGTAACTCATCTGCGGAATCACCCATAGAGTTGTGAATCTGTGGAATTCTCTGCCACAGAAGGCAGTGGAGGTCAATTCACTGGATGTTTTCAAGCGAGAGTTAGATTTAGCTCTTGGGGCTAACGGAAACAAGGGATATGGGGAAAAAGCAGGAACGGGGTACTGATTTTGGATGATCAATCATGATCGTATTGCATGGCGGTGCTGGCACGAAGGGCCTACTCCTGCACATATTTTCTAAGTTTCTATAGGACTGGCCACATCTTTGGAGAGGGGGGGGGGATTAAAATGCCGTTTTGTCCTGCCTGTCGGAGGTGAACTTCCTCAGCCTGCCAGCTGATGCAGACAAATCGACTGGACTTCCGTTCTCGGAAGTTTAAAAAAAAATTGCGGGACAATTTAATCCCTGGATTAAAATAAAAATGCTACTTCTAACGCCCTCAACGGGACGGATCTCACGTAGGGGACAAAACATGGGGTAAGTCGTGTATTTTACATATAAACTTGCTTCTTAGGATGACTTTAATCAAAATCTCCTTGACGAAAATGTGATTTTGGCCCAATTGAACCGGCAGTGTTTTTCAACCGGCAACGTTCCAATCAATCGCGTTCCACAAAAACCCACTCGCAAGATGATTTAAATGCCCATTAATTTACGGGAATTAAACATTAAATTCCTTCCATTTGGCCTATAAGTTCATGACAATAAGATTTAAAAATCATGTTATATTGTGAATTCTTGTGTGAATGTTATTTGGACACTAAGGCTATTTAAAAATGTTAACCTTTTCTTAAGAATTGGATGGATGTTTAGATCTAGTAATTGAATTTTGTAATTAGCTACAATTAGGTAACTAATTATATGCTTTAATTTCATGTCATCCAAGTAAGATTGTTTAATATTTATTTCAGAATGCTTCAATCTATAATAACTGAAAATTTCATTCAGCTCTCTTAATTTTTAAGAAAGTTATGGGCTTTTGACTGTCCTCGATCACAGCTTTTGTGTTAAGTCAATGGAAAAGCAATAGGGAACAAGATGCTAATTTCAGAGTATGAAAATGGCCATAACCTTTTTTAATATTGAAGATATGAAAGTGAATTAGGTGTCAAATTAAACTTCTTTTATGCTTTACCTGATGGGATAAATTGCAGACTTGATTTTTAAAATCTCAAAATTTTGTAACATTGCTAAGTTAAGTCAATGGAAAAGCAATAGGGAACAAAAGATGCTAATTTCAGAGCATGAAAATGTCCATAACTTTTTTTAATACTGAAGATATGAAAGTGAATTAGGTGTCAAATTAAACTTCTTTTTATGCTTTACCTGATGGGATAAATTGCAGACTTGATTTTTTAAATCTCAAAATTTTGTAACATTGCTACAGGTACAGTGAAATTCTTTGCTTTGCACTCCCAAGACGTGCAGGTTTGTAGGTTAGGTGTTCAAGAAGGAACTGCAGATGCTGGAAAATCGAAGGTACACAAAAATGCTGGAGAAACTCAGCAGGTGCAGATGCTGCTGCACCCGCTGAGTTTCTCCAGCATTTTTGTGTACCTCAGGTTTGTAGGTTAATTGGCTTCGGTAAAATTGTAAATTGTCCCCCGAGCGTGTGGATGATCGTGCTGGGGTACGAGGTGATCACTGGTCGGCACGGAGTCAGTCGGTGGGCCGAAGAGCCTGTTTCCACGTTGTATCTCTAAAGTCTGAAGTAAAGACATTTAGTTGCACTCAAAGGTACACAAAAATGCTGGAGAAACTCAGCGGATGCAGCGGCATCTATGGAGCGAAGGAAATAGGTAACGTGTCGGGCCGAAACCCTTCTTCAGACTTGAAATTGCACATTTAGTT
The DNA here is from genome assembly GCF_010909765.2 of Amblyraja radiata. Taxonomy (NCBI): domain Eukaryota; kingdom Metazoa; phylum Chordata; class Chondrichthyes; order Rajiformes; family Rajidae; genus Amblyraja; species Amblyraja radiata. The sequence goes on along the minus strand of NC_045968.1, from coordinate 8,559,912 downwards.
GCACTCACTCGGGCAGCAACTGACTCACGACATGGCGGCGGGACGGGCACGCAGTTGCCGGGGAGGCGCTGAGGTGATCTGAGGCGGGGTGGGGCTGGGAGGCCGAGCCGCAGCGCCCCCTCCCGGTCGGGATGACTGGTCGCACCCACTCCTCAGCGCCGCTAAAGGCACCGGGCGGGCTCAGCGCTGAGCTAAACTGAGCCGAGGCGGGGTGGGGCTGGGAGGCCGCGCCGCAGCGCCCCCTCCCGGCTAGGATGACCTCATAGTCCCCGCCCCGCGACGTCACCGGGCGGGCGCGACCCAATCAGCGGCGGCCTTACTGCGAGTTGTCGTCTGTGGCGAGAGCGAGGCCGAGCGTTTTACCGGCATTTTGCCTCATTCCTCAGACGGCGAAGTAGGGAGGAGAAGAGAGGGGAGGAGAGAAAGAGGCGGCTGCTGCCGGGGAGCCAGCGGTCGTCCCGGCCTTTTATTTAATCGTTAGCGATCGCGAGGAGCCGCGGTTAGTTTTCCCTCCCCTCCCCCCCTGTCCCTCGCAGGCGTTCGGCGATGGCGGACAACGACAAGCAGCGGTTGAAGAATTTCAAGAACAAAGGGCGGGATTTGGAGGTGAAGGAGGGTTTTTTTTCCCCTTCTTATTGTTCCTTCTTGTGATGTTTTTGTTGCGGTGCCGCCGTGATATCCGTAACAATCCGTGAGTAATCCGAGAGCCGGGGCCTGCCTCTGAGGCCTAAAGGAGCCGCCAGGCGTGAGTGAGCAAAGGCACGTTCACAAGCCCGAAGATATGTCAAAAAAGTGTCCCCATTTGCTTCTTAGCCAACAAACCCTTGCTATCGCCATTTACGTCACCATTTCACAGTAATCTGAAAGTTTTGACACATTTTCCCGAAGCTTTATTCAAATAACTCCTCTTCAGTGCATGTTAATGGTCGGCGGGCACGGTGGATACTTTAAAAAAAAATATCTGCTGGTGAGTCATATTTGACACAAGTAACGCATTTTATAAATGCGAGCCAAATTGTAGAGTGAACACCCCCAAGGCCAACTTAATTCCCACTCGGATGCTTAAACTATTTCAAGTATAAAATGGAACGAAGCTGGGGCGTGTAAATTCTCAGCTAAATATGTTCAGCTCAAAGAATATTATCGCTTGTGGAAAGTGAAACTGATTGTAAGGCAATCTAACTGTAGACTTTATGAACATGTGGAATATTCTGTATAAATGTGAGAATATAAAGTACCTAAAGGACTAATTGATAAACTTTAACGCGTTTAAGTACCGTCACATAGTTAATATATGTGCAAATAATGCAGTAGTACTTTGATCTGTGTTTTGAGATGAGATTTAAGTCTTAATCATGTTCTTGTTTGAACAACCAAGTCATGTTGACAATTGAAGAATGTATTCTGTAATGTGTTGTTTAGTTGGGACTTAAGTGCTGCCATATACAACGTTCATGTATGTAGCAGATTATCGAATTGGTTCCTTGCAAAAACAGGTATACCAGGAGCAATATCCTGGCAGTGTTAGATGTTACAAGGACTCTGATTTTAGAATGGTTTCATCCTTTTCATTTTCCATTAGCACAATTAAGGCCAATTAATGTAATTGTCATTAAAGTTTTTAAGCTATGTACTCTTCGAATTTTCACTTTGAGAGGATGACATCTGATGTAAGTAAAATGTGAATAGTTGCCATGTAAGTTATTATAAACAATAACATTTCTCTACCTTGAATCTTTTAAAACTTAATTGTTGAGGACTAATAACCTGATACTGCAGTGTTGTTGAGCTAATGCAGAAAGCATTATTTTTGTAAAAGGAATGTTTTTAATTTTAACTGAAAAATAATGTTATTTTTGATCACAATAGAAGCACTAGACTGTCTGGAAACGTAGAACTCTAAGTTCTGAACTTTCCACAGTAAAACATTTTGGTGGTATTGATTTTAGAGGGATGTACTCTCAAACTTTACAGCTCCTCTCTTGCAGATAGGAAAGTAGGTTTCTATTTCACTGATGCCAATGGACATGTAAATTAGTTAAACTATTTTACAACAGTTCATGCTCATAAGATATTGAGGGGGAAATGCCAATCATTATTACACAGCATTTGACTGTATAACCTGCTACTGGAACCACAGGATGATGATGGACGATGATGATTAATGTTCCTTGAAACACAACTTGTATTTGCCTTAGTTTGTGAAATACTCAGTTGTTTCTCAAACTAAAGTAAACACAAGTTGTATTTGTTGAAATAATGATCCTCTGGTTGAGTATGCAGGGTGTTTCAACTAGTGGGTCACCACAATAAAACAACTTGGAATAATAGTATGGCACTTTTAATAGGGAAAAAACCCTCAAGGTGTATCACAGGATTGTAATTGGAGAAAAATGAATAGAGTGAAAGAAAACTATCTTATGAGAAGGCCAATGACTTAAAGCCTAATCACAAAGGTAGTTTTCAGGAGAAAAATGGTGGGTGGAAGCACTATCAGAATTTTATATTGTATTTTATTATAGCCAGTAGAATATTAATAGGATGCTCTACTGAACTCTTAGTATGTGAGAATATAAGACGTGGGACACTTAGAGGCTTTTTGGGCAGAGAAAGTTACAGAAGAAGGGAAATAATGTAATATAGATGAGAAATTGAAGCATTGGTGGACAGGGATGAACTGGGAAGATGGGTGATCGTTTAATGTGCACAGCTGTACATTTCCTTGCACATTCGGCTTGTGAATCCGGGAAGCTCATTTCATACAGGCAATGAATGGCAAAAGACTTGATAAAACATTTTTTTCAACTTTATACATCATCATGGAGAATTCATTTTAAACTAATGGGTAATTCGGTAGGTTTAGGGTAACCAGTTTATCTGGGTCTAAAAGAAATTGTAATAAAAACTGAAAATGATGGAAATTCTCAGCAGGTCGGGTAACAGAGTTGAAGTTTTAGTTTGACTTGTCAGAACTGAAATATTAACTTTGTTTCTCTATCCACAAAGGCTGACTGACCTGCTAGGTACTGTATTATGGCTGTTTGGGTTGCAGAAACATTGCCTAACAGTGTTCACAAATCACTATCCAAAAATTGGAGTTGTAGAATAAAATTTGCTCTCACCAAATTTATGTTTAAAAGAGTAAATAAATTGAATTTTTTAATAACTTGAGTTTCTTGACATGCATGCAGATGATGCGACTTTAAGTGATTGAAAGTCGCGATATGTTTGATTTATTTTTAACAGGAACGCATCTCCACCCCAACCCAGGTATTGTGGGAATCACCTGAATTCCCAGCATTTGTAGGTTTTTTAAAATATAGTGCTTTGTTAACTTTTGCTGTCACCTGATTGTATTAAAGTTGTGCTGTGGTACTTAAGTAATACAAATCTCAAATATGCTGTGTTATCTTGATGTTGGGAATGTAATCATTACATTAAATCAGTTTGTTTTACTATTACATTTGGAGATGATGAATGACTCCATGAGTAATTGTATCATCCAAATGTAGAGTTGATGATGAGGTGGCTGGCATTACAGACCATCGTTAACATTATGCATTGGTCCTTTGTGGATAATTCAATTTTAACTAATAGGCATTTTACTAGTGGGGGTCTAAAATAAAATAAAACTGGAGATACTCAGCAAATTGGACAACATCCTGTCCAGAGAATTAAGTCCCTTTATTTGGAACTTCAGAAAATAAACTTAAGCCAAAGATTTCCTTGAGAGATCAGATGATTTGGCAGTTGAGTAGTCATCTTGTATATTTATTTAAGCAGTGGGCTTGTTTCTACTTAGAATATCCAATGTTTATAATAGTCATTAATGTTCGTTGCAAGTTGTGGTTGGGGGGACAAACAACGACATATACTTGATTCTGCTTTTGGGTATGTTTAGAGTCCATCCCAATACAGTTGTCTAATTCATACCATATGTGTTTGAATGAAACTGCTGTTATATTATATTTTTTAAATTCTGGGTTTCAGTAACTAAATTGGGTTCTTCAAAACAACATTTTAGTTAAACCTAGTCAAATACTTAACCCCATTAAGATGGAATAATCAATTCTGTAAATAAAGTGTTGAGGTAATTACCATGATCTTGGGTGAGTTTTAATTAATGCTGAATTTAATTGTTGACAAACCTAACTGAAGAATGTGTACATGTGTCAAGATTCCATTGGTGTCTTAAGGTCAGTTATGATTTAAATGGGAAATTTCATCTTCTCAAAATTACTAACTGATCCTGCTGATTGGTATTCTTTCCCATCTTTCTAACTTCACTTATAAGTGGAGGAAATATTGGAATGAGAAGAATATAAATTGCAGAGTATGCCATATTTTGAAAAATGTCAGTTGATCTAAATATTCCATATTTCAAGTTTTATAAACCTTTTACAATTAGTCTTTTAACTAACGCACTGCACAATGGCTACAGTTTCTGATTGAGGTTGACAAAAGGGCCTTTAATGTTCAGTTAAATGTTGTTTAAAAATTAGTACACTGATCCCTGGGTTAAGTGAGGATTTCATTCTTAAGAACTGGAAACTCAATTTTCCATAACTTTGAAAGGAAAAATTTCTCCCCGAGATAGAATTAAAAATCTTTATCCTCCGTGGCTTTTGGGGACTGGTTAACAAAGAGTATACAAAGAAGGCATTGGCATTTTATCTGTGTGATCTCTGCGTTGTTCTGGGTAAAGTTTCGCACTGCATGAGAGCAGAGTCTGGGAGAATCTGCGTAACGTCGGGTCTTCATTAGGACCGAGATGAGAAAAACATTTTTCACACAGAGTGGTAAATCTCTGGAATTCTCTGCCACAGAAGGTAGTTGAGGCCAGTTCATTGGTTATATTTAAGAGGGAGTTAGATGTGGCCCTTGTGGCTAAAGGGATCAGGGGGTATGGAGAGAAGGCAGGTACAGGATACTGAGTTGGATGATCAGCCATGATCATATTGAATGGTGGTGCAGGCACGAAGGGCCGAATGGCCTACTCCTGCACCTATTTTCTATGTTTCTGTAGTCTGGGCACATCCCTTGTATATTGTATTTGTGTTATGGGGATAAATATGATGTTGTAGTTGGAATTTCTAAGATGAAGTTAAAATCGTTACAGAAGGAACAATGTTCAATTTTGTGAAAGTAATAAATATAGGAGAAATTAGTATTCTGGTATTCTGCCAATCGTTAGTCCATCATGGGAGCATTAAATGGTAGAGACAATAGGCCATATTATCTTTCTACTCTTGGCCGGAAATATTTCTCTAATGCTAATGTAAACAAGGAAGGCAAGGAAAATAAAACCTTAAATTAGGCCATGGCTTTTCGTAATTGGCTGAAACAAAGAGTAGTTCCTTTAATGGATTATCAGTGCCTACCATGTCATGGGATGTAAATATGTGGTTGTGGACCATGCTTCCATTTAAGTACTAAATGTTTGTACTTTTTGAATGTTCAATGCTAAATTATCGTGCTGATTTCTGTTTAGCATCTTGTGATATGGTTGGGGAAGCACCTTGTAGCAATGTGGGCCACTGGAGGTGTGGGGAGGGAAGGAAGGTGGAAGACAATACAAAGGCATGCATGGTTGAATGATGGATTTCGTAATAGAAGCAAAGGAGGTTGCTAGAACTTGTGGATGACGAAAGTTGTGCTTGGAAGATATTGGTGTTAGAACATGGGCTGGTATGAATATTGTTTAAACATTTAAATTCAGAGAAGTACCAGGGATGGGCTTGCAGTTGATTTACCAACTTGTGTTCAACAAAATTGCTGAGCTGAAGAATGGGCAGATAACATTGCAGTTCAAGCAGCAAAAAGGAGCCCAAGCATTACTTGGATTTGCTTTTCCAATTATTGCTGTCAATGAGAGAGAACTAAAATTGGAAAAGAGAAATATATTGGCAAAGTTGGAATATTGTTAAATTAGAAATGACCTCGCCTGATATCATAAAACTACATGGGGTTGGGGTAGTGGTAGTGTTAAGTAAGTTGGCATTGGAAATAGAAGTGGCTGAATATAAAGTTTTCTAAATCACAGTCATCGTTCTGTACGTACAAATGGATTTAGTTCTATCACTTACAATTTTCTCGAATCATAGACTTGCATTTGGAGAAACTCCTACTTAAAATATGACCGCACTTGTCATGCAGTGACATGTCAAGACAATTACATAGAAAACAATTACATAGAAATATTTGTTTGCATATCTTTGGAATGAAAAGCTAACGGGAATGCTGATTTTAATACTTAGAAACATAGAAAATAGGTGCAGGAGGAGGCCATTCGGCCCTTCAAGCCACCACCACCATTCATGGCTGATCGTCCATAATCAGTAATCCGTGCTTGACTTCTCCCCATACCCCTTGATTCTGCTAGCCCTAAGAGCTCTAACTAACACTTTTAAATTCATTCAGTAAATTGGCCTCCACTGCCTTCTGTGGCAGAGAATTTCACAACTTCACAATACTGGAATGCTCTCTTATCTCTGGAATACATGGACTATTTTTAACACCTCAGGATATTGGAGGGGTATCTCCATCACTGTTTTCACAGTCGTCAATTCCATTGGCAGGAAAATTGAACCAGCATAGGCATTCTGCCCCAGACAACATGCTCTGCATCATTTCTATACTTGTAACAGGCACACTACTCCTGGTGTGAGATCACCTGGAGGATAGTAAAAATGCTTAAGCTTTTCAAAAACGTTCTTAAAAATTGTGACATTCTCAGAAATTCAAGGCAATCGGTAACCTGTATCTGATCATAATGGAGCAGGAACATTCGGGCAAACAAGGACAACTGCTTTTCCTCTTCACGCAAAAGGGAAAATGCTGGAAGGAGCACACTGTCTCTTCTATTAAACAGAATGTATTGCTTATGGAGGGTCTGCAGGTATCATATCCTCAGAATCGGTAGCATAAAGTCATCCTGGCCCCTCATCAAGACTCCTTGGATAGCATATTCCAAACCCAAGACCTCTGTCTAGGAAGACAAGGACAGCAAAAACTTGGGATCACCACTACATAGAAGTTGTCCTCCAAGCTGCACACCATCATGACCTGGAAATACATTGCTGTTCCTTTGCTGCCACTTAGTCAAAATCCTGGAATGCTCCCCCTAACAGCAATTGTGGATATATTCACCCCTCGAGGACTTCAGCGGTTAAAGAAGATGGCTCATCACAACCTTCTCAAGGGCTATCAGAGTTGGGTAATTAAAAGCTGGTGCAGCCTATAAAGCCCACATCCCTTGAAAAACTGTTCTTCAAAAAGGCGCTGGCAAAGAAGTTGCTTGATACAGATCTGTGTGAACAAACAAAGACTGTTTTACCAAACATTTGCACTCTATCTGCTGGGCATGCTGGAGCTACCAGTTGCAGGACATTATGTATTTTGCAGCACCTACTGTTTGAGTAGTCTATAACCCAGTGGAATCAACAATGAATTCTATAATTTCAGGAAATCCTTTTGGTTTATCGTCCTTACTTATTACAGTCCACCATTTGCAGCACCTTCTTCAGTTATCACTTCCGGCTTTCGTCTCCATTCTCCTCTTGACCATCTGACTCAACTGACCCCTCCTTGTCAGGATCCACCAATCACTTACCAGCTCTTATCCCAAGCCGTCCCCTCACCACCATCAACCAGCCATCTCCCTTTCCTCCAGTCTTGAAGAAGGGTGCTGAACTAAAACTTTGTCCATCCACTTCCTGCTTGACCCTCTGAGTTCCTCTAGCAGATTTCTTTAACGTATTGTAGTTTTGCGATATCCTTGCAATACTTATTCCCAGTGGAAGATGTTTTGACTCAATAAGCTATGTCATTACAAGCAAAATGCTTTATAGAATTATTTGTTTGGTATTGATTTTGATAGATCAGTATGAATGTGAATTGATTGGTTGCATTGTGAAGCAAGTCATTCTCTTATTTGGAAGATGAGTATTAAACTGCATTAGAAAATCTTACGACTTTTATGAATGTCTTGCATTTCTGGGATCTGCTTCCGATTTCAAGTCATTAATAGTTAAGCTCTGTGTTACGGACTTTGGAAACCCTCTGCCCTCGTGGTCCCCATACTGCATCTAATAATTTAGACAGAGTGGGTTTGTTGATAACACCTTTAGCAGCAAACAGTCTTGTTTAAATTGTCCTGTACAGAGTATTTTTAGTTTTCTTCCACTGGGACCAAAACCTGGGGCATTCAGATATGCTTTAGTCAGGACCGCATGTGTGATTCATTTAACACACACCAATTAAAGAAATATCCATTAGTTTTATTGCTTTGTGGTTACAAATGGCTCTTTGCCATTCAGATTAATACTTGAACACTTATTTTCATTTAGTGATCATAATGCTGTGTAAAAACATGATTAAAATAAGATTGCGATTTTTGTTATGTAGATGATGAAAATAATTAATATTAAATGTTTTATTTCCCTTAGTCTATGAGAAGACAAAGAAATGAGGTGGTTGTAGAACTAAGAAAGGTAAGAATTCCTATTCAAACAGTTACAAAATAAAAATAAACTTCACCACTAACTTCCATCCGGCACTCAAATACACCTGGACCATTTCCGTCACTTCCCTACCATTCCTGGACCTCACTATCTCCATCGCAGGTGATAGACTTCTGACGGACATCCACTATAAACCTACTGACTCCCATGGCTATCTGGACTACACTTCTTCCCACCCTGCTTCCTGTAAGGACTCCATCCCCTACTCCCAATTCCTCCGTCTACGCCGCATCTGCTCCCAGGATGAGGCGTTCCACACCAGGGCATCTGAAATGTCCTCATTCTTCAGGGAACGGGGGTTCCCCTCCTTCACCATAGATGAGGCTCGCACCAGGGTCTCTTTCATACCCAGCAACACTGCTCTCTCTCCCCATCCCCCCCACTTGCAACAAGGGTAGTCCCCCTAGTCCTCACCTTTCACCCCACCAACCATCACATACAACAAGTAATCCTCCGTCAGTTTCGCCACCTTCAACGTGACCCCACCACTCGCCACATCTTCCCATCTCCTCCCATGTCTGCCTTTCGCAAAGACGGCTCCCTCCGTAACTCCCTTGTCAATTCTTCCCTTCCCTCCCGTACCACCCCCTCCCCGGGCACTTTCTGTTGCAACCGCAAGAGATGCAACACTTGTCCCTTTACCTCTCCCCTCGACTCCATTCAAGGACCCAAGCAGTCGTTCCAGGTGCGACAGAGGTTCACCTGCATCTCCTCCAACCTCATCTATTGCATCCGCTGCTCTAGATGTCAGCTGATCTACACCGGTGAGACCAAGCGGAGGCTGGGCGATTGCTTCGCCGAACACCTCCGCAATAACCAACCTGACCTCCCGGTGGCTCAGCACTTCAACTCCCCCTCCCATTCCCCATCCGACCTCTCTGTCCTGGGTCTCCTCCATGGCCAGAGCGAGCAACACCGGAAATTGGAGGAACAGCACCTCATATTCCGCTTGGGGAGTCTGCATCCTGGGGGCATGAACATTGGATTCTCCCAATTTTGTTAGCCCTTGCTGTCTCCTCCCCTTCCTGAGCCCTCGGGCTGTCTCCTCCCATCCTTCAGCCCTCGGGCTCCTCCTCCTCTTTTTCCTTTCTTCTCCCCGCCACCCCCATCAGTCTGAAGAAGGGTTTTGGCTCGAAATGCTGCCTATTTCCTTCGCTCCATAGATGCTGCTGCACCCGCTGAGTTTCTCCAGCATTTATGTGTACCTAAAAATAAATAACAGTTGAGTTTCTGTTGATTGTTTTCAAAGTAGTTATAAAAGTGACGGCCATAAATTACATGGTCAAGATGACTTATAGAATATTAATATTGCTTGCTATTTTTCATTACTATATAAGTTGGTATTACATACAAATAAGATCTTAATTTTTGTTTGAATTTAACATTACAATTGAAGCCCCCTACTTCCTAACTGAACAAAATATTTCTATTCTTACAGAATAAGAGGGATGAACATTTATTAAAGAGAAGAAATGTACCTCAAGAAGATGCTTGCGAAGACTCTGACCTTGATGGTGACATCAGAGTGGTAAATACATTCACTATTGTATAAATACAATAGCATTTGATGCTCTAATATTAATGCTGGTAATAACTGAATGCTGGTAATAACTGAACACTTCTCCCAAACCTTTCTCTTTGGAAACAATATTTTTATTATTGCCCACTTTGGGTCAGTTGATCAGTTTTAGAAGTAACTAGACCAAGTGGGACCCGTTGGGCCCTGTCCCCCTGCGCAATAATCCACCACTCACCCTGTGGTAGAATGAATGCACTTATTGGCACATTCAAAATAGAGAGCAGAATGAATTATTGTGCTCAGAATTATTTTTAATAGAATCTTTGTACTGTCAATGGAACAATATTCCTACCTAACACTCTACTGGCAATTGTATTTAATTTTTTTCCAGAATTTATGTAACAATATTTACAATAAAACAGTGTTTTAATTAGTAGCAAATTTTTCATGGGAATAATGTCACGATTAAACAGCTTGATATTGGGGACATTTTTATAATTAACATCAATATTGCTCATTTAATTTAAAGCCTTGCATTTAAATTTAATAATGCTAATGACAAACAAGGGTGCCATCGTCTAGTTTTGACAGTGAGGTAAATCTTCGCTCTTTGGTTCAGTTCCCCAAAACGTGTATATTATTCCATTTATTGGGCCCTTGGGTGATGCACTAGTTTTGTCAGTGCCCGTTGGTGAAGTTACACACTTGATTGTAAGCTGCTGGGTTCTCAAAATTTATTTGGGGAGCACTTCAGCTGTGAGCCTTTATTTCTTACTTTAATGCATCCTCCAGGCAGAATGTGTCCATTTCATTCTGTACATTTAAATAATGTAGAGCTTTTCTAATTTTATAATTGATTTGAATCTTTTTCCATATGCTTATTATATGGCAAATTAAATGTTTGCTAAATCAGTTTGTGAAGCAGTTTATTTCATATAATTCTTGGTCTTAACTGCAGTAACCTTTTAATGTGCCTAAAAACGAACATTTTTGTTTACTTTGCAGCAAAATACATCGCTGGAAGCAATTGTTCAGGTAACTAAGTTGGATTGTATTTTAAGTTTATTTTGTGATATCTAAGTCTGTACTAACTGTGATAATGTTGTCAAACAGAATGCTTCCAGTGACAACCAGGGGCTTCAGCTCAGTGCAGTACAAGCTGCTAGGTGAGAATTTCACTTTCTAAACGTAGTAACATGATAGTTCAAAATACAAATAACTTGCATCCCTGGAAAAAGTGCGGGTCCATTTTTCATTTGAATTTCTCTGCTATTTGTTACAAAGATTGTGTGGATTGGAGAATAGAATGCAAGTGCCAACGATTTATTACTTTATTTGCTTGGCAATCATTGAATGAGCATATTTTTTTCCCATTTAATCATTGGTAAGGGTATCACACACAAGTCTATTACTTAGCGATCATTCTACTTGTGAGGAGAAGCTAAATCATCACTAGCGGTCAAGGTATCCTATTTCATTGTGAGCTGAGGTTTATGACCACATACTCTTCATCACAAATCTTTCGCCTGGATAACATTTTCTGACATCGTCTCAGCTTGATTGCTCTTTAATTGACCTCATTCATTTTTGTGCTTTTTAAGACATGATGGTTGCTTTGTTCTCCTGGGTAAATAGCAACATTACACCCTGCATAAATATCATCCTGATTTCTGCTAACCATGAACCAGCATGTAATGTTCAACTTGGCCATCATCCTCTGCATTAGTTGATTAAACATGGCTCCTGGCTTATGATGCTTTTGCAATTTTAACCTTTATTTTTATGTCTTTCCATCACTTCATCACTTCCTTTAACTTTCGAGCCTTACAATCGTCAGAACTCGATACACCATCAGTTTGTGTCCTTTGATTTACGGATGCAGCTATACAATCTTGATACCTTTGTATCTGCTGTGATATTCATTTGTACAACTCCTCAACACCATTTTGCCTTAAGTTACTCATTTATTTAGTAAAGGTCTCACTTGCCTGACTTGATGTATTTTGTTTGATATTGCACTTGAATGTACAGTGGGATGTAATAACGCACTTTGAAGGTGCTGCATTTAAAATGCAGCTAAAGTAAACACCATGTTTTTTCTTCCAACAGGAAGTTGTTATCAAGTGATCGCAATCCACCAATAGATGATTTAATAAATTCTGGTATTTTACCAATTCTTGTGCATTGTCTAGAACGAGATGACAAGTGAGTTTCCAATGTGACTACTTTTTTAATTTAAATTAGAATTAAATGTTTTGAACATTTATATAGTTAAAAAAAAAAGCAAAACAGCTTTTCTCCCAATGCCAGACAAAACAATATGAAATGACTTGCATTATTAGTAATTTGCAGTGTTTTCTTTAGTCCTTCATTGCAGTTTGAAGCGGCATGGGCTTTGACCAATATTGCTTCTGGCACCTCAGAACAAACACAGGCCGTGGTTAAATCAAGTGAGTGTTGCTGCTTTTTTTTCCCTCTTGAACATTGATTAATTTTTTTTTTACTGATTAATTTTCCTATTATAATTTCACTGTTCATAAAATAAAATTGCAGAAATGTTTAATTATATAAGCCTACAGTTTAAAGATTATATATTTAATTTGGAATATTATGGAAATTTTTATTTTGCATGCAGTTTGTGCTTGATGTGGTGGTCTTAAATGCAGTGCCCTCCATAATGTTTGGGGCAAAGACCCATCATTTATTTATTTGCCTCTGTACTCCATAATTTGAGATTTGTAACAGAAAAAAATCACGTGGTTAAGGTGCACATTGTCAGATTTTAATAAAGACCATTTTTATACATTTTGGTTTCACGATGTAGAAATTACAGCTGTGTTTGTACACATCTGGCTATCCTCTCATGTACTGAAATGCACATTTTACTAAATCTTGATTCACTTTATTTTGTTTGTTAGATGCTGTTCCTCTGTTTTTAAGACTGCTACACTCTCCACATCAGAATGTGTGTGAACAAGCGGTTTGGGCTTTAGGAAACATCATAGGTATGTTTTGTTGCTTTGAATTATTTATTTTGATTCTTGCAGAATTTTTCTTGAATTATTAGTAGATATTATAACTGATCATGCAGCATTTCAGCTGTATATGACTTTTTTTGTCTGTGGTCCTTTCTGTGACACTTGTAGGTGGACAAAAGCTTTAAAATATAAATAAATAAATAAAAAACTAGACCATGGCATTGCTTTAAAATTTTTGCATTTTTAATTTAAATTTTGCAGTATTATGTTGTGATCCACAGTTGTACCAGAAATAACTCTATAGAGATTTGTGTTGGGGTATTTTACTTTTAAGAAACATGAATATGATGTGGATGCCATGTTTCAAGGGTGTATCTGGAATGGCTTGTGAATGTTTTATGTTTCAAGTGCATCCACGGTATTTTGGTGTAATACAGGCGCCTCTCGTTTTATGTGTTCATTTAATACTACAGCATGATTTGCTTCCTGGTATTTTTGGAATAAGGTGCTCAAATTTACTTTTGACCGCATGTCGCAAATATGTTTAATTTACATATTTTTGAATTATGGGGTGCTTTTCAAATGCGAGGTGCCTGTACTCAGTGCTGCATTGTCAGAACTGTTGTACTCAACAGAAGTGTTAAATCGCTGCCATCCACATATTAAGGTGAATGTGGGAGGTGGGATGTAAAACAGGTTTTAAAGTATTAGCCAACATTTCATTATTCAATTAGCATTGAAGCTGATGAACTGCTTATTCATCTCATTGCTCTATGTGCAAACAGGGTGCTATTTGCTATCAAATTCAATTGACTACACATCAACAAAAATGAAGATATAAATGTGTCTTTTCTCTGAAACATGCTGCTGCATTTAGATGTGAATTGAGATTTGTCTAATAAAACTGAAATTAATCTATATTCCTTAATTCTTGCAAACAGGGGATGGGCCTCAATGCAGAGATTATGTCATTAGCCTTGGAGTTGTGAAGCCCTTGCTATCTTTCATTAGCCCATCTATCCCCATTACCTTTCTTCGAAATGTCACTTGGGTGATGGTCAATCTCTGCCGTCACAAGGATCCGCCCCCACCAATGGAAACAATTCAGGAGGTATGTTTAGCTTTGATTTTTCATGATTTAAAATGTATGTGCTGCATCTTTAGAAAGATAAAATTGATACTAACTTTGATTAAACTGTCTTCTTAGATTCTTCCAGCCTTGTGTGTGCTCATCCACCACACAGATGTCAATGTAAGTATTGTCCCAAGTTCAAGAGCGTAGCTTGTACACATTTTTTGAAAAGCTCTTCCACATCTTCATACTACTCTCTTTGGTAATATCAAGAAAATTTCCCAACACTTCGAAAGCGGATTGTGGCAGTGTGGTTTGTTTTTGTGGTTTTTTTCCCTCCCTATCTTCGTTTCTCCAATTGTGGTTGCTTTCTTTGTTCACCTTTAGCTGTTAGTCATTCTCTGCACCTTGAACTTTGGTATTCATTCTGCTTCCCACCAAAAAATGTCTTGAATTACTTTGTTTTGAAACCTGTATTTTCTGTCACTCGCTTTGTATTCCATTCGTTATTCTCCTAGGTAGAGACTCAAAGCATTATAGCACCGTTCATGTCCTTTATACACTGCTTTCTATTTCTTCCAGAAGATTTTACAATCCAACTATTTTTGTTAGAGTTTAGACAAATTAAAGGATTAAGATTTCCTTTTCTCTTTCCCATGCCCACTTATTTCTCCATCTTGCTCTCCCATCTCTGTTATCTCTTTCACCTCCCACATCTCTTAAACTCTGCCAGCAACTATCCTTTCCCATTCCTCCCCTTGTCTGCTGGTTTCATTGCTTGCCTTTTGTTTAGAAGCAATTGTCGTCAACGCTTTTGTTAATGAACAAAACACCCGCGAGATAGGAATTTACCTGCTGCTTGTAGAGAATGTTTTCATGAAACTATAGGATTTTTATATAATCTAATGGGGAAAAATAGGTACAAAGTGTATCTGAAGCATTATGTTTGGTTATTTCATAACGCAGACAAACTGTATGAAAGGGATCATGTTATTCATAATTATATATTTCTGTTGTAATTGTTTCTGCTTTAAATATTTGATATGTTAAAGTGATGTAAGGAGATTTATTGGATGTAGTTTAGCACATTTGTTCTTTATGTTCAATTATGAAATAAACAGGTTTTGGTTGAAGGTCTGATATTACTTGGATATTTCAATGTTTGTTGTTAACTTCAGATTTTAGTAGACACTGTTTGGGCCCTATCCTACCTAACAGATGCAGGAAATGAGCAGATTCAGATGGTTATTGACTCTGGAATTGTTCCTCATTTGGTGCCCCTTCTCAGCCATCAGGAAGTCAAAGTTCAGGTGAGAATTTATCATCCAGATTTTAAATTCAATCTTAAATTTTCAAATGTTTGCAATGTTATGTATCTAAACTTTAGAGATGTTAAAATGTAATGTTATACAAAATGAAATGGACAATTTAAATCTGGGACCATGTTCTAGCACATTTATGTTAGGTTAGTACTTGGAATTAGTATTTTAGTAGCTCCTGTCTAGGATGTTTTGAGTTATTTTCAAATCTAAATAAAATCCAGGTAGAATTGAGGGTTGTGCTGAAGTTTGCTGGATTTTAAGTGTAACAACAGTTGCCCATTTTATTTTGTGCCTTCTGTGACTCAAATGTCGTATGGCACATAATACGTCACAGATTGGCGTTATACCCAGTAGGTTGTTCAAATTCTGTCCAATTTTATGGGTACAATTGCACCAGTAATAAAAAATGCAATATTCACTTCCCAGTAATAACATTTTTCATGTTCTAATTCGTTTAACCTAAAGTTTAAATAATCACAGTCGTGGAATAAAGCCATGTAACTTTAATTGTTCACTGGTTTAAGGTCGTGTGTACTGAGGCAGAATAAACCAATTGATTAAAAATAAGATGCTCAGTCGGTTAAATGGTTCATGGCAATTCTTGCTTTAGTCATGAACCAATTATGATCAATGACCCTGTTTCATTGTACTGATTTGTGGGAAATTCAATGTTTAGTTTAATATTAATGAGTTTGTTGTAGACTTTGAATACAACTTCAGAACTGGCACATTATACAAATTATCCTCGGAGGGGGGGGGATTTGCTAAGTAAACAGAATATCGATGTGTCATTTAAGTCTGACCTAAAAATTTGGTATGCTTGTAGTTCTCATCTCATGTACCAAGATACATTAAGATGTGTCCATTTTGCCTTAAATGCTTGAATGAAATTAACTTGTTTTTAAATTGAGTACTATTGATAAGATAACATTGCTAGTGAATTCGGGCAGCTATTTGCTTTAATGGCTGGGTACTGTATTTATGTAAATTTGTTTGTGGACATCTAGAATTGCCCAGAGAAATGTAAAATTGTCCTATGGTGTTAAAGAAAATGGCATTGTAACATTGTAGGCATTTTTGTAATTTAACAAATAACCGATATTTGCCTAGACTGCAGCTTTGCGAGCCGTGGGAAATATTGTAACTGGTACTGATGAGCAGACACAAGTAGTCCTGAACTGTGAAGCTCTTTCTCATTTCCCAGGATTGCTAACGCATCCTAAAGAAAAAATCAATAAGGTATGGAAATTTAGAATTATTTTCTGCCTCGCAGCCACGGGTTCTTATGAATTTTGTTCCACGGTTTAAAACATATTTGATAACAATTGAAGATTCTGTTGGAAATTATGAGATGCTAATTACAGGCACTGTTTGTTTGTCTTGTGACTGGAATGTTTTTAATATGGGTATCAATGGTACGGTACAAATATTTTGATTGTTATGTAGAAAATTTATATTCTAATATTTTATTTGGTAAATTGCCTGGTGTAATATAACGAAGCATTAGAGGAAAAAAGTTGCACGCGTGAGTCTGTTTTGGGGTTGGCCGGCACTATTGGTCTGATTCCATTGGTGAACATCAGTGCTGAAACTGAAGTGCATCTGTAGGCAATCACATCCCGTTTAAGAGGCTTTATCGTGTGAATGTGCTGATTAAGCCTCAATGTCCATTTGCCAGCTATGGTATGCCAGAATTGTTGATATGGTGACATTGTTTTGTCTGAACTGATCCAACAGAGCTAGCATCAAAATTAAAAATACTTTCTCGTATGATCTTGAATATAGGTTTTTGGTAGTTTTGTAGGTACTCTGTGTAATGATTCTGTTAGTATGCTTAAAATAAAAGATTGTCTCGACATTTCAAAATGAACGGAATTGCTAAATGTTATTCGGAAATAAATACTAAATGTGCTAATACTTGACTTTCGTTCTGCCAACCAATCAATACAGGAGGCAGTCTGGTTCTTATCGAACATCACAGCTGGGAACCAGCAGCAAGTACAAGCAGTGATAGACGCAAATCTTGTGCCTATGATTATACACCTCTTGGATAAGGTGAGAGGATGCACTTGATTTTAAAATTCCACTTATTTAATGTCTTTAATGTTAAGATTTTTCAAACTGCTTTATAAAGTGTAATTTTGTAGAAGAACCTGTTCAATTTGGTGTACAAATAATTTTAGATTTGCTTCCATTTTAAAACCAGTGAATCAGATATGTAATGGCCGTAGAGTACAATATTACCAATGTAATTATAGTTTATAAAAACAATTCTATGAATAATAGTCCTAGATGCATTGGATTATAAAATAATTCCATGGTTTCTGGAAAGTTGTCATTTGAGCTTCATTACTCCACAGTGGATATAATTCAAGCCTTTCTGTTCCTCTTCCTTAGGGTGACTTTGGTACTCAGAAAGAAGCTGCTTGGGCAATAAGTAATCTAACTATCAGTGGCAGGAAAGAGCAGGTGGGTAAAACTACTCGAGTTCAAATAAAACATGCTTGTTAAACCAGAATAATTTCATTATTTTTAAAGTCTTGTGTTGTCTAGAAGTCTTAGTTTGCAATTTAATGAAATTTGTAAATGTTTTGTCATTACTGTTTTGCAAAAGATGCATGATGTGAAACTAACTAAGTTATTTTTCATTAGGTTGCATACCTGATCCAACAAAAAGTAGTCCCTCCATTCTGTAACCTGTTAACAGTGAAAGACTCGCAGGTGGTACAAGTGGTATTGGATGGGTTAAGTAATATCCTCAAGATGGCAGATGATGAGGCAGAAACAATAGCTAGTCTGATTGAAGAATGCGGTGGTAAGACTGACATAATCCTCTAATCAAGTCTGCTATGCAAGCATAAATAAATCCAGATTGTCCAGATAGAGCTATTTCCGTCAATTATGTTCTGTGTTACAGTGGATGAGAAACCAATTGAGGGAGAGGGGTATTTCTGTGTTGATTAAAAAACAAATTGGCAACTGATAGACTGGTTTGTATCTGGATAAAACTAAATAGAATATATGGACTGTGTTATTCTTTGATAGGTTCATCTCCAATCAAATTGCACATTGTTCGTTAACCTCTATTAAATCATTGCTTCAAGTTCTAAATGTAACTTTTAAACCCTGTTTTACATCATTTGGTCACGGAAAGCAAGAAGTGGTGGTTCTTGTGGCCACACGTGAATGATTCTAACTAGTTGAGATAATTTTGAATGGTGAAAGCCTCGCTTTTAAATTTTATTTAATCAATGCCTTAAAAATGGCTATGTTAGACAGCAATTGAACACTAAAACTCATTACTAATAATGCAAAGAGAATCTTGTGTGAAAATACTGTGCATGACATTAGGAATATGCCTTATTATTTAGTATTAAAATAGTTTAATGAAGCTAAATTATTCCCTTCCAGCTGGTGTCTGTAATAAAATAGCCTTGCTGAAGTAGCTGGGCCCAGCAGTAACACCATGTTGCATATTGCCTTTAATTTTGCCCATTGTTATCTTGCCTCTGGTGCTCAGATTCCTGAATATAATCCCGCCTTGCATTGTTGACAGAAATCTGATTATAAAATGGAAGGAAGGTATGGGGGAATTCAACAGCAAGGTCCACCTAACCATTTGCAAACTAGAGAGCGAAGCATCTATGGTTGGTAACATGACTAGTTACGGACAGCAACCAGCATGATGTTGAGGAAAGATTATTTTGAGTGATGGTCTTTGGGCATGAAAGCACTGCATGTTTATTTGGTTTATTCTTTAATAATAGACATATGGCGAGGTTCAGAGTAGTGGAAATATGTTAATTGACTGGGAAATGAATTGAAGTACTGAGATACTGGAGTAAATTGATATATGCCATATCATGTAATGGATCCTGGATGGGTTTAAGACATTGGCACTTAAAAGCATTTTCATTTGTAAAGTTCCAAATTATTTTTAGTCATTAAGGGGGATGTGCCAGTGAATTTATCAAAAAAGTTGAACAAATACGATAAATTAGATAATCTATTGTGATGATATTGGCGATTGAATAAACATCTGGGAGAGCAGAAACGCTTTTTTAAATAAAAGCCACTCTATATTTTGTACAATTTAAAAGAGCCATGAGGGTTTGGGATTATGTTTCCGCCAAAGGTCAGGAGCTCTAACAAGGCAGTATTGAAGTTTCAGTTGCGATTGTGCTTGAGACTGTAGAAAGGCTGGAAACGTGCATTTTCTAACCCATTGAAAGCCTTGAAATTAAAAAAAAAAAAAAATGTTTTTTGCAGTGTAGTCAACAGAATGCTTTGCAGGTAGAAGTTGTTGCATTTAATTCCTTTTTTTTTTTTGGCTTCATAAGATTGGCATATAAGTTATAATTTATAAAAGAGGTGGGGTTTGCATGATATTTCTGGATATTGGTGTGTAGCCTGTAATTTGTTTGTCACATGCTGCATGACTGTAGTCCCAAAATTCAAATCTTGTAGCTGTTGCTATCCTTGGAGGTAATCATAAAATTGCCCCCTTTAATAATACGTAACTGTTGAAAATGACAAATGTACAACTATCTTTTCTCTTTAGGTTTAGAAAAGATTGAACAGTTACAACACCATGAAAATGAGGACATCTATAAATTGGCATATGAGATCATTGATCAGTATTTCTCAACAGATGATGTAAGTTGACGGAACACCACATACTAAACGAGTCATCTAGTCCACAGATCGTTTCCAATATTAAGATGTTGTATATTGCTCTCTTAGTATTTATAATTTTGGCATGTTGAGTGTTTTGTCATGATTTACTATATGCAAGCATCTTTACTTGAAATCTTATCTCAATGCATCTTTTTGATGTCATGATCTGTCTTTCTGACTAATATGCAAAAATGAGACATTGGGGGAGGAAATGTACTTGTGGTTGGAAGGTGAATGTCAACAAGATGGTTCATTTGATTTTAAAGTTGAAATGTACTAGGAAGATTGAAAATGTAGAATTCAATGTTGAGTCGTAGGAAACCTAATCAGAAAATAAGCTGCTATTGCTGGCTGGTGTTGGGATTTTTTAATAAGAATATACATCGCTGAAGACAGTGAGCCTAGAATGAGACAGAAGGAGAAATAAAGTGATGGAAAACAGGAAGCTCTGGTTTAGGATTTCTCTTTCAAACTGAAGGGAGGTGTCATAAGTTCCTAAGTGATAGAAGAATTAGGCCATTTGGCCCATCAAGTCTACTCCGCCATTCAATCATGGCTGACCTGTCTTTCCCTCTTAAACCCCACTCTTCTGCTTTCTCCCCACAACACATACTAATCAAAAATTTATCTCTGCCTTAAAAATATCCATTTACTTGACCTCCACAGCCTTGTGACAATGAATTTCACAAATTCACTAAAGAAATTCCTCATCTTCCTAAAGGAACGTCCTTTAATTCTAAGGCTATGACCTCTGGTCTTCGACACTCCCACTAGTTGAAACATCCTCTCCACATCCACTCCACTCTATCTAAGCCTTTCACTATTTGCAATGTTTTCTTTAGTATCCTAAATTGAAACATTTTGAAAATATTAATGCCTGTGCTGAACTTTTATTTTGTGGGCAAGGAAATGTTGTATCCTGAATGTGATATTTCCAAATTTACATGGAAGTTGGGGACCACACAAACTAGAGCGTCGTCTGCACCATGCTTGGTCCCTTTTCTCATTGATTGAGCCCATTGAACAAAATCCATTTCACTCCGTTCTGCCGAACTTTTGCCCTATTGATAAATCTCCCAAATTCCAGGTAGTCCACAGTAGTACGAACAAAAAGGTACCACTTCCCAGTCTGGTGAACTTCAGGATCATTCTCTTTTGGAACATTCATCCCAATCATTTATAGCATTAGTCAAATGATAATTTTTTGCAGCCTTTATAACATGTGCTGTGTTTCAAAGTGATATCTGACTTAATTGTGCTTACTTGTTGCATATTCTTTGCAACTGAGAGGAACTTTGCATTAATGGGCATGATAATCAGTCTGTAGATCCAATAGATGGCAAAGTGTAATGTAGATGAGATTAGGCTTCTGTTTGGGAAAATTATTTTAAAAATCATAACCCTCAAATTGAAGAGATTTAAACAAATGTCTATTTCATGCTACAACCTTTACAGTGAAAAAATCATTTACTAAATATTCTGGACTCCACTGATTATTCTGCACTTTGATTGCAAAATAATTCTTTATTTTGGTGATTCAGATGTAATTGAACAATATTTAACTGATCTACATATTTTAAAATGTTTCTAAAGCTACAGTCAAGGCCATGTTCAAACTGTTAAGAGTTCATAGCCCTAGATAATACTATCAAAGTATAATCTTTGCATTCTCTAACTAATACCAAGATATAATTTCTGCTCCCATTTTTGGAAAATAGTGATTGTAATTAAGATTATTATTTTAGGCTTTCTTTAAACCTCAATTTCCACCGAGTAAAAGTAACATTGAGCTACAAAGTTTAAGTATGATTTACTTGATTTTAGTCTAGTAGTGTTACCATTGTCCCTCTGTGTAGGGAAAAAAGAGGAAAATTGGCAATTCTCTCACTTTACTGAGAATATTTGAAGAGGTTAGAGGAGGATGCTAGATTGGTAGGGAACTGATTAGCTCTCCATGGTGAAGGGAAGATTTAAAAAAAAAATGATGTGTGAAGCCTTAAAGTGTGAAGGCTTTATGGAGTAGAAGCTGTTTTTTACATGTGCCAACGTGGGATAATTGGGAAAAGAATACAGGCATGTGTTACTTGGTGAATTATGACATGAAGCACTTATTTTGGAAACATGTGATCTGCATCCGCCAAGTATTCATTGGAATGAACAATATCAACAAACCTCATCAGAACTAATCAAGATAAAATTAACACTGTGTAGATCTCTTGAGGAAATAGCACTCTTGGGGTGGAAAGTTTACAAACAATGATACTCAGTGGAGGCTCTTTGATGACAGAGTGGTGCAGTAATGAATGTTGCTGCCTTGTAGCTCCAGAGATTGTGTGCTGTCTCTATGCAATCAGTTTTCCCTAGGTGGAAACTGATTGCATAGTAATTTCCGAATGTGGTTTTAGATGGTAGTTGAGCATCATGGGGAAAGAACTTGGTAAAGCATGACAAATTGGAGAACTGTTTGAACAGCTAGCATAGTTGAGGTGTCTGGATGGTCTCAACTCTTATCATTAAAGTTTATTGTGGGTACTTGTTTCATATCCCATGGAGTTGAAGTTAGCCTGTTGGATATCCTAATTGCCAGATTACTGTGTCATCTATATTTTAATCCCATCACATTAGCCAATAGTCCACTGTTTTCATCAGGGTGGTGAGTATATGGAATGAGCTGCCAGGGGTGACAATTAAGACAGGTATCATAACATTTAAAAGACTCTTGGAAAGGTACATGGATAGGAAAGATTTAGAGGGATGTGGGTCAAATGTGAGCAAATGGGATTGGCTTGGATGTGGCATTTCGGTTGCCATGGACAAGTTGGGATCAAAGACCTATTTCCATGCTATATGATTATGATCTCAGTATCTCAAATATCCTTAAGTGCCACATGCCCTCTCAGATAAATGGAATTTCAGAGATGAATGATAAATTATATTTATTTTCAGCTTTCTTGCCCAATGAAAACATTCTTTGAGAGATCTGCATGTCATTAATTTTACCAGGTTATTCTCGTGAGGGGATGTTGCTCTTCAATCCAGTGAATAATTGAATGCAATCATGCAGAATACTTGCTGCTTTGTATTCTTTAGCTTTAAGCATGCTTGCAGTTTCCTCTCCCATCATCTAATTTTTGTTTTCTGCTGTCTTAGATTTATTTTTTCTCTTTTCCTTTTAAGATTGATGAAGATCCTGCCTTGGTTCCCGAAGCAATTCAAGGTGGGACATTTGGGTTCAATTCATCTACCAATGTTCCAGCAGAAGGCTTCCAATTCTAGAAAGGTGTAATTCCTGGAGCAAGTGAAGTAATGCAGCACTAAAGGAAGGTTTAATCGATCATGCTTGGCTCATGTGGGGTCCACTGCTGCATTAAATCGGAGAGCTGTTTTGCAGATTGCGTTTGGTATCCGAGAAAAGCCCAAATGAAGTCAAGCTGGCGAGTGGGTGCGAGTGCGCGTGAGAATGGTAAATTGTTATAAAATTTCACAGTGAATGCTATTTAGATTGTTTAAAGAAAGGGGGCTGAAAGTCAAAGAGAGGTCAATGTCTACAAAGTAACTAAACCAAGATCAAATTCAGTTATCTAAAATTAGAAGAATGAAGCACTTAAGATACTTCAAACTTCATAAACCAAGAAAGGGACATCGACCAAGTCAGAAGACCGAGTCAAGGCCTTGCTATGAAGCACTGTGTGAATGGACCCACTGTATGAATGTCTGGACTCAGTGCTGTGGAGCCAGGTTCATTACTTGAAATCTTGGGCTCTGTATTCGCTCATGAAAATAAACTCCTCATCACGGAGTTGTGTGTGGAAGAGAGTAGTGTATGGGCGTGATGTTGTATGTGAACGCATGCAAACTTGATTGCCTTCAAGCGGCTAATGAATAAACCCAGAAAAACACCAAAATGAGTTTGTTTTTATTAATATTTAACATACACTGGAGAAGTTAACCAATTTAGCAGCAGTGCATTGTATAATTTATCTGTAGCGATTTGGATTAAATCTTGCAGCATAAGTATTTTGCTTGTTTTATTTCCACCTTGGCTATTCTATTTTTTTAATGTTTATAAAACTTATGTACTTGTAGTTATGAATTGTTCCTCAATTACCAACTGCAACAGTTAAAATAAATGCTGTGAGTTGCTTTCCATATAAATCACGAATACAATAATAACGTAACAATTGTAATGGTAGTAAGCTGCTCACATGCACAATTTTTGCAGAGGAGAAAATAGAACATGTACATGCTCTGCTGCTTAATAAACTGAAAAGTTGCCATAATTTAAATCCAGGAAACTTCAAACACATGCAGTATTGTGAAGCCTATCAATGTTAGTCATAACTTAGGTAAATGAAGTTGACTAAGAAAATCAAATGACATGCACCTATTAATTGAAGGCTACTTCTGATTTATTTTAGCTATTTTTAGTTAGTTCCTGTGTAGAATATAGCACAGAACCTTTTGGGGTAAATGCTGTTCATGAACATTTGTTTCATATTTTCCTGTAATTTTTCTTAATTAAAATATTTTGGTTGTGACTAGTTGGTGCTTATTTTCTGCTAAAGGGGGTCGTTGACAGAAGTGTGCGTAGGTCATCTAATCAGATGTAATATTGCCCTTTACATGTTTGATATTTTTAGATTCATTTTCAAAATTAGGTAAAGTAGCCATGAACCATCTGAGCCACTTTAAAAAGAGTATATATCAGCAGACTTGCTTACCAGCAATACAAGTGTAATTTAAAAAAAGAATCTAAGGTAGATGTTACCTTGTCAAGATTCACTAATACTAAATTTGGTCTAATGATTGATTAGTTGTTAAAATGCTTCCCCTCTTGGTAAAATGGCTCATTGTAGGATATACATTGCCTTCATCCTTAAAGCACATGTTGCATGAACAAGTGTTACTGTATTTAAAACCTATGGTAATGGTCACTGATGAGAACCGTGAAAAATTACCCGATTCCTATTTTGTGTTTTAAAATTTTGGACTATTGTAGACTGGATTAATATGTAGTTGCGATTTATTTTGTAAATTAGTTGGTTTATCCATTAAGCATTCATTGTCGTCCATACAAGCGCTTCGAAAGCTGGACAAATAAATTGATTAGGCAGAAAATTGGCTTGCTTACACTGTTTTCCATTAAATTGCAGGCTAACCTGTTTTAGAGAAAATAAACTTTGAAATGATTTTGTGTGGCATGATATTCCATTGTAATGTTTTGTTATATAGGAATGGACTTAGCTGAGTTGTTCAGTGTTGATATCTCCAAAAAGACATGCAAGTCTTCCAGTCACGATTATGTCTGCAAAACACTAAATTTCATCATACATTTTGATTCCTTCTGTTGTGTTCTATCCTAAGGAATAGCTGAACACAATCTCCTTGGAGATTCGGGGATATGGAGAGAAAGAATGTCGAGAGATTTCTTGTTGCTAACTTTGCTGGGTTAACCTTGTGTTCTAGGAAAGAGTCCCTCACTCTCTGAGCATCCATTTTTATCCATGTCTGTGGTGAGATATTTCCACGAAAATTGTCGTTTTTCAGTGCTCATTGTCAATCTTGTCTTTGGTCTGGAATCGAACTATCTGATCTAAGATTTAGATTATTATTAAACCAGCAACACCCATGCTAAACCTGCATGCCCTGCTGCATGTAGGGTTATTTGGAAGCCATAGCTTACAAGTACTGCCCTATACGGGGTCCTAAACCTTCAACTTCTGTGTTTGTTTGGAGGTTGTTGCTGTCGAGCCAATTTTTTTTTAACATTTACTTAGATTTACTTGGAAAATATGTTGTTTAATGAAAACACAACATATTAAGCTACCTGCATCCAGACCTACTCTTTCCCTCCTGAAAAAATCCTCAGACTTGAAAGAGGACAGCTCAGAATCACACCAACAAAGGGCCTGAATACTCTACCACTTGCTTGGAATTTGAAACTAATGTAGAACTTGGTTTAACAGGTGTGCACTTGGTTCTCGGCACCGGACTTATATTTCTAAGATGAGTATGTCCAGGGCAAGGCCACAATTCCTCTCCTTAGTTGCCAATGGTAATATGTTGTGGATAGTATACACTACAGCATCAACACCAATAAGAGTGAGCATTTATGGCAACAACAAAAAAAGACACAACGTGTTGGATTAACTCGGGGTCAGAGTATAGGCAGGTGATGTTTTGGGTCAGGACACTTTTCTCCAGGGATGCTGCCTGCCCTGCTGAGTTACTCCAGCATTTTTTTTTGTAAGCAAGCAAATGCAGTTCTTTGTTTCTCCATTTGAGCATTTCTGGCAGATAGGATGCCATTGACTCACATGATGCACATTATGGGGACACAATGTTGCGGCCTTGCATTATTAAAAATGTGAGGGTTGGGTTATAAAAGTAAATATGACATTCTACCAACTGCCAATTATACCTAGTCTCAGGGTTGGGGCTACTGAAGAACTGGCCACGCTAGTAATCCCTGGAGTTATGTGTGCTGAAGCAAAGCAAGAATTTCATTGTCCTATCAGGGACACATGACAATAAACTTGAATAAACTGCATGCTGGAGATTTGCTGACCAATGCAGAAAGCTGAAAGTCTGCTCCACTGCTGGTTTGAGACACTGACTTTGGTATGTAGTTTGTTGTGAGTGTAAAGAAAAATTGAAGAGTACAAGAAAATAGCAGGGAATTTAGCCTCTTGATCTGCTCTGCCATTCAAAAATATACCTGCGATTTTATCTTGATGCCACTTTTCTACATTAGGTTATGTCCCTTGGAAATAATTCCAATGATTCTCTACTCTTTCTCAGCGAGAGTAGTTGATCACCCCCCATATAATTTGAGACCCTCATCCCCGATTCTAGACACCCTAGCGAGAGAAAATAAATACCTTAATTCTGTACACAATCTAAACAAAATGATTGATGGTGACATACAGCAGAGTCCCTGGACGTGGAGGAACGTGGGTGATGATTTGCAAACGGCTAGTATGCAGGTTGCAAATAATTAGGAAAGCTGACAGTTTTTATTGCTAGTGTTATTGAGAAGTAGGGAAGTTTTACATTACAGGGGCAGTGTGAGACCATATCTGGAGCAATCTGGCTTTTAATGCAATGGAAGACTTGCAGGGGTTTACTAAATTAATACATAGTCTGGGCCTACATCTGCTAGAGTTTAGAACAATGAGGGGAGACGTGATTGAAATCTGAGCCTGAGGGCATTTTGACAGGATGGGTTCAGTGAGGCTGCTTCCTCTTCTGCGTGAATGTGAAGCAAGGGATCACAAGTTAAAAAATCACAAGAGATGTTGCCATTTAAGAAAGTTCTTTTTAAAGTGGGGGCGGTTGCGTCTTTGTAGCTCCGTTTCCTCTGCATTTTAAGGCGGAGGTGGAGACTTGAAAAGCAAGAGGGTGGAAAGGATCTTTGGTGGAAAGATTACTGCGACTACATACGAATATTTTATTGTCACATGTGACTAGGCACAGTGAGAATGATTCTTTGCTTGCATACACAATGTATACAAATAGCAGCCACCTGCGGCGCTGACAGTTACAAAACAGGCCGGGTCCCTATTGCCCTTTGTCCCTCCCCCCAAATTGTCTATTGTTCTCCCCTCTCTTCCCCCCCCTCACGGTGGTCCTCCAGGCTCTCGTCGACCCGCGAAGCATCGCCGCCTCACCGCTGTCGACGCCCCACTTCACGCCTCCGTGGTGCTGCCCCGGGCCCCGTCGGCCGCTTCATCCGACCCCGGCTTCTACGCGGCGATCCGGGAGGCATCGAGACGGATAAAGGCATCCGGCCGCGTTCCCAGTCCACAGCCGCGGCCCCACCGTCGGGAAGCCGACATAGGAATGCTGTGTTGAAGGTATCTTGTTTTATGGCGGAGCTAATTTAAGGGGCCGAGAGACCTATTCGAACACTAATTCACGTGTTCATATTTTCAACCCGCGTGAATTTTTACAAGCTTTTTGATGTACAATTTTAAAATAGCTAATTAGTAGAGATGAAACTAATTTGATTCTGGAGGTTAGGGCTCTTACAGATAGCGGAGTCAGGGGATATGGGGAGAAGGCAGGAACAGGGTACTGATTGGGGATGATCAGCCATGATCACATTTGAATGGCGGTGCTGGCTCGAAGGGCCAAATGGCCCACTCCCGCACCTATTGTCTATTGATACCTTTGGAATATCTGGAGTAAGCCTTGCCCACAACATATGAATATTATCTGAATGGTGGCCGATTAGGAAAGGGGGAGATGCAACGAGACCTGGGTGTCATGGTCCACCAGTCATTAAAAGTAGGCAAGGTACACAAAATTGCTGGGGAAACTCAGCGGGTGCAGCAGCATCTAGGGAGCGAAGGAAATAGGCGACATTTCGGGCCGAAACCCTTCTTCAGACTGATGGGGGGTGGGGAGAAAGAAGGAAAATGGGAGGAGGAGGAGGAGGAGCCCGAGGGCGGGCGGATGGGAGGGTGGGAGGAGACAGCTAGAGGGTTAAGGAAGGGGAGGAGACAGCAAGGGCTAGCCAAATTGGGAGAATTCAATGTTAATGCCATACGGACGCAAGGTCCCCAGGCGGAATATGAGGTGCTGTTCCTCCAATTTCCGCTGTTGCTCACTCTGGCAATGGAGGAGACCCAGGACAGAGAGGTCGGATTGGGAATGGGAGGGGGAGTTGAAGTGCTGAGCCACCGGGAGTTCAGGTAGGTTATTGCGGACTGAGCGGAGGTGTTCGGCGAAACGATCGCCCAACCTACGCTTGGTCTCCCCGATGTAAATCAGCTGACATCTAGAGCAGCGGATGCAGTAGATGAGGTTGGAGGAGATACAGGTGAACCTTTGTCGCACCTGGAACGACTGCTTGGGTCCTTGAATGGAGTCGAGGCGGGAGGTGAAGGGACAGGTGTTGCAGCAGGCAGTGAAGAAGGCGAATGGTATGTTAGCATTCATAGCAAAAAGATTTGAGTATAGGAGCAGGGAGGTTCTACTGCAGTTGTACAGGGTCTTGGTGAGACCACACCTGGAGTATTGCGTACAGTTTTGGTCTCCTAATCTGAGGAAAGACATTCTTGCCATAGAGGGAGTACAGAGAAGGTTCACCAGACTGATTCCTGGGATGTCAGGACTTTCATATGAAGAAAGACTGGATAGACTCGGTTTGTACTCGCTAGAATTTAGAAGATTGAGGGGGGATCTTATAGAAACGTACAAAATTCTTAAGGGGTTGGACAGGCTAGATGCAGGAAGATTGTTTCCGATGTTGGAGAAGTCCAGAACAAGTGGTCACAGTTTAAGGATAATCTTTTAGGACCTAGATGAGGAAAACATTTTTCACACAGAGAGTGGTGAATCTCTGGAATTCTCTGCCACAGAAGGTAGTTGAGGCCAGTCCGTTGGCTATATTTAAGAGGGAGTTAGATGTGGCTAAAGGGATCAGGGGGTATGGAGAGAAGGCAGGTACGGGATACTGAGTTGGATGATCAGCCATGATCATATTGAATGGCGGTGCAGGCTCGAAGGGCCGAATGGCCTACTCCTGCACCTAATTTCTATGTTTCTATGAGAGAAGGCAGGTACAGGATACTGAGTTGGATGATCAGCCATGATCATATTGAATGGCGGTGCAGGCTCGAAGGGCCGAATGGCCGACTCCTGCACCTATTTTCTATGTTTCTATGTGAAGGAAATAATATGAACCAAGATTATAAGTGTCTTCTACCTGAAGATATGTTGGCATGACCAATCCCCCAGTTTAGAGGCCCAGCGGTTTGAGATTGAAGTGTCCCGAGGTGAAACATCGCCTATCCAAGTTCACCAGAGATGCTGCCAGTGCCGCTGAGTTAATCCAGCACTTTGTGTCTTTTTTTTTGTGGTAAACCAGCATCTGCAGTTCATTGTGTAAACTTAAACCGAAGATAGACACAAAAAGCTGTAGTAACTCAGCGGGACAGGCAGCATCTCCGGAGAGAAGGAATGGGTGACATTTCGGGTCGAGGAAGGGTTTCGACCCAAAACATCACCCATTTCTTCTCTCCAGAGATACTGCCTAAAGATCCGCTCTATGATCTTTGATGCTGCCTGTCCCGCTGAGTTACTCCAGCTTTTTGTGTCTTATCTGCAGATCATTTGTTTCTACACTGACGTTTTAAGTTGGGAAGAAAACAGGCCGTTGTCGCTCAATATTAACATTAAACACGGATGTTCAAAGAACAAAGATTGCAGAAAACACAAATTAACTTACAAACTAAGAGAGCGCTTTGAGGATTCCGGGGGGGGGAAAGAAAATATTGAATTTCAAGCAATTTTAGGACGGTGCCGGCGCCAAGAAAGACAGATGTGAAAGCCTGTAGAGGCCTCTGCATTTTTACCCCAATCTGTTCCCTACTTTCTGGATAATTAATGGATCATTAGCGAGAAAGGTTTTTATTATAAATGATGAATTAAAATGCAAACGACGAGAACGACAACTGGGTGGCGGGGGTGGGTGCGCCTTGTTTGCAACGTCCCCTGCAACTGAAATGTAACTTTGTGTCCGGGAGTGGCAACATTGGAAGCGCCGCTCCGTTTGCCGCGCTCCTCGCCTTTGTTTGCTGCCCACAGTTAAGTTCAGCGCTTTTCGGATTCAAATCTTTGCATCAGGCTCGGCTATTCGCTGCTTTTTGAAATAAAAGGGGGGTATTTTTCCAGACATGCGCGCTGCCAAACGAGTTGGGAGTTGCAGAGCTGGCGAGGCGGACATGGTTCATTGCGATTCCTCGGCGTTTGCAGCACAGACCCCGAGGGCGCCGCGCTTTCCTCCTGCACGGTGAGTGATCTATCTATTGTTCATCTCTCTACCTCGTGGCGCCCTCCTCCTCGCTCTGCTGCCCAGATCTGCTCATTTCCACACCCGCTCAAACGTTGCAGGCACTCGTTTCGGGAACCCCGAGCCGAGCGTTTACCAATGAAGTGCTATCCATTCGTTGGTAAACGTGCGTAGGCGAATATTTTAGAGAGGTGAACTCGCGACAACGAGAATCCCTAATTAGACTGCAAATAAATCGCAAAGCACGCTGCACGTCACATTCGTTATCGCGCCTATCCAAAGGATTGTCAGATTCAGATCCTTCGGCCCAACATGCCCCATGTATACTAGTCTCACCTGCGCGCCCTGGGCCCATAAACCTCTAGACCTATCTTATCAATGTAGCTGCCCATATGTCTCTTAAACGTTATGATAGTACCTGCCTCAACTACCCCCATCTGGCAGCTTGTTCCATATACCCACCACCCTTTGACTATACAAAAGTTACCCCTTGTGTTTCTATTAGATGTTTATAGATGTCCCCCTCACCTTAAACCTATGTCCTGTTGTTATCTTCAAAATATTCTGTGCATTCAGCCTATCTATTCCTCCCAGATTGTTGTACACCTCTATAAGATCACCCCCCCATATTCCTGTGCTCTAAGGAATAAAGTCCTAGCCTGCTCAACTTTTCCCTACAGCTCAGGCCCTCGAGTCCTGAGAGAGGGAGAGATCTTGCTACCTCCAGAACAATCATAACTGTGTTTTATAAACAAATGCTTCTGGCTAACCTAGAATTTGTGGACAAAACAAAACTGAGGTGACTGATGAAATCTTTTCTCAACCATTGTTTTAAAGGCTGTAATCCAGGGTTTAACTATGGGCATTGTTACGAATGACAACACGAGAACCTGGACCACTACTTAATATTGTTACATTTTTGGAAATAGAAAGAGGCCCAAGATCGACAGTGCGTTTTCAACATTCTCTGTTTTTATTTCATATTTCAAGCTTCTGCAGTTTTTTTGATTTTCATGTATTGTTGTGTTTTTTTTAAATATACCTAGCACATGGTGACATAGAAATATTACGAAGTACAATGAAGGATTTGTCAAATTATTGTGGGCTGTGGTTGTGAATCAGCTGGTTGGTGAATGACCCCAGAGCAATCTTCCCTGACATCCTGTCCCCAACTCGCTTGCAGGTAAGTGTAATGTTGATACTTGCTCCTCCCAGAATTGTGGAAGACTAAAGCAGTGGCAGCAATGAAATTCTCACTTGCAGCAGCACAACAGAATATGTAAACATAGTACACTGTGAACAATATAATAAACGAGAGAGAAAAAAAATCAATGTGTGTAGATATACACGACTCATAAATACACACACATACATGTATATAGACTCACACACACACACACATATATATATATATATACACACACACGCACACAAACAATAATATCGCAATAATAACAATAATAGTCTCTATAGTACAGAGCTTATTTGAGGTTATTGTGTTTAACAGCATCATGGCTGTAGAGAAGAAACTGTTCCTGAACCTGGACGTTACAGTTTTCAGGCTCCTGTACCTTCTTCCCGATGGCAGGGGTGAAATGAGTGCGTGGCCAGGGTGGTATGCGTCTGATGATGCTGGCTGCCTTTTTGAGGCAGCGACTCCAGTAAATCCCTTCGATGGTGGGGAGATCAGAGCCGGTGATCACCATTCTTTATGGAAAATATATAACCATTCATAGACATAGAACATGGAAAGGTACAGCACAGGAATAAGCCCTTCAGCCCATAATGTCTGTGACAAACACGATGCCAAGCTAAATTAATCTCATCTGCCTGCATGTGACCATACCGGGCCGGAAGTGGCGGCGCTGGGAATGGCTGCGGCTCGCCTGCAGTCCGTTTGTCTTTTACTTTTTTGTGTTGTTTTTTTCGTTTTGTCTAGTTACGTTTTTGGTTTTTAGGTCGTGTTTATGTGGGTGGGGGGGGGGTGGGGGGTGAAACGGGGCTTGCTGTCTCTCCCTTCGGGGGAATACGACCTTTTTGTCGTATCCCCCTTCTCTGCCTCCGTCTACGCTGAGGCCTAATGGCGCAGCTGGCGACCTCGGGACTCTGGAGGCAGCTGACTGGACTCGCCCTGAGCTCGCTCCCGTGAGGGCGGCCCAGCTCGGGGCTGGAACTGCGCTCTCGTGAGAGCGGCCTGGCGAGGGGCTGAGAGACTCTCCCGTGAGGGGCTGTGGCCCGTCGGAGTGGCCCAGCCCGAGGGAGGAACGGCACTCCCGTCGGAGTGGCCCAGCCCGAGGGTGCAACGGCACTCCCGTCGGAGTGGCCCAGCCCGAGGGAGGAGCGGCACTCCCGTCGGAGTGGCCCAGCCCGAGGGTGGAACGGCACTCCCGTCGGAGTGGCCCAGCCCGAGGGTGGAACGGCACTCCCGTCGGAGTGGCCCAGCCCGAGGGAGAACGGTACTCACGTGAGGGCGATCCGGCTCGGGGCTGGAATGGTGCTCCGGTGGCTGGGACGGCGTTCTGGCGGCGGTGACCTGAGTCCTGGGTTCAGCCGCGGGCCAGCGGCTGCGTGTGCTGGACTGGAGGGCGGCAGCTTCGACCACCCCCGGGCCGCGGTGTTTGAACCGGCCCGTTCGCGGGGTTCGGTGAGCCGCGGGACTGTTGGGCCATCGCCCGGTGTGGAATCGCCTCAGCGCAGAGGGAGAAGAGGAGGGAAGAGACGGTAACCCTAAGATTTTTGCCTCCACCACAGTGAGGAGGTGCTTGGAGGATACACTGTGGTGGTGTTAATTTGTGTTTATTGTTGTTTATTATTGTATGATTGTATGTATGACTGCAGGCACGAAATTTCGTTCAGACCATAAGGTCTGAATGACAATAAAGGTATTCAATTCAATTCAATCCCTCCATATCAATGTGCCTATCTGAAAGCCACTTTCGTATCTGCCTCCACCACTATGTTCCAGGCACCCACCATCCTCTGCATAAAATAACTTGCCCCTTTTACCTTAAAGTTATGTCCTCTAATCTTTGATAAAAAGGTTCACACCGTCTATCCTCTCTATGTCTTCACTAATTTTAAATTCTGGAACAACCAACCCAACAGAGGGAGTACAGAGAAGGTTCAGAGGAGATTCCTGGGATGGCAGGGCTTTCAAATGAAGAAAGACTGGATAGATTTGGCTTGTACTCGTTAGAATTTAGAAGATTGAGGGGGGATCTTATAGTAACTTACAAAATTCTTAAGCGGTTGGACAGGCTAGATGCAAGAAGATTGTTGGGGAAGTCCAGAACAAGGGGTCACAGTTTAAGGATAAGGGGGAAGTCTTTTAGGACCGGGATGAGAAAAAAAAAATTCACACAGAGTGATGAATCTGTGGAATTCCCTGCCACAGAAAGTAGTTGAGGCCAGTTCATTGGCTATATTTAAGAGGGAGTTAGATGTGGCTAGAGGGATCAGGGGGTACGGGGAGAAGGCAGGTACAGGATACTGAGTTGGATGATCAGCCATGATCATATTGAATGGCGGTGCAGGCTCGAAGGGCCGAATGGCCTACTCCTGCACCTATTTTCTATGTTTCTATGTAACAGTACTAAGGAAGTGTCTTCACCACAGGGATTGCAGCAATTCATGTGGATCTCATCATAATCTTCTGAAGGGCGACTAGAATGGACATCACCCTTGTCAGTGGTGCCCAAAGTTCACTCACTGAATAAAAAGTTTCACGATAGTATTTTTATTTTATTTTTGCCTGTTTGTAACAATAATGCTACAGAACACTTTGATTTCAACAGACACCAAATCAAATGAGCAGTTATGGGGCTGTAGGCCAGGAATTTATGTAGTTCAATAGATTAAAAAAATATACCATTCTGTTATACCATTCTGGCATTCAAGATGCTTTCAACCTGCACATTCTGTCAATACAAAGTTGTGTTCTCATAATTTCTGCAAAGCTGTTACTTTTCAATGCCACCATCTCACTCTCTTCTGGAATCACATTCAGTGTGGAGATTCTCATGTTACTTTTCCACTCCATCCAACAATGCTGAAGAATAAAACTTCACATATTGAATCTGCTTAACGATTTCTTTACCTATCTTTGTCAGATGTCAGGGGCAAGGCCAGAGTCGTGTCCCGTGGACTCAGCCCACTTTCTCCTCTGTCAAGAAAAGCAGTGAAACAATGGCACTGCTATATTCATTACGGAAACACAAACTATGTCAACAATTGCTACAGATATTTTTTTTCCTGTATTCTTACGAAAATGGGCTTGTCACTTTTCATCGGGAGAGAATTGTGTATAAATATCCTGTGACATTTTTGAAGTCCACATCTTTGAAATGCATAATTAGGAATAAGGGATGAAGCCGTGTCTAATAGAATTACAAATGACCAAGGAATAGATGACATTTCAAATCGAGATGCTTCATCAGACTGAATCTCCCTGACTTTTAGTCTGACGAAGGACCTCGACCCGAAATATCACCTTTTCCTTTTCTCCAGAGATGCTGCCTGACCCAACATCATCGGTGTAAACCAGCATCTGTAGTTCCTTCTTACATACAATTGACCAGGGCTTTTATTAAATTTAGAACCACCAGTATATGTCTGTTGTTATAAAAGGATTTCCTAGGAAAACAGTTCAACTGTTTGCCAGGTTAAACTTTCCTAACAAATTGTGGTGTGCCTTCTCTTCTTAACTTAGCTATAACATCGATTATATTTCGATGTGGCAACATTTAAGCTAAGGGAGGCTCCTGAACACGCTTGATGTTTTTACAAAGCTCCTTTGTATTTGTATAAAGGCAGATTTCAACATAATTGTATTTGTAGTTGAATCTAGGCCAGCAGATAACAAGCAGCTTCTCAAGAACCAGAAATAATTATTTGCTATTATTTCCCTGTGAATTTGCCCTGTCACCATTACTCGCCTTAAATTTCAAATCTCATGAAACCAAATCTGAGCCCACTTGGTAAAACTGATAATTGTATACTGATTATATTTTCCAGACACAGATTTTCTGACTACATAACACTGTGTGAGTCCTTATCGATTTGGGGACAGAATTTCTCCAATAACATTTATCGCTACACACACAAAACTAATCTTTCATGTCATAAAAGCAATGGCGTAGAAAATGATACTGATAAATTGCTCCTGAGTTACTGCTTTAGGCAGCACATTGCTTTGGAACAGCAGGTGTCAAAAACATATTAATTTAAATTCCCCAAATGATTCTATAAGTGACTGCAGATTGGAACAAACTAATGTTATATTGATCTCGTAGTGATGCTGTATCACTTTTCAATGCATGTATGATTAGAGGTTGACTTCAATAAGTGCAGGTCAATATCCATTTTACATGTTAAATAAAACATACGGGAGAAAAACAGGACTTGGTGTAATTGATCTGTGCTGGTGTTTATGGTTCATACATGCCAAATAGACAACTATAGAAGTTAGATAATGACAGACTTGGCCTCAGCTGTTTTCCCTGCTTTGGTCCAAAAGCCTTGACCGATTTATAGCATGGGTACATGAGAAATTGCGGACGCTGGAACCTTGAGCAAAATATAGTGCTGGAGGAACTCAGGAGGGTAAAACAACAACTAGGGAGGGAAGGAATGGCCAGACGACATTTCAGGTCAGGACCATTCTCCAAACTGACCAGAAACATCAACTGTCCATTCCCTCCACTGATGCTTCCTGGCCTGATTAATTCCACCAACACTTTGCGTTTTGCTGTTTATGAAATAGTTACTAATGGAATTGTGAGGGGTTAATACTTTAAACTAGATCCATTCAGTTTGGAAAATGTACAAATTATTATTTTTAAAAATCATAAAAATAGTTTCAATGTAATTTTGTAGAACCCACAACGGAATTTTGCAATAGGCACATATACATGAGTTGATAAATCTGGGTTAAAAGCTCCTCTTGTTAAAATGGTTAACATAGAATAGATTAGTTCTAAGTGACTTGACTAAGTCAAGTCAAGTCACATTTATTTATATAGCACATTTAAAAAACAACTCTCGTTGGCCAAAGTGCTTTACATTTGTTATAAGAATAGTATAAACAAACAAACTACATACATATATACATATAGCCCTCGCTCAGCGGACGTCAGGAAAGGCTAAAGGTCATCTCATATGATATGGAACTTTATAGAAACATAGAAAATAGGTGCAGGAGTAGGCCATTCGGCCCTTCGAGCCTGCACCGCTATTCAATATCATGGCTGATCATCCAACTCAGTATCCTGTACCTGCCTTCTCTCCATACCCCCTGATCCCTTTAGC
This sequence comes from Amblyraja radiata, assembly GCF_010909765.2. Taxonomy (NCBI): domain Eukaryota; kingdom Metazoa; phylum Chordata; class Chondrichthyes; order Rajiformes; family Rajidae; genus Amblyraja; species Amblyraja radiata. The sequence goes on along the minus strand of NC_045968.1, from coordinate 8,522,718 downwards.
CACATCTAACTCCTCTTATATATAGCCAATGAACTGGCCTCAACTACCTTCTGTGCCATACAACTTACAGGCCTGAGTTGCCCAGCATCTTTGTCATAGATAAAGCATTATATACATAATAATTCAAATTAAAAAAAATAGGGAAAGCTTGTATTTCTGCTTACTTTGAGGTAATAATTGTAATTTACAAATATCAAGGTATCTTCAAATGTGATTTGTCTCTATGATGTGCCTTTCCATAAGTACATATCTGTTGCAGTATGGATCCGTGGGCTAGTTTGATTTGTATTTCAGTCTGTTACAAAATAGTTGCTGTGCAACATTGTCCTTATGACACTTTAGTGGGTTATTTAATAATAATACATTTTATTTGTATAGCGCTTTTCAAGGACTCAAAGTCGCTTAATTTATTTAACATAGTTTACTTGCATCATAAAGTATCTTCAATATCCCTTTCAGAATGTCCCTAAGGGACCTGAGGGGTAATTTCTTCACGCAGAGGGTGATAGGTATATGGGACATGCGGCCAAGTGAACCAAGGGGGTGGTGCATTAGCAAAATTTGGACGGGTACTTTGACAGGAAGGATTCAGAGGGATAGGAAGGGTTCAGAAAGATTCGTGCCAAATGCAGGCAAATTGGACTAACTCAGTTATAAAACCTAGTCAGCATGGGCAAGTTGGTCTGAAGGCTTTGCTTACATGCTGTATGACTCATAAAGGCGTGCACCACCAGACCGAGGAACAGCTTCTACCCCCTTTGTATTAGGCTTCTGAATGGGGCATTGTCCAATTCACCTCTACCCAATTGTGGATATTGAGCTTTGTCAATGGAACTGATGCGCAACAATGTTAAGAATTATATTCTGAACTGTATTTGCCCAGTTGCTCTTTCGTACTCGAGTTTGACATAGTCATGGAGATATACAGTGTGGAAACAGACCCTTTGGCCCAACTTGTCCACACCTGCCAACATGTCACAGCTACACTAGACCCACCTGCCTGCATTTGGTCCATAGCCCTCCAAACCTGTCTTATCCATGTAGGACATGATTCTCTCTATTGTCTGATCTGTTCGGTAGCATGCAAAACAAAGCTTTTCACTGTACCTCGGTACATGTGACAATAATAAACCTAAACCATTACAGCTAATGAACTACTTTTTAAAGTGTAATGTAAAAATATAGCAGCCTGTCTTTAGAAAACTCCAAGAAATAGCAGTTGGGCAGATGATCGATCGGTCCATGTATCAGAAGGAACTGCAGGCACTGGTTTACACCGCAGATAGGCACAACATGTTGAAGTAACATAGCCGATCAGGCAGCATCTCTGGAGAAAAGGAGTAGATGACGATTTTGGTTAAACCCTTTCTGCAGATCATGATCAGTCCATGTTTAATATTGTTGATGAATGGACATTGACATCCAAATACAAGAGACATATCATCCAAACCTATGGTTGTACGCTGTTCTTGGGCTAGATGGGGTATGGGAGTGAGGCAGTAGCTTTGAACTAGAAGCGAAATTTCACTTTAGATCAAACATGCTATATGTCTATTCTCTTTTGTGGTTTATTGCAACATAACCATGCGCACGTTTCAATTATGTATAGAAGAGTTGGTGCAAATTAATGGAATGTTGAATTGGGATGAAATTGAGATAAGGATCAGAAATCACATGTCCTTGCTAGCGTGGGCTACATCCGTGCCAGCCAGATAGAAAAGGGCCTGATGGTCTGTATGGAGGTTTAAAGAGTTAGAAAATGATAAGCTCTGAGGTGGTAATTTCCACATTCTCTACAGTCAGCAAGAAAGGTATAGAAGATGCAGAAATGTAAAGTGTACTTCAGACACCTATTATAGCTTTTACGAAGGAACTGCAGATGCTGGAAAATCGAAGGTATACAAAAATGCTGGCGAAACTCAGCGGGTGCAGCAGCATCTATGGAGCGACGGAAATAGGCAACGTTTCGGGCCGAAACGTTGCCTATTTCCTTCGCTCCATAGATGCTGCTGCACCCGCTGAGTTTCTCAAGCATTTTTGTATACCTATTATAGCTGATGCATAGCAATCCCACTTTCCTAGGTTTGGGAGGGGGGGGGGGGGTGCAATTCTGGATTTAGCACTAAGAACTGAAGCTGGGTAAAGTGACAACATCAGAGACATGGCACTTTTAATTTAGACTTTGGTAAGAATTAGCATTGTTTTGAAAGAGAACAATGGCGTAAACGGTCCGAGTTGGAGACAGCTTACTTGGTTTACTGTAGAGTGGGATTAGCTATTGGAAGTTAAATCCATCCCAGAGCAAAGGGTGGGATTCAAGAATACTTGGGCTGTTTAGGGCAGATATTCCCACAAGGTGGAGCTGCCATATGGAGAGGTATGGTAAGGCTATGCAAACGTATGTGAGATACCAAAAATTGAACACAGTGGAAAGCCAAATAGGATGTTTGAATGTATAGAAATGAAACGAACAGAAATGAAGTAGAGTATTATGCACAATATAAAATCCAAGGAGATTTTAATGTGTGTGCACAAATTGCATGAGAATAATCATTAGAGATTAAAAACAGTAACCTGAAGGTGGAGGATATGGATAATGAACAGTCTGCAGTTGTCTTTAAGAGGATGCTAGTGCTGCAGTTGAGGATGAGCATGAAATACTGAATGGGATAAACATGGTAAAATATAAAGGAATGTTGGAAGATTAGGAAGGAATAGATAACCCTGCCTATTAAGCAGAAATATGGCAAATTATATTTAGTCCCAGGAATCGGTGCAGGGGTGCTTGCTATTTGTAGTATGGGAATTATTTGAATATTAATGTAGGGGACATGATCTGGAAATGTGAAAGATTGCTGGAGTTGTTGACAGTGTGGAGAGAGCGTGGTGATGGTGGCAAGACAGAGTTTAATCCTGATAAACGTGTGAGGATGCATTTCAGGAGTATTAATGAGGCTTGTGCATACACCATGAATGGCATGGTCTTCATTGCCTTAGCTTGTTTGTTGATAAAATAGGACTAGGACTTGCATTTGTAAAATGCTCTTCACAACCCCGTCAAATCAGAAACTGAGGAAATGTCTCATTTATTTCAAACAAGGAATTGCAAATAAGTGAGCGGTGATAGACACAAAAAAGCTGGAGTAACTCAGTGGGACAAACAGCATCTCTGGAGAGAAGGAATGGGCGACGTTTTGGGTGGAGACCCTTCAGTGAGTGATGATCCTTGAGTTCACACTCTGGCTACCAACGGCTCAGTGAGGATTTTAATCATGATTACGTATTGTTATGCAGGAGATTTAAAACTACACGGTATTAAACTTCATGTAGCCAGAATATTTTCTCCTTTGTTTCTCTTTGTTTCTGCATGTTTATGTTGATTTTAAAAATCTTCCTCCGAAATGCTAATTGCCTTTTGTTTCACTGGGGTGTGTGGCAAACTGCAGTTACTTTTCACTCGATTCGTAAACCTATTTTTGAGGGAATTGAAATTGTCGCCTTGATAAACTTTCAGAAAATTCTTTCAGCCTCGCCCTCTTTCGCATCCGTCATCTTGCAAACATCTTTCCTGCGACCCACTTAGTGATGATAGAGTTTTGGCTTTAACCTTCTTAAAAGTTTGAACAAATTGTCATTAATTTCTGTTCTCATTGGCTTATTTTTCCTTCTGGGAAATGCTTTGAGATGGGGGAAGCTTATGATTTTAATCACATCAGCTGCTGATGAGTTTTAATTCTTTAATTGCAGGTAAATATGGATAATTTTGAAGAGGACTTAACTTGTTCCGTATGTTACTCTATCTTTGAAGACCCTCGCGTGTTGCCTTGTTCTCACACCTTTTGTAGAACATGTTTGGAGACTATTATCTACGAATCGGGAAATGTCTCCATTTGGCGACCTCCGAAGATCCCACTGAAATGTCCAACTTGTAGGAGTGTTGTGGATCTCCCAGCCATGGGCATTGTCTCTTTACCTATAAACTTTTCACTGATAGGAATTATTGAGAAATATCAGAAAGAACAACCTAAGTCTCCCAAATGCCCAGAACACCAGCAGCCATTAAACATGTTCTGTTTGTTGGATCGTAAACTGGTGTGTGGTCATTGCTTAACAGTGGGCCAGCATCAAAGTCATTCCGTTGATAATCTCCACAATGCTTATGTTAAAGAAAAGGAGCAAGCTGGCAAACTTGTTGACCAGCTTACTGATAAATATTGGGCAGACTTATCCATGTTCATCGAAAAACTGGAGCATCAGAAATTGCAAGCTGAACACATACTTCAAGATGATAAAGTGATTGTCAACCAATATTTTGAAGATCTTCAAAAAACTATAGAAACAAAAAAGCATGCTCTTCTGGCAATCTTAGCCGATGCCAACTTAAAAATCGCAAATGAATACGATCCACTAATTCAGAAAATGAAGGAATTTAAGGAAGAGCAACGCAACCTTATCACATTCAGCACATATGTAGAAGAGGAAGAGGATCCCTTGATGTACCTGGAGAAAATTCACACATTCCGGCAGAGAGCAAACGCATTGATGAAAACGCAGCTTCCAGTCATTCACCCGTTGAATGTGCACTCACCGACACAACAATTTCTGACTGAGAAATGGTCCAAGGTCACAGTCGGCCGTATTAAAGAAGCACCAATTCTGCAAACAACAGATTTTTTGGAAATCCACTGGAATAAACGTATTGCAATGTATATCAAGCAAAAAGGATTTTCTCCAAGACTTATAATTACAGTTATATTTTTATTCCTCTTGTTACTACAGAGCATTTTGTTTAAGGAATACTGGGTTGCTGTTTTCAGTACCACGGTTTTTAATTTCCCACAGCTGAACACGTTAAGTGACACTGTAGTAGAATGTTTTGCTGGTGTTCGTTTTTTTAATGCTACTTTACAACATTCTGTACAATTGCTAACTAATTTTTTTGCTCAACTGACGGATTATTTTCCTATATTTAATAAATAATGGGTTTTCAATTTACCACCATTTTTCAAGCTTATTTCCATCAGAAAACCACTGAACAAGTCCATCGATAGGAACGGTTAAGAAGGATATGGGCCAAATGCAGTTAGGTGGGAATAGTGTAGATGGGGCATCTTGGTCAGTGTGGCACTTTAGTGCTGAAGGGCCCATTTCCATGCTGCATGGCTATTCAGTTTAGCTGACGTGTGGATTTCCACTATATTATTTTTTAATGATTAGTTTAGTAATGCAAGGTAGAATGTGCAGGTATGAAGCTAAATTACAGTCTGCAGTTCACTTTTTAATGTAAAAGTTCATAATGTATATTATATAACGTTTGATCTTAGCCCTTAACTATTTTTGTAGTTCATTGGTTTAATGAAATTAAAGAAAAATTATGAAAACTTTTGTAGATAACAAATTGATTTTAATGACATTAACATATAACATATAACAACATATAACAATTACAGCACGGAAACAGGCCATCTCGGCCCTACAAGTCCGTGCCGAACAACTTTTTTCCCTTAGTCCCACCTGCCTGCACTCATACCATAACCCTCCATTCCCTTCTCATCCATATGCCTATCCAATATATTTTTAAATGATACCAACGAACCTGCCGCCACCACTTCCACTGGAAGCTCATTCCACACCGCTATCACTCTTGAGTAAAGAAGTTCCCCCTCATGTTACCCCTAAACTTCTGTCCCTTTATTCTGAAGTCATGTCCTCTTGTTTGAATCTTCCCTATTCTCAAAGGGAAAAGCTTGATCACATCAACTCTGTCTATCCCTCTCATCATTTTAAAGACCTCTATCAAGTCCCCCCTTAACCTTCTGTGCTCCAGAGAATAAAGACCTAACTTATTCAACCTATCTCTGTAACTTAGTTGTTGAAACCCAGGCAACATTCTAGTAAATCTCCTCTGTACTCTCTCTATTTTGTTGACATCCTTCCTATAATTGGGCGACCAAAATTGTACACCATACTCCAGATTTGATCTCATCAATGCAGATTTGGTCTCATTAAAGCTCATGTACAAGATTCCCATCCCATTAATTCAGACAGGATTCAAATGAAGGATGGGTTTAAAAAGTGTGCTCAGGCTCCAGTAAGAAGGCAGATGTTTTTTTCAGTGGAGGTGGGAGTTGCTGTGGGAATGTGGTTCCGTGTAGTCTTTTTTCCCCACCTGTTACTGTTCCCCACCAGAGATGTTTACCTTGCTCCGAATTTTTGGTACATCAGGAGATGGAGCCAGTTTTATCAATCTACTTCCCCTGCCCTGTCTACTGGAAGGATTCTTAACCATAAATGCAAACCTGGAATTTGATATTTAACATTAAGGACAATGCAGTGCAAGTATGTTACGTGACAAACCATCCAGGAATAAATACAATATAAGGGAATCAAGATGTGGAAAATTCTTACTGCAGAGGAATATTTCAAACTCAAATGCATCCACTAAACTAGGTTGGAATGGTTTTCATTTGACACAAACCGCAAGCAACATAATCCACCAGTGTTTATTCTTATGCTTCCAAACTCTGAAGAACCGATTCCAAATTGCTGGAAACTTCTCCAAGAGGCAACTACTCTTGTTGCAAACTTTTGCTTTATCTGTGGATGCTCACAACTATTCATGTGTAAGTAATAGCTGCAACCAGGAAGGAAATGTTTCAGAAATTATGCAGACGGGTATTGGGACAAAAGGAAGTAAATGAATAAAAACAGATTTCTTTTGTTAAACTAATTAACTACTCAGACTGCTTTTCATTAGCTACATTTGCATTGGATGAAGTGAGTAAATGTGCTGCCGATCATCTCTGGAAATATTTCCTCTCTGATGAATAAGAATACAGATATAGGACCAGTAATAATATTTTATCCCAATCAACATGGAAAATATTATTTATGATTAACAACTGTTTGCTGCCAAATATTTTTTTTTAAATCACAGATCACTATCTTAAAATAATCAGTACCTTCTGAAATGTATTGACTTTCTGGAATATTGAAAGTGCAACTGATTTTTTAACCAAAAGAAAATCCAAGTCTTTCTTCTAAAACTGCGATTCCCACTAGGCTCATCCCAACTACCACTGAAAAAGAGCATTGAGTTATGTAGGAAACATTTTGGTGATGGAGGTGGGGATAAGTATGGTCTAGTAAGAGGGCACTTAAAAGCAGACTGCACATTTTGAAAATGCCCAGGTTCACAACTGGATGAATGTCTACATAAAGCTTGAGTTTGGGATTTGAAGAACCAAAATATATTGTGTATGTATTTGGGAAGGGTGGGGAGGAGAATTAAGGAGAATAACACTAATCATGCTGGGATACAAATATTGCAGAGCGTTGATAATATGCAGAATTTTACTTGTGATGACTAATGTGTACACATATTGACAAGTTAATAGTCACTTAAACTCAAACTATGCTTACATGGAAAATGTGCATACATAATTGAATTGTGTTATCATTTGTACCAAATGTCTATTTTTCACAATAACCATATACTTTGTGGTATTACTGACTTGATATTTAAATATATGTTATGTACTAGCACAACAAACAGCAATAAAATCAAATTTGAAAATAATCAATTCTTAAATGTCTTCATGCAAGTACTTGATATTTCTCAGTTGTTCCAGGTGAACATACGACTTAGCAGGATGGCCACTCAGCATTCAAACCTTCATGGCTGATTTGATTGCAACCCTAACCCCAGATCAATCCACAATAACATTTCCTTCCCCCATAACAAAGTACTTATGAAGAATTATTGAATCTGTCATAAAACTATTTGAAGATTCTGTTTTCACTCCCCTTGAGGACTCATGGTCCTCAGAAAAAAAACTTTCTTGTAAACTACTTTCAACACATTAATATCTTTCTTTAAATAATCTGCACAGTACTCCAGATGTCTTACCAATGCCCTATTGTCAAAGCATAACCTACTTTTGTGTTCTATTCCCCTTTCAGATGATATGCCATCGTTAGCCTTCCTACTTATTATATCCACCAGCCTTTTTACCAATCGAGCATTGGAGCACCCAGATCCCTCGCGTTTCTCCCTAAAAAGAACTCCACTAAATTTGCCCTAGAACCTATTTTCCCCTCCTCGGTTAACTTGATTTTTTTTTTTGAAGTATCCTTTTGTAAAGTCCTCTTTTGGAGAACAGAGTGGTTAGTGGTACTTTACAAAAAAGGAACACTAGGGGTTCAGGTAAAGATGCTTTTATGTGTAAGTGCACTGTTCAAGGACCATAGTGACAGCTGATGATCTTAGTGACTCTTAGTGTATTTAGAGTACGAGAGGTCACTGTCCATTACTTCAGGTATTATTACTCACATGGAAAACTAGTTTCTATTTACTGCAACTAAGACAGTTGATTAATATCGGGTTATATTTCTTCCCTGTGGTGGAAGGCAACAAAGTTCAGTCAGTCGTCCTTTGTTCATCTGTGATCGAGGCCATAAACCCTCCATAGTCGCCGCTATGGACGGCCCGATATAAAGGCCCTCTCATGGGACTGTCAAACACTTCGTGGCTTGGAGTGCCCTACCGGAGACCGCGGCTTCAGGATGTTATAGGCCGTGCCACGCCAACGGCAAGAAGCCCCGCAGACCACAGTCCCATGATGCCAAAGTCACCAGGCCAGCGATCGGAGGGAGCACTCCTCACTGGCGACCCCCGGCAAGGGTTCGCCCGCTTACGTGGATCTTGGACAAACAGCAATCAAAGAGAAGCAGGGAGAAGAGCTTATTGGCTGAAACCCGTGGGAAAGGTGAGTCACACGGGAAAAACAGTTTAAAATTGAGGAATTTGGTTTGTAAATTGGTAAATTAGGCAATTTATCAGTCAATATAAGCAAGGCTGCTCTAGGGGAGCAGCAGTGAGGGAAGTGCCTTGTGAGGGAAGCGCGAGTCTGGCTCGAGAGTGCCTTGTGAGTAAAGTGTGAGTCTTTGGCTCGAGAGTCTTCTGCGAGGAGGCTACGCAAAAAGCTGGAGAGGACGGGACGCGGTGAACACATGGCAGGACAGATGAGACAATGTGATGCTTGCAGAATGTGGGAGCCCAGGGACATGGATGCAGCCTCTGGCTGCTACAACTGTGACAAGTGTGTCCAGCTTCAACTCCTGAAGGACCGTGTTGGGGCACTGGATAAGCAAGCTGGATGACCTCAGGGCCATCCAGGAAAACGAGAGGTTCCTGGACAGGATCTACAGTGAGGTTGTCACGCCGAGGATACGGGAAGAACGAAGGTGCGTGACTGAGAGAAAGGGTGGTAACCGTGGAGTGCAGGAGACCCAGGTAGCTGCGCCTAATGAAAACAGGTGCGTCCTCTTGGGAACTGTCGGGGGAGACTATGCTTCCAGTCCGAGCGGCGAGATGGGATGGGATCCTAGAGATGGGACTCAACCGGCATCGGGCAGAGCCATAGTGGTGGGTGACTCCATTGTCCGAGGAACAGACGGGAGATTCTATGGCGGCAGACAAGACGCGAGGATGGTCTGTTGCCTCCCTGGTGCCAGGGTTCAGGATGTCACAAGCTGAATTCAGAACATCCTCAAGAGATGTGAACAGCCGGCAGTAGTTGTGTACATAGGCACAAACGACATTGTGAAGAAGAGGAAGGATGTTCTCCAACGTGAGTTCAGAGAGTTAGAATGAAGACTGAAAAGGCAGGACTTCTAGGGTGGTTATCTCTGGATTGCTTCCAGTACCTCGTGCTAGTGAGGACAGGAACAGGGAGATAGGAGATCTGAGAGGCTGGTGCAGGAAGCAAGGATTTAGATTTATAGACCACTGGGATCTCTTCTGGGGTAGGGGTGACCTGTACAAAACGGACGGGTTACACCTTAACTGGAGGGGGGCCGACATTCTGGCAGGCAGGTTTGCCAGGGCTATACATGTGGGTTTACACTAAATAGTGGGGAGGAGGGATTGACAAGTTGGGAGTACAAAGATGGAGTTGAAGGGGAAGTGAGTACAGGAAAAATTACAAAAGATTCTCAAATTAAGGGGGAGGAAAGTTCGAGAAGGGATAAAAAAGTACGGCCAGCGCCAACTGTGAGCGGTGCGAGGGGGGAAGTGAATACGGAGGTCAAAGTGTTGTATGTGAACGAGCGAAGTATAAGAAATAAAGTGGACGAGCTTGAGGCTCAGTTAGAAATTGGCAAGTATGATGTTGTGGGAATTACAGAGACATGGCTGCAAGAGGGCCAGGGCTGGGAACTGAATATTCAAGGATATACCTCCTATCGAAAGACAGACAGGTGGGCAGAGGGGGTGGGGTAGCTCTGTTGGTGAGGAATGTAATTCAGTCCCTTGGAAGGGGTGACATTGAAACAGGAGATGTGGAGTCAGTATGGATAGAACTAAGGAATTGTAAGGGTAAAAAGACCCTAATGGGACTTATCTACAGGCCCCCAAACAGTAGCCTGGACATAGGGTGCAAGTAGAATCAGGAGTTAAAATTGGCATGTAGCAAAGGTAATGCTGTGGTTGTTATGGGAGATTTCAACATGCAGGTAGACTTGGAAAATCAGGTTGGTACTGGACCCCAAGAAAGGGACTTTGTAGAGTGCCTTCATGATGGATTCTTAGAGCAGCTTGTATTGGAGCCTACCAGGGAGAAGGCAATTCTGGATTTAGTGTTATGTAATGAACCGGATTTGATAAAGGAACTTGAGGTTAATGAGCCATGAGGAGGTAGTAACCATAATATGGTCAGGTTTAATCTACAATTGGAGAAGGAGAAGGGTAGATCGGAGGTGTCTAGGTAGGGTAGATCTAGAGAAGGGTAGATCGGAGGGTAGATCGGGGGTCTGTGCATTTATGTAAATAAAGCATGGTGCACGGACTCCACCATCATCGAGAGTCACTGCTCAGCTAACCTTGAGTTCCTCTTGGTTAGATGCAGACCGTTCTATCTGCCCAGAGAGTTCACCTCCACTGTTGTGACTGCAGCCTATATCCCTCCTGATGCTAATGCCAAGCTTGCAATGAAAGAGCTGCATACTGCCATTAGCAATCAACAGACGCACAACCCCGAGGCAGCCTTCATTGTTGCGGGTGACTTCAATCACTCTAACCTGAAGACTGTACTCCCCAAATTCCACCAACATGTCTCCTTCCCCACTAGAGTAGACAAGACACTGGACAAAGTCTACACCAACATGGCTGAAGCTTACAAAGCCATCCCCCTCCCCCACCTTGGTCAGTCTGATCACGTCTCATTGTTCCTGCTCCCTAAGTACTCCCCACTCATCAGACGGGTTAAACCAACTGTGAGGACAGTTAAAGTCTGGTCAGAGGAAGCGGACTTCACACTTCAGCAGTGTTTTGGAAACACTGACTGGAAGGCGTTTGCAGCCCAGGCCACCCTTGACTCCCACACGGACATTGATTCCTACACATCCTCTGTTCTGGACTTTATAAACTCCACCATCAATAGTGTCACCTCCCTCAAACAGGTGACCATATTCCCGAATCAGAAGCCATGGATGAACAGCGAGGTCAGGCTACTGCTGAAAGCACGGGACACCGCTTTCAGGTCAGGCGATGCTCGAGCCTACAGTTCAGCCAGGGCTAACCTGAAGAGGGGCATCAAGAAGGCCAAGCACTGCCATAAGCTCAGGATTGAGGAGCACTTCAACAACAACTCCGACCCCCGACGCATGTGGCAAGGCATCCAGGCCATCACGGACTACAGACCCTCCAACACCACCCCCACATCCAGCGACGCCTCCTTCCTTGAGGAGCTTAACCACTTCTATGGCCGCTTCGACAGGGACAATCTAGAGACAGCCATCAAGGCTGTGCTACCTGCCGATCACCAACCCCTCACACTCACCCCCTACGACGTATTCGTGGCACTGAGTAGGACTAATGCACGTAAAGCTGCTGGCCCTGACGGCATCCCCGGGCGCGTGCTCAGGGCCTGTGCTGCGCAGCTGACAGACGTCTGGACTGACATCTTCAACCTGTCACTTGCCCAAGCAGTTGTCCCCACGTGCCTTAAATCCACCTCCATCGTGCCAGTGCCAAAACACTCCACTGCGGCAAGCCTCAACGACTTCCGCCCAGTTGCACTTACCCCCATCATCACCAAGTGCTTCGAGAGGCTGGTCCTGGCACACCTCAAAAGCTGCCTACCCCCCACACTGGATCCCTATCAGTTTGCCTACCGCAAGAACAGGAGTACGGAGGATGCCATCTCAACGGCACTTCACTCCGCCCTCTCCCACCTCGACAACAGAGACACTTACGTAAGAATGCTGTTCATCGATTACAGCTCAGCATTCAACACCATTATACCATCAAAACTGATCACCAAACTCGGTAACCTGGGCATCGACCCCTCCCTCTGCAACTGGATACTGGACTTTCTAACCACCAGACCCCAGTCTGTTAGGTTAGACAAGCACACCTCTTCAACCCTCACCCTGAACACCGGCGTTCCACAGGGCTGTGTGCTGAGCCCCCTCCTCTACTCCCTCTTCACCTATGACTGCACACCTGTACATGGTACTAACACCATCATCAAGTATGCAGATGATACAACGGTGATTGGCCTCATCAGCAACAACGATGAGTCGGCCTACAGGGAGGAGGTCCAGCACTTAGCAGCATGGTGCGCTGACAACAACCTGGCCCTTAACTCCAAGAAGACCAAGGAGCTCATTGTAGACTTCAGGAAGTCCAGGGGCGGCACGCACACCCCCATCCACATTAACGGGACGGAGGTGGAACGTGTTTCTAGCTTCAGGTTCCTGGGAGTCAACATCTCCGATGACCTCTCTTGGACCCACAATACCTCAACTCTGATCAAGAAGGCTCACCAGCGTCTCTTCTTCCTGAGGAGACTGAAGAAGGTCCATCTGTCTCCTCAGATCCTGGTGAACTTCTACCGCTGCACCATCGAGAGCATCCTTACCAACTGCATCACAGTATGGTATGGCAACTGCTCTGTCTCCGACCGGAAGGCATTGCAGAGGGTGGTGAAAATTGCCCAACGCATCACCGGTTCCTCGCTCCCCTCCATTGAGTCTGTCCAAAGCAAGCGTTATCTGCGGAGGGCGCTCAGCATCGCCAAGGACTGCTCTCACCCCAACCATGGACTGTTTACCCTCCTACCATCCGGGAGGCGCTACAGGTCTCTCCGTTGCCGAACCAGCAGGTCCAGGAACAGCTTCTTCCCGGCGGCTGTCACTCTACTCAACAACGTACCTCGGTGACTGCCAATCACCCCCCCACCCCCCGGACACTTATTATCACTTATTATTATTTATTTAAATCATTTGCTATGTCGCTCTTCCAGGGAGATGCTAAATGCATTTCGTTGTCTCTGTACTGTACACTGACAATGACAATTAAAATTGAATCTGAATCTGAATCTGTCAGTGTTACAGTTGAATAAAGGGGACTATGGTGCCATGAGGGAGAAGCTGGCCAAAGTTGACTGGAAAGATACCCTAGGAGGGATGACAGTGGAACAACAACGGCAGGTGTTTCTAGAAATAATACAGAAGGTGCAGGATCAACTCATTCCTAGGATGGTCTGCATCCCAGGGTACTTAAGGAAGTGGCTCTAGAAATCGTGAATGCATTGGTGATAATTTTCCAATGTTCTATAGACTCAGGATCAGTTCCTGTGGATTGTAGGGTAGCTAATGTTATCCCCTAGCTAATGTTATCCCACTTTTTAAGGAAGGCGGGAGAGAGAAAACAGGGAATTATAGACCAGTTAGCCTGACATCGGTGGTGGGGAAGATGCTGGAGTCAATTATAAAAGATGAAATAGCCACACATTTGGATAGCAGTAACAGGATCGGTCCAAGTCAGCATGGATTTACGAAGGGGAAATCATGCTCGACTAATCTTCTGGAATTTTTTGAGGATGTAACTAGGAAAATGGACAAGGGAGAGCCAGTGGATGTAGTGCACCTGGACTTACAGAAAGTCTTTGATAAGGTCCCACATAGGAGCTTAGTGGGCAAAATTAGGGCACATGGTATTGGGGGTAGAGTGCTGACATGGATAGAAAATTGGTTGGCAGACAGGAAACAATGAGCAGGGATTAACAGGTCCCTTTCAGAATGGCAAGCAGTGACTAGTGGGGTACCGCAAGGCTTGGTGCTGGGACTGCAGCTATTTACAATATACATCAATGATTTGGATGAAGGGATTCAAAGTAACATTAGCAAATTTGCAGATGACACAAAGCTGGGTGGCAGTAAGAACTGTGAGGAGGATGCTATGAGAATGCAGGGTGACAGGTTCCCGATGAATTGGACAGGTTGGGGGAGTGGGCAGATGCAGTTTAATGTGGATAACAGGGTTTGGACACGCTAGAGGCAGGAAACATGTTCCCGATGTTGGGGGAGTCCAGAACCAGTTTAAGAATAAGGGGTAAGCCATTTAGAACGGAGACGAGGAAACACTTTTTCTCAGAGTTGTGAGTCTGGAATTTTCTGCCTCAGACGGAGGCCAGTTCTCTGGATACTTTCAAGAGAGAGCTAGATAGGGCTCTTAAAGACAGCAGAGCCAGGGGATATGGGGAGAAGGCAGGAACGGGGTACTGATTGGGGATGATCAGCCTTGATCACATTAAATGGCGGTGCTGGCTCGAAGGGCCGAATGGCCTACTCCTGCACCTATAGTCTGTTGCTCTGCAATGGAAAAGTCCACGCTGGGCCCGCTGCTGAAACTCCGGGCCTGACTCCGGGAAAGGCCGCTCCAATCCATGCTGTTAGGCTGCATGGAAAAAGTCGCCTCTCCGTCGAGGAGGCGACCGAAAGCAGTTCCTCCCTTTACCCCACCCACCAAGAGACATGAAAATTAACATTTATACACACCAAAAGTCGAAATAATGAACACGCTGCTGGCACAAAGCTGAGTGGCAGTGTGAGCTGCTATGAGGCTGCATGGTGACTTGGATAGGTTAGGTGAGTGGGCAGATGCAGTATAATGTGGATAAATGGGAGGTAGCAGGAACAAGGCGGAAGATTATCTGAATGGTGTTAGATTAGGAAAAGGGGAGGTGCAATGAGACCTGCGTGTCCTTGTACATCAGTCACTGAAAGTAAGCATACAGGCACAGCAGGCAGTGAAGAAAGCAAATGGCATGTTGGCCTTCATAGCCAACATGTCATAGCGAAAGGATTTGAGTATAGGAGCAAGGACATCCTACTGCAGTTGTACAGGGCCCTGGTGAGACCCCACCTGGAGTATTGTGTGCAGTTTTGGTCTAATTTGAGGAAGGACATTCTTGCTATTGAGGGAGTGCAGCGTAGGTTCACCAGGTTAATTCCAGGATGGCGGGACTGACATATGAAAGAATGGGTTGACTGGGCATGTATTCACTGGAATTTAGCAGGATGAGAGGGTATCTTTTGGAAAGATCATTTGGGAGGTCATATTGCAGTTGAAAGGGTTCAGAAAAGATTTACGAGGATGTTGCCAGGACTACAGGATGTGAGGTATCAGGAGAAGTTGAGTAAGCTGGGCCTGTATTCCATGGAGCGCAGGAAGGTGAGGGGGGATCGTATGGATGTGTACAAAACCATTAGAGGAATAGATCAGGTGGATGCAGAGTCTTTTGCCGAGAGTAGGGGAATAGAGGACCAGAGGACATGGGTTTAAGGTGAAAAGATTTAATAGGAATCCGAGGGGTAACTTTTTCACAATGGTGGTGGGTGTATGGAACCAGCTGCCAGAGGAGGTAGTTGAGGCTGGGACTATCCCATTGTTTAAGTGACAGTTAGATAGGTACATAGATAGGACTGGTTTGGAAAGATATGGTCCAAGCACAGGCAAGTGGGTCTAGTGTAGCTGGGACAAGCATGGGTAAGTTGGGCCGAAGGGCCAGTTTCCACACCATATCACTCTATGAGAAACATATAAAATTCTTACGGTATTGAACAGGCTAGATGCAGGAAAAATGTTCCCGATGTTGGGGGAGTCCAGAACCAGGGGTCAGTTTAATAATAAGGGATAGGCCATTTAGGACTATTAGGAAAATCTTTCTCCCATGTCCCAAGCCAAGAAAGGTTTTCACCAACACCAAGACTGAAGAAGAGTTTCGGCCCGAAACGTTGCCTATCTCCTTCGCTCCATAGATGCTGCTGCACCTGCTGAGTTTCTCCAGCATTTATGTGTACCTTCGATTTTCCAGCATCTGCAGTTCCTTCTTAACCTCCATGAAATAGAATCCGGGCACCAAAATTGTTGCCCCTCCTCCCCCCCCCCCCCCGAAAACGCACAAACCAAATGCCAAAATGCAAAGAATAAGCCTCCACGTTATAGAATTAACTTTCTATGTATCCATCATTATATTTGGTATTCCAGGCAATGTACTGGCAGCCAATCCCTTTGACCCAAACTTTCATTTTGCTGCAGTTCCACCCAACAGGATTTCTCCTACCTCATTTTTGTTTAATAGTATGTTCTTCCATCCCACATTATCCACAGCAGAGTTGAATAAATTGGAGAGGATGGCATCACTGTTATTGGCTGCCTGGCAACTGATCAGTGAAACGTGTCAAAGAGCTACCATCCAACAGTGAAAAGCTTTTGAAAGCGATTTAATATAAGAATACAAATATCTACAGAACATTAAAACATAGTACTTTTCCACAAATAGAAAATATATACAATATCAAAATTTAAAGATCACAGATGGGCAATTCAAGGGAAGTTAACCCCAAAGAGAAGTTTAGAAACCAACTTTAAAGTCCACTGTTTATAAAGATGTATTACTCTACTACTTTAGGCTGCAATGAATTCCACATAAGGGTGGCAAAATTTAAAACAAATGTTTAAAAAGTCTTAAAAAAAAAGCTGATGCCATTTCTATCACCGAGACTTAAGCTGTGCCCATTACTTCGGGAAGTGCTTGAAGACCAATGACTTTAGGATTAGTTGCAACACTCTTCGTTGTGTTGTGGGTCTTGTAAATTCCAACCAACCTATCAGCAATTTCAAACATATTGTTCCTCAAAGAAATGATGATAAACTGGGCATTCCTGGTCTGTTCCTAAGGGAAGAAATCATAAACTGTCAAAAAAATGTCACGAAACATTTGTTGTTGCTGCACCAAATGAATCTGCTCTCAGTGAGCCAGGCATGGAAATCAAACAACCAAGATTCATGTCAATTGTTTGTTTGTCTTTTGTACAGCACTCATTTCCCCTAATCCCAGAGAACCGGGACACAAACTGACAAATATACACCTCACTTTGACTATCCTGTTGTCGTCGCCCCCCCCTTCCAACGTCTGAGACATATCAGACAACCCAATCAACAACGTCCAAATGCTTAGCCCTCACTGCCTCGCTTTACTATGGATCTTCAGTCTTTTGCTTTCATTCCCTTCAGGAAGACATCATGGTTCTGTTTCTTCCTAGAACAGAGACCCAACCAGATCCCACCATTTGCATTATTTTGTCCTCTTCACTTTATCATCTCCAGCTTTGGCTATCTCTACCCTTCTCACCCCCATTTGACTCATCAGCCAAGCACCTCTCTCCACCTGAACCAAACTATCAATTGTTAGCTCTTGTCCAACTTCTTCCCCTCATCTCTTTCTACAAGCCATCTCCCCTCTACTCCAGTCATTGGCCCATAATGTCATGTTCATCCCCCCTCCCTGCTGAGTTCTTCCAGCAATTTATCTTTTGCAAGTAAACTCCAGTTTTCCGAAGGAGAACTACATTGGAATTCAAGCAACATATAATTTGTCATCACCATAAAGCATTGATAATTTCCCATAGCCGGCCAAATTAAGACCAGTTGGTGCATCAGCTTGTCGAGTTGATGGCACAGTGGCGCAGCGGTAGAGTTGCTGCCTTACAGAGCCAGGATTATTTCCTCCCCTCCCACCATGTCCCACCTTGCCCTTCAGATGAATGCAAGATGACATCATGACACTACATAAGCAATTCAATACAATTCAATCTCTTTGGTTAATTCATTGGCAATGGCGGCACCTTGCTGAGAGAAACTACTGCTCGAATTTCCTATATCTTAAGGCTTACTTTCTTTATAAGAGTTCTTAATTGCTTCTGAAATATTGCAGCGTGGCAGCACTAGTTTCCATTCTTATTGGAAACATCAAATGCAGTTAAATAACATTTTTATAAGCAGTCTTAAATATCAAAGAATATTTGTTAAACTAGGCTTAATACTATTTTATCCAGTCTTAAAAATTTGGTCATAAAATTTCTAGATTTTAGAGTGTTCTTATGGTTTTACACTGCTGTTACTTACATAAATATAATGTGCAACAATTGAAACATTTCTGAAATCCAGCGCTGCATCAATCTCATCCATGAAGTATAATGGAGTAGGCTTGTAATGATGAAGTGCAAAAACTAGAGCCAGAGAACTGAGAGTCTTCTCTCCGCCAGAAATATTGAAAATCTTTTTCCAGCTTTTCTTTGGTGGACGCACACTAGAAGAACAGGTTAGGTTTCCATTAAAATGAAAGAAAACAAGCATTTCCCCCCCAAATTTAAATAATTTCAGTATTGGCCAACAGCAGCTGTTATTTAATCCTATTATTAAAATTAAATGATTTTATGTGACTAAAATTGCTCAAAAGAACGGGGCATTTATACGAGAAAAAACCCAACAGTTCCATTTGTTTTACAATAATTCTATGATGTTCAACTCTCGGGGTTTTAAACCCAGGTGCATTTCAATATTGGTCAGTCATGTACTTTTTTTTCAAGGCTGCGTGCTCAGCCCCCTGCGTTACTCACTCTATACTCATGACTGCGTAGCCGGTCATAGAGTGAACTCCATCATCAAGTTCGCCAACGACACCACTGTTGTGGGACGAATCACTGACGGTGACGAGTCAGAGTAAAGAAGTGAGATCGACCAATTGACCAAATGGTGCCAGCACAATAACTTTGCTCTCAACACCAGCAAAACCAAGGAACTGATTGTGGACTTTGGAAGGGGCAGGATAGGGACCCACAATCCCATTTATATCAACGGGACGACGATGGTGGAAAGGGTCAAGAACTTAAAATTCCTGGACGTGCATATTTCCGAAGATCTTTCCCGGTCCCAGCACACTGATGAAATTATAAAGAAAGCACATCAGCGCCTCTACTTCCTGAGATTACAGAGAGTCGTTATGTCAAAGAGGACTCTCTCGAACTTCTACAGGTGCACAGTAGAGAGCATGCATCGTGGCTTGGTACGGCAACCTGAGCATCCAGGAGCGGAAAAGAATGCAAAAGGTTGTGGCCACTGCCCAGTCCATCATCGGCTCTGACCTCTCCACCATCGAAGGGATCTATCACAGTCGCTGCCTCAAAAAGGCTGCCAACATCATCAAGGATCCACACCATCTGGCCACACTCATCAGGTAGAAGGTACAGGAGCCTGAAATCTGGTACATGCAGGTTCAGGACCAGCTTCTTCCCCACAGCCATCAGGCTATTAAACTCGCCATCAAACAAACTTTGAACTATAATATCCTATTGCACTATATCTGTTTATTTATGTGTATGCTATAGACACACTGAACTGTTCTGTATTTATGCTTACAATACTCTGTTGTGCTGCAGCAATGCAAGAATTTCATTGTCCTATCTGGGACACACGACAATAAACTCTCTTGACTGGACGACTATATATATGGAAAAAATATTCCCACTGTTAAAAAAGTAGCACTCTTAGTACTTTTGGTCGGTAGTGTTCAGGACTACAAATTAACAGTAAAACTAGCAGTTATAGTTACTGATAGTGTAGCATGAAGATAATAAACATGAATAAATGTGATTCAAGATGCTTGTCAGCATCCCATTTAATCTGGTAAACAAGGAGTGGAAAACAAAGTGTTGTCTAGACATGTCATGGTTCAAATTCCATTGGGCTTCATAATGCAATTATGTCAACACTTGCGTAAAAAGCAGTTTCCTACCTGAACAGAATTCCTTCAGAAAAAGGATCTAGACTGTCAACCAACTCCAGTTCAGCATCTCCACCTAGTGTAAGCATTTGGTAATTCTCCTTCAATTTATTGGTGATCATATTAAAGCCAGCCATAAATTCATTTAGACGCTGCTTCCTCAAGTCTTCAAAGGCACGTCTGAATTTATCACGCTGATCAGTAATTTCATCCAACTCGCCCACACGCTGCAGGTAGAGCTCTTCCTGCAGATAAACAGCACATTAAAAAAGGTTCAAATCTAACAAATGTAACCTCTACAAGACAAGCAAGAATTCCAGAACATACTTTCTTCTTGTATGCAGCAATTGAACCCAGGTTTGGCTTCATATCGAGGCACTTAGCTTCCAGAAGTGCAATCTGATTATTGATCACATCTGGATTGTTAATTCCTTGCAGATCCATCTCACTTAATTCTTTAAGTTCTTCTGCTGGTTTGTCAGATGGATGTAAAGAAAGCTTTGATAACTAGAGTCAAATTACAGAAAATTAAAAATTAAATGAAATACATCTTATTTTAATTTAAACTTACTTTTCCATTTGTTCCATAAACAAGTCAGTCAAATAATACATCAAGATATCACAATAAAAACCGTAGTCACTAAAGCAGTAACAAAAAATAAAACCATCAACAAAAAGTTGTTTGGCAAGTCACTTTTCAGTTTTAAAGAGCTGATTAAGAAATTCGACAAGACTATTCATTTCCAATATTTACTTTGTCTAAAATCAATGAAGCACAGAACTGGTCACTGAGGAAGGTTTGGCTGTCAGTCCTTTTAAAATTAAGTGCAAGCATGAACAGAAAGTTTAGCAGGCGTTTCACTGTAGGGGACTTTGCAGCAGAACGTTCATTATGATCTCCCATTTCTTGCTTCCCACATACAAAGATAGTTGGACTCAAATCAATCACAACTTAGTCACATTACCCCTCTTCTCAATGCAAGCTGGAGATCACCTGTACAAAGCCTGCAGGCCTCCCCAGATGAAAGCAGCAAAGTTAGCAGACTATAAACGGAAACACATTTTTTCCTAGTTAATATAGCTTGGCTACTCCCTGCATAAACAATGTCATTAGCATCCTAACCATTTTTAAATAACGAGCCGTTTGCTCTCCCTTACCTCTTTCTGCCAGAATTTAATTTTAGATTGGTGTTCTGCAATATGCCCGTCTATCTGTTCCAACTTTAGACGAATGTTAAGAGTTTCTTTCTGAAGTGCCTGTTGTTCTTCCTGAATTGCCTTAAGTTCTTGCAGTAAACAATTACGTTCGTCAGTTACAGTTGTTAAGTGTTCCTATGGAAAATAGAAAAGACAAAGAGTAAACATATGATGCAAAAAGATCTTTTAAACAATCCAAGATAGATTGGTATTTATTTCAATTGTCCAAATGATCTTGCTAACGTACCTTAATCGGCAAAGACAAATTCATCTGTTAAAATATTTTAGAGAATTTTATAATGGAAATTTGGGAAAGTGAAGACCCTGAATACATATGAAATACTAACTTTTCATTGTGAATTATCTAATGACACATACTTGCAAAGTTCATGTTTACTAAAGGCCCAGATAAATTCTGTCAATGTTAAAATAGCATTATACAACATGGAAACAATCTACAGGCCGTCCATACCAACCTAGATGCCTATCCAAGCAAATCCTATTTGCTTGTACTTAGTCCATATTTCTCTAGACCTTTCCTCTGTAACAACATGTTCTGTACCTGAGCTTCAGTGCTTTCTTTGAGCACAATAGCACCCTCTTCCTCCAATCTTTTCAGTTCTTTTGTTAGATCTTCAATCTCTTTTTTGTTCTCTTCAATTTCTTCTCCGATTCGCTTCACTGATTCTTCTGCTTTTTTAAAATTTCTGAAAAGGTAATATTTATGACTTTTTTTTTGCATGAATAAGAATCAAATGATGAATCAGTTCGAACAGCACAATCATGACCAATAGTTGCTGATTTAAGAATGGATCAATAGGCAAGATACTAAAAATAAATGCTGCACCCAGTGTTGAGGCCAGAATGCAATGAATGTCCCTAATGATAGCCATTGGAAACAATGCCAGGGGCTGTGAACAGAGACCAGAGTAGATTAGATGTTACAATGATAGCCAATGGGAAACTTGTAGCTCCTAAACAGGAGATATAACACAAAGTAGTCACCCTAATCTCAGGGTTTACATAATATAGAATTGCAGGTTGGTACAAGACAACTTCAAGATTTCAAATATAGAAAAGCATTAAACAGCACAAAATATGTTAAAAAGAATATGCAAAAGAATAATTATTTTAGCTCTTTCTAAATGCAACATATTTTCAAAAATTCCTCATGGCTGTAAGACCTATGATGCCATTGATATACTTATGCATTAAGGATATCAATCTATAGTGCTGTGAAAAAAGAACGGATGAGGAATGGGCCAGGGCTCTGTGGAGAGAGCACGTTAAAGTGGAGTACAAGATAAATTCTCTCATCGCATCACAATGAAGGTGGAAGAAGAAAATCCTCTGACAGTAATGGCGGATGGGTGGAAAGTGAGTTTAAAGGAAACTTCTCAGTTCTGGAAGACAATGGGACCAAAGCAGAAATGTGCTAATTGAGACAAACTTTGTCAAGGTCTCCATGTATTAACATTCAATACAATTGAGAAGCAGGGAGAAAGAGAGGGTTTTAAGACTTTTATCTTGAGAAATACAGGCACAGAAATTGACAAAAGGGAAGTTGAAGTCAAGGTTAAAAATGGAAGCAGATTTGATTAATATTTCCCATTTAAATCAGGACAAAAACAGAAATTGGCTCAGTTCAAAAGTAGAGGACTGAAGCAGGATAAAAATGAATGTTCCATGCAAACCATCAAAATAATCTATTTAAGTGACTCAAATTAAAAATAAGTAATTTAAGGTAGAACAAGCTTAGAGAGGGCAATTGTGAATGGGATTAGGTTGTGATGGGTTCACGAAACATGGGGCCACTAGTCCATCATGGTGCAGGAGAGATTTCCAATGATGACCACAGCTTCATTTCTTCACGCCCCCCACTCCCTTTGGATAGCACTCGTAATAATTTTGTTCTGCACATCTTCATATGCATTTCCCCTTTTAGCTTAATTATTATTTAATTATTCACATCTTTCACTTTGACCTTGCCTTTCATTAACTTACTCATTACCACATAGGAGGCCATTCGGCATTTCAGGTCTTTGCCAGCTACAACCAAAACAATCCCATCATTCTATTTGCCATAACTATTTCTCTATACACTACACCTTATTCTCTCTCATCCATCAACTCTTCTTTGATTCTTTGTCCTATACTGAGCATACGATCACAGGGAATATGTGCAAAATCCACAATGGCAACACATGACTTCAGGATCAAACCTGCATTCCTTGGGCTATGAGTTAGTTGGACTAACTGACGTCTCAGCATCTCACCTCCTTTCTTCCTCCCACAAGCAACCTATCCTTGCTTAAAAACATTGTATTTCAATCAAAGCAAAATACAGAGGACAGAAATCCAAATGAAAATCATTGCTAGAAATACCTAGCAGGTCGGACAACCATGAAACAAGCTGAATTAATTTCTAGCGTTTCAACAGAATCATATGATGAATTTACATTTATCCTTTTAGAGCTCTAATGGAAGGTGATCTGCATGAAATGTGCATTTTGTCTCTTCCGTTACACATGCAATATGCCCAGCTAGACATTTTGACTCTTAATTTATTTTTTAAACTTCTGTTGGAACTTACCGTCCTGCAGTTTTTATAGCAACTTGTGCTTTTGTAATGGAAGAGGAACAATCATCTATTTCTTTGTTAATTTTATCCAGTTTATCCTGTTGGGCTTTAAGTTTTTTATTATTGATTTCAACAATAAGTTCATGCAATCGTTTCACCTCTGCTTCAATTTTTCCAGCCTTTGCTGCAGCCTTCTCGTACTCTGAAGAAAAAAACAGGATTACAGACAGGATTGACGATTTTAATGCATCAATATTTTAATTCATCTAAAAATTATAGGCAGTTTAATTATATAATTGCTCAACAAATTTTAAGCATTCATTAATGAATGTGGAGTGAAACATCTCCAAGTTCCAAGAAAGAGACTAAGTTTATGTGAAGCCCCAAATAATGGAAAAGATACACAACATTGAACACGAGCTAACCTTTCTTGTACGTATCCAGTGTCTTCTGTAGCTGTTTCTGTTTATTCTGATCAGGGACGACTGCGATCACATTTGCTTCAAATTCCTTCACCTGAATTGTCAAGTGAGCTTCCTGTTCAGTCAGCCCCTAATTTAAACAAATATCTCATTGATTGATCATTCATCAAGTGATAGGATTTTAAATTTAACTGATTTCCAAGGATAAACATTCCCACATAACTTGATAATATCACAACTATTCTTATAATCAATCTACATTATTTCTCCAATAGCTTGAGCTTGGTGTAGTAGACATAATAAGTAGAGGCATTTACAGATACGGGCTATGGATCACCAAGTAGAGTTTTGCACTTATGAGAAGCTCGATGACCTCTGTCTGGTCAGGGAGAGTGACGAGGTCATAGAGGGGAGTTATAGGGAGGTGGTCACTCCAAAACCACGGGAGAGAGACATGTGGGTCACGCTAAGGAAGGGCAAGGGGCAGAGGCAGGAACGATGGAGTACTCCAATGTCGGTACACCTTGCAAATAAGTACTCCTGTTTGAGTACGGATGGGGGTGACAGCCTACCCGGGGGTAGCAACAGCGGACGGGCCTCCAGCACAGAGACCGGCCCTGTTGCTCCGAAAGGTAGGGAAAAAAAAAAGAAGAGGGCAATTGTAATTGGGGACTCTATTGTTAGGGGGTCGGATAGGCGTTTCTGTGGACGCAGTCGGGAGACCAGGATGGTGGTCTGCCTCCCTGGTGCCAAGGTCTCGGACGTGTCTCAACGCATCCAAGATATCCTGAAATCAGAGGGAGAGGAGCCTGAGGTCGTGGTACATATTGGTACAAATGACATAGGTAAAAAAAGTGAAGAGGTCCTGAAGGGAGGATTTAGGGAGTTGAGAGGTGAGTTAAGGAAAAGGACCAAAAAGGTAACAATCTCAGGATTACTGCCTGTACCACGCGACAGTGAGAGTAGGAATGGAGCGAGGTGGAGGATAAATGCGTGGCTGAAAGACTGGTGCAGAGGGCAGGGATTCAAGTTTTTGGATCATTGGGACTTCTTTTGGGGAAGGTGGGACCTGTACAGAAAGGATGGGTTGCACTTGAACCCGAGGGGGACCAATATCCTGGCGGGGAAATTTGCAAAGGTCACTGGGGAGACTTTAAACTAGAATGGTTGGGGCGAGGGACTCAAATAGAGAAAGCTAGTAGACAGAATGGGAGGCAGGAAGCAGAAAAGGGAAGCACTCGGACACAAAAGGAGAAAGAAAAAAAAAGGAAATAAACAGAGAAGAGACGGGGGGTTTCTTAAATGTGCATATTTTAATGCTAGGAGCATTGTAAGCAAGGTGGATGAGCTTAGAGTCTGGATAGACACCTGGAAGTATGATGTTGTGGCGATCAGTGAAACATGGTTGCAGGAGGGCTGTGATTGGAAACTAAATATTCCAGGATTTCGTTGCTTCAGGTGTGATAGAATTGGAGGGGCAAGAGGTGGAGGTGTTGCATTGCTAGTCGGGAAGATATTACAGCAGTGCTTTGGCAGGATAGATTGGAGGGCTCATCTAGGGAGGCTATTTGGGTGGAACTGAGAAGTGGGAAAGGTGTAGCAACACTTATAGGGGTGTATTATAGACCGCCAAATCGGGAACGAGAATTGGAAGAGCAAATATGTAAGGAGATAGCAGATATTAGTAGTAAGCACAAGGTAGTGATTGTGGGAGATTTCAACTTTCCACACATAGATTGGGAAACACATTCTGTGAATGGGCTGGATGGTTTGGAGTTTGTAAAATGTGTGCAGGATAGTTTTTTGCAGCAATACATAGAGGTACCTACTAGAGGAGGGGCAGTGCTGGACCTCCTGTTGGGAAATGAGACGGGACAGGTGGCGGAGGTATGCGTTGGGGAGCACTTCGGGTCCAGTGATCACAATACCATTAGTTTCAATATAATTATGGAGAAGGTCAGAACTGGACCTAGGGTTGAGATTTTTGATTGGAGAAAGGCTAACTTTGATGAGATGCGAGATGATTTAAAAGGAGTGGACTGGGACATTTTGTTTTATGGGAAAGATGTAGAAGAGAAATGGTGGACATTTAAAGGGGAAATTTTAAGAGTACAGAATCTTTATGTTCCTGTTCGGTTGAAAGGAAACAGTAAAAATTGGAAAGAGCCCTGGTTTTCAAGGGAAATTGGACATCTTGTTCGGAAAAAGAGGGAGATCTATAATAATTATAGGCAGCATGAAGTAAATGAGGTGCTTGTGGAGTATAAGGAATGTAAAAAGAATCTTAAGAAAGAAATTAGAAAAGCTAAAAGAAGATATGAGGTTGCTTTGGCAAGTAAGGTGAAAGTAAATCCAAAGGGTTTCTACAGCTATATTAATAGCAAAAGGATAACGAGGGATAAAATTGGTCCATTGGAGAAACAGAGTGGGCAGCTATCTGCAGAGCCAAAAGAGATGGGGGAGATATTGAACAATTTCTTTTCTTCGGTATTCACCAAGGAGAAGGATATTGAATTATGTGAGGTAAGGGAAACGAGTAGAGTAGTTATGGATACTATGAGTTTCCAAAGTAAAAGAAGTACTGACTCTTTTGAAAAATATAAAAGTGGATAAGTCTCCAGGTCCTGACAGGATATTCCCTAGGACATTGAGGGAAGTTAGTGTAGAAATAGCCGGGGCTATGACAGAAATATTTCAAATGTCATTAGAAACGGGAATAGTCCCCGAGGATTGGCGTACTGCGCATGTTGTTCCATTGTTTAAAAAGGGTTCTAAGAGTAAACCTAGCAATTATAGACCTGTTAGTTTGACTTCAGTGGTGGGCAAATTAATGGAAAAGATACTTAGAGATAATATATATAAGCATCTGGATAAACAGGGTCTGATTAGGAACAGTCACAATGGATTTGTGCCTGGAAGGTCATGTTTGACTAATCTTCTTGAATTTTTTGAAGAGGTTACTAGGGAAATTGACGAGGGTAAAGCAGTGGATGTTGTCTATATGGACTTTAGTAAGGCCTTTGACAAGGTTCCTCATGGAAGGTTGGTTAAGAAGGTTAAACTGTTGGGTATAAATGCAGGAATAGCAAGATGGATTCAGCAGTGGCTGAATGGGAGAAGCCAGAGGGTAATGGTGGATGGCTGTTTGTCGGGTTGGAGGCAGGTGACTAGTGGGGTGCCTCAGGGATCTGTGTTGGGTCCTTTGTTGTTTGTCATGTACATCAATGATCTGGATGAAGGGGTGGTAAATTGGATTAGTAAGTATGCAGATGATACCAAGATAGGGGGTGTTGTGGATAATGAAGAGGATTTCCAAAGTCTACAGAGTGATTTAGGCCATTTGGAAAAATGGGCTGAAAGATGGCAGATGGAGTTTAATGCTGATAAATGTGAGGTTTTACACCTTGGCAGGACAAATCAAAATAGGACGTACATGATAAATGGTAGGGAATTGAAGAATACAGTTGAACAGAGGGATCTGGGAATAACCGTGCATAGTTCCTTGAAGGTGGAATCTCGTATAGATAGGGTGGTAAAGAAAGCTTTTGGTATGCTAGCCTTTATAAATCAGAGCATTGAGTATAGAAGCTGGGATGTAATGTTAAAATTGTAAAAGGCATTGGTGAGACCAAATCTGGAGTATGGTGTACAATTTTGGTCGCCCAATTATAGGAAGGATGTCAACAAAATAGAGAGAGTACAGAGGAGATTTACTAGAATGTTGCCTGGGTTTCAACAACTAAGTTACAGAGATAGGTTGAATAAGTTAGGTCTTTATTCTCTGGAGCGCTGAAGGTTAAGGGGGGACTTGATAGAGGTCTTTAAAATGATGAGAGGGATAGACAGAGTTGATGTGATCAAGCTTTTCCCTTTGAGAATAGGGAAGATTCAAACAAGAGGACATGACTTCAGAATTAAGGGACAGAAGTTTAGGGGTAACATGAGGGGGAACTTCTTTACTCAGAGAGTGGTAGCGGTGTGGAATGAGCTTCCAGTGGAAGCGGCAGGTTCATTGGTATCATTTTAAAATAAATTGGATAGGCATATGGATGAGAAGGGAATGGAGGGTTATGGTATGAGTGCAGGCAGGTGGGACTAAGGGAAAAAAGTTGTTCGGCACGGACTTGTAGGGCCGAGATGGCCTGTTTCCGTGCTGTAATTGTTATATGGTTATTAGAAGCTACCTTAATTGTTAATCTTTAAGAACTGCAGCTGCTGGAAAAATCGAAGGTAGACAAAAAAGCTGGAGAAACTCAGCAGGTGAAGCAGCATCTATGGAGCGAAGGAATAGGTGACGTTTTGGGTCGAGACCTGTCTTCAGACTGATGTCGGGGGGGGGGGGGGGGGAAGTGGTGGGTACGGGGAAAAAGGAAGAGGCGGAGATCTTTCCCCTCCCCAGCTCTCCCACAGCCTACTGTCTCCACCTCTTCCTTTCTTTTTCCCGCCCCCCCCCCCCCCCCCCCCCCGACATCAGTCTGTCTAACCTATCTGAATGGCATTTGCAGTGGCAACCTGAAATCAAATTCCATATTAAGAGTTCTGCTACTGATTATGCAGTTGATCCATTGGTACTTTAAAAAAGGAACCCGATTTGATAAATACATCACAAAAACATAATTTCAAAATTACAAACCTGAATACTTGCTGTGTATTTTTCCAATGTATTTTTCATCTCCCTGATGCTCTGTCGCATTTTTACCACCTTTTCCTCCAAATGACCTTTCTGTTCTTGGTATTTCTGTGCCATTGCCAAGTCCTTTTGCAATTTAGCCTCCATTTTTTCCATCTATTTTGGTGTAAAAATATTTTTTAAATTGAACTCACTTTGTACTGAAAACCAAAGAACTTGATTGATGGACATTAGTTTAAACACAAAAATCTTAAGATATCTTAATTACTTAAGAAATTGGGTTTGAGAAATGATCAAGCTACATGACTAAACAGGAATGCTGACATGCGCTAATATAGCTGCTGTTTATAACCAGGGTAGCACAAGTTGATGGCCCACATGAACCATTGGACAATTGAAATATTAGACATTCACTTACCTCCTCTGGCGTAGTTTCAACGACTAATGAAGATCCCATTCTTCCCTTCATTATTTTTCTCCCTCCACCTGTCATGGTACCTGAAGCAATTGGAGTTATAAGAGAATAGATCACATAAATGTTTTTATTACAAAATTAATGTGTCTTAGAATTTGATTACTACCTCACAGGCACTGCTCTGATAGTTACATATAATAAAATGGTTTATCGCTTCATAATGGGTGGCACATTGTTACATACCCGGACCAAAAATATTTTATATATTTTATGATTGTGTGTAAATTCTGTGAGTTCAAACACATCAATTAAAATAATCAGTAGTATTCAATATCTCGTTGCATGCAGTTAATTTCACATTATGAAAGAACAGATTCAGTTGAAAATATGGTTAATCTTCACATATTTGCATTAAACATATTCTATGCATAACTTTCCCATCAAATCTCTTAAAACCAATGCCATCTCATTTTTGATATCCCTCCCATGGACAAAAGATCCTGATCATCTCCACCATCAAAGTCTCATAAATTTTGTATATTTGTCAAATTCTCAGCCTCCTTAAAGGACAATTTTTAGAACGGAGACAAGGAAACATTTTTTCTCAGAGAGTTGTGAGTCTGTGGAATTCTCTGCCTCAGTCTATGGAGGCAGGTTCTCTGGATGCTTTCAAGACAGCTAGATAGGGCTCTTAAAAATAGCGGAGTCAGGGGATATGGGGAGAAGGCAGGAACGGGGTACTGATTGGGGATGATCAGCCATGATCACATTTAATGGCCTACTCCTGCACCTATTGTCAGCCTATCCAATCTCTTCCAATAATTAGTTATCCTTTTAAAAACTTGTCTGAAATAGAGAAAATGCCTAAATATATCAAGATAGGTTGACTCCAACACTTTTGCAGAGATGCTACGTGTTGGATAAAATATCTAAGACAAAAGTAGCATCTTCTGGTCTGCTTCTTATGGACTCTAATAAGGACATGCAATATCCTGCCGTCTTCCCAGCTCTATGCCAGCCTGCAAGGATAAAATTCTGCTGCAACCAGTCCCATTCAAATAAACTGAGAGACAATGAGTGAGGGATTTTGGTATTGCAAAAGTAAAAACATTTTAAACTTTTAACAAGATTTGCATAATAAAATGTCAAAATTTGCTGTCAAACATTCAATAGACGAATTAACCTGCAGCATTGCCCACTCTCTTCCCAGATTCATGGGCTGATACTGACATTCTGTTCAGCTAAATAAAGCAATAGGGTTGGCACACAAAAGTTGAAAAGTCAGGGTCCCAGAAGAAGTCTGCTCCTGTGATTTTGGGGATCAGAAGATTTGCGCCAATCAACTGGAGGAAAGCTTCAGGTTTCCAATTCCACAATTGAATAATCAACCACCCATGCTTAAAAGAAAGTTTCATTTATGAGTTTTTTTGGTTTAAATTAACTGACAGGATAAAAGGACAATTACGCGGAGTGCCAAAAATAGCACGCCTGTAGAAAAGATGATACTGATACAGTTTCATAATTTCATCTTCCAACATACCTGACTGCTCTATTATCTGTCCCTGCAGTGTTACCACTCTCCAACGCTTGTCCTTCTGGAATGCAACACGTGTTGCTTGCTCTAGATCGTTAGCAACAAGTGTGTCACGAAGCGCAAAGTAAAATGCTGGACGTATAGTTTCATTGTTGATTTTAACTAAATCAAACAGACGGGGAATGTTTTCTGGAGTTTTGATTTTATCAATACTTCGTTCCCAAACTTTCATCTGCAGAAAATATTAAAAGTTAGAATAATATAATAGAATTAGTTTAACCAAACACATTTGAATTCAAAAGAGTATTGTACCTTATCCAAAGCAATAAAAGTTGCAACTCCAATATTTTGTTTTTTCAGGAAATTAACACACTCTTGGGCCTTATCAATTGTGTCGACAACAATGTTATCCAAGGCACCGCAACAGGAGGAGATCGCAACGTCGTATTTTTCATCAATGGCACCCAGATCACCCTGAAATACAAAATATGCCATGACCAAAAAAAAAAATGCAATTCAACTTGAATTCAGGATTCCTGTACCAGTGGAATATATTTCACATATCCCTCTTACCAATCTTCCATGGATTCCGAGGATTTTACCAGTGTTCTTTTGTTGCATTAGAGCATCCAAGACTCTGCCCCGACTGCGATTTACTGTTAACGAGCTCTTTGCTTCTTCAACCTTTTGTCGGAGCTCATAAACAGTATTCCGGATCTGAGCATCAGAATGAATTAATTTTTCAAGTTCCTTTTCATCCTAGAAAGGATACAAAATAATCCAATATGACTATTGTATATTAAACTGAGAAAAACACAATTTTAACATTACACTGAGCCACAGTTTAGAATTTGATTCATATTAAACTATATCACACAAAAAGCAAGTCGTAAAAAGAATGGACCAAAACATCTGTTAGAAGGTTGCCAATTCCACATGGAGGAAAGAGCATTAGCTCTTTGAAAGCTGTTCTTTGCTATTAAATGGACCCTCAAGTTGCAAACCAAAAAAACAAGTAGCACCATTATAAAAAATCAGTTAAAAATTGTGATACTTCAAAGTAGTAACATCCTACTTTAATAATTGATATACAAGAGACAAAATATCTTCTTAAGTCTTTCTGTGCTAATACCCTGCCTTTTTACATCCTCTTCCCCACTCACACAAAACACAAGCCCTTGATTTCTTATCGCTCCATGTTAATCCAGCCAATGCATCATTGCTGCTTTGATGTACTGTTCCAAAGTTGGAAAGGAAAAAAACTCTCACCAGGTCAACGACCTTGCTTCCAACACAATGAAAGATCATCTCCCTGAAGTATTAACTCTGATCATTTTTCCAGAGATGCTACCTATGCATTTTCACCTTCAACATTTACTAGCCACTTTTAAAACACTGGCCTCCCTTTTCATTTGTGAGCAAAGGTTTCTACTTGAATAATGCAAAGCACAGCAAACACCAAGACCCTGTAGAGCCCAAGGCCGAGGTAAACAACATTCTAAAAGCAACACAATGCCATTTAGAGAATGCCATTACTATCTCAGTTAATAAAATATTGGATCCCCCACAACAAATCCAAAGCAAGGCCTGCAACAAGGTAAATGCCCGATAGACTTTGGTATTACATAATTGCAGTACTGTGATCTACACAGGATTCTTGCCAGCTCTAACTGTAATTTCAAAGAATTCTGACTCGAGTTGTTTTATGCACAGATTGTAAGGTTTCTTATATGCTACATCTACGCAAACTTTTAGACATGCTAATAATCACACGTGAATGCAAGTTGCTCACTAAAATGTATGAATATGCAGGGTGCTTCTGGGTAAAGAATGAGTTTTGTTGTTACAGACGCTAATTTTATTCGCAAGTAAGAATGAACACACGTAGCATGTCGGACCTTTCAATTTAATAAATGTTATGAGATTGTTTGTATGTAGGGATGTCCATAAGTTGGCGTTTGCAACTTGCGGAAGGTTTGTACAGATTGCTAGAAAAACGTCTTTCAAAATTAACTAGTGTACTTATCTAACCTTATGCAATTCCTGTTGATTCTGTGGTATTTTGGTTTCCAATTCTTTAATTGCTGTTTTTCTTTCTTTAAGTGTACTAGTAGTGGTCGTTAGGGTTTCCTTGGCCTGATTGAGTTGGCCCAAAGCAGATTTATGGCGACTGAGGTAGATATCCAGCTCCGACTGAGCTACATCCATCTTTGATCGAGCCTCATTTACCGCTTTACTCAACTCCATGAGCTCCTTTTCATTCACCTATAGATAAAAAGGCACCGTAACATGACAAGCATTAAAATTATCAGCTAACATATATAAGTTTAAAAAATAAAATTACCAGCCACTTTTGAAAGCTATTTTTTTTTCCACACTTCAGCAAGTGTCATTTCATTGCCAATATTCATGCAAAATAACCATCTTCTGAAATAGTAGAATTTATCATAATTCAGGGATTCAGTCATAGAACTTTGAAATAGACCTTTTGACCCAACTTGCCCATGCTGATACGATTGTCTAACTAAGCTGGTCCCATTTGCCTGTGATGGCACATGTCCCTCTGCCAACCTTAGTGAAATTCATTTTGCCACTCCTAAACTTAAATCACTGCATATTATTTTCTGCTCCCATCTTCTATTGCAATGATTACATTTATACTATACCTCTTTTTCTTCCTGTAATCCTCGCGTTTCTTGTTTGAGACTCTCCATTACTTTCCTCAGCTTTTCTTCTTCATTTATTTTATTCTGTTCAAGCTTTTCTTTTCCAACTGTTGCTTCTCTGATGACCTTTTCACTATCACTGGGTACATTTTTCAAATCATCCAACTATCATTAGTAACAAAAAAGCAAAAGTTATAGCATGTATGAGAACGAGTTAACTAAAAATCTTGTCTATCACAACCGCATTCTGATTAAGATGTATAGGCACAAACAGCACTCAAAAGACAGCACCCACGCTGAAGTGACAGTTCGGAGTAAATAATTGGGGACCATTCATATATCTCTATAATATTAAAAGTCTTCGTCGTGTGTGTGTAGTTAATTTTTATTTTCTTCCAAACGTTAGGCAGCCTTCCCATTTTCACACATCCTGCTCACATTTTTCCCGTCGAAGCGATAAACATCTTCCCGTCGCATTCCCACCTATATTTCTGAAGTCATTAATCTTTTAAAGTTTTTAAACTAGCCCAAAAACTCACCCATTTCGGAAAAAAAAACGAGTGACGTCACAATGCACTCGCAAGGCAGGACGGGACACTCTGGGAGGGAGGGGCACTCCAGCGCGCGCGGTGAATGAGAAGTAGCGGTGGTTGCCGGCGCCCGACAGGGAGGGTAGTGCTGGAGCTGGAGGTAGGTCCGAGCCCAGGGCTTGGGATGGGGCCGAGAAAGAAGCCGCCGCTGGAACCAAGGACGAGCCTAGGTCCGGGGTCAGGGACGAGCCCAGAGATGAAGTCGGGGGCCTGCACTGGAGCCCAGGCGGCGGCCGAGCTGACGGCTGGAGTCTACAGCCAGGTCCGGGCCGAGTACGAGAACCAGGGCCAGTTTCAGGCCCTGGCCCTGCTCTACAAACTGGGCAGATCCTGGGGCAGGGAATGGAGGTGAGGGGAGGAGGATGAGGGAAATGAGGAGCACGGAGATGGGATGGGGGGTTGGGTTGCTAGAGGGAGATGAGAGGGGGTGTGTGGAGGAGGGAGATGGGGAGGTGTGGAGGGAGATGGGGAGGTGTGGAGGGAGATGGGGAGGGGTGGAGGGAGATGCCCACTGCCACCCTCTCTAGCCCTCTCCACCCTCCCTCGTTACTCCCTCCCCCTCTACCCCCTTCCTTCTCTGCCCCCCTCTCTAGGGATTGGGGGGGGGGGGGCAGTGGAAGAGAAGGGAGTGCTGAGGCATGAGGGGAAATGAGCCGCGCCTGCGCAGTTGGGGGCTATGCGTGAGTGGTGCAATATTGCAGACCATGAGTGAATGGTGCAATATACCAACGTGTCTATACTTGGTCTAGTGTCCTATAAAATTTAGAAGCCGTCTCAAAGTCAGCTATTAGCGACTAAACTTTAAACTCCTTGAAGAAAAGTATAAATTCTTCAGCTTTCAATGTTAATTTCAATTAACATGATGTGACATGCTACTCAATTCTCCCGAGTCGCACAGATGCAATTGCACTAAAAACAAAATTATAAAATGGAAAGCATCTTCTTAGTATTATCACTTTTAGTGCATTGGACTACCCCCCCACCCAAACCACAAGCCTTAAATGCCCACAAATTAAAATTTAGGTCTTTCGTATGTACCATATTTAAATATTTCGATTTTACAGGCAGCTGGGGGAGTGTTAAATATCACCCTTCTCTTTTCAAGAGAAAAGAGACCCTGAACACTAATTCTTCCACATTACCCATGCAATTCCAGTATCCTTGCACATCACTATCTATAGAAGATGACCAGAGCTGTGCAATAATACTCAAAATAGAATACAAATCAAGATCAGGTAAGATATTTAAGTTTTAATCCAATCCTAGAAATAAACTAGTTTGATTTGTATTTTAAAGAAATAGCCACATTAATCTGCAGCACTACAACATCCTTATACTTGGATTCCCAGATTCATTAGTTTTGGTACCCCTTTTAAATTATTAAAATATACATACAAATCCAGATTAAAGAGTAATACAGAGATCTCCAAAGAAGATTTACTAATGGTGTTTCTGTAAATACAGCACTCAGCAGGGGAACTTCCAGGTTATTTTCCTGTTTTTATGTAATATTCCCATTGTTTCATATCCTGTTTTTTTTTTAAGTAGTATAGATCATGGTGTATCGCCAAAATAATGAGACGAAGCAAAAAAAAATTTAAAAATCTGTTTTTACAACTAAAAATATCAGAACAGGAACAGTGGGTAGAAATTGTGCGAGACATCTTTAATATGGAGAAATTGACATATTCCTTGAGAGTCAAGGAGAATTCATTTGAGATGATCTGGGAAAAATGGACTGTTTATTTGAGCCATGACACCAATTAGATAAATGCCGAGCTAGATATGGGAAGATTTCGTTATATAGAACTAGATGGTATGTTTGTATGAATGTTGAATTATCTCCAGATAACTAATCAATGTAATGGTTTTTCTTTTTTTAATTTGGTAAGTGAACCACACGGTCTTATTCCAAATTCCCCCCCCCCCCCCCCCCCATCTACTTATTTTTTTATTTTGATTGCTGTTTTTCTTACTTTGTTTTATTTATGGTGATGGTGTTGCACTGTTTTGAAAATATCTCTTAAAAATCAATAAAAATTTAAGTGATTTTTTTAAAATCAGAAATGTCCTTGTGTTTACTTGCAACATTTTTCAAGCAGGATTTCATCAAACCCTTAGGCTAATTTTTACCAGAAAGATTACATTAATTTTGCAATTAAATAACTATACAAGCCCAAATTCTGAATATGCTAATGATTTTTTTTCATTTATCACCCGATAAGATGGTTTTCTGATGCCCCAGGTTTTTGGAACAGAACACAAGTTGATCACGTTGTGAAATGTATGATTTTAAAACAGAGCAAGCGTTTTTAATATTTATTGTTTCTTTTTTTATTGTTTATATTTTATGTTTAAGCTTTCCATTGAAATACTTAGAAACAGAGAAAATAGGTGCAGGAGGAGGCCATTCGGCCCTTCGAGCCAGCACCGCCATTCATTGTGATCATGGCTGATCGTCCCCAATCAATAACCCGTGCCTGTCTTCTCCCCATATCCCTTAATTCCACTAGCCCCTAGAGCTCTAACTCATTGAGGTCTATCTAACTTAATAATGAATATAACTTAAAATCATGAAATAAAAATCTAGTTTGCTCACCTATTTTAGCAATGTCTCATTCTGTCGTCCCTCCCGTTGTCTAAGGTTGTCAACGCTATTTATAGCGCTATAACGGGGTTTTTTTTGCACTCGTCACGATTTAAAGAAAAATTCAAACAATCCGATTAACCCACCAAGGGACCCTGGGCCCCTTGGTGGGTTAAGAGCCAACATTTTGTAAGGGAGCTTAGAAATCAGTAAGTGTCTTATAAATATTTTTTTCCTCAAATTTTGAAAGTATTTCATTTTCGTAGGCCCATTTTTAATGCTGTGGTATTTCATTACGATTTAATAACTTTCAAATTTGACCACACATGTCCCCTTATTTACGGAAACACCCATATCCAGATCCTCCTAGAAAAACATTCAATCAGGATGACAACCTAACCAGAGTGGTGATGCTCATCCGTGCAAAAAGCTGAGACAGCTTTAAAAGCCATGCAGTACAAGGAACACATTCAAACGAGAGCCACATATGCTTGGGTTCATCTCTGATGAGGGTTTGGCACATTTTCTGATGGGAAAGGTGTAAATAATATCAAGCGAACCATATCAAGGGGTGACACAGCAGTAGAGTTAAAACACCAGAGATCCAGGTTTGATCCTCACTACGGGTGCTGTATGTACCAAGCACCTTCTCCGTGACCACATGTGTTTTCTCCGGGTGCTTGGGTTTCCTCACACATTCCAAAGAAGTATAGGTTTGTATGTTAATTGGCTTTTGTAAAATTGTAAGTTGTGCCTAGTGTGTAGGATAGCATTAGTGTACAGGGTGATTGCTAATCTCCATGGGCCAAAGGGCCCGTTTCCACACTGCATCTAAAAGTCTAATAATCGTAAGATTGTGCAGAAATATTCCAAATTTGGTTTAACCAAGATTTAATACTGATTTATTTTAATTATAGCGCACATAAGCTACAATTGATAGTATGTCACTTTTTTGCCTCTTTCAGATGAATATTGCTCACTGGCATTAAACAAGCTGTGTAACTATCTCAATATGTATTTAAACGAACAAACTTTACCTTCTCTGCATCTTTCTGTAGTTGTTTCTGCAATTTCTTCTCTTTACTTTTTGAATGCTTTAATTTTTCTTGGACTTTCACATCTTGCAAATCAAACTCTGCAAACTTTCCCTTTTTCTCCTCAATGTACGTGGTAATTTTACCCATTTTTCTATAAAATATTAACCAATAATTCTTCATGTTCATGTGACATAACAACTTGGATTACACCATTTTTCCTTTCAGGTGACGATAATTTTCACTCTTTTTAAAAAATCAGCTTGAAGTCTGGTAATTATTTGATTTTAGAAGGATTAACCCAGATGGCACCTACAAATTTCTAAGATAGCTATCAGCAAACTGAAGCAGGAACAGAGGTTCATTCCCCGACAGCCTTTCAATGGTTGACATCCACCCAAGCCATGATTAATTACAGCTTGTGTCAGTAATTATCTAAATATCTTCTCTGCTCAACGTGCACTTTCCCCTTATTTAAAATGTGAAAATCATGAAAGAAAAAGGTAAAAGACCGTATTTTGCATTTATCTGGTGCCTTTGACATTGAAGACAACAAATTAATCAAAACAAAGGGGGAATTTATGGTTAGAATGTGAAGTCTCCAAAGAGAGTCTTTCTTTAAGTGGATTTATAAGGCAAGTCAAGTGTTCTAACATTATAGAATATTTGAGTTAGATTACAATGGTACAGGAACAAAAAGATCTTGGGATACATGAGCATGATCATATCATGGGCATGTTAAAAAAAATAGGGTTCACATCCTCGCCAGCTTACGAACACCCCACTCGTGTACAGCCTGTACTTAAGAGTGAATGCTCAGGAGACTGGCAGAACTGATTTGCCAGTTGATGCAGGCAGTATCTGCCGCCTGGGAACTCAAGTTCTCACTGGCTACATTTCCCACTTGCAACTGCCGGTCGGTATTACGAGTGGTTCTCATGAATGGAATCCTGTCATAACCTGGCGAGGACCTATGCTGGATTTTGGGCTTCATAAGTAGAGGAATGGATGG
The DNA here is from genome assembly GCF_010909765.2 of Amblyraja radiata. Lineage (NCBI taxonomy): Eukaryota > Metazoa > Chordata > Chondrichthyes > Rajiformes > Rajidae > Amblyraja > Amblyraja radiata. The sequence continues at coordinate 8,484,137 of NC_045968.1, read as the reverse complement.
GAAGTGTTTTTTCTTTCATGATTTTCAAAATAATGGCCAATCTTATTTTTAAAAGTCCATTGGCTCACCCATAGCTGGAAAATTGCATCCAATTCTGGACTCTACACTTTAGGGCAGACATTGAGAGGAGATAAAAGCATGTAAAATCATGAAGATTGCAGACCAATAAGAGTAGATTAACATTTTCCACATAAAATACAAGACAACACTTAGAACAGGTTCATGACTTACTTTTCAAATTGCTTCAAAGCATTAATTTTGACTTTTATATCCCCCTCAAGTTTGGCACTTTTATCACGTGTATCCTGCGTATCTTCATGAATTTTTTGCTTCTGTTCCCCCATATCAGCAATTCCTCTCTGCACTTCATGGCTAGTGAGAGGTCGATGATGGGAGAGGAAAGAAAAAACAAAAAAACGGTTTAAATTACGATCAACCAGAAACCAATGAAAATCTACTTTGATGACAAATAAAGAGTGCCAGTTAAAATTGTTTATCAGTACAATAGATGGTAACAGGAATCTAATTGCAAATATGCATTTCAAATGTTTCTAGTACTTAGAGAATATTTTAAAATATATAAAAAGTGATAAAAATAGATTCAAGTCAGTGAATTTCTAAGACATACATATAATAACGCAAGACACAATTCTTCTTCTTGACAACTTCATTTTCCAATGCAAGAAACTCAAGTGCATGATTTTTTTCTCCTTCCAAAGCATCTTTTTCTTTTTCCACTATCTTCACCCTATTAAGCTAATGTGAAAAAGTTTAATTAATCAAATTGCATTTCATTGCAAAAAAAATAACACAGGTTTAATAAATGCATTAATTTTATATCAAAATAGTTCTGTGGAAATTCTCCATTGAAATCACAATTTATAAGGCCCCATTTAAGTACAGTTATATCCTTGAGCATAGAGACCATTGGCCAATTTACTCGTCAATCCATCAAGCCACTGCAAAGCCGCCTTTGTCAAAATTGATTTTCCGCACTCTTCACATTTCCTCTCCAAATTGCTCCAGCTTTTAATCAGCAAGAATTGGTGGTTACTATTCCCTTTGCTCCGACTCAGAAAATTCATATCACAAATCCACCCCCACCCCTAAGAAAATGGGGCTGCAAAATTGTAATTGAGCTTAACCTCCAATAGAACAACATTTCTTTTGGGAAATTCAACCTACATTTCAGAGAGATCTTCATTTGATTGTTGAAACTTTACTTAAAGAATGAAGACCAGCTGCTTTCCTTTCAGCCCACGGGAGTAGGTAAAATGGGGTTGGGGACTAATATTACATTTCGGATTTCCCCATTGATTGCACTCGTGCCATACTTAAGACAGAATCATCTATGCCACTTTATCAAACTACCAGCATTTAATTGTAGTCAAAGTTGCTCCCTGTGGCACCTTGCGCAAATGGACAGGAAAGGTTTGGCCCATATATCCCTCTGGTGGGACTAGCGTAGTTGGGGCACCTTGGTTGGCATGGGCAAGCTGGGCCAAGGGCCTGTTTCCATGCTTTTGATTCTACGACTAGTATGACCACTGAATAGTGCCAGCCTGTGAAGGTATTTCACACTCCAGGAAGAACATATCCAACAGTTCTCATCACTCCAGTATTTATCGTTAAAGCAACACCCCTTCAGAGTGCTGCAACCTATCTATTTATTAGCAAGGCATTGGTGTCACAACGTTGAGAAAATGTCAGGTGTGAACATTTACAATTGTTTAATATTCAACGATGTGATGAAACCCCGAGAGTGTGGCGCTACAAGAAACCCAAACAATAGTGCTTTTGGAATCTTACAAGATTGTGCCACACGTGGGATGTCAAGACAAGACCGGGAGACAAACTATATTTTAATTACATTAAAGTATAAAAGCAATTTTTAGCTCTGGTCTTGAATTGATTTTATTACTAATCCTCTCCAACTCACTGGATTATATAATAAACACAATACTCTGTTTTAATTCACCTTACCAAGGCACTACACAGCCCTTCACAGAATCAAAGACAATGGATAATGTCGCTAATTTACTCCACTGATGGATTATACAAGATAACCCAAAGTGCTATTGCAGTCATGAGCCTCAAACAGTAGACACGCATCCAAGATTCAGGGTTTTCCTATCATCCAAAATCTATACTTTATAAATGTTACCATGATTTATGTATCATTGTCCTCCAATGTAAAATGCTGCACTCTACACTGAATTATTTTATTTTCAAGAATTTAAGAACCACTTGATCCAATAAAACAACCTCCCTTTACAGTACTGATCTGATAAAGGACCATGCTAGTCATAACAGTATTGACAGCTCACTTTACATTTTAGAATGCCATTTGATGTTTCAAGTAATTTGAAATGTACCTTTTCTCCTCTCTGTTCATTCAAAATCTCAACTCTGCGACAAAGTATCTGAATTGGCTCTTTGAGTCGCTCTGATCCAATTATATCTTCCAGATATTCTAGCATACCTTCATCGTGCTTATTTTGACCTTTTGGCTTCATCATGGCAATTTGCTCCACTTCACCCTGCAAAAGAGGCGAAACATGCAAGTGTCATAAAATTGGTATAATCTAACCATAAAACATTTTTTTAAATACCAGTATAATAGATACCAATTCCCTGGTATCTATTATAATCATTGTTATGTTTATTAACAACTACAATTAAATTCACAATTCAGACAGACATCTATTCACTTTTTAATTTGATTAAAAAGTTCACAATTTTACACAAAATTCCAACAGGTTGCAATTAATTGTAAAAATACAAATGGTCATAATACATTCTGCCAAAATAAAGAACTGCAGAAAAAAAAGATCTCCATTCTGAATAAAGGGAACTCACAACTTTCTGGATGCAACTGAATTTGTGAATTGATGAGAACACACAACTAATAATGCCTGCAACATGAAGACTTTCCAAATATGCAAGCAAGATAGGTCTATTAAACAATGACACATAGATCACAACAAATCACAAGCATGCCAAAATGGACATTGTCTGAAATTAATTTTGCCAAATGTAGCGCACAACTAGAGTTATTCAGCCAACTTAAAAGTCTGCATGTTTTATTTGCTATATTTTAATAGACTTGTTCGTTTTCACGTTGCCATCGCAGGAGTTTCCATCTTGTAGTCCTAGACATCTTTCTGATCATTGATCCTGCTTTTGCCATTTACCCAAAGAGCACCAATTTGCAAAGTTGGGTGCAAAAATAAATATTAAATTCTTAGAAGAAAATACAAATAACAGCAACAGAACACAAGTACCTGGGATAAAGACGCCAATTGAAATATTTCATGCATGGCCCCTCATTGAATTTTGTAAACTCAGAACATGCCTGTGCCAATTGCACCAACATACTGAATTACATAAAAGAAAAGGGCACACATCAGGCAAACCAGACTACAAACCATGCATCAAAAGTTAGAATTTTCAGAACCAGTGCATCTGAACAAAGTGTAAATTGTCAATGGTAACCTCAAGTCATAGGATCTACAGCTGTGAAATTGGTAGTCAAAGTAGCCAAGTACACTTCATGGTCCATAGCTCTTAACAGTGGACACAATAAATGAGAGTAGTCTGAACAGTGAGTCACAAAAAAATCAGGGCCCTGAATTGTCGCCTATCCATGTCCTACAGAGATCCTGCTTGACCCCCCTAAGTTACTCCAACAATCCATTTTATTCTAGACGCTATAATTTTCATCTGTACTTTACAATGAAATTAATGCCCAAAATGGGCAATGGTCGAACCCTGCAGTCTCAATATTGCCCTCCCACTGGGGTCAAAGTCAGTCCAATTGTAATGTTGAAACGGTCTTCCAAAGCCATTTCAATCTAAAATAAAAAAGCAAATTGGCATAATTTTGCAGCATATTTTGACAGAGCGACATTGACATAAAAACACTCAGAAAACGATGTAAACAAGCAGAAACACAATGACAGAAAAAAAAAAGCAGGCCACAGGGCTGCAGAACAAATGCACTAGACATTTACCAAACCTATGTGATAATTACACACAAAATGTACTAAATCACTACTTTCATGAGGAAAAAAAATGCTTGCTGCCCGGAGTGTCAGAGGAGTACTGCAGGTGATAATATAAACCTATAGAGAAAAACTCCAAATAATAGAAACATTTGTTGCCAATTAAGAAACTGATTAATGATCCACAGGAGCTTCACACCATCTGGACACAGCTGCCCAGTTGATAGGCACTCCATCTGTACCCATTCACTCACTCCACCACTGATGCAAAGTAGTAGCAGTTTACACCATCTACAAAATGAACTGCAGCAACTCACCAAAACTTCTTTGATATCATCTTCCAAACCAAAGATCTCAACCAGTTAGAAGGACAAGGACAGCAAAGGCACGGGAACACCATCACCTGAAGGCTGCTCTTTAAGCCACACCACACCAACCTGGAAATATATCATTGTCCCTCACTGTCACTAGATCAAAATCCAGGAAAATTCTCCTTAGCAGAATAGTGGGCATACCCACACCTCAAGGATCTCAGCAGTTCAAGACACTCGCCATTACCTTCAGGGGTAAATAAAAGTCGACAGCCTGTGAAACCTACATCCTTTGAATGAACATAAATAAAAGCAAAACATCAGTACAGCGCCTCAGCTGACCAGCATAAAATTGGGGCAGCCCCCAAGGTGGAATGTGCAAAGGAAATGTGCTGGGTATGTTATTTACAGAGTGGTAGGTTGCTGGAACAATTTACAAAGGGTGGCAGTGGAAGTACATATGATAGTGTTTTTGAGCAGTTTTTAGATAACGCATGTGACTAGGTAGGGAATGGAGGGAAATGGATCACGTCCAGGCAGAACGGATTATTTTAATTTGTTCAGCATATATCATATGGGCCGATTCGTGTGCTTTACTGCTCTATTCGGTCTTTTTCTGCTGAATGTTTTATGAACAAAGAACTATTTTATTAACCACAGCAGCTGAAATCAAGTCATCAATGCAAATTTTGACAATGTTTACTAAATAAAAAGTCAGAACGCAAAAAATATCCACATGAATCATGCAAACTCCAATCAGGGTGGGTTTAATCAATGAAACTTTACATTTACCCTATAGCTTCAAAAGTGAGAACGCTCACCTGGTATAAGTCTTGCTGGCTGTTCGGCATTGAATATTATTGTCAGCCTCACGCTAATAAACGCAAACTGTTTGAATGCCCTTGCTTAAATAGTGCTAAATGTTTAGAGACCTGTGGCCAGCGACAATATGGTTGCACCTATACAGGAAAAATACCTCAGGCAATGAGATTGTCAATAACAACACAGGTATTCGGCATTAAAACTGCAACTACAATTGAGTAGCTGTGGAGCCACTTTTATAGTTTTGCCATTCAATTAGGGTAATTTTGAAATTTGCACAAAATAAATTTCCTAAATCAGAAACTACAGCTGTTCAACTACTGTACTGTGTTCAACGTTCTACTCAGTATTAACAACTTTCATCTTAATTTAAGAATTTGAAAGGAGAATTTACTACTGAAGTATAACCTAAAACGCAGATTGGATTCAGTGAGTTCGACTTTCCTTCCCTCCTTAGCGCTGGGGAAACCAGTGTACAACATGCCTAGCTTCTTCCAAGGCAAACACTGAAAACTCCGTGACCGTCATACCAACAAGCCTACCAGTCAGCCAACCCGGCACCAGGTAGAAGGTAAAGAAATGATGCATCCTTAGATAAGGATGGATGTCTTCTTTCAGAGCCCAAATGCTGATTAAAATCAGTAAGCAATTTATCCAAGCACATAGTAGAGAAGTGTTCATTTGCCTTTAAAGTGTTCAAAGCCTTTAACTTCGAAATCTTCCCCCTGCATTGTGACCATTTCAACAAAAAAGATAATAAGGGGAAGATGAAGTTTACTTTAAGCCATCAAATCTTTTTACTGGTAAGTTTTAGTTAAGTCAGTTGATGAAATTTAAATTGCTTTTTATTTGGTGATGTTTCTTGTCTTGATTGTGATTAAACAAACAGATTGCAATCAAAGCCAATTGAATGAAATTAATCCAAGATTTGCTTGATCCAAGTTTCCATTTGTCTCCTATTTTACTTCAATTGTGATGGCCTCAAACCTTACAGCAGGGCCCCCATTTAATACATTTACTCCCATATTTTAACCACCAAATGGAGACCCACAAACATATCTTGATTCAATTCCTCACCCCCCCCCCCCCTTAAAGATCAGAGGTAAAGTTTTTTTAATTTTTAGGCGTCAATTCTCAAACTGCTTTTATTATTCTGAGAATATAAGATGGAATGTATGCACAAATATTACAAAAAGCAGAACTCAACTTTTTGCAATATTTGTGCATACATTCCATCTTATTAATATTTTCAAAATAATAAAAGCAGTTTGAAAAATGACATCTGAAAATTTTAGACATTAAATAATAATCATATCCCGTCAGTACCCTTGCTCAATTTGTACTGTTCATGTTTTGTACAATTCACGATATACAATTTGAGTCTGGCAAAATAAAATACACAGTACTACAATAAACAGAAAATGCTAAAACACCGCCTGACAGCATCACATGAAAAGGTCATAAATCTGAAAGTTTCTCTCAACAGATGCTGGCTGACCAGTTGAGTATTTTCAGGGGTGTGTTTAATTTCAGATTTCCATCGTCTGCGTTTATTTTTTTGCTGGTTGACAGATTTAGTTACAACTCAACTAGTAAGTCATAAAGTTATCACATTTGTGCCATGTATAACATTACTTTTAACAATGCATTAACCAGATTCTTCTATACCAACCAATTTCTTTCCAATTCTATCACAAAGCACATAGTCCAGTCAATCACCAATTCACTGCATCCTAATGACAAACTTCTTTGTAATAAATCGGATGGGTAGTTTTAGTCTCTGCCAAATTCATACATAGATTTTTCATCATTTACTCAATCACTTGTTAAAATATTCCCATTTTTATAGCTCTACTGGTCATAACCATTTATTTTCTCATGTCTCAACCAAATCATACAAAAATCTACTTTAATGATGTTTGGGTAGTGGCCTAGGCTGTGGAACAACGTTAGTCTTTCCTCGATAGTAGGTGGACAGGATTCTCTTGCTTAAAAATCAATCCTGTTTAAGAAGGAACTGCAGATGCTGGAAAATCAAAGGTAGACAAAAGTGCTGGAGAAACTCAGCGGGTGCAGCAGCATCTATGGAGCGAAGGAAATAGGCAACGTTTCGGGCCAAAACCCTTCTTCAGACTGAGTTTCTCCAGAGCTTTTGTCTACCTAAAAATCAATCCAGTTGGATGCAGACATATTGTTGTCAGAAGTCAATGGATGAATTTAAGCCTGTTTTGCCAATCAGACTGATCTGTTTTCTAAAGCTATTTTCACACTAATTCCATGTTACTTACCTTCATCTGATATCTTTTAATACCCGTGATTTAACAAAAATCTATTAATCTCGATTTGAAACTAACCTTGCCTTCATTTCTTGTTTGCGGAAGAATAAAGATACTGCCTTCGTCTCCAATGTAGACGCGTTTCCTAACTTCATTCCTGAAAAGAACTCTAACTAAAACATTATTCCTAGACTTCACTTATCTCCACCTACCATTTTGATTCCTCCAAACCATCTAAATTCCTGAGATCACAAGTCACCATTATTAAATCTTTGTAACTTAATCCTGGGAAAGATCAGGTATCAAACTGGTCAACCAATGCTCTATCCCAAGCATGTCCAAGATGTTCTTCTTAAAGTTCAATGGGCCGAATTGCTCACTGTCCAGTCAAAGCTTCTTCAGCTAAACAAATTATTCTCCTCAGTTACTCCAATTCCACCTTTGGTATACTTTCTGTTTATATCATCTAAGTCCATATTGTATATAGTAAACTGTGTCAGCCTACATCACTAGTCACATATCACCAGATACTTGTTCAGTATTCAGATTTTTTTGTCCTTGGCTATTTCCTTAGCAAAATAATGTAAGTGCCTTTATAATCAATAAACTCATGTGCAGCTAACCAGTCTCTTGTGAAAGATCTTAACAAATTTACTGTGCAAGCCCCTTTTATCCATCCTTTTAAAAACAACGTGTTTTATCAGACATCACTGATTCTCTACAAATCAACGCTAGCTTAAATTGAGCAGCTAGGAAAAAAAAATCCCTCTCATTTTCTCCTTAATCAGTCTATTAATGTTCCATGCCCATGTCCATAATTCCTTGGTTTTCGTCTTTCACTATTATAACATAACAGAGTGAATCATTAAACTTTTTAATTTGAAATAACAGTTACTGAAGTCAGATCACTTGAGTTTTAAAACTAGGTTTTTTTAGTTTAGTTTTGTTCAAAATCTTAATTTGAAAGCCAATAAATCATTTGGGTCTGTTGCTCTTTGGTACATGATATTCTCACTATTACTTTGGTTATAGAATTTTCCCAGTTCAAATTCAGGTTTTGTTCCAGGTCCAGAAGACACCTTTTCCCACAAATATTACGGCTAAATTATCATTCAACATGCCAGCTATTTATTTTCAAGTAAGAAGCTGTATTTCCTTCATCTATTTTCACATTGCTGCCCACATAGTTTTTCACTATAGTTAAAGACAGTGTTGATGTAGATCTTCCTTGCATATCTCCTTAAATTCCCATTTTGCAGATCTGTTTTTCATCAATCACTTGCTGTTCTTTGCATTTCTCCTAAATATTAGGACATGCAGTAGTTTTCTCTACATCAGGGACAATTTTAACCTAACCTAACCTTGGTTTTAGGCCTGACTGTTTTGACTTTCCATTACGGAAGAGAACAATATAATGCATGTGTAAGACTGACATTTCGACCATTTTGTGGCTCAGTTCAATTAAGCACTGTCACTTCCAATCAACCTTGAGGCTATTAACATTATCTCTAATGATATGAAAGGTATGAACATCAAACTATCTGCAATAGGTAATTAACATGTACATCTCTCCCTCGGCTTTCAGATTCAATTTTAAGACCAGATACAAATCTGTTTGTTAGTATACAATTATATTTCTCTGCAGTTGTAATTTCAGTACTTGATCACAATTTTTTCTAAAAATTTACAAAATGGGATTCCTCCATCCACTATACAAAGCAAATTAGCAATGCTTGTATAAACAACCCTACTAGATATAAAGTAAGACTGATGGAATGAAGGCAGTAAAGTAAAATATGACAATTGTATCAGATAAACCTGCAACTGAAGTGCTTAAAAGGTTATACATTGAACCATTAAAATATTAAAAACTCTTCACATCTATTCCCGTTCATTTAATAAGGTCAGTGACAACACTGTTGAACAAGGTACAATTTTCACTAGTCTTGTTAACTAATCCTGGGTCACTGTTCAGTTTACAAAATTATGATGGACGCAATGTTAAGTTTTGTTTGTCTTTAATATTCCGTTGGAAATACAATGGACTTTTTTGAAAAAAACATTTCAGCAAGCAGTGCACACAAATTTTGCTCCGCACAAACTAAATGGACTTCCTCCAACAGCAAACTTTTCATTGTTAACATGGAAAAAATGGAATGAATCTCTTCAAATACATTTTTGGTGGCGACCAAACCATGTCACGCTGCAGCAGCACAAGTAATATTGGCGTTTTTTGGTTTGATTATTACCACGCCAATATTTACGTGCTGCTAAAGCGTAACTGGCATTTCATTTATGTGTGTCCCCAAAGATTTCTTGGATTATGTAGGAAATGTTGTTAACCAAAGCAATACATTGCATTGGAAATAATTTTGTTTCTGGTTTAACCATAAATCACTAAAGCAGCAAATAATGGTTTGAGTTATGAAAGCAGCCCTGCAAACCATGATGTGCTGCTACAGCAATTTAAGGGCACAAGGAAAACATTTCACAATCTTTATTTCTTCAATGTGCATTGTGTTTTTATTTGAAAGAACACTTTAATTGCAAGTAAATACAGTTCAAGGTAATCTGAAAAGACCTACCTGAAGAATCAAAAATCTGTTGTGATCCAGATCGATTCCATGACTGCGAAGCAATATTCCTACATCTTTAAATGTCGATTTCTTTCCATTAATATGGTAAACAGAAGAATTGTCCTTGTAGGCAGTTCTTGAGACGTAGAATTTGCTATTTGGAATAACTTCAAAATCATCACCCTCCTTTCATTAAAAGCAGTTTTGAAAAAAAAAGTTTAATAACTCAAAGCTGCAGCATATGGCATATTCAACAATTATGTTTTCTGTTAGCAGTGCAAAAGCCAACTACAAGACAATCACCTTTTAATTACATCGGATTAATAAAGGACAATAGAATGGAACAATCATTCGAGTGCTTAAATATAGATTTTAGAAATTAAATGTTAAAATTATTGGTCATACAACTTACTCAGCACATCTGTCATCTAGCAATGTCCAAAAGCAAGTATTGCGTGCTTAATGCAGCTAATTTTAAACAGCGAAACACCAAATCTCCTCCAAAACTTTTTTATTTTACAAGGGGGATAAATTCACCCTCAACTGTCATTTTCACTGCATTAAATATCTATTTGTTAGTTATATTATGAAATCACAGATTTAGTTAAAATATTGGTATGCGGGTATAACAATTTAAAAAAAAGTTTTTTGGCAAGAAATTTGTTAAAATTTCTGACCTTTGTTTGCACATTGTCCATTGACTAGTCAATTGATTGAAAAATCTGGAATGTGATTAGCTGGTTTATTTGAAAAATTCATTTCTCTTAGCAGACATTATAGATGCCTGCTGTACTTAAATGAGCACAAGTAAAAAAAAATGTTTTATTGCTTACAGTAACATTTCACTTGTGCCAATTGAAAACAGAAAAACAAAGCAAATTAAGAGATTCAACAATTTATCCTTGCTTAAAAAGCCAGGACAATTAGTTAATCACCTACTTCATCTTCCACTAATTTATAAGAACCCAACCACAGAAAATTAAAAAGTGAAGTGATCTTAGTTAAAAAATGTACTGTGCTTCAACTTTTAAACAGCATAAATGAAAATAAGTTTGAAATCAACAATTTTTAGCTTCTTTTAAAAAATTGACTTAATTACCTTATCTATGATCTTTTGAAAGTGAACTTCAACAGTACAGCTCTGAATGTCTTTGTGTTCATCGGAATGGTGAATGAGTACAGACAATTTTTTGGAGCGAATTTTTTGGGCCCTGTACCCAAAAACAAACAGCATTGAATCAATCACATTTGATTTCCCACTCCCATTTGGTCCAATAATACAAGAAAATCTCTGCAAAGAAAAAAAAGTAACAGAAAATTGTAGATTTTACATGTAATTTTTCATAACTATTATTAATGTTGAGCATGTTCAGTGGGCATAGCATGTGATGTACTCTACTGCCAGCCCTCCACTCACACAATTAGCTTGAAATTAATTTCCTTTTCACAGCAAAGATATTAAATATTATTTACTTCATTTTTTGGGAAATTCAATAAAAAATCAAAAAAAAAATCACAGGACACCGTATCTTAAATTCACATCAGTTCTAAATTTAGGGGAACTGATCAAGCATTTTTTTGTTTCACATCTCCACCCAAAATGTTTCACAACCTATAGTTTCTCAGCCACAGGTTAAAAAAATGAAAAAGATATTTCTTAAGATGAACTCACAGAATAATAGACAATAGGTGCATGAGTAGGCTATTCGGCCCTTCGATACATATTTATTTTTATTTTACCTTGTGAAAAGGACCCAGAATTTGTTCTTGAGCATATGATTTGAAATTTTGATTCACTATATGTGTAATCATGAGACGAGGAGCTCCAGGTTCATTGGTCATTGCTGGGGGTGGAGGAGGAGAAATGCCAGCTAAAATTTCTTCCAGGCTTTGATTATTTATTGGTTCAACTGCAGCGTCTAAGACAGCATCTAAATTGAAGAAAAAAATCAAATACTATTTTGTCAAGGAAAATGAACCATAACATTTCATTTAGCATCAGCTTTGCACTTCATTGTTTTAAAGGAAACCACTGCAGAGTTCCTAAAACATTAAGAATTGTTTTATTTTATTTAATAGTCAATTACAGCAGCTACTATTGTCTGAAGAAAAGGGAATTATAGTTTAAAGATTGTATAGTTTAAAGATTTACTTCTGACAAAATAGCAAGCACCAAATGTAAATTGCTACTTCAGAAAAATTAAATCAAAAAGTTTAAATAATATTTTTGCCTAAAAATCTCTCACGCCAATCTCACTAAAATCATTACTGTGGATGATAGGTTTGAAAGGTGAAACAAAGGATAACTTAAAACAAGAACAACAAACTATCTTGAGTATATGGTCAAAACTCTCTTCGATTTTGGTGAAAGAGTGGGGGGGAGGGGGTGGTGAAGAGGGGAAGAAGGTGGGGTAGGATCTGTGAACGATGTTTTACATCTGCATTTAAATCCATCTCATTGTACAATTATCAATCACTGTCAGAAGACATATGACAAGAACTTTTGTATTCATTTGAAAAACTGAATATAAAATATACGACAGGTCAATAATAGTTAGTAACTGTCCAACTTGCACTAGTTTAGTGCTGCTATTGAATCTTGTACGTTTGCCAAATACTCGCTGAGTAGCTGCAACGATCTACGAAAACGAATTTAAAACGAACTGCTGACATTGAAACGTTAAAAAAACATTAAAAAATCAAGCATATAAGGTATCCCTCCTTTTAATTTGTAAAATCTTCCACATAATCTTCAACTCCCGAACGCAGTTTTGTATTCTAGTCTACAGAAAGTCAACCCCTCCCCCACAATTAATGTACTGTACAACTAGCGCAAAGGAAAAAAGGCACACAATGAAAAGCAAACTCTAACCCCTTAGCGCAGCAGTCTACGGGAAGGGGGGTGGGGGAGAAGAGAACTGTCAAATAAAAGTCATTCATTGCACAATTTGGAAAAGGAATAAATCATCATCAGGGTAAACCTCGATTATTACAACGCATACGTCTATGTTGAATACCGTCAAAAAAGGCAGCTGAAACTTTCCAGGAACAAGTAATTATTTCCAATGGTGAATGATATTATTAAGTTAAATTAACATCACAAACTTAAGTTGACGACGGCTGTTTATCTCGTTCTACATGAATGATCTATATCGATTAGAACCAAATAAACATAGATCCAGTCCATTTACAGTACGATACCAAATTCCTTCAAAGAAAAAATAAATGGAATCGGCAACCTGTTTAACAATCTTTCCGGCGGTAGATCACAATTTTCAAACAATTATAAGACAACGATAACCGCAAACTTTAGTTGATTTAAAATATTCCAAGAAGTGAAATCCGTTCTTTTGAACAACGAATGACTTACATACACAAAAAATATCCCGCATAAACGAAGAAATTGAACTCATGTACCTATTCTAACTTCATCTACATTTGATGTGGTTGCCTTTTGTTGGATATCCATTCCGTTGTCAGACGCATCCAAGGGCTCTGGTCCCTCCGGAGCAAGTTTTGCGTTTTGCTTTGCTGTGGAATATTTCAATTTGGCAGGCATGGTATAACCTAGACTATAAATTGCTAAAGAAAGGAGAAAATAATACAAAATAAGTCATCCCTTCACGGGCATTCAATTGCTTCCCCTTTCAAAACGCAAACTCACGTAGACTGAATTTGGGGGTGGGGGGGGATATTAGAGATGAAACGAAAGCTTTTGTTCTTAAAGTCTTCAGAAAAAAATATTACTAAAATATAAATTTACAGCAATTTTAATCAGATTAGAATGTACTTTACTTTTCTGCAATCCAATACCACATTATGACGTTTAAAGGCAAGGTATAAAATCATCCAGAACAGTTTGCACAATAACAACATTTAGCTACAGGGTACGACATTTATTTAAAATAACGGATTTACAATCTTTGATCAAATGCAAAAAAAAATCGGTACATTGCGACGTATATTCCAGCCAGTCTACGTCACTCTCCGATTAAATAGGCGCACAAAATCTTAGAAAAACAAATTTTTTCATGGTTCCTGCCCAATATTGGACCTCCGGACGAAGCAAATGGGTTTACTTATGAAAAATGTACCAGAAAATGAAAAAATCTTAAAATTACACTACAGATGGGGAAAAAACAAATTCTAAATGTGATTTTTTTTAAAAAAGTGTTTAAAATTCAGATTCAATTTTATAATAGTAGTTAATTGCTCACCGGGGCACACTAACATCACCCAAAGTTTTAACACAAAGCAATAAACCAAATTAAGAGGAGAAAAAATTGCAGTTAGGAACCACTTCCCTGAAACAACATGTTTACAAATTTGTCATGCATCTCATCCCGCTAAAAAAAAAGATTTCGCTTCCACTGCAATAAATACCCCCGAAATCAATTCGATTTCCGACTTTGCGGCCCGGACGGCTTACAGTTATTTTTTAAAAAATTTAAGGATGATTTTTCGATGGTTTTGGGGCGCGGAAAATAAAAAATAAAGGAATAAATTGAGGATAAATTCGAGCGCTCACCTCGGTCCCAGTCGAAAATGGCGCCGAAAACTAAACTTGACTGAAATTCGTTGGGGGACAAAGCATTGTGGGTAAGCCGGTTTGAATAAATGGGGCCGATGCCAACTTTTAAAAAAACAAATTCAAAATCCGACAGATCCGCACCTTCAGCTCTGCCCGCGAGTGAAAAATATATAAACCGGGTTTTGTTTTTAAAGAAAAATAATATTATACAAAAATAAAAGTCACACGCGTTTTGGGGGGGTTTTTTTTTTTCGGTTGCTGTTGCCAGGCAGCGGCCGTGTGCGCGCGCGCGCGCGAGAGAGAGAGAGAGAGCGCGAGCGAGGAGCGGCCGTGCACGTGCGCGTGCTCGTGCTCGCGGAGCATCGCCCCTGCATCGAGCGGCTGAAGCGACGACAACCGACAGTGGAGCAACAAACAAACCGCGGACATCTTCTCCTTCGCACCCTTTGAGGTAAGTAGTAGTAGTAGTAGTAGTAGCTGTCGCCTCAATGGCCAACCAGCCGCGCGTTTTTTTGGGGGAGGGAGGGTGGGTTGTCGGGGGTTATGGGGAGAAGACAGTAGTATGGGGTTAGGAGGGGAGAGATAGATCAGCCATGGCGGAGTAGGTTCGATGGGCTGAATGGCCTAATTCTGTTCCGATCACTTATGGAACGACAGGGATCCTCACTTACTTCTGCGTAGTCGTCGTGCTCACCAGTCAGTTAAGAATGACCCGTTTTTTTGTTTTGATTTGAAATGGTATTCTGGTCCGTTATTGCCAGTAGGGCAAACAGTTGTTTACTCCAGCACTTTGTGTGTATCGCTCTTTATAAACAAGTATCTGAAGTTTCTTATGTCTCTATTAAACAGTTGTTTGAGCTCCATTAGAGTTATAAAGTAGGAAAGCAGGCCCTTCGGCCCTACTCGTCCATACTGACAAAGATGCTGCATCTGAGCTATCCCATTTTCCCCAGTTTGGCCCATATCTTTCTAAATTAAACGTTTTTTTCAATTTCCTCATCTTCACTCAATTTCTAATTAAATGATATTGTGATCCATTAGTGCCAGTAGGGCAAACAGTTAGTCCAAAACATTGTGTGTGTCTCTCTCTTTGTAAATAAGTATCCGAAGTTTCTTGGGTTTCTATTAAATAGTCATTTAAGCTCCATTAGAGTTATACAGCAGGGGCCAGAGGGCGGCGGAGGCCGGTTCTCTGGATACTTTCAAGAGAGAACTAGATGGGGCTCTTGAAGATACAGGGGATATGGGGAGAAGGCAGGAACGGGGTACTGATTGTAGATGATCAGCTGTGATCACATTGAATGGCGGTGCTGGTTTGACTCCTGCACCTATTGTCTATTGCCACACGTCCTTCTTCCCAACTTTCTAATCTATTTTTGTAGTTTTGATTTTTTTGGTTTGGTGTCAGATTTTGTTTAATTGAAACTCTTGTGAAGCACATTGGGTTGATTTAGCGTAAAATAGATGTTGCCTAACTGGAAGTTATTGAGATATTATACACTTGATAACTTGCTCTGTATGCAATTGACAAACTATTCAGAAAGTCAAAAATATTCAGTTCTGAGTTTATATTTTTTAAATTTGTTAGGGCTTGATGCTTTTGTCATTGGATCTGTTGTGAGAAACATGCAACTTGCTTCATCTTCTTAACTAAGATACAAATTTAAGAATAAGATTGACGTCTTGATGATTTCAGGATTTTTGTGATTCATTAACATTTTTAAACGTTCAAAATTTATGTATGAAGATTATATTGTTTCGGTAAAATATTCTTTGGGAAAATAATAATTTGTGACTTTCAAATTTGTTCATATGGTCTATGTTTCTGTTTTATTGATATTTATCAAGTATGTGCAACTTGATGATGTTTTTCTCAAATTTGGCAGCCACCAAAGACAATTAGTGGGACTCCGGCTGCTTTTGGAGTTAATTTAATCATTACAACTAACCCACTTTCTAAAGAATGAGACTGAAGACATCGTTCCTGAAAGAACCGAAACATATCCTTTTGAAATAATGTTTTATTTTGAATTTTGTAATAGGAATTAAAAAATAAATTCCTTTTTTTAATGGGAGAATTGACGGCAGACTAGTGTTAAAGCACATCTATAGTTTCCAATGTGTATGTATTAGTTGATGGGTTTTTCTAAACATTATTTTATTTGGAGACATACCTTGGGTTGATTTTTGTTGCTGTTCCTAATTTGATAATGAAATCACACATTTTTAATAAATTATGATCTGAACCAATCAAATGCATTTGTAATTGATGTAAAGATTTATTGTATAAAACAACTTTTTCTAACGCCCTCCTGATTTCCTACACCTTTACAAGGTTACCCCTCAGTATCCTTTGTGCCAGAAGGAAAAATGACCACACCAGCATGTACAGTCTCGAGAAGGGTGTAATGTTGAGGCTCTATAAGGCACTGGTAAGGCCGCATTTGGAATATTGTGGACAATTTTGGTCACTATATCTGAGGAAGGATGTGCTGGCTCTGGAGGGGGCCTAGAGGAGGTTTACCCAGCAATGAGTAGGTTACTCTATGATGAACGTTTGTCGGCACTGGGCCGGTACTCGCTGGAGTTTAGGAGAATGAGGGTGGACCTCATTGAAACATACAGGATAGTGAAAGGCTTGGATAGAGTAGATGTGGAGAGGATGTTTCCACTAGTGGGAGAGTTTAGGACTAGAGGCATAGCCTCAGAATTAAAGGACGTACTTTTCGGAAGGAGATGAGGAGAGACTTCTTGAGTTGGAGGATGGTGAATCTGGGGAATTCTTTGCTACAGAAGGCTGTGGAGCCAAGTCAGTGGATATTTTTAAGGCAGAGATAGATAGATTCTTGATTAGTACAGGTGTCTGAGGTTCTGGGGAGAAGGTAGGAGAATGGGGTTGGAGGGAGAGATAGATCAGACATGATTGAATGGCGAAGTAGACTTGATGGGCTAAATGGCCTCATTCTACTTTCACTTATGACAAATACCATGACTGGACTGGTTGGTGCTGTATGTATATGGCAAACACAGATTTGAAACGCTCTTTTAAAAACTTTTTTTGTTTAATATGCAACTCCTCAAAATACATATTTATGGTTGGACTCTACCAAACGCAAATGAATTATTGTTGCACATAACTATGTTGGAGGTTATAGGTCATACACGTCAATGTACCTGCAACAATCTCCATGTCAGAATGCAGTTGTAGGTTATTTCCTATTTCTATATATCATTAATAACATTGTCAATGTACTATTTATTTAAGAAAGAACTGCAGATGCTGGAAATATAGAAGGTAGACAAAAATGCTAGAGAAACTCAGTGGGTGAGGCAGGATCTATGGAGCGAAGGAATAGGTGACGTTTCAGGTGGAGACCCTTCTTCAGAATGATGTGGGGCGGGGGGGGCAGGAAGAAGAAAGAAAGAGACGGAGACAGTATGCTGTGGGAGAGCTGGGAAGAGGAGGGGAAGGAAGGAGAAACCTGAAATTGGAGGTCAATGTTCATACCGCTGGGGTGTAAACTACCCAAGCAAAATATGAGGTGCTGCTCCTCCAATTTGCGGTGGGACTGACTCTGGCCATGGAGGAGGCCCAGGACAGAAAGGTCGGATTCGGAATGGGAGAGGGGGTTGAAGTGCTGAGCCACCAGGAGATCAGGTTGATCAATTCGAACTGAGCGGAGGTGTTGGGCGAAGCGATCGCCAAGCCTGCGCTTGGTCTCACCAATGTAGAGCAGTTGACACCTAGAACAGCGGATGCAATAGATGAGTTTGGAGGAGGTGCAGGTGAACCTCTGCCTCAGCTGGAAAGACTGCTTGGCTCCTTGGATAGAGTCTAGGGGGGAGGTAAAGCGACAAGTGTAGCATTTCCTGTGGTTGCAAGGGAAAAGTACCAGGGGAGTGGATGGCTTGGGTGGGAATGGACGAATTGACCAAGGAGTTACGGAGGGAACGGTCTGTGCGGAAAGCCGAAAGGGGAGGAGATTGGAAGATGTAGCCAGTGGTGGGATCCCGTTGGAGGTGGTGAAAATGTCAGAGGATTATCTGTTGTATGTGACGGCTGGTAGGGTGGAAGGTGAGGACAAGGGGGGACTCTGTCCTTGTTATGATTGGGGGGATGGGGAGTGAGAGCGGAGCTACAAGATATAGAAGAGACCCTGGTGAGAGCCTCAACTATAGTTGGAAGGGAGCCCCCCGTTCCCTAAAGAATGAGGACATCTCCGATGCCCTGAAATCCCTCATCCTGGGTGCAGATGTGGCGTAGACAGTGGAATTGGGAGTTGAGGATAGAGTCCTTACAGGAAGCAGGGTGGGAAGAAGTGTAGTCTAGATAGCAATGGGAGTCAGTGGGTTTGTAGTAGATGTCGGTCAGTAGTCTGTTACCTGTGATGGAGATAGCGAGGCCTAGAAACAGAAGAGAGATGTCAGAAATGGTCCAGGTGAATTTGAGTGCTGAATGGAAGTCAGTGGTGATGTGGTTGAAATCAGTGAGTTATGCATGGGTGCAAGAGGTGGCACCAATGCAGTCGTCAATGTAGCAGAGGTGAGTTTGGGGATAGGGCCAAGGATAGGAACAAGGATTGTTCGAGGTACCCTACAAAGAGGCAGAGACTTGGATTTGGAGGAAATGGGAGGAGTCAAAGGAAAAGTTGTTGAGGGTAAGGACCAGCTCCAATAGGTAGGTATGTTGCAAAGCGTACCTGAAGCGTCTTTGAAGATCTGCTGCTGAGGTTGTGCGCGATTTTGGCGCCGTTTAGAGGGGGCGGGTTTAAAACGCGATTTTCTCTAAGCTGTTCCAATCGAAAATGTTCAGCCTAGTTAATTATTAACGAAAAATCGCTGGAAGACCCCGTCGCAAAAGCTATTATTAGGTTTAAAGGCCTTGAATAATAGTTATAGTAGTTTAAAAATCAATCTTTAAACCCGCGAGCGTCAGCAACCGCAGGGTCTCATAAAGAAAATAGCAGAAGGTAGGCTGTATATTTTTACATTCAAAAGGGCTTCTAAAGATCCTTTTATACAAAATTTAATATTGCGAGTAGCTCAATTTGGGCCCATTATATCGCGCAGTATTTTTCTCGGCATTTGGGGCACAAATCTACCGCAATGTGAACGTTCTAAACCAGCGCGTTCCACAGGGACCCACTGGAAAGCTGATTTAAATGGGCATTTATTTACAGCAATTAAACACTAAATTCCTTCCATTTGGCCTATAAATTAATGTAAATGAGATTTAAAAATCATGTTTTATTGTGAATTATTTGTGAATATTATTTGGACATTTAGGCTATTTAAAAATGTTAATCATTTATTAAGAAATGGATAGATGTTTAGATCTAGTAATTGAAGTCTGAAATTAGCTACAATTAGGTAACTAACTAATTATATGCTTTAATTTCAGGTCATCCAAGTAAGATTATTTTATATTTGTTTCAGAATGCTTCAATCTATGATAACTGAAAATTTCATTCAGTTCTCTTAATTTTTAAGAAAGTTATGGGCTTTTGACTGTTCACGATCACAGCTTTTTTGTTATGTCCATAGAAAATCAATAGGGAACAAGATGCTCATTTCCCAGTATGAAAATGGCCATAACTTTTTAAATACTTGAGATATGAAAGTGAATTAGGTGTCAAATTAAACTTATTTTTATGCTTTATCTGATGGGATAAATTACAGACTTGATTTTTAAAATCTCAAAATTTTGTAACATTGCTACAATAGGCGGAGTTGAGTATTAGTAGCCGGGCATTGGTTGGTTCTGCGGTCGAGGAAGAAACGGAGGGCTTTAAGACCCACCTGGTGGGGATGGAGATGTAGAGTGACTGGATATCCATGGGGAAGATGAGGGAGTGGGGGCCTGGAAAAGGGAAGTCATGGAGGAGACGAAGAGCGTGTGAGGTGTCTTGGACATAGGTAGGGAGGGATTTGATCAGGTGGGATAGGATGGAGTCGAGGTATGTGGGTATAAGTTCGGTGCGACAAGAACAAGCAGAAACAATGGGTCTGCCAGGACAGTCAGGGTTGTGGATTTTGGGGAGAAGGTAAAATCTGGCTGTGGGTCTGGGGAACGATGAGGTTGGAGGCTTGGGAGGGCAGGGAGCCGGAAGCGATGAAGCCAGTGATGGTGTTTGAGATAATGGCCTGGTGCTCGTCTCTGGGGTCATGGTCCAAGGATAAGTAGGAGAAGGTGTCTGAGAGTTGGCGCCTGGCCTCAGACCGGTCGAGGTCAGCGTGCCAGAATACCACGGCACCTCCCTTGTCGGCAGGTTTGATCACCCAGTCGGGTTTGTTGCAGAGTGAGTGGACGGCTGTACGTTCATGGGGGAGTGGTTAGAGTGAGATAGAGGAGTGGAAAAGTTGAGGCGGTTGATGTCCCACCAGCAGTTTAAAATGAAATGGTCTAAAGCAGGTAGATGGCCATGAAGGGGAGTCCCAGAGGAGGGCGTCCGTTGGAGACGGGAGGAGCGGTCAACATTAGGGGGTGAGGACACTTTCCCATGGAAAACGCTTGGATGCGGAGGCGACGGAAGAAGAGCTCTACATCGTGGCGGACATGGAACTCATTGAGGTGGGGGCGGATGTCAATGTAACTCTGCCTCTGGAATTCACATGGGACCAGCCTCTTAAGAAACAGTAATTGGAGGATTGCAGTAGGCGTGGGCTGAAGTAATAAACACTTGAGATAATCAAGGAAAGCTAACATTGCTAAAAGTAAATTGTGCCTGACTAATTTTTTCGGTGAGGTAACAGAAAATTGAGTAAGGGGTTGCAGTGGATGTGTGAATTTTCAGATGCTTGTCAAGGTCTGATACAATATCATGAGCATCCATGGAATAAAATCTCAATTGTTTTAAAAGTGAGAACAGTGCTTTAAAAAGTTGTGTTCTAGATTAAAGTTGAGAGTAATGTTCCAGGGCAAGGATTATTGTTTTTATTTTCTAAATATATTTAAAAACTTGGATCTGGATTTGTAGAATAAAATTTTTAAATTGCAGAAAGAGAATTAGAGAGGTGGATAATAATAGAGGTACGATAACATATTCTTGCCAGAATGAGCAATTGCAAAAAAAAGTGATCAATTTTACTATTAAGAATTCTAGGGTCTACACGAAGTGTGTACATTAATCTGATTAGGTGACTGGCTAATTTCCTTGGAGTAAAGAATTTGAGGTGATAGGTTGAGGTGAGAATAACTTATTTTACCCAATGAGCGAATTGTTGAAGGGCTAGAGGATTTAAAGTGAAGGATTGAAAGATGTAGCAGGAATGTGAGGAAGAATGCTTCAATCAATCAATCAATCAATCAATCAATCAAATACATTATTGTGAAAAATACACCAACAAATGCAAGTCTGAACAAAATTTTGTTGCATCTGGCTCACCATGCAACATAAAACAACAAAAGGATAAAATGATAAAATAGATAAAAAGATAAAATTGATAATTGTTGCAGCGTATTATATGGTATTCAAGAGTCTGATGGTTCGAGGGAAGAAGCTGTTGCAAAACCTGGCCGTTCTGCTCCTTATACTGCGATACCTTTTACCCAAGGGCAGCAGAGTGAACAGTCCATGATGGAGATGTGTGGGGTCTTTTATTATGCTGTTGGCCTTGGACAAGCAACGTTTGCACGCAATGTCCTGGATTGAAGGAAGAGAAGTTTCGATTATTTTTTCAGCCCTCACCACTCTCTGCACGGACTTCCAGTCGGAGGCTTCTAATGCAGAGAATGGTTCCGTGGACTGTTCCATGTGGAGTAATTGTGGACTCAACGGACTGGGAGCCTTTCTCGTATGCTGTAATAATTCTATATTCCTTACTTAATTATTTTCATTAATAAATTTTCCGCCTAAACAAATAACAACTTTTGTCGCGACTTTTCTCAGGATTGGGTGAAAAATCGTCAGTCTTTTTCTCTCTATTTTTCTATCTACAGATGTTGCCTGAATTGCTGAGTATTTCAAGTGTTTTCTTGTTTATATTTCCATTCCTGAATTCAAAGAGAGACTGTTATTGGCCTATCCGAGTGTGAAACAAAACTGCCCTTCAAAGATAATGGCCCTGGAAAATTTTATCCTTTGTAATTGGGCACTACACCTGAGCTAGTGTCCCTTTTGCTGCTCTATCTGTAATTTGTTTACAATAATTTTTATAAATAATTTGTTCCAATAAAATATACTGACCGCAACAAATGTCATCCATGTTAAACTGTACACTTCTACCCTCTCTGTACATTTACATCTGAAATTCTTACAGGAATATTTGTCACCAAATTGTTATTTGCTCTGTCCAACAAAAGTGAGAATATTACCAGGCAACTACAAGTTAAAAGTTACAGGTGAATAAATGGTCTTGCGGACCTTGGATTGAAATCCAATATAGGCAGAATATTTCATGTCAGACCCCTGTTAATTTCATTCAGCTGTTGATGAATATAAATGCATTCTTAGCACCTTGCCTGTCAATGGGAAGTGATTAACCTCAGTTTAGTGCACATGAACTGTTGACTAATGTTGTAGAATCTAACTTTTTCGATGCAACCAGATAAATTTAGTTAAAAAGCATGATATATCAAAACAAAATAAAATGTTGTAAATGCAGTGGCTGTTTTAGTTTTATTTTCAATGATGTCAAAAGCTGAAGGACAAATAATACAGACAATATCATAATTGAAAAAAAATTGTTTGGCATAATGAAGCACATTTAAAAACACCTATCAAACTATTTGGTAAAGATTACCAAAATTCAATGCTGAGCTAAATTAAGAAATATTTGGAAAGCTGGTGAATCCTAGGGAAATGGAAGAAGAAGAGTTGTGGAGTGAAGGATATAATCTTGGAGCACTGTGCACAAAGTGTGATGCTAATAACAATGAGAGCAGAATTGGCAAAATAACAGAGTCACTGAGATAGAGTCCAGTGCTGAAGGAGGTTATGGAGGAATTGCTTTTTAGATTTCAGGAGCCATGATAAGGCAGAGAGGACAAAGGTACGGGGTATTAGTGTAGGATTGGATATTATTTTTAAAAGTTAGTGTAATGAAGTATATAAGGAAAAGATGAGATGTTTTGTTTTTTGAAATGCCTATGATTATAGAAATTGGGCAGTAGATTTAACATTGCCCAGTTTATTCATCTTAGAAACGGTAAATAATACAATGGATCTATGTTTCGATGCAGAAAGAAAAATGCACTTTGTGCTTTATTGTGGAATAACCCAAGGTTCAAAAAGGCACTAACGATAGCCCTACTTTGAAAGTAGAGTAAAAAAGTTAACAAGTAGAAACTGAAAGCCGCAGTTAACCAAGGGATCACGTTCAACAATATGTGGGGGAAATTCATTTTTAAAGCATTTTCTTGATGGTATCTGGCAAAGGTGGTTAGGTATTACACATTAGTAATGTCATTTAAAATGGTGATAATCTTAACCAAAGCAGCTTGTATGTTAATGATGTTCTTGCATTACTTTTAGATTGGCTGTTCCAGCATTTGAAAAGAGCAGCAGTAGAGGGGGGGCCAAGATATGTCCAAGTCAGAATTTTGTGCGATTTTGTGAGGATCTTGAAGATGATGTTATGCATCTTTTAGGTGGTGCATGTAATAAGTTTGGGGAGAGTTGACTTTCAGAACGTTGATGGTGAGAGATTAGTGTTGATGACACCACTGAATCTCAAGAGCATATATCTAGGTCACAAATGTGCAGGTTATATGTCACTGAACAGCTAAATTTGGATGTTATCGGCTGAATGAGAGCTTTGATTGCTTCAATATCTGAGGAAATGCAAAAAGTTGAAAATATTCAGTGAGTCAGGCAGCAGCTATGCAGAGAGAAATTGAGTTAATATTTCACACTGATCATCTTTAGTCAGAACTAATGAACTGATAAAAAATTAAAATATTTAAGAAGGAATTACAGATGCTGGAAAATCCCAGGTACACAAAAATGCTGGAGAAACTCAGCGGGTGCAGCAGCATCTATGGAGCGAAGGAAATAGACAACGTTTCGGGCCGAAACCCTTCTTCAGACTGGTGAGGGGGGGGGGGGGGGGGAGGAGGAGCCCGAGGGCTGAGGGAGAGCTGGGAAGGGGAGGAGACAGCAAGGGCTAACAAAATTGTGAGAATTCAATGTTCATGCCATATTAAAATATCTGGATGAAATTGGAATAGTTTCTCTCTGAAGACTTGCTGTGATTAGTTTTAATTTTTGATTTCCAACATTTGCTTTGTAGATATTGCAAGTGGAACTGAGATTCCTTATCTGAGAATGGCACCACTTCTGATGTTAATGGAAGGATTGCCATTGATTAAATGTTTGAATGTATTTGGAATCAGTACACTGCTTTCATCTCCCTGGTAGGCAAGGATGAATGGTGTCCAGTGACCAGTGTCAAGTGTGATTTCTGCCACTGAAGGGTTTTCTTCTTGACATTGACAAGTTTTATTAAGGGTCTTCAAAATAACATTTGGTGAAACATTGGATGAATATCCAGATCAACTCACTTTTTACTTCACCTCTGACATTTGTCTCTTAATTGAATGTTTAGATTAAATCATCAATTAGATTGGAGCAATGTACTTGGTCAAACCAAAAGAAACCATCTTTGAGTACGTTATTGATATTAGAATTAACAATAATGGTCCTTGTTGCTTCCCAACCAGCAACTCGCAGATGCAATCTGAATCGTTTGTGGCTAGTGGTTGTGTTTACAGTATGTGTGCAACAATTTGCTGACAAAGATTCAATGATATCTATTATGTAGATCCCCCATTCCCAGCATTTTTACTTATAAACATCAGTTCAGTCCATCCTCGGCATTGGTGACACTGATATTGTATTGTATTGTATTGTATTTTAATGACCACACAGCCAGGCTGGTGGAATTTGTTTTCAGTACAGCTCGGTACAGGTTCCAACATTTCATCAAACATTAAACTTGTAACATAGATATACATACAAACAGACACATTTCATAATACATAAGGGCCATGCTTATTCGTATTTCCTCACCGTACAGAGTTTAAAAAGTTAATTGCAGTGGGAATGAAACTGTTTTTGAAGCGGTTTGTTTTGGAGGCAATTGACCTGTAACGCCCCCCAGAGGGCAGTAGCTGAAAGGCATAGTGTGCAGGGTGAGTGGGGTCAGAGATGATCTTGCGGGCTTTGTGAAGTGAATATGGCCTCGGATTAGGATCTGATATTACTATAGTGGAACACTGGGCTGTTCTACCATTGGACTTCAAATAAAATTCATCAATAAATGAAAATCTGCAGATGTTGGAAATCAGAAATAAAAACACAAAATGCAGTGAACACTCAGCAGATCAGGCAGCATTTGTGGAAAGAAACCCAATTAATGCTTCAGGTCAGAGATCCTTCTTTAGAACGGGGAAAGAAAAACTTTTTCCCAACGTGGTTATAAATTTGCAGAGGTGCTGGAAAATACAAAGAGGACAGGGATGATTCGCAGCAGAAATTTAGTTCTGACGCAGACAGAAAGTAAGGTAACTTTGAGGCCGTCAGGGCTCAATGTCAAATTCTCCGGCATAGAGTACAGTAGCGAAACTCGCTTTTATGTGTCAGTACTGTCCATTTCTACTACAAGTCATCTATCTGTGATACTGGCACAGTCTTGTCTTTCCATTAGTACAACATGATCTGCCGGGCTTGTCCCACACCTCTGCAAGTGACCATTATTGTTAATTATAATATCAACTCACACTACAGACAAAAACGTGTAATGATTCCTCCAACTGTCCCCATTAACCCGCTTGACTTTGTCCAGTCCACAATGTCAAACATTTACATATCTTAATCACTAGCACAGGTGACACCTGTGGATGTACTTGAAGAAGAGCATGGTGACTGGCAGGTTCTTTCCATCTAATGACACCATTATGGATTCTTGATTACTGGTCTCATGGCTTTTGATTAAGCACAACAGTGAGTGCAGTTCAGAACTATTTCATCCTCTATGAATTGTCTAGAGACACTGCATGTGTGTCAGGGTTATAAAAAACAGTTCTTTAATTTCAATGTCTCCTCACGCGATAGTATATATTTATAAAACATTGAGTAAATGGCATCTGTGGTTGATGAGGGGGCCATAAAATCCACCAGATGGCGCCATATCTACACAGGTCCCTGGAGAGGTCTAAATAATGCCAAATTGCAAATTTTTGACTTGCAACAACGCGATTAACTGCCTTCTACAGTTTAAGGAAGAGTTAAAACTTTCTTAATGGCCAAATCTGGGATTAGTCAAAAATCCATTGGTTTTGTAGGTGCTCTTATTTTTTTTTGAATATATCTATATCTTGTAATTTTAGATTCTGATGGCCATATCTCTTGTATAATCCAATTGCATGTTAGTTCACATTTTCAGACATCTGTTGCTTCTAAATGCGTCCCCTGCTTCTTGAAGGATCTATATGCCGTAAAAATGATCAGTTGTCTGCAGGAAATACAATTTGCATTGCTTCTCAGCATTAAGAAGTAAAATGGTAGAAAGAAATTGGAGTCACAGAATTATACAGCGTGCAAACAGGCCCATCGGCCCAACTTGCCCACACCGACCAACATGTCCCATCTACATTTGGCCCATATCACTGGGATGTGATGCTGAGGCTCTATAAGGCGCTGGTTAGGCCGCATTTGGAATATTGTGAGCAATTTTGGGCGCCATATCTGAGGAAGGATGTGCTGGTTCTGGAGTGTGTCCAGAGGAGGTTTACAAGAATGATCCCTGGAATGAATAGGTTAACATATGATGAGTGTTTTACAGCACTGGGCCTATACTCGCTGGAGCTTAGAAGAATGAGGGAGAATATCATTGAAACGTACAGAATAGTGAAAGGCTTGAATAGAGTGCATTTGGAGAGGATGTTTCCACTAGTGGGAGAATCTCGGAATAGAAGTCATAGCCTCAGAATTAAAGGACGTTCTTTTAGGAAGGAGATGAGGAGGGATTTCTTTATTCAGAGGATGGTGAATCTGTGGAATTCTTTGCCACAGAGGCTGTGGAGGCAAAGTCAGTGGATATATTTGAGGCAGAGATACATAGATTCTAGATTAGTACGTGTCAGTGGTTATGGGGAGAAGACAGGAGAATGGGGTTAGGAAGGAGAGATGGATCAGCCATGATTGAATGGCAGATTAGTCTTGATGGGCCGAATGACCTAATTCTGCTCCTATCACATGATCTTAGGATATCCCTCTAAACCTGTCCTATCCATGTACCTGTCTAAATGTTCTTAAACATTGCGTTAGTACCTTCCACAACTACCTCCTCTTGCAGCTCGTTCCATGCACCCACCACCTTTTGTGTGAGAAAACTCCCCTCTGGTTCCTATTAAATTTTCCCCCCTCACCTTCAACCTCTGTCCTCTGTTTCTCGATTACTCTAGTCTGGGCAAGAGAGTCTGCGTCTACCCAATCTATTCCTCATGATTTTGTCCACTCTTTCAAAAAAAGGTACTTTTAAAAAGAAAAATTGCTAAGCTGAAATTGTACACCTATCATGGGATAACACCAACATCTGGATTAACTTCAAGACAAAGATTGTGCTGGAGAGAATAGACAGAATGCAAAATCTGGTTTACAATTGGTTGTCCAACAGCTATTAAATATAGGCTAATCGGGAATATAGGTCAGTGACATGGGGATTGTTTGGGATATTCGAGCAGACGAAAATCAGAAATGGGGCCAATATTTCTGTGTCAAACTGTTAACGTCTATTCAGATTGAAAAAGACAGAAAGAAACATTTAATTTTATCACAGTACATGTGCAGTTCAGACTGCATTATCCAGTACCCAAATAGGAAAACACAAAATCACAAGCAAAATTGAACAAATGGGGAAGAATGTATTTCATGAATAAAGGTCCCAGTTTTTATAATCTCGTTTGCTGAAGGAGGCACTGTTGACTTTAGCAATAAAAGAATAAGTTAAACCCTGTACGACAGAAGTCAAATTTTTACTTTGCTTGCCTAGATTTGAATATGAAAACTGAAGGACAAATATTGAATATTAAAATATTTGGAAATTATGTATATATATATAAACAGGCAAGCCTAGCATTAGCAAGTCTGTCTCCAAAAATCCTTGAGAGAATGGCAATGATAGAAACATAGAAACATAGAAAATAGGTGCAGGAGTAGGCCATTCGGCCCTTCGAGCCTGCACCGCCATTCAATATGATCATGGCTGATCATCCAAATCAATATCCCATACCTGCCTTCTCTCCATACCCCCTGATCCCTTTAGCCACAAGGGCCACATCTAACTCCCTCTTAAATCCAGCCAATGAACTGGCCTCAACTACCTTCTGTGGCAGAGAATTCCACAGATTCACCACTCTCTGTGTAAAAAATGATTTTCTCATCTCGGTCCTAAAAGACTTCCCTCTTATCCTTAAACTGTGTTAAAAATGATGTATTGTGGTCAGTTATGAAAGTACTCTTGGTGCTTGGATAAGGATCAACCAGTGATGAAGGATTGCAGTGTATTTTCAATTTAGGTGAGCATGTGACACAAAGGGGAAGTTGCATGTTGTTTGCATGCAGCTAATTCCTTTGTGAAAGTCATGGGTTTGGGAATATTGGCAAGTTGCACCCGAGTGCACTGTTCCTTTACTGCTAGAAGTGGAGATATCAAATGTTTAATGTTGTGGGTGAGATTACCAGTCATAGAGTGATACAGTGTGGAAACAGGCCCTTCAGCCCAACTTGCCCACACCTTACACTTGGCCCACTTGCCTGCATATACCTCCAAACATGTCCTATCCATGTACCTGTCTAACTGTTTCATAAACGATGGGATAGACCCAGCCTCAACTACTTCCTCTGGCAGCTGTTCCGTACACCCACCACCCTTTGTGTGAAAAAGTTACCCCTCAGATTCCTATTAAATCTTTTCCCCTTCACCTTGAGCCTATGTCCTCTGGTCCTCGATTCCCCTACTGTGGGTAAGCGACTCTGTGCATCTACCCGATCTATTCCTCTCATGATTTTGTATACCTCTATAAGATCTCCCCTCATGTTCCTGCGCTCCATGCAATAGAGACTCGGCCTACTCAATCTCTCCCTATAGCTCACACCCTCTAGTCCTGGCAACATCCTCGTAAATCTTTTCTGAACCCTTTCATGCTTGACAATATCTTTCCTATAACATGGTGCCCAGAACTGAACACAATATTCTAAATGCGGTCTCACCAATGTCTTATACAACTGAAACATGACCTCCCACCTTCTTTACTCAATACTCTGACTGATGAAGGCCAAAGTGCCAAAAGCCTTTTTGACCACCTTATCTGCGACTCGACCTTCAAGGAACCATGCACCTGTACTGCTAGATCCCTCTGCTCCACAACAATACCCAGAGGCCGACCATTTACTGTGTAGGTCCTGCCCTTGTTCGACATCCCGAAATGCAACATCTCACATTTCTCTGTATTAAATTCCATCAACCATTCCTCTGCTGGGTGGCAGTGAACTGTGAGGAGGATGCTTTGAGAATGCAGGGTGACTTGATCAGGTTGGGTGAGTGGGCAGATGCATGGCAGATGCAGTTTAATGTGGATAAATGTGAGGTTATTCACTTTGGTTACAAAAACAGGGAGGAAAATTATCTAAATGGTGTCAAGTTTGGAAAAGGGGAAGTACAATGGGATCTGGGGGTCCTTGTTCGTCAGTCAATGAAAGTAAGCATGCAGGTACAGCAGGCAGTGAAGAAAGCGAATGGCAGGTTGTCCTTCTTAATAAAAGGAGTTGAGTATCGGAGCAAAGAGGTCCTGCAGTTGTACAGGGTCCTAGTGAGTCCACACCTGGAGTATTGTGCACTTTTGGTCTCCAAATTTGAGGAAGGACATTCTTGCTATTGAGGGAGTGCAGGATAGTTTCACAAGGTTAATTTCCGGGATGGCGGGACTGTCATATGCTGAGAGAATGGAGCGGCTGGGCTTGTATAATCTGGTATTTAGAAGAATGAGAGGGGATCTTATTGATATAAGATCTTATTGAGATGACGCATTCCATACCAGGACATCCAAGATGCCCTAATTCTTTAGGGAACGGGGGTTCCCCTCTTCTATCATATATGAGGCCCTCACGTTTCTCTTCGTTACCCCGCAGCCCTCCCTTGCTCCCCCTCCCCCTAGTCGCAACAGGGACAGAGTCCCCCTAGTCCTCACCTTTCACCCCATCAACCGTCGCAGACAACACTTAATCCTCCGACATTTTCGCCACCTCTGACGAGATCCCACCACTAGTCACATCTTCCCATCTCCACCCCTTTCCTCCCGCCACAGAGACTGTTCCCTCCGCAACTCCCTGGTTAACTCATCCCCTCCACAGGTACCTTCCCCTGCAACCGCAGAAGATGCAACACCTGTCCCTATACCTCCTCCCTCGATTGTCCAGGGACCCCGACAGTCCTTTCAGGTTAGGCAGAGGTTCACTTGAATCTCCTCCAACCTCATCCACTGTATCCGTTGTTCAAGGTGTGAGACCAAAGTAGATTGGGCAATCATTTTGCTGCACACCTTTGTTCAGTCCACCTGGACCTACCTGATCTCCCAGTTGCCAAACACTTTAATTCCCCTTCCCATTCCCACACAGACCTTTCTGTCCTAGATCTCCTCCACTGTCAGAGTGAGGCCAAACGCAAATTGGAGGAACAACATCTCATATTTCGCTTGGGCAGCTTACAACCCAGTGTTATGAGTATTGATTTCTATAACTTCATAACCTTTGCATTCCCCCTCTCTCCATCCCTCCCCCACACAAATCGTACCAGCTTCAGTCATCTTATTGAGTCTCATTGTCTATACTAATTTTCACCCAGGCCACAGCTAACAATGGCCTGTTTCCTTTATCTTCGTTACTTTTTTGCATATCTTTCATTCATTTGTTCAATATCTCTCTACATCACCGTCTATATCTCTAGTTTCCCTTTCCTCTGACTCTCACTCTGAAGAAGGGTCTCGACCCGAAACGTCACTTATTCCTTTTCTTCAGAGATGCTGTCTGACACGCTGCTTTAATCCAGCTTTTTGTGCCTACAGTTTAAACCAGCATCTGCAGTTCCTTCCTACACATAAAGATAACATATAATAATCAAAATCCAATAAATTAATAACTGCAATATGAGGGCAAAAAAGCTTGAGGTCCTTAGTGCAACAAAAGACGGCCCATAATTCTTAGTTAAGGTCAGTGTTGTGTGGTGTAAATTCAATAGTAGATTCAGCAATGGTTATAGAATGTTCATGGGAAATGGATAAGTCCTTATTGCTGTAAATAGTCATTGTCGAGCAAGTGTTGGTGTGTTTGGTATCAGCAAATTATCAAGCTGGCAGAAAGTTGTTTGGGGCTTGCTGCATTGGCTACTCTATAATCTGTAGAGATACACATGAAATGATCAGAATATAAAATTTAAGAGAGTAGCTCAAGTAAACATTCAAGCGAAGATATGAAACTGGTGAATTAATAATAGGAAAAAGGAAATGGCTAAAAAAATAGAGCAAATATTTTGACTGATCGAAGATATTAGAAGTGTTTTGGTGACTGAAAATTCCATGGACAAAAGGGAGTAACTTAAGTACTCGCCATCACAAAAGTAAGGATACTTGGCAAATAAAGAGATTAATATGTCTTGTGAACCTGATGGCCTGCTACTTAGGGTCTTGAATGTTCCCTAGCATCAGGACCCTGTTTAAGAAAGACCGGAGATAGAAAGCAGGAAACTTGTCCACTGAGCTCAATATCTGCCATTTAGAAAATGTTGGAATTGGATAGTAAGGAAGTAATGTCAAAACCAAATCTGTTACATCTACAGGTTCTCTTTATCTACCATGTTCTTCACATCCTCAAAAAAAATTAAATTTGTCCTGGTTCCTGAAATGAAGGGTTATCTTTTAAAGATCGCATTTAGGATATTGTGTTCAGTTCTGGGCTAGGAAATATATTGTCAAGCTTGAAACGGTTCAGAAAAGATTTATGAGGATGTTGCCAGGACTAGAGGGTGTGAGCTATAGGGAGAGGTTGAGTAGGCTGGATCTCTATTCCATGGAGCGCAGGAGGATGAGGGTATACAAAATCATGAGAGGAATAAAAATAATAATGGATTGGATTTATATAGCGCCTTTCTAATACTCAAGGTGCTTTACATCGCATTATTCATTCACTCCTCAGTCACACTCGGTGGTGGTAAGCTACTTCTGTAGCCACAGCTGCCCTGGGGCAGACTGACGGAAGCGTGGCTGCCAATCTGCGCCTACGGCCCCTCCGACCACCACCAATCACTCACACACATTCACACACAGGCAAAGGTGGGTGAAGTGTCTTAGATCGGGTAGATGCACAGTCTTTTTCCAAGAGTATGGAATTGAGGACCTGAGGACATAGGTTCAAGGTGAAGGGGAAAAGATTTAATAGGAATCCGAGGGGTAACTTTTTCACACAAGGGGTGGTGGATGTATGGAACAAGCTGCCAGAGGAGGTAGTTGAGGCTGGGACTATCCCATCGTTTAAGAAACAGACAGGTACATGGATCGGACAGGTTTGGAAGGATATGGACCAAGCGCAGGCAAGTGGGTCTAGTGTAGCTGGGACATTGTAGGCTGGTGTGGGCAAGTTGGGCCGAAGGGCCTGTTTCCACACTGTATCACTCTATGGCTCTAAAGACTAGACCTGATAGTGGATGATCAGCCATGATCATATTGAATGACCGTGCTGGCTCGAAGGGCCGAATGGCCTACTCCTTGCACCTATTGTCTATTGACTGAGGGAATCTCATTGAACAAAAGGTTCTTTGGAGGCTGGACAGAGTGAGGAACATATTTATTGCGAGTAATTCTAGGACTAGAAGACATTGTTTCTGGATAAGTTGATAGTTGTTTGAGGCAAAGACTTATTTTCTTCCATGAGGAAAATTAATCTTTGGAAATTCTTACCCTAGAGAGTTGTGAAGGCTGAATTGTTGAATGTGTGCAAAGCCAAGATAGACCAGGTTATTTGTCTATTGAGAGTTGTGTGTTATGGGCAACAGGTACATAAGTTGAGTTGAGACCAAGATCAAATCATCCATAATCTACTGAACAGCAGCACAAACTAATGCGGGGTCTATAGATGACCATAGACCACATCTGTGGTGTGTAGTAATAGAATGAGCAGCAATTTTTGTTATGTTGATACCACTGCACTCATCCAGGATAAATGCAGGGTAATCCATAATGTGCAAAATACAAAGTAACTCAGCAGGTCAGACAGTATCTGGGGAGTGACTGGAAGTTTTGGGTTGCGATACAAAGAAGGGGTCCCGAGCTGAGACATCGTCTGCCCATTCTCTTCGGAGATGCTGCCTGATGGGCTGATTTTTTTTCCTGCACTTTATGTTGTGCCCAAGATTCCAGTCTCTGTATGCCAGCATGCACTTGATTTGTGTCTTGCAGATGGTAAAAAGACTTTTAGATGTCAGAACTTTCTGTAGGATGCCTAGCCTCTGACTTGTTACCATGATATTTGGCAGATACAGTTGATTTTCTGGTCATCGGATATTTAACCAGGATATTAACTAGGCATGGTTGGTAATAGCATTAGTTCAGTTTATTTTATTGTCACGTGCACCGAGGTACAGTGAAAAGTTTTTGTTGCATGCTAAACTGTCAGCAGAAAAACAATACATTTCATTAAATTTCAAGGGTCGATGGTTAGATTCCCTTGTGTTAGAGTGTCATTATCTGCAACTTTTGTGGCATAAAAGTTACCTGTGACTTATCAGACAATGCTTAAATGTTTCCTGGGTCATGCTCTAAGCAGTCGTTGGCTGCTTCATTTGTGCTGAGTAACTGTGAATGGAACTAAACATTATGCAATTGTCAGTGAACAACCCCGTATGTTTGTTTGAAGGTCATTTGATGAAGCAGTTGAAGATAATGTTTACTGATAATAGAGAGCGAGGCGTACTTTCTCATCCAGTGAAGTTTCACAATGAGGAGAGTGCCCCGCAGTTTCCAGAAATGAATTTCATCTTTCTAATTTTGGACCAATCTTGTTATCACTTTGCCAGATTAATGGAAAGGTTACATGGTTTGAGAAATAACAGCACATGCTGACAGATGAAATTGAGAGTAAGCTGATATTTCCAGTGGCATTTGATGAAGTTCAGCTTGTGACATATTTAAACATCAACGGAATTAAATGATCATTTAGCTAGGAAGACTGAAAACCAGTTTGGAAAGAAAAAGTACGAGGAGAAAACATTTCCCCCCCCCCCCCGCCAAGCCCGCCCCCCCCCCCCCCCCCCCAACAAAATGTTGAAGCCAACTCAATTTTACAAAGTCAGTTCTGCAACTCTTAACTATTTTTTAAAGCTCTTCACAAATGATATGGATTGCAATATTTTTTTAAGATTTACCGATGTTTAGTATAATTTGGATGATATCAATCATTAATTCACTGATGTTAAGCATATTGATTTTTAGCAGAGAAGTGCAAATAAAATTGCACGTGAGGAAGCAGGGGCGGAAAACCCGGGGGGGGGCCAGAGGGGACACGTCCCCCCCCATGTTTTGAGAGGTGGGGGACATCCCCCCCCAAGTTTTTGTGATCCCGATTTAAAAATCTCCGCTTTTAGCGCTGGATTGAGCCTCCAAGTGTGTGTGAGTGTGCGCATGCGCGCGTGGCCGCCAAAAAATTGTGTCCCCCGTCCCCTCCATGTTTTGATAGCGAGTTCCGCTCTTGTGAGGAAGGAAATGCTAAGGTAAATGTGGAAAAGGACAAAGATTTCATGTTGACACATTAGCAGTTTGTGATTCTAGTCACTGTGACGCTATTAAAAAGCCAAAATACATATTGGACATCAAGAGTGTTTGATTAGAAGTCACAATAAGATTTTGTATCTTACTATAGATTAATTATGTGGTCATCTTTGAACTAATTATATATAGTTTTGAGATATCTATGTACACAATACTTGAAGATCCAAAGAGAAGTGACATCTATTGGGGTTTGGGGAGTTTTCAGAGCTTGATTTGAGCAAATATTCGGAGATCCAGTCAACATCAGGCATAAGCTGATTAAATGCCAAGCCATAGTCATGCCACGATGCTAGACTATGACTATTTCCACCAAGAGAATTAAGCTATGCTCTCTGGCATTCAATGGCATTACCATCACTGGCTTCTCAGCCAGAAACATACATTGTGGACTTATTGCCCAAAGCAAAAGTACAATACAAGAGCAAGTGAGAGGCTGGGAATTCTGTAGCAAATGGCTAGCTTCCTGATTTTCCAAAGAGCCTTCACTATCCGTGGTGGACAAATTAGGAATATGATAGAATTGATCACCTTCAACATGTATTCCTTTCATAATTTTTTGTAAATCATAGAACTGTCTCCTATGTACACTGTAGAATTTCTGGGATTTTTTCAACGCCTCCTCTCAAGACAATGACTTCCACCTTTTAGAATTGCAAAGGCACCAGGTTAATGGGAATAACATCTCCAGTGCATTTTCTGCCGTCACATATCTTTCTGAACCATCATGGACACCAAGAGAAAACTGTAGACCAAGCTAGACTTGTAGAGGAACAAAGATACAATAATTAAAAGGATATTAAGAGGGAGAGACATAGAGTGTACGGCAGCGAGACAGTAAAAATGGTATAAGGGATGTTTTCATTTATTAATCAAGCATTAAACATAAGAGCAAGGTGTTTATTGCCAGGACTATTTTTAGTGCTGGCTCTCCAATGTACAGTTTTGTCACCATGTTGCAGGAAAAAATCTGTTTGCACTGGGAGCAAGTTCAGAAGATCTTTGAGGATCTTGTCAGGACTGGAAAAATATGGACTTGGAAAAACTTGCATTTATTAGTAGAAGGTAAAAGTCAAAGGGCATAGAATTAAATTAATTGGTGGAAGGATTGGAGGGGAGATGAGAAACAGTTTATCCCCTGGAACATGGATAGTTAATCTAGAACTAAGCTTATTGTTCTAATTTTGAACTTTTCGTACTACAAATTTACAATTTCTGCATGCTTTTGCAGTTGCCTCCAGGCAGCAGAATTGATAGTTATGCAAGTAAATTGGAAAATGGCTAATGTCATATCTTTATTTAAGAAGAAAGAGAAGAAAGCCCAAAGTCTATGTAAAAAACTTCCATCTAAAAGAGAAAATGAAAACATGCAGAAAAATATATTAATTAACTGTTAGCATGTATTTTGAATTGGAAAATCGAAACTCCCCATCTTCTTTGAATTCTTTGAAGAGGTAACAGAGGGAGTAGATGGGGATATTGCAAGTATTGCAAAGTGTCTGAATTTCCAGCAGGTCTTTGTTTAGAGACCATGTAAGGGATCAAGAAATTGGGTAAGAGAATGTGCAGTCGGACAGAAAATAGAATATGTGGTTAGCTGCTCGAAAGACAGTAAACCAAGTGTGGGAACAAAAAATATATTTTCGAAATTGCAGAAGGTCGAAAGTGGCATCCCACTGAATTATTGCTGCAACCACTTTGAGTCATAATTTCTATTGCTGATGTATACATTGGACTCAAAACATAAATTTCTACATTTTAGATGTGAATAAATTGCTCGAGAGGGGATAATGGTCATTGAGGAGCACTATAGCATGTTACAATAAGCTACGAATAAACTTGAGGATATGTGTATATAATTGGCAAATACAAGTTAGCATGTTAATTCCTGTTTTCCAAACATATCGTTTGGAAAACAGGAATCTAAATAGAATTAATGAGTGATAAGTCGAATAGGCTACATGGTGAATGGATGAGAAAGAGGGATAACAGAATTTGTGTGAATTGGTGATCAGGGTATCGCCTCAGCGCAGAGGGAGAAGAGGAGGGAAGAGACTGCAGACCTAAGACTTTTGCCTCCATCACAGTGAGGAGATGCTGGGTGGACTCACTGTGGTGGATGTTAATATGTGTTTATTGTTGTTTTTTATTGTATTGTATTGTATGTATGACTGCTTCAATTTCGTTCAGACTTCGGTCTGAATGACAATAAAGGCTATCTAATCTAATCTAAAAATGGTTAGAGTGGATTCGGTGGGCCAAAGGACCTTTTTCCATGCTGTATCTCTCAACTAAATTCAGATTGGATTATTAGCAGAATTTAAAAGTTATGGTCGGTGGCAAGTGAAGTTGAGAAGCTGTTTCTTATATGCTATTTCATTTTAAATTTAGTTATGGTTTCAGTTAATTTGCATCAAATGTATTTTTAACATGTTTTATACGGGGTTTCATTGAACTGTTACTTTTAGATTTAAACATGCAAAAATATGGCAGGAAGAAATATACAATTACTTAGCAGTGTCATTCTGCTCTGGAAGTCTTCCAAAAGGTGTAGGAAACCCTGAAACTGCCACATAAACCATCAGTCATTATTTCAAACTTTACGCATTATAATCGCACAAAATAATAGATCCAAAGAAGAAGTTAATGACTGTAACCTAATCGGATGGTTCGGATGGTATTGTAAAACACTCATTCTTTGGTTAATGATGCCATCTGATCGCCTCACTTAAATTACAGCTATGTAATTCATTCTCTGTGAATCCAATATTAAACTGTCATATCGCTATTATTTCATTATCCTAATGCACAGTCTGAGTTGAGTTAGCTCAATATTGGCAAACCTTTTTAGTTATCTGGTGGCGTTTGATGAATCTGAATCATATATTAAAAACAGATGGCAAATCTAATTTGGACATTACTTTTGCAGCAGTGACAAGTAAAATAATGGAATAATTTAAAGGGAACAAATTTATGGATTATCTGTATAACAGTTAGTAAATAGCAGCAAACATGACTTTGGCAAGATCTTGTCTGATCATATCTCATTGACTTTCAAAGACTTGGTTCCTAAATGTGATGTTGTAAATCTTCTGACTTGGTTACCAAGACTTCCAAAGCCTTCGACAGAGTTTTTCAATGTTCTGGTAATAATTTCAGCATAAATTTGAAGCAGTGCTAATTTATGATTACATTTGGAAAGAACTGACTGGTTTAAGGTAGGGAGGAAAGGATGTTAGAATGACAGAAGTCAGAAAGTGACATAAATTGAAAAGTTGTTCTGAATTAATGATCTTTACTCAACCATGGAGGAGTGAGGTAGCGACAGCATGATCACATCCTTCACGAGGTGTGGGTTACAAACCAGACACAAGTAGTTCTGAGGTCTGCATTGAATTCCAGTAGAGTTCACGGGTTAGAGCAGTGCGGTTTCCCACTCCCATAGGTAGAGGGAGCCCATTAAACCCAATCGCACGGAAGTGTTTGAATATCCAGCCAGCGGCCATGTGCTGCGTTTCAAAAGTAACACGCCGTGGTCTGTCCTGCGCTCTCATCTTTCCTGTAAAATCCATATTCTCTATTGTCCACCCAGGCCCTAGAGCAAATTTCTTAATAATTACCTCACTGTTTCCTGTCTTAACCTCTGCACCAAATGACTTCACCTCAATGATGATTTTACCATCTGCTTCAACTTGCATTGCCAAATCTCCACAGTTGAGCTAAAAATTAGGGATCGCCCTTAAATTATTTTTCAATTTTCCTTCATTGATCAGTTTTAAATCACGAAGTAATTCAATGGCTAAAAGCTATTAATGTGCTGGCTGACTATTGTGATTGAATATGATAAATAAATATTAACCACAGGTTTAAAAGTTGGTAATATGGATAAAATCCTTAAATAATTATAAATCTCACAAATTTAACTGAGCAGGTAGCAAAGCGTGAATTTATATTGTTTTTTCCCTCTTTCCAAGGCGGTATTTTTTCAATTTTTCAAGTCTTTTACTGTTAGATTGACTGTAACTTACTTGGAGAGATTTGGTGCAATTTGCTTTTGGGTTGCATTCATGCAATGTTGGTTAATATAAAGAATGTTAATTGATTTTAATGACCTTGCAGCAACATGGGATAGAGGGAGTAACTATAATGATGACTGACTATGATATTTTATGTAGCATTTAAGCTTGAGGCAGATAATGCAAACATGCCAGCTCAACCATCGAGGTATTTATTTTTAACATGGGAATTGCTTAGGTTGGTAATAAAATTCAAACTGTATCACCACAGTGTCCTTGGGCATACTATACTCTCTATGCTGAATATAATATACTTTTGAATTTCTATCTTAGTTCCTGTCTAATATTATCTTGAGAACGGGAACGGTCAAGTATATCAAGATCCTAATTTATCAAAGAGCATATTATGCCAAATTTGGTTTTCTGAGAAAACCAGATTGGGCACAATATGCTCTTTGATAAATTAGGATCCTAATATGCTTGACCATTCCTGATTAGGATTTTGATATGCCCTTTGGATCCTGATGTACTATTTTTGATCAAGTATACTCTGATCTTTTCAGTTGTAATCCACTGAGGTTTCTCTGAACCTATTTCTGAAAAGAATAGCATATGTAATTTGTAGAAGGAAATGGACAGATGATGTGTTGAGACTGGATCCTTCTTCAGATTGATGGAGTAGAGGGGAGATGACTACATGAAAGAGGAGTCGGGGAAGGGTGGGGCAAAAGCTAGCAGGTATTCGGTGGATCCAGGCGAGGAGGGTTGTTCGGCAGAAGAGTCAGGTGGGGGATAAAAGAGTGCAGATAGTAATCAAGCTGGGGGATGAAGAAAACAAAGTACTCCAACCTGCAAGTTTCCTGATCCCACACTGCCCGTTTCTATCACCTGCCCTTATAGGTCCATTGGATCTATCTGCTCTTGCCCCACCAAACTCATCTCTTCATACCTCGACTCTCTTCTTCCCTCTACATACTTTGACTGAATCGTTCCTCCTTGACCAGTCCCTTCCCACCTACATCTGGGACACCTCACACATGCTCTAT
The DNA here is from genome assembly GCF_010909765.2 of Amblyraja radiata. NCBI lineage: Eukaryota > Metazoa > Chordata > Chondrichthyes > Rajiformes > Rajidae > Amblyraja > Amblyraja radiata. Next base: position 8,443,743 of record NC_045968.1, on the reverse strand, counting down.
CACTACAAGTACTTTAATTCCTTGGCCCCCATTGCCTCATCATTACTATGGACATTCAATCCCTTTACACTTCCATTCCCAATCGGGAGGACCCTCTTTTTTTTATTCTTCCTAGAACAGAATCCCAACCAGTTCCGCTCAATTAACAATCTTCTCCACTTGGTTCAACTTGCCCTCACCCTTTTTACTTTCCCACCTCCAACCTTCCCGATCCCACCTTACTAATTCGACAATCAACCTACCTCACTAGGTAGTCCTTTTGGCATTTTAGTAACAGATAACTCGACCTGAAGTTACTCAACTTCAGGTGAATTTATTAGATTTTTTTTTTAAAGGCTAATTATTATATGTGATATGAAGCTCGAGGCTGTTGTATTGGTAATTCTACCTATGGTAGTCGCTCTGAGTTCCTTAACAATTCTGCAGATATTATATCATGAGCAGCTGAGCCGTACAAAGCAGGAATTTACCAGGGCTAATTCTTAATTTGTGTTGAATTAGTTAATCTGACAAACGAAGTGGATTTATTAAAATGAAATTCAGCACTGGTAAATGAAGGAGCACAAAGCTTTTTGTTGAACTGTTACATGCATTTGTGCACATGTCTGCAGCTGATATCTTTAACCAGAGAGAGATGTAATGCCCTTTCCCTCGCCATGCTGTGAAGTTGAATAAGCTTGTGCTGGACTGTGATCAAAAGTGAAACTGCTTTCAGTAAGGAGGGAAATGAAGCAAGTTAGCAAGTTAAAGAAAGAAAAATGAAAATAGTACCTAGAATTATTTCCAGTATTTCTGTCTTGCTGGATTTGAGATGGTTTTATGACCCATGCAATTAGCTTGTAGGCTGGCAGTCTATTCCAAGGTCCATGCCAATGACTGATTTGAAATTGCCACTAGGCGGTGCATGAGAGCAATCCTGAAAGTCAGTTGATTTCAGCCATTATGGTCACCACTTAAATAAAATCCTTGATACAGTTGTATAGCAAGGGGTACTGTGTATGCAAACTTGTAGCATTTTTACCATTCTTTTAAAAATTTGTAACACGGATGAGCTGTACCACCATGCTTAATAGGAAATTTGCTTCTCTTGTAATAGAGGTCAATGTCTGTTCTTCATATTTTCTTTAATTTCACCTCACATAAAGAACTGGTCAGTTGTGTTGGATGGACAACAGCAGATGAGTTATTTTCATCCAGTGATGATCACCAAATTCTGAAGTGGAATCTGCTAACAAATGAAACGGTTCAAGTAGTAAGGCTTGCTGAAGAAATCTATCCCATAGATCTTCATTGGTTCCCCAAGACTACAGGAGGCAAGAAGCAGATACAAGCAGAAATATTTGTACTCACCAGTACTGATGGTAAGCCTAGAGTCAGAACCAAAGTGTTTTTTTGTTCCTTCAGTAAATTGTCCTTTTTTGGGGGTTTGGGCAACAAATAATGAATCTTAGGAAAATTTACAGTAAAGTCTTATTTATTGTTTTGCACCATTATTTTTCCTTAATGCTACAAGGTATAATATAATTTCCATGCTGAGTATCCGAGCAATAAAGTCCTATGTTGAACAAGAAATGATCAGATGCAGATGACAACCTGCCTTATTCTATGCAAACAATATGTCTTAAGCACTAACTTAACAATAGCAACCTCTATTAAACTAGTTGAATGATCTTTTTTCTATGCAGTGACTCTCATTTCTGCAATTAAAGTTGGTGCTAGCATTTTACTGAAGGTCTATAGCCATAAAGAACTTGGTTGAAGGTACACAAAAATGCTGGAGAAACTCAGCGGGTGCAGCAGCATCTATGGAGCGAAGGAAATAGGCGACGATTTGGGCCGAAACCCTTCTTCAGACTGATGGGGGGTGGGGGGGGAGAAGGAAGGAAAAAGGGAGGAGGAGGAGCCCGAGGGCGGGGGGATGGGAGGAGACAGAACTTGGTTGAGACTGCTTAAACTGTGATTGTAAAATGCTCTTGTGAGCAGGAGATTTTATAATTCTGTCAGACTGGGCTTGCTTCAAGGTCATGCAAGTTGCCAGTCCACTGTTCCCAACTTCACTTGTGTTGTGTCTTTTCTCAATTTAGTTGTTGGAAAATTTGACTAAAACATGTTTTTGTTTAATAATTTATAACAATTCTGATAGACCTATCACCAAATTAAATTTCATTACTGCATTTATTATCATTTGTATGAAATATGATAAATTGAAAATGAAGTTAAATACCCGCAATTCAATGATGTTTGCACCAGAGTAACTAATTAAGGAAAATTTTGAAATGTCAAAAAGTGAAGATAGTGAATTGTGCATTTTTTTCTAAACCTGGACATGAGGAATAAGTGACAAAGAGTGCCACAGATATTTTTTGTTAATGTGGAATGAACACTGCCATTTGCTGAACGCAAAAGATATACATGATATTCACCAAAGTAAATTAAAATGTCATATCTTTTTAATAAAAGTGGCTGTTTTTATCAAAGTAGTAGTTTCAAGTTTTATCAAAGTAGTAGTTTCAAAATTTAAAGAATTTAATTGGATTTTAAAGGAGAATTGTTTGGAACATTAATATTCCACAGAGCTGAAAATGGTTGTGGCTATAGTCAACTGTTCAGAAAGGCCACAACCTTATTCAAAATAGTTATTAGGTTGCTCAAGTATGTGTGATACCTGTTTGGAAGGTACACAAAATTGCTGGAGGAACTCAGCGGGTGCAGCAGCATCTATGGAGCGAAGGAAATAGGCGACGCTTCGGGCCGAAACCCCTCCCCAGATATTCCAGCATCTGCAGTTCCCTTTTGAACACTGTGATACCTGTTTCCTTATTTTGCATGTGCAAGTTTTTAATACTATTTCATATATAGTAAAACAATCATGCAAGAATGATAAACAAGATGAATTAAAGAGGATATTGTGCGATTCCCATTCGTAGCCTTGTGCATGATCATGGTAAATTGTGGAAATCTTTAGTGAAAAGTTTATTTACTACTTAATGAATTAACATAAGTTTATTTATTACTAAATAAATTAACATGATTGTATTTATTCAACCATCTATGCATGTCATAATTAAAGTATTGATCAGTTTTTCATTTGGTAAAGGAAAATTTCATTTGGTGTCAAAGACTGGACGAGTGGAAAAAAGCATCGAAGCTCACCGTGGAGCTGTGTTGGCGGGAAGGTGGAACTACGAGGGAACTGCTTTGGTAACAGGTGATTGGAAAAAATATAAAGTTAATGTCATCTGTTTGAAATTATAATTATTGATACCAACCTACAATTCTATAGTTTGCATGAGAGTATCGCAGCGTTAAGCTTTTCTTGGAAACAAACCGTGCGAAATTATGTATTGAGTACACACTTTAGAATATTTCCAGGATAGTTCAATAGGACAATGCCTTCAAAGCTACATTTTTCTAGTGCCTGTAATATTAGTTTTTCCAGTTGTTCGGAAGCTGCACAATGACTTCCAGTAGTGGCTTGAGTTTTTTGAGGTGCAGCAATAATTTTAATCAATGCACGTTAGTTATAGTTGATCTGAATTTATGAAAATATTTAATATTCATATTTATCAATTGGAAAACGATTTGCCTTTGCTACTTTATTAAGTGAACATGGCCTTTCCTACTGGGATGCACGAAGATGCAACTAATATCACTGGGTCAAACAGGTGTATTATTTCAGAGTTGTTCATTGACTGAAGCGGCGTTCAACACTATAACCCCATCTAAACTCATCACCAAGTTCTAAGACCTGGGCCTCTGTCTCATTTGTGGGTTGGCAATGGTGAGAAGTAGCAGCTTCAAATTCCTGGGTATTAATGTCTCAGATGACTTGTCCTGGGACCATCACATAGATGTAATCATGAGGAAAGCACCTCTACCTGCTTAGAAGTTTAAAGAAATCCTACATGTCACTGAATACTCCAACAAACGTCCACAGATGTACTGTAGATGGTATCCTGACTGGTTGCATCATGGCCTGTTATGGCAATTCCGATGCACAGGAACGCACGAGGCTACAGCGAGTGGTGGATTTAGCCCGGTCAATCACAGGCACAGTCTTCCTTCACCGTCAAGCATCAACATGAGGCACTGCTTCAAGAGGGGACATTTATCCCCAGTGTCTGGACCATGCCCTCCTCTCACTGCTATTGTCAGGCAGGAGATACTGAAGCTTGAAGTTCCACACCAGTAGGTTCAGGAACAACCATTTTCCTACAATTATCAGGTCTGCACCACCCTAGTCCTACCTTGGCAATGGGACATTAATCTTGCACAACTGTGATTATTTTCAAATTGTGTATGTTTGCACTAATTTCTTTAGTTTGTGCAATCTTTTTCTTTTCAGTCTTGGAGAATTTTGCGTAATTTATGTACGATTTATATTTTGGAGTAATATCTGAGTCTATGTGCCTGTGATGCTGCTACAAGCAAAATTTTCATGGTATCTATCTCGCTTTACTTGTATGACAATCAACTTGACTTGGATTTTATTTGCAAATGAATTTCAATGCTGTACTTTGAAGGGACAAAGCACACGGTAATAGCCCTGTCCCACGGTGCGAGTCCACCCACGAGTTATCCCAAGTAAAAGAAAAAATCAAACTCGTGGTTTTCTACGAGATTCCAAGTTTATGTTCACGAGTTTCAACGAGTTCCCACGTGTATGTCTAAGTTTGCCGTTTACTTGTCAATTCTGCGACGTACCAAGTTACTCTCCCGAGTTACACTTGAGCCAACAACGTCTACCGACCTGTGGAAGAATTATCAGACGGGGACTATCTCTCCAAGGGATGGGCATCCATGCACGATGGGCAAAGTCCCTGCAACCTCCAGACCCGGCAGCACCCTATGGCAATGCCAGTCCTGCAGCCTGGCATCAACTCGACCAGCGTCAGCCAGCCAGCGAGCGAACAGACCATGGGTCCCGTTGAAGCAAGATTCTCAAGCAGTAAGGTATGGAGGTGGAACGGCCAGGAGGCCAGTGGAGAGGAAACATGGCTGATGAAGTCAGCCACACAGCGGGAGAAAGCCGGAGAAGAGGTTTGTGCAGGGGATGTTTTCCAGGAATGAACAAAAAGAAACCGGTGTGCGGTCAATTTGCAAGCGTTAAAGAGTAATTAAAAGGCAGGGTGCCTTTCGTTCCTGTGACACTTTTCATGGCCTCAGGAAATCCCAAAGAGGCTCCCTCCTAGTAATCTAATAAGGTGACCATCACTGTGCCCTTTATATTTATTAAGTTTGTCATCATTTGAAGATGGACACAAAGCTGGAGTAACTCATCGGGACCGGCAGCAACTCTGGAGAGAAGCAATGGGTGACGTTTCGTGTCGAGACTCTTCAGTCTGAAAAGAAGGGTCTTGACCCGAAACATCACCCATTGCTTCTCTCCAGAGATGCTGCCGGTCCCGCTAAGTTACTCCTGCATTTTGTGTCCATCTTCAATTTTCTTCACCCCGCTCTGGGAGTAGAAGTGGGGGCGGATCCGGACCGCAACGGCTGTGAGCCCCAGGCCGAGTTCGGTGATCGTTTGCCTGCTTCTTCTGCTGTTGAAGGTGAGACGTTGCGTCACGCCAGGGTCTTGGCCCTGTCCAACTTTGGCCGTCAGTTACGCGACAGGCCGTTGGCGCGCAAAGATTTTGTTCGCTACAAAAATTTCGAGCCCCGCGCGATATCGCGCACAATTACATACCCCTCCGCGCTTCTCAGTGGAACCGGCCCTTAATTCCGTGATCCAGAGATGAAAACAATTGCAGTGGAGCAAACGACCTTAAGAGTGCAAAAGAGCAGAGAGACCATCTCTGCTCATACTACAATTCAATATTGGGCAGTGTGCCATGGCTGGACAGCTTACTTTGAGGGACAGTCGACAACAGGTACACCACTGCATGAAGAGAGCCCACATGCAGACAAATTCAGTAAATGTCATGTTCAGTTTAAATCCTGCTGACTTTGTTTGATTTAACATTAAGTGTGGATTTATATTTTCATTTTAGTGTAAATAATTTCATTGCATCTGTCTGTTCTTGAAGCAGTGATTATCATGCATATGCTTATCTGATTAGTATAGGTAGATCACAAAACATAGCCATTGAAGTTCAAGTTCAAGTGAGTTTATTGTCATGTGTCCCTGTATAGGACAATGAAATTCTTGCTTTGCTTCAGCACACAGAACATAGTAGGCATTTACTACAAAACAGATAAGTGTGTCCATATACCATAATATAAATATATACACACATGAATAAATAAACTGATAAAGTGCAAATAACAGAAAATGGGTTATTAATAATCAGAGTTTTGTCTGAGCCAGGTTTAATAGCCTGATGGCTGTGGGGAAGTAGCTATTCCTGAACCTGGTTGTTGCAGTCTTCAGGCTCCTGTACCTTCTACCTGAAGGTAGCAGGGAGATGAGTGTGTGACCAGGATGGTGTGGGTCTTTGATGATACTGCCAGCCTTTTGAGGCAGCGACTGCGATAAATCCCCTCGATAGATGGAAGGTCAGAGCCGATGATGGACTGGGCAGTGTTTACTACTTTTTGTAGTCTTTTCCTCTCCAGGGCGCTCAAATTACCGAACCAAGCCACGATGCAACCGGTCAGCATGCTCTCTACTGTGCACCTGTAGAAGTTAGAGAGAGTCTTCCTTGACAAACCGACTCTCCGTAATCTTCTCAGGAAGTAGAGGCGCTGATGAGCTTTCTTGATAATTGCATTAGTGTTCTCGGACCAGGAAAGATCTTCAGAGATGTGCACGCCCAGGAATTTGAAGCTCTTGACCCTTTCAACCATATATATATAATGGGGCTGTGGGTCCCCTTCCTACTCCTTCTAAAGTCCACAATCAGTTCCTTGGTTTTGCTGGTGTTGAGGGCCAGGTTATTGCGCTGGCACCATATGGACAGTTGCTCGATCTCTCTTCTATACTCTGACTCATCCCCATCAGTGATAAGCCCCACAACAGTGGTGTCGTCAGCGAACTTGATGATGGAGTTCGCACTGTGACTGGCTACGCAGTCATGAGTATAGAGTGAGTACAGCAGGGAGCTGAGCACGCAGCCTTGAGGTGCTCCCGTGCTGATTGTTATCGAGGCTGACACATTTCCACCAATACGAACAGACTGTGGTCTGTGAATGAGGAAGTCGAGGATCCAATTGCAGAGGGATGTGCAGAGACCCAGTTCTGCGCATTGCATTGTCTGTTTCGTTGCCAGAATTTAGTCTTGTGCTCCATTTCTCAGCTGAATGAGAGGAAATACTGGAAATACTTTATGTTTTATTTGTTAATTGACATGTATGAAAAGCCCTTTTTCAAACCACTGTGTTGTTTGCTGTGGTGCTCCTTTACTCAAGATGTGCAAAAATGCGCTTTATTTATTGAACAAGATGAATAAAGACTTTGTTTCACATTCACCATGCTGTTTGTCTCTATTTTGTGTTATATGATGAAAGGAATATTACATTCAAGTCATGAGGCTTTTGAATGATATTAAAATGAAGACTTGTAGGCATCAATTTGATTTTGATAACAAAGAACTCTCTTTTATTGTGCACAGAAGTAAACAAACAGTGAGAAGCAAACGGATTTGTAAAAAGCTTTTCAACACTATAAGCCATTAAAAATGTGGGAGTATCCAAAAAACCCGAAAACATGCTCAAACAGGCAAAAAACATAAACATACAGGTAGTACCCACGAGTTAATAGGGTAAACTCACGAGTCACTATGGTAAAATGGTGGGCTACTACGGTATTACAACGAGTTTAAAAGTTTCACATTTTTCTGTCAAGAGTAAATTTGACTCATGGAAATCTTTCGACATGTTGTAAAATTTTCACGAGTTAACACGTTTCCCGAGTACCTGCCGTTAGCGTTACAAGTCGCTAAGTTACGTCCACGAGCTCCGACGTTCCCGCTAAGTTAATTCTACGTGATTACCATGAGTTTGATTTGTTTTTAACTCGGGATCACTCGTGGGTGGACTTGCACCGTGGGACAGGGGTTTAATTCTGTAGGATTTTGAAAGACTACAATGTATCTTTACTTGAACAGAGGCCATAGAACTTTACTTGAACAGAGGCCAGTAAAACTGGATGGTAATACTTAAAATCATCAGTTCATCAGTCCTTAATAGTCTCTGTTTTATTCTATTCTTTTTTGTGCAGCAGGGGACTTAGTTAACTAAAGCAAATGTACGGGAGCTCTCTGCTCCCGAATAAAAAGGTTGGTTGATTTCACTGAACACAAGAGAATATCTGGAGGAAATTTTTTTTTATATAGGCCTGGCTTCAGACTTATTTGTAGAATTCTGCATTTCTTACCGGAAGACCAATGGAACCCAGGAAAAGATTATTTAACAATTTAAAGTTTCATGTCAGAGGCTTATGTTTCCTATTCGTGATTTTCTTACAAAATACGTCTACTTTAATTGATGCTGCTCGTGCAGTGATCCCCAAGAAGCCTTCCTTTTTAAACATGCAATCAACCAATTTATGATCTTGAATCTTAGCAACATATTTCTGATGGCTTAAGTGACTTGAAGTAATAGGACAATGCATATATATATATAAATTGAAAGAAAGCAAGGCAATCCTCAGAAGACGTCCATATAATAAAAAAGCCTGCAGGACATCACTTGCAAGCAGGAAATAAATATTTGATAAGTACTTTAAGCATTTCATCTAATGATATACTGTGTGTATTTTGCAGTTGGTGAAGATGGGCAAATTAAGATTTGGTCCAAAACTGGAATGCTGCGATCGACAATGGTACAGCAAGGTAGGGTTTTGAATTGTTGAACTCTTCTGGATTGATTTTAAGAACAAAATTTGTGCAATGTTAATCCTATAGTCATGTACATGGAGTATGGATTGATATCCATGATAGTTATCTCAAGCACTGAAAACTGCCTTGCAATTGTGTCATGTCCACCAATGCATTTCTCCCTAGAAAAAAGTTTGCTGGATAGTTCTGAAGAGGCTTTTCTATTTAATGCTTCCTGCAGCAGAAGTGATGGGATAATGTTGTCCCTTCTGTTAAATGCTACAAACTTGTACGAGAACAGAAGAAACTGAAACTGGAAGAGGCCACATGCCCCTCAATCCTGCCATCCCTTTCAATATCATGGGCTGATTTTGCCTCAAATCTACTATTCGTAACTCTCCCATCAACTAAAACTGTCACCTTGGCCTTGAATCTATTCAGTGATTCAGCCTCCAGGGCTTACTGGGATATAAAATTACTAAAACTGACCAGAAGAAATTCTTTGCATCTTTGTTTTGAATAAATGACCCCTTCTACTAAAATGCCCTCTAGTTCTGATTCTCTGAGAATCCCCCTTTTCAGAATCTTGTTAGTTTTAATAAGAATCTTTCATTATTCTAAACTTTAATTCTAAGTAAAGGTGTTTTCACCTTTCTCCAGAAGACAATTTCCTTCGTCTAAGGCATCAATGCAATGGGCTTTCTCTTACCTGCTCCAATGCAGATATATCCTCCCTAAATAAGGAGACCTAAATTGCAATGCAGTACTCCCTGTGTTGTGTCACCAACACAATGTGGAGTTATATCAAGACATCCCTATATTTTGTAATAAAGGACAATATTTTGGCTTAATAATTTGCAGTAGCTGTAGCGGTGTCATTCAACCTTCAATTTCCATGATATTCAGCTTTACCATGTATATGCTGGCTCCATGAAAGAGCAATCCAGTGGGTCTGACTCTCCTGCCATTTCTTCACAGCCTTGCAAATTCTTTCATTTCAGATACTCAACCAGTTCACTTTTGAATGCTACAACTGAATCGCCGATACCCTTAGCATTGCATTCCAGACAACTACCACCCTGTGTGTTTGAAAACACAGAATTAATCCTTACGTCACCCCGGTTTGTTATTCCAGTCTCCTTCATTGTACAACCCCTAGTGCTTGACTCCCCCCACCAATGGAAACTGTTTCCTTCTATTTACTTCCTCTTTATCCCTTACGATTTAAAACGTATATATCAGATCTTATTGTAATCTCGTTTTCAAGGAAAACAAGCTCAGCTTCTCCATTCTGTTCAAGTAACCAAGTCCCCTATCTTTGTTCCCTCTTCTCCACACTCCCGAAAACTTTCACATCTTTCCTAAAGCTGAACATAATACTCCCAGTTGTGAGTGAGCCAGTGTTAATAAAGCTTTACTAATAGTTCCAAAACTGCAAATGCTGGAATCTGCAACAACAAAAAAGGAGAGCACTTAAAGGAATTCAGCGGGTCAGGCTGCATCTATGGAGGGAAATGGACACCTACATTATAAAGCTCAGGATCTTGAGTGTGCTTTTAACTTTCTCGCCTGACTCAACTGTGTTTAATGCACATCTACTCAGAAATATCTGTTCTTATTCTTCTTTTAGAAGTGTGTCCCCAGTTTATATTGCCTCCTCTCAATGCTTGGTGGACCTCACCTGGGGAAAATGAATTCCATGAGCAGTTCCTGTTGAAAGTTGTGACATGAATCTGATAAAAATCCTCTATGAGTATGTTGAATTAATATGCTGATATTGATTATTTAATTTATGCATGATGAATAGCCCTTTGGTCAAGATTCTTCAGAGCATGGGCAACGAAGACCACAGCTCAAACAATTACTTATTCTCATTTCATTTGTCTTTTAGCATTTTAATACACAAAATTCAATACATCATTTTGATGGTATGGCTATATACATTTTATGGACAATAGACAATAGCTGCAGGAGTAAGCCATTCGGCCCTTCGAGCCAGTACCGCCATTCACTGATCATGGCTGATCATCCACAATCAGTACATTGGGGGTTCCTGCCTTCTCCCCATATCCCTTGACTATCTTTAAGAGCTCTATCTAACTCTCTTGAAAGCATCCAGAGAATTGGCCTCCACTACCTTCTAAGGCAGAGAATTCCACAGAATCACAACTCTCTGGGTGAAAAGGTTTTTCATCATCTCTGTTCTAAATGGCCTACCCCTTATTCTTAAACTGTGGCCCCTGGTTCTGGACTCTCCCAACATCGGGAACATGTTTCCTGCCTCTAGCGTATCCAATCCCTTAATAGTCTTATGTTTCAATAAGATGCCCTCTCATCCTAAATTCCAGTGTATACAAGCCCAGTCGCTCCATTCTTTCAACATATGACAGTCCCGCCATCCCGGGAATTAACCTCATGAACCTAGGCTGCACTCCCTCAACAGCAAGAATGTCCTTCCTCAAATTTGGAGACCAAAACTGTACACACTACTCTTGTGGAGGAAGTCAAGTAAAGATACTACAGAATATATTTTATTTATAAATTTGTGCTTTTAATGTTTCCACAGGTACACCCGTGTACTCAGTGGCCTGGGGGCCAGATTCAGACAAAATTCTCTATACCTCCGGGAGACAACTGATCATTAAACCTCTTCAACCAAGTGCCAAAGTGTTGCAGGTATGTTTAGAGCTTGCAAAGTTACATACTGTCAATTAAATGCAATCCCCTTGGGTACATTATTAGTTTCCTTAATCTCTGCCTTTGTCTTAATGGTCCTGTGTGTGATGGATTTACTAATCAGATTTTGTAGAAATGTGTTCAGATACGTTATTATTCAGCTTAAGTGAATGTAAAACCAGTTGCATTACAGAAGATTCATTAGAAAAATAATGAGGATGTATTATAAACTGTGACTGTTTAAACCTTGTGTCTGTGATTAATTACATAGACTCCCCGCTGAGCACAATGTAAACAATGGCTGCTTTCATACTTACCAAATACAAGATGCTGAACGCACTCAGAATTGTACATTGTTTTAGAGGCATTACACACAATATTCTTAAAAAATAAATTGTCAAACATATTGTAAGAATAAAGTAGGTAGTCTTTAACTTACCTTGATTCTATCACAAATTAAAACAAATGTAATAATGGGCTTGCTATATTTACATCAGCTCATGCTCAAAAAAGGCAAATGCACTTCTAATTCGAATGTAGATAATTAGGTAACAACAGTTAGAATAACAGTTAGTCCATGTAGTTTTGTGGTCAAGATTTTTGCACACTATATGAATTTATCCCAGAAAACTACATGCATGATAGTTAGTAAATCTTGCTAGAATTTCATTTAAAATTATTTACTTTATTGTATTTAAGCTGCATTGTTTAGAAATCTCTTTCAAATATTGTTTTTTCTGATAAAAATTTTTAATTCAAAATAATCAGGTCCCATATACAAAATCAGTTTTAAGTTAGGTTGCTGATCTGTAACCAAAATGTGCATCTTCAAAAGGACTGAAGCCTTACATGTAGTTGTTGCTTCCTGATGATGCATTAATACTTGGGAATTATTTTGTGCGCACAATTGACTAATATCAGTCTGAAGAAGGATCTCGACCCGAAACGTCGCCTATTCCTTCTCTCCATAGATGCTGCCTCACCCGCTGAGTTTCTCCAGCATTTTTGTCTACCTTCGATTTTTTTCAGCATCTGCAGTTCTTTCTTAAACTATTATTGTGAAATCACTACTTAAAGAAAAGTGAACTTTATTGTAAATGGTTAACTTTTAACAAAATCAAACCCCAGTTACATGTATAATTTTTTAGGACAGTTGAGTTTGGTGATATAGAGAAACGAGCTAAAAGGTGATATTGGCTTTAACTTGGCATACTTCAGTTATTACACATTTTTTATAGAGGTGATTAAAAAACATTTGCCCCACAAACATGCTGGAAGTGTGAGCTGAGAACAATGTCATTGTGACCCGTAAGAGCATCCAGACGCTTGGTGAATAATCTGGCAAAAAGGAATGAGAGCGAGGGTGAGCTAAAGTGGGGGAAGTCAATGTCAAATCAACTACATAAAAATCAACAAGGCATGCCAAAGAAACATTGGATTTGAGAGGAAGGAGAAACAGACAAAAAATGTAACATTTTAAATGTGCACCCTTTGTTTTTATAGTCTCCTGATTGCTTACTCTTAGGGCATATAAAGGTGATTAGCAGTCATTAACACTTAATACATAGCTAAAAGTATTTAAGCTATTAATTAAAAGTCTAGTTGCACATTTATAAGGCAATTAAAATGTAAATTTAAATTTCTTGAAAATCACAGGGAACTGAACTGCAAAAAACGGTGTCAGTCTATCTACATTGTTTTTCAGTCCAAAGCTAGCAAATTGGCCAGTCATTTGAGGTGATTCCCAGTAACTGCAAGTTGCTGGCAAATTTGTGTTTTAATAATGGTGAACGGTGAGCTTCATTAACATATTTTCTTCTAATCTGCTTATCAGAGAACAACTAAGAATGATATTGAGGCAATTAGAAATAAAAATGGGAAAAGCTACTGATCAATGTGGTGACCTGTTTCTGTTATGATTTTCCTGGCCAGGACCCTTAATCCATGAAGGTTGAATCCTTGGGCCAGGAAAAACCTAGTGGCACAATTTTGCAGTCAGCTGGGTCCCCATTGAATTAAAAAATAAATTCAAACCTACAAATGGTTCCTTTTGGGATTTTAATAAATCATTTCTTCTTTCAACCAAGCCAAAGCAATCCCTGCCCACAACCCAACCAGTCTCTCCCCACTGCTTGGCTGCCTTTGTCTGTGTATTGAACGCCTTTGTCACTCGACTTACAGAAAAAGTTTTGTTATGGCAATCTTTGATTTTGGCTCTGCATGCCATTATATTCCAATCCAGCTAGGGTTCATGTCTCCACTGCGTTTACAGTATGTTGATATCTATTTTGATGCTGCTTCCTGCTCTTGCCTAGACTGGAATATTCCTTGATTTTACTTGGCCAATTTGTTTATTTTCCTCACCTTTCCACAGACAACCTCCAATTTCCCTTCCCACTCTTGAATACTGTAGATTAGTTATTGCATGTGAAGTAATCAGAGTAATGTACTACCACTAACTCCACCTTACTGTACGCTTTATATTAACACCCATCTCCTATATTACATAGTTACACTGGTGGTAGAGATGAACTACCAACGTATTGTACTGCACCACCATGACTGATGATTAAAGATGATTTAAACACCAGACTGTGTCTGTACAGCTGTTTACAAATACTATTTATACATTTATGGGACAACATTTACCTCGTGCTCAATGACTCCCGTGGCTACCTTTATACACCCCCTTCTCCCACCCTACTTCCTGAAAGGATTTCAGTCTATTCTGTACAAACAAAGAACTGCAGGCTAACTGCTGGTTAATACCAAAGAAAGACACAAAGTGCTGGAGTAACTCAACAGGGCAGGCAGCATCTCTGGAGGAAAAAGAAGGCTGATGTGTTGGGTCAGGATCCTTCAGTGGACACACTGATCTGTTCTGTATTTATTTATGCCTACAATATTCTGTTGTGCTGAAGCAAAGCACGAATTTCATTATCCTATCTGGGACACATGACAATAAACTCTCTTGAATCTTGACTGAAAGTTGGGGTGGGAGTGTTTATGTGAAACTTCAAAAGTAGGCATACCTTGAGGAGATTTTGCATTAGAGCAGACAAAAGGTAGAAACATTTATACCAAAGATAGACACAAAGTGCTGGAGTAACTTGGGTCAAATCCTAAACACATCTCCTTAGTGTAATAGCGATTTACTCTTGTTGCTACTGGTTTGTAGGACCACACTGCTCACAATTCATTTTTCTTCGCATGATCGTGTGTTTCTGGTTGCCCAGCTCTTTCACATTTTACTTCCAATCCAACTTTGGTTTTCTTGTTTAGCAAAGCTCACATTAGCTTCAGGAACACCACTCTCTTTGAAAGGTACTACTAGATGCAGTTTTCTAGATGCAGTGTCAAATTCAATGATTCCCTATAATAATTTGACCACCTGTATTTACAAGCATGATAGATCCACCTTTTGCTGCTTTACTTGTCCCAGTATCACTATATTTAGCATCACCATCTCTTGGCAGTGTAATCTCCTGCGTTCCACAGTCACATTCCATTTGTTCTTTCTTCCCTTCCATGCCTTTCTACACCCTAAAACTATTTCCAGAACTGACAAAAAAAAATTGACCTAAAATGCCATCTGTTTCTCTTTCTGCAGATCACAGCTGATCTGCTGAATGTTTCCTGAACTTCATTTTAATTATAGAAGTTGAGCGATGTTTCAATCTAACATTTAAAATGACTGAATTAATGACAGAATGACTGAATTAACTTCTTCTTATAGAGTCCACACACAAGATTAGAAGTTGTTCAGCCAGAGCTGAGCACACTTCTCGGCATCTGCGTACAATGGTGTCTGTCTTGTCGCTTCTTGTGCACGGTGGTGGAAACAGGGCCGTGACGTGAACGCTCTTTCCTTGACCCCACTGAATTAACTGAAACTTTATCATTATATTCACCTTTTTTCAGTAGTATATTTTAATTTTCTATCAGAGCAATATATAAAGTAATTGTTACAATTATTTGAAAATGGATTTTGCTTCTGTACAAGGCATATTGAATACAAAACAATAGGTCTGATGTCCAATCGCATCCCAGTGATTTGCTGGTCAGAAGCAAACCATGCTTACCGGTGAAAAGGAACGATAGGAAAACAGATAAACATTAAAATGAAACATCCTATTTTTAGAGTTTTTCAAAATTAAAAAGATTGCAGCAAATTAAGGGGCTTCAAAGGAAAATATCAAAGGGCACTTAGAGTGAATGGTGAAATGGCCACTGAGGAGAGGTTGAACAATGAAGAGAAGCTGAATAAACAGCTAACCGCATCAAAGTACAAAGTGCTGGAGGAGCTTAGTGGTTCATGCAGCATCTGTGGAGGGAATTGACAGATGACATTTCCTCAGACTGACAAACAGTTTATGTAGGAAAGGACAAGTCTGCAGGTTGATTTGGAAAAAAAAAGTTCAAGTATCTCAAAAGTACACTTTTTTGTGCCTTTAAGAGACAGTTTTGGACTCAACTGTCTAAGGTTTTGTGTGAGTGGGTGTTTTAACTGAGTCATGATTGTAGAAAAGGAAAGGCTTGCAAAGAAAACATATATCAAGTTGCGATCGGCATAATAAAGTGTGGGTCAGGAGGAATGCAGTTCAATGATGCAAGCATGTGATCTTGATATTAGAATAGATTGTGGTGGATGAGGAAGGGAATGCACATTTGTGGGGAGCAAAGGTTTCAAAAATATAGACTGCCTGATTTGACAGCTGAATAAATTGATGTAGTCATGCCCAGGTACGGGCAGAAGCCAAGAAAGATAGCTTCAGTTTTTCCAGTATTCATCAGGAGGAAATTATGGTTCAACCAGGCCTTATTGTTGGACAGACAGCTGAATCATTTAGTAGCATCTGTTGCCATAAGAGTTAATCAAAAGGCAGAGAAGTGCATGAAAACACAAGACTACATATGGTGGAATCAGTAACGAAAACCAAACTGCTGGAACAACTCATCGGGTTGTGTAGAAGCGGTTCGAGAAAAGAATTGTTGACATTTTGGGTCCTGATACTGCATCAGGACTAATGAAGAGTATTTAATTGTCATATGTACCGACAATCTATATACTTAAAACTGTGTGTGTGTGTCTGTCTGCATGTGTGTCTGTCTGCGTGTGTGTCTGTCTGCGTGTGTGTCTGTCTGTGTGTGTGTCTTTGTCTGTCTTCTGGAAAAAACGCCTCACTAACGGTATTCCGGTAGAGATTTTTTCCCCTGGAGTCCGAAATAGCTTTATCTGAAAACTTCATGTTTTATTTCTCGAGTTATTAATGTCGTCACAGCAGCGGTAAGTGAGTGAGTTGCTGGCATGATCCCAAACCCCCTCCTTCTCAACGCTCCTGCCCTCCCCGCAACTTTACCCCTGGCCAGACTTACCACATGCTGTGAAAGGAACTCTTCCCCTCAATTGGTCCCTTGAACTAGTTTGTCATTCAATAAGATCACAACTAATCACAACCGTTTTTCCCACCATCTCTCCACCTGCCGTCACCCTCCACCCCACACCCATTCAGTAATTCAGAATGAAGGAGATTTGGAAGCCTTGGGCAAATTGAATTGTTACTTTCTTTATTTTTATGGAGAGGAGAACAATCTGCGCATGCGCGGTTTAAGATTTTAAAAGCCGATTGACTGCCTACCCTGAGTAATAACTCACGGCACGTGCCTGAGTCATGGGTATAGAGTGTGTAAAGCAGGGGACTGCGCACATAGCCCTGAGGTGCTCATGCGCTGTTGGTTATCAAGGAGGAAGTGTTGCTAATTCATACTGATTGTGGTCTGTTGATGATGAAGTTGAGGATCCAGTTGCATGGGGTTGTGCGGAGACCCAGTTCCTAGAGTTTGATAACAAGTTTTTTAAGGGATAAAGTTGTTGAATCCCAAGTGGTAGTCGATGAACGACAGCCTGATATATGTATTTTTATTGTCCAAGTGTCCAGTACAGATTGTCGAGCCAGCAAAATGACATTTCCTGTTAACCTATGTGGCAGTAAGCAAATTGTAATGAGTCCAGGTTCTTGTTAGATTAGGAGTTGATATGCACCATAACCAACCTCTCTAAGCAATTCACCATCACGGACATTTGTAACACAGGTCGATTGTCATTGATGCATGTCATCTTATTCTTCTTGGATGCCCTTTTTAAGCAGGTGTGAACCTTGGACTTTAGTAACGAGATGTTGCAGTTGTCTGCAAAACTCCAGGCAATTGGTTTGTACAGATTTTCAGAATGCCGCCAGATACACCATCTGGTCCAAATGGTGAAAGATCTTCTGATGTCGGCCTCGGTACCATGCCATCGGAAGCAATTCAGCCTGAAATGTTGACAGTTCTTCCCTTTCTCCCCCACCAAAATGCTGCTTAAACTGCTGAGTTTCTTCAGCAGTTTGCTTTTTGTCGTAAAAAGGTCCATATTGGCATACATATAGAAGATGGAGCCATGGTTTTAAATTTTGAAAAGGCTGGGTGAATGGAATTGGGCATTTCTTGAAAATTGGATTGATGGAGGAAACTCAAGGCAGGCTTGGAAGTTGATGGTTTTATTGTCAATATCAACTAATAGCATTTCCTCAGAAAATTAGGTTGAGAGGTTAAGGCAGGCAAGGGAAGAGTTGGCATTGGACCGTGAATATAGGCACGAGAAGCAAAGTTGGCAAAACGTTTCAGTTTGTGGCAAGGGCAAGAAATCCATTCACAACGGCAATCAGTAAACTACAGAAAGTACCCCTTTGGATTTAAATGCAAAAATATGTTATTCACTTTGAGTATTGAAATGGAGTAATTTATCAAGCTCCATTGACATGGCTGTACTTAAGGGAATCTCTGATCTGGAAAGCCAGCAATTTTGAAATGCAAGGGAAAGAAATGCATTTTTCTTATTAAGAACTTGTCCAAGATTTGTTCACATCTTAATCTTGTATTGCAGTGGAAAGCCCACGATGGAGTCATTCTGAAGGTGGACTGGAACACTGTGAATGATCTTATCCTTTCCGGTGGCGAGGACTGTAAATATAAGGTTTGTATTCTGATGAATTCTTTGTTCAAGCACTTTGCTTGAATACAGCTGAATTATTATTATGTTTTTTAATTGAATGTGAGAGATGACACAGGTGATTTGTTTTCATCTCTGAAGTATGTGCAGAAATAATATCAGTGATAATTACAATTATGGCAAACTGGTGGAGATTTGAAAGATCAGATATCAGTTGTAAATCATCTTATTAATTTCTCCCATGTTGGAGGAAACTACGTGAAATAGTGAATAGTTAAAGTCACTTGCGGGAGGAGTATTTAGTGTGCACAGAGTTACATGGTCCATGTACAGCTGGTATTGCCACGACCCCTCTGCTGCCAAATTATATATGTCCAAATAATTGGCAAAGCCAATGATGAAAATGTTAGTAACTTGGATTAGAATTGGTATGCTAGTTCAGGATCAATCTAAAGTATTCCTCCTATGTTGTAAATTATATTCCAGTCCATGGGAGCTTGGAGATAGGTTTGTGCTAACATACATCTCGCTACATGATTACAATTTTTAAGAAAAATTGCATGTAATGATTTTTAACTTGGGTTGTTAAGTGATTCTGTGGTCTATGGTATTATGTCTATGGTTTGTAGCAGCAAATATTCAAGCTTATGAAGCAAATTGTAATCCATAAATGCATAGCATCATATTAGGCCTGCTCACTCAATGCATGAAACAAGTTAATATCCATCCATAATGAATGTTGTTAAGATCTGCTGTTTCAGAGGAAATGTGTAGATTTATTGTAGAAATGAGTAAGTTTATTGATTTATTAAAATTTGTTGAAAGCACTTATAAGAATTTCTAAAATATTTTCAGGTTTGGGACAGTTATGGACGTCTTTTGTACAGTGCCCAGGCTCATGACTATCCTATAACGTCGGTGGCTTGGGCATCAGATGGTCAGCTATTTGCTGTGGGATCATTCAACACTCTTCGTCTGTGCGACAAAACCGGGGTAGGTGATAAATTGTGCTTATAGTTTGCCAACAGAAAATAGTTCATGCAAATATTATTGTAATTATATCTTTCATAACCATTTGGTGATGTAAAGCAAAAAACTATAGTTCGCCAGTTATTTTTTTTTAACAATATTCTTGTCGCTTCCTTCTACGTGTTTAATGCTCATGCAGCGTTATACTTCAATGTTATGCTTTTAAGCTATATCATTTTTTCTCATTCTGTTATTTTGGCAAAATATTGATGTTTTAAATCCAACCATAAATTCTACTGCTTACATCTACTTCAAAGAAAAATGTTACATAACTGCTGATCAATTATTTTGGAGACTCAAATGATTAAGAGCTGAATGAGGATTGGACAAATATTCTGTGCTAGGTTTAAGATTTCAATGCATATGTATGTAATTTCCCTTGCATGTACACTTACCTATTGTGTTCTGTTTATAGTATTATAAACTTCTTAATGAACACTGACATACTCATCATTGTTAAATAACTCATGTGACATTATCGGAGATGAAGAACATACCCTTTGCAGCAAAGCTGGCAAGATAGATTTAAGATAGACTTTTAAGAATTGTTCACTTTTGTTAATTTTCTTTTGCGAATCTTTTGCAGTAACATTTCAACTGGTTTTGAAATGATCACATACATTAGTAAAAGGCGTACTTTCCTCTTCTATTTGTAGATGATGTTTTGCAGATTTTGTATAGATATGGCAAGATAATCTTGTGATCATTAGTGTGGCTATATTGCATGAGTGTTACATTTTTGGTTTGTATAGGTTTTTTTAAATTTAAAGTATATATGTAATGGTGAGAATAACTTGGATTAATAACTGCTATTGGAAAAGGGGAGATTTATATAAGATTTGACAGCAAATAACTTTTGGAAAAGATGTAGATGCAGAAAAGTGGGTAGGAAGGGAGACAAGGGTTGGGGGTTGATGCTGGAGGAGCAGGAGGTGGTAGCTGTTGGCCAATTAAAAAAAACATACAAATGCCTGAGTCAGCAGTGGCAGCAAAATGCTCTCCCAAAGCATTAGCGGAGTATTTAAACTAAGATTCAGCGGTTGGATTCAACACTGATTCAACATTGTTTCTAAATATAATTTCTACTAACTTATTAATATTGTCTGTTCTTTGTAAAATCTTCCCATTCAAATTTGATTTCTGCTGACATTTTATAAATTCACATACTGAGCTGTTCAAGAATTATTAATTATATTACTTTTTGGAACGTTTTAAACACATACTGTACAGAATAATTTGGAATTTGACGTTTGATTATCAAATTTAAAGTATTTATACATTTTAATACAATACATTACTATTCTGGGTGAGATGTAGTACAATAAATTTGTGTTTGGGGGAAAAATTGACAACCCACTTTTGTTTCATTAAACTTTAAATTTAGAAATAGCTTGCGTGGAATCTTTCCAGTATGAAAGTTTGTGGTTTTCTTCCTCCTCCTCCTCCTCCCCCTCCTTCTCCCATTACTACCCCATTCACCCCCCCTCCCCCGTCATAATCCCTAGCCACCACAGACATAGAGAATAGATAAATGACAGCCTTAGACACAATGGGGCCCCGCCAGGCCCTCTGGCAGAGTCATTAGTTTCTAAACCATTAAATCATTACCTTCGCAGACAAGGCAAACATGCGTCTGAGAGTACAACCCATCATCCATGCCAGATTCTTTGTCTGACAGTGGATATTCTGCCTCAAAATGCCAACCCTGAAAAACCCACAGAAACGCAACCAAACTTTTAACCCTTGATGTACTTCACATTAAAGCAGCGAACAGTAGATCCCCAGTGCAATATGGTTTTTTTTTAAATCAGGGACAGGGAAAAATATATTTTGTGTTAAATTGTGTAACAATCTTAGCATATTGTTAAATAACTACTTTTTTTGCAAGCCTAAACAAAACAATATTTGTTATTCAGTGTTTTGTGGTCCATGCTTATAACATCATAAGTATAGTTAGCCATGTTATGTATTGTGATAATATACTGTGATTATTTCCCTACCCGAGAGCAATTTTTCACGAATTCTATACATATTCAGAAAGTCGAGGATCTGATAACTTTGAAGGAAAAGGGAAACATTTTATTTTTTCAGTGATATTGTTAATTATTCTCAGGGAAAATGTAACATAGGCAAATATATTTAATCGTTTTTTCAAATTTCCACGACATTGCCATTACGTTGTGTATTTCCATGTCCATTTTGGCATTTTTAGTAATTAAGTAAAGATGTGAAAATTGGAAAAAGATAATTAATGGCAAAATTCGCTTGCTGCCAAAGTGAAGATGTCTTGGGAAGATTTGTGAATCAAGGTAGAATGCTGTATTTCGACCTTTGGCAATACTCCCATTAACCATACCTTTCCCCCAGTGATCATTTAATCAAACAGTGTGATGCAAACTTATTATTTCTATCACTTTACTGCACACTAGATGAGTGAACAACATTGACAACACACTTACACAAAGGAATTATTTTATTTTCTCGTGCCAATTCAATGTGTTTCTAAAATAAAGCTTTGAAAAGTTGCCTCACAAAAATATTTAATATTGCGACATCAGAGTACTATATGACTTCTACTAAATACTTTAGTTTAGTTTGAGTTTAACGATACAATTTAAAGATACAATGTGGAAACAGGCCGTTCCGCCCCCGTCTCTGCACTAACTAGCGATCTGCTTGCACTAGTTCTATCCTGCACACTAGGGACAATTTACAGAAGTCAATTAGCCTACATGCCTGGAATGTGGGAGAAAACTGGAGCGCCCGGAGAAAACCTACTCGATCACAGGGAGAACGTACAAACTCTTTACGGACAGCATCTGTAGTCAGGATCGAACCCGGGTCTTTGGTGCTGTAAGGCAGCAACTCTGCCACTGTGCAGCTTTGTTTTCTCCCTTTATGAAGCTTTAAACCTGACACACATGATTAAACAGGCAGCTGCTGAGCAGAGGTCGGCATAGCCTCCTGATAAGAAAGTGACCAACACACTCAGTACAGATGGTTTCAATCAGCAGTGTTGGTGATATGACCATACAGTTAAGCAATTTCAATTACTTTCACCTCTGCTGTCACATCATTCAAATGCTGACTCATGGAAAGTGAGGCGGTTATTAAAGAACCTCCTTTATGTCAGATCTAGGAGCTGGGGAGATAAGGGAAAAGGTGATAGGAATTAGCAGCAAACAGAGGGAGGAGGATGGAAAATGGGGTGTGTGGGGGAAATGCAGCTGAGTTCAGGAGTCTCCAGATTAAAACAACTAACAGTTCAGGAGTCTCCAGATTAAAAGCCCTTTTCATGTAAAACGGGCTGATTGCTCTTCAAATCATCATGAGCCGCAGCAACATTGGGGCCATAGCTTAGGCCGTTTGTGAACTGAAGATAACAGAGCACATATGAACCGTGTCCGGTGCCGTTTAGTGAGAATTCTATTACATTAAGTTCTCTTCATCTAAGTCACTTCATGAAATAAATAAGTTATGTAAGATCTGACCGAGGTAAATTGGAGCCGATTGTTGAAAAGCGGACAAAATGTAATTAAAAGGAACTGCTGATGCTGGTTTATACCAAAGATAGACACAAAATGCTGGAGTAACTCAGCGGGTCAGGCAGTATCTTTGGAAACATTTTCTCCAGAGAAGCTCCCTGATCTGCTGTGTTATTCTAGCATTTTGTGTCTATCTTTGTTGACAAGCGGAGTTGTTTTTAAGAGATGATTTATGGGTACATTTGAGGAAGGTTCTCATGAAGGTCTACCTTCAATTTAAACCAGCATCTGCAGTTCTTTCTTACACATCTCATGAAGGTTACTTTCTTGTTCAAAAGAATTGTTGGTACCACTGCAGCAAAAGATCAGTTAGTTTGGTGGTAGAACATGGTGGTAAAACGTTTATAAACATTGATCAAGGACATGATTAATGATCACCTGGACAAAATTGTATTAATTAAGATGAACCGGCACAGATTTGTTAGCAGCAAATCATGATTGACCAATTTAGGGCGGCACGGTGGTGCAGCAGTAGACTCACGGCCTCACAAGGCCAGAGACCCAGGTTCAATCTTGATTATGGACACTGTCTGTGTGAAATTTACATGTTTTGCCTGTGACTGCATGGGTTTCCACCAGGTGCTCCGGCTTCCTCCCACATTCCGAAGACGTTAGGGTTTGCAGGTTAATTGGCTTCTATAAATTGTCCCTAATGTGGAGGATAGAACTAATGTGCGGGTGATCGCTGGTCGGCGTGTACACGTTGGGCCAAAGGACCTGTTTCCATGTTGTATCTCTAAACTAAACTAATTAGATTTTTTTTGATGAGGTAGTGGATAGAGTTGATGGAGGTAATGCATCAGTGTGGTGTACATGAATGCCTAGAAAGCTTTTGGTTTCAGGAGTATCAGCAAAGTTGGAGCATGTAGCTTAAAGGGACTCAGATGGTATGGACATTATACCGGTTCAGTAGCAAACAACAGTTTCTCAGACTGGAGGAAGGCGAATACTGGCATTACCCTGTAATCATTATTTTTTGATCTGTGTTAATTGCCTAGAGTTAGTGCCAGCCAAAATTTCTAAATTTGCGAGTGCCAAAAAATGTGGCAGCATTTTGAACAGAAGATAATAATAGATCGCAGCAGGATATAAAGATGCTGTAATGGCCAGATGCATGGCAAATTAAATTTACTGTGGAAGAATGAGATACATTTTTGGTAGGAAGAATGAGGAGAGGCAATATAAAATAAAAGATATGGTTCTGAAAGGAGTGCAGGAGACATGGATCAAACAGTGCGAGGATGGTGTACACATCATTGTCAGAGACAGGGCAGATTGAGGATGTGTGTAATAAAGCATACATGATTCTGTCCAGGAAGGAAATGCAGATGCTGGTTTAAACCGAAGAAAGACTCAAAAAGCTGGAATAACTCAACGGGACAGGCAGCATCTCTGGAGATAAGGAATGGGTGACGTTTCGGATCGAGACCCTTCTTCAGACTTCAGACTGAAGAATGGTCTCGACCCAAAAAATCACCCATTTTTGATTTAGATTTATTATTGTCACGTGTACTGAAGTACAGTGAAAAGCTTTTATCTGCATGCTATCCAATCAAATCAAATAATACTGTACATGAATACAGTCAAACCAACTCAAGTACAAAAGGTGCAGCAAAGATAAAGATACAGAATTGGATATATTTATGAGCCAATTTTTGGAAGAAGGCTGCAGATAAAGGGATGGAATGTTGAACCATAAAGGGATGGTAAGTTTGTAAGGGTCAATTGGTGGCACCTGCACTGTAATCATCTTATTCTAATTTATATGTGATTCATTGCCTTCAGCATGATGTGCACTTAATAAAGGTTGTAGGTTACAATGTTTTGATGTAATATTCATAGAGTGCTCATAGAGCAGATGTAATATTAGGGCAGATAGTCCATTGTCCTGGAATCACTGCTGTCTGCCAATGTCATTTTGGCATGTGCCTTTTTCTTGGGATGGGATGTCTGAAAATTCACACTGCCCTACTAAATTCCATGAAGAATCTCAGCATGATCACTGGCAAAGAGTGAGACGTTCCAGCCCAATATTTTCCAAAACCAAATACTGCATGCATTGACAATCTGAAATAAAAATAGAAATTATTGGAAATACTTTTCCCGTCAGGCAGTACCTATGAAAAGAGAAGCAGGATTAATGTTTCGGATCAATGATCCTTCCTGAGAACTGGAAAGGAAGAGATTGAAATTGGTGATCCAGTTGAATGTGGACGGCTGAAATATATCTGGAGGAGATGATGTGGAGAGCGGTGAATAATACAATTTGAACTCTAGAAATCTGAGATCTAGCCCTGGAGTGGATAATGATGTGAAATAGTTAAGTCCTTAAGGCTGTAATGTGCCAGTTTGAATGAAGAGGTGCTGTTCCTTGAGTTCCCATTGTGCTGCTGTGGAAATGCGTAGAAAGCCAAAGGCAGAGAGATTGGAGTAGGGTGGAAGATTATAGTGACAAAGTGCAGAAATATAAGTGTAGATGAAATTGCAGAAGCGGTTTGTACCTTTAAATCAGCAAGGTGATAAATACTGTTTGTAGAGCGGACAGTCTTTTACATAAAAGTTTCTGCTCTCGTTTACATTGACCATCGGTACCAGAGCTCCGCATGTAAGCAATTAAATGTGCACGCTGACTATTTTCAGGGGTGTACCTTGAACCCATCTGTTGCTAGAGTGCCTGCTGTTGCTCCAATGTTTGGATAAGCTTGCACGTGTATGCAGGATAATAGTGAATATTTGCTTTTATTTTGTAATCTTTTGGCTTCAGGATTTATCCTTTGGCTCGTCAGGCATCTTCCCCTTTAAAGTAGAGTAGAATTGAAATACTTTACCCTAAACATCGTTGGCTATTTCTAAGCTCCTTTGCCATCTTGCACATAAAATATTTACTTCTTGTGACCTTCTACTATTCATCAAAGTTGTGCATTCTTTCATTGGCAGCCATGGAGATATTGTTGATGGGTTTTCGGTAACATTTACCAGTTCAGTTGTGCAAACTTGTAATGGAAAATAATAAATGGCTCAGAATTGTATTTTAGAATCAACTAATACATAATTTAATATAGCCTGATTCTGGAACATCTGCACATCCCACAAATAATGACAGTTTCAAACTGAACAGGGTCTGAAGTAATTTTAATTTTGGTCATCTCCAAATTGGATGCTCATTATGTTATCCTGGCAAATATTTATTTTCTCTTTCACCAGAGTCAATGGAAAGGAACATTTGTATAATGATCAGCCAATTGATATCAGCTGTTTTCTGCAATCAAAGTTAAAATTGTGTCCAGTTAATTTGGAATTTATGACATAGCAAATAGTCCTTCAGCCTTTTATGTTTATGTTGGTAGTGAAAAGGCTATCCAACTTAATTCCTCTTCTCAATGGTTGATCCATAGTTTTATAAGTTATAGCACTTCACGTGCCAAGTACTTTTTAAATGTCATGAGAGCTTCTTTCTTTAAGGGTCTTTTAAACACCATTCCAGACATATGACTGTTTGGTTAAGGATCCCAATAGTGTACTCAAAGACTAGTAGCTCTTCAGTTGTTGCCATGTGGCCTCTCAGAGAGTAAAACAGCTGCAACTTCAATGATAGCAGATCTTTCAACAGCCATCCATCCAATGTTCCAGGGTCTTGTGTAAATAGTGGCGCCATAGATTACCATAAAATGAAGCAATTCTGATGACAGACTGCAAATATGCACAATAATACATCTCTGATCAGATACACCATCTCCCCTTTGCTAAGTCAAAACATTTAGTAAAAGTGTAGGCTTTATTGTATTGCTGCCATGCCAAAACTGAAGAAATCATTAGCCCAGGCAAACAGATATGTTGTTCCTCCGTGACCGATCTCTACAACCAGGTAGGCTTGTGTGACATGTAGCCAAAGTGAATCTCAATTTAAGGAATTGCAATGTACATGTAAGTTTCAGTTAGGCAAATCATTGTGTCCTTGATTATATTGATGCCTCCTTTTACTCTCTACGCTTCCTCCAGAAACTTTAAATGCAGACAGATATCACATAGGATAACATGCACCTATGAGGACGTAACTTCCGTTGAGGAAATTACAGAGATATTAGATTAATACTGGATTTATGGAACAAATGTGCTTTGTCAATAAAATTGAATTTACAAGAACAAATACCCACACAAATCAATTCAATCACCATTGTAGCTCCATTACATTTTGAAGAACAATGAGTCTTTTAAAAGAATCATTACTACAGAAGACCAACATTAAATTTTAAATGGAGTGAATAAAGTCAATGCAATGTAAAAAAAATGTTTCTGGGTTTTGTATACAAAGCTACTGAATAAAAATAGAGATGTTAGTTTGGACAATGCACTTCATAAGGCCATTGTGCAAAAGAATGTGCACTTGGTACTGTGTTAATGGAAGGGTATGAGAACCATAGGAATATTCAGCACTTATTAAATAGAATTTGTGAAAGGAATAAGAAACTAAAGAGGTGAAGAATGGATTAAAACAATCGGTCTTTTTCATTGGAGCAGAAAATGTTATAACTCTAATGGAGCTTTTCAAAATTCTGAGGTTTTGAAATACTGAACACTGACAAATTATTTAATTGATTGCTGGACCAAAAATTATTGCTAGGTCAGTGAACAGTGAAGTTCGTCAGGTTTAATTTCCTGGAGGTTGGAACACATTCAATTGTTGAACCAGAGACAGCAAGACTGAATTACTGGAGTGATGATCAGGAGGAATAATGAGAAGATGGAACCAGAGTAAACAGCTAATGACAACCACACTCGTACTAAATGGCCAGAACATAATCTGCAATTTCTAGAATGGCGTGACTGGCTGAGTTTAGATCTGAGTGAAGTAATCTCTGCTCTGTACATGCTGTGTGGCTGAGCTCCAGCTGTACAATAATAATCTGTTCCAGTATGATGTTTTCTTGTTTTCCCACAAAGGACGTCCATTTTGATCTCTGATTGAGACCAACAATCCAATGCCAGCTACTACCAAATTATTGTCAATTTCACGGTGTGGACGTATCCACTATAAGCTGAATTTTGCTTGCCAAGATAGATTTCACACAGTACTCCTATTCCTACAAGAAAGAAGCTTTCATCCATTCAGCATTCCAATTTGCTTTGTTATTTGACCCACAAATTTGCTGTCACAGAATTTTATTTCAGAACTAGACTAAATGGGACCAGTTGGGTCCCATGTTCACACGGGGGGGCTGGTCACCCGAAACAATAGTCCCCCTCTTCACCAATTCCAATATTGGTGGCCAGTGGGGGCGGGGGGTGTGAGCTTTCTGGAACGCTGGTATGGGTGTTGTGGACTGAAGGGACTGGTTTCCAGAGGACTAGTATGGTCATTGTGGGCCAAATGGATTCTCAGGCCTGATGTGCTGAGAATCTGGCAGCTCAGTCACTCAGGAATGGTGGGCTGACAGCTCAGTCACTCAGGGCTGGTGGGCTGGCAGCTCAGTCACTCAGGGCTGGTGGGCTAGCAGCTCAGTCACTCAGGGCTGGTGGGTTGGCAGCTCAGATACTCGGGGCTGGTGGGCTGGCATATCAGTTACTCAGGGCTGGTGGGCAGCTGTTCACTCACGGCTATTCCTTGAAATTACATTTCAAGCAGAGTGCAGGCCACCACATTCAATTTCACAGCATTTCAGGCAGAGTGCAGGCTACCACATACGATTTCACAGCATTTCAGGCAGAGTGCAGGCCACTACATTCAATTTCACAGCATTTCAGGCAGAGTGCAGGCCACCACATTCAATTTCACAGCATTTCAGGCAGAGTGCAGGCCACCACATTCAATTTCACAGCATTTCAGGCAGAGTGCAGGCCACCAAATTGAATTTCACAGCATTTCAAGCAGAGTACAGGCCACTGCATTCAATTTCATAGCATTTCAAGCTGAATGCAGGACACCAAATTGCCAAACAACTCATTGCAATGTCATTAAGGGCTAACAAATCATTTATTGCAAGTGCATTGCAGACTCAAAGTTCAGCTTAGAATGACAGTTGTGGCCTCTCCCTCGCGATCTTCCAGAGTGACTGACTCGCGTCCAGGCATCCGGGGTTTTATAGTCCTGCCGCCCTCTCCGGAAGGGGCATTACCTCCATCGCGGCGATTGACAGGCAAGAGGACCAATCAGCTGAACTCAAGAATTTTTAAACACTCATAACTTTTTTATTTTTCATCAATCGGAAAAATCCTCGTGGCTGCCTCAGCGGAGGAGGGCTGTGAGTAAGATGGCCAAAAATCATAACGATATATGGTAGCGTTTTTTCTAAAATCAATATACAGGGCAGACAGGAAGTGGTCAAGATGAGACTTTTAGTTATATAGATAGCATAATATTGTAGTTGTGTCCTGTTTTCATATGCCCTTAAACCATATTGTCTTTAAAGCTTGTTTCTTTACAAAACACGAAAAGATTGATTATATTTAACAGTTTAAAAATGGCTATTTGACAGGTGATATGGCCTGGATGTTGGCTGTAGTCAACTTTAAAAATCTAACCCCAACAGCCACTGACTGTAGTATTTAACCATCTCATGTTCTAAATCTGCACTGCAGAACTTTCCATAGAAATTTGGCCCCTTTTATAAAAATAAAAAATAAAAAATAATAAAAATTTGCTTATAAGCCAAGACACTTTGAAAGCTTTATTGCTCAGCTAGAGGCACAAGCTGCTTTTGGTGATGTCATTTTTCCCAGGATACAATATTTGAAGGAGAAGCTATAATATCCTCAAAGGAAAAATGTAGTAATACACCGTGGAGTTCTCTAGTTCCACAGCACGGCTTAAAGGTATTGAATGATAACTTGTTTGTGAGTAGATGTTTGAAACTGTATTCATCAAAGTTTTATTGCTGCATGCCAGAGACCGATCACTAAATGGATCCCTGATCCATTCGCCAAGGGCAAAAATACAAAACACCAAATAGCAAGGAATATTTGGTTACTTTTCTATAAATCCAAAAGATGAAATGGCTCTTAACTTTTATTTATAGATTAGGGTTCTTAAAGAGGCAATAGACAATAGGTGCACGAGTAGGCCATTCGGCCCTTCGAGCCATCACCGCCATTCAATGTGATCATGGCTGATCATCCCCAACCAGTATCCCGTTCCTGCCTTCTCCCCATATCCCCTGACTCCGCTATCTTTAAGAGCCCTATCTAGCTCTCCCTTGAAAGTATCCAGAGAACCGGTCTCCGCCACATTCTGAGGCAGAGAATTCCACAGACTCACTACTATGGATACTCGAGGAGGAGATGCGCTGTGATGGATGTTTGTGTAAATTGTGTTGTGTCTTGGTTCTTTCTTGTGTGTATGACCGCAGAGACAACATTTCGTTTGAACCTCAATGGGGTTCAAATGACAAATAAATTGTATTGTATTGTATCTCTGTGTGAAAAAGTGTTTCCTCATCTGCGTTCTAAATGGCTTACCCCTTATTCTTAAACAGTCCATGGTTCTGGACTCCCCCAATAATACCTAAACCCATTTAGGTATTACTCAACAAAAGGCACAGCAACTGTTTTAACTTTTGAGCCTTCAGATGCATCTGATCCACAGTGACTTGGTAGTTTGGATTCATAACTGCTTACCTGTGGAAGGCTGAAGATAATGATGGAAGGAAGTCATTCCGGCTGGACGTCTGTGACTAATGGTGTTCCGCAGGGATCAGTGCTGGAACCTTTGCAATATATATAAATTACTTGGATAAACTGTAGAAGAGTTGGTTAGTAAATTTGCAGATGACAAAACCTAGTGGACTCTGAAGGGTGGTGGTATGGAAGCAGATATAATCGTGGTGTTGAGGAGGCTTTTTGATGACAGTGAATGGAGAGTGAAGAAGGCTGTCAAAGGATACAGCAGATTATTGATCAGTTACAGACATAGGTGGAGAAATGGCAGGTGGAGTTTAATCTGGGAAAATGTGAAGTGTTACATATTGTGAGGTCAACTATAAAAGGAAACTTTATGGTTGGACACTCGACAGTATTAATGTTCGGAACGATCTTGAGATTCAAATTCATAGCTCCCTGAAAGTATCAAGGGAATTAGACAAAGTAAGCTTGCTGCCATTCATTGGTGCATTGAGTATAAGAGTGAGGAAGTCATGTTGCAGTATTATAAAATGTTCGTTAGGTCACATTTGGAATATTATGCGCATTTCTGGTCTCCCCTTTTCAGGAAGGATGTGGAGGCTTTGGAGAGAGTGAAGAAGTTGTTTACCAGGATGCTGCCTGGTTTAGAAGTTATTAACTAAGGAAAGACTAGACAAACTTGGATTGTATTTTTTTCCAGTATCAGAGGCTGAAGAGACCTGATGGAAGTGTATGAATTTATGAGGCGTTGATAGGGTAGACAATTAGAATCTTTTTTCCTCACTGTGTAAATGTCAAATACTAGAAGGCATAGATTTAAAATAAGATTGAAATTGTTTAAAGGAGATGTGCAGGCATAGCTTTTTTACACAGAAAATGGTATATGTGCCTGGTACAGGCTGCTAGGTGGTGATATGGAAGCAGATCCAATCGTGGTGTTGTGAAGGCTTTTAGATGGACAGGGAATGGAGAGAAATGGATCACTTACAGGCAGATGGGGTTAGTTTAATCTGGCATCATGTTCGGCATGGACATTACGAGCCGTTGGGGTTTCCTTTGCTATTCTCTTCTGTGTTGGGAATTGTTGAGGAAGGCAACCCCTCTGATGTTTTATCTGGATGCCCTTGCTGGTGCTATGCTGTATAACTCTGATTCTGTGACGATCAATCAGCTTTTCTTTCTCTGCCAAAAGGAACACATAATCCCAAAAGTATTTGCCATTATAAAAATAAGCAGTTAATAAATATGCTGCCCAATTCTTCAACTTTTATATCAGAACAGTAATTTCTCACAATAAGGATATGAAGGAAGTAACTTAACAGGCAACAATAACATTTATTGTCCTTAAAATGATAGTCATGAGCCTGCTTCTTGGATCATTATGGTGATTGTGATGAAAGTATTAGCTTAATATTATTTGGGATATATTGATATTTCTTCACTTTTTATTTTTCCTTTGAGGGAAATGGGTGACTTGGGAACTTGCAAATAGTGGCAACCCCATGGGCCTACTGCCTTGGTCCATCTCAGTGGTGGAGGTTCCAGACATACAGAGAGGTTTTGTTGAAGAGCCCTTAAGTTGCTGCAGTGCATTTTGTGAATGGCACATGTCGCAGCCACTTTGGAGGTGGTGATGGTGGATGAAGTGAATATTTAGGGCAAAAAACAACTGATGGACGAACTCAGTGGGTCAGGATGCATCATTGGAAGGAAATGGACAGTCCAGATGAAGGTTCTCGACCTGGAACGTTGTCCCTCCACAGAAGCTGTCTGACCTGCTGGGTTCCATCAGCAGTTTATTTGCTCCATATTCCAGCATTTGTGGCCTCTTGTGTCTGAATATTTAGAGCAATGGATAGAATCAAGGTAGCTGCTTTGTCTTGAAATGACAAATCATTCAGACATGTGGAGTATACTCTCCTGAAACGTGCTGTAGTTTATGGAAGGCTTTGGGATGTCTGGATACACGTTATTCACCACAGGATACTTGGCGTTTGACCTGTTCATGTAGGCACAGTGTTTGTATAGCTTATTTAATTTTTTTGCAGTGTAGGTATTACCAAGATGTAGATGATGGGGCACCTGGTGATGATAATGGCATTAACTGTGAAGAGGAAGTGTTTCGTTTCTCTGGAGGGTCTTTTCCTGCTTCTTGGGTGGTCAAATGTTGCATGCTTGAAAGTTGCTGCAAGATGGTGTGGCCAGTTCAACCTTCAAGAGTTGTGCGTGGTGTTGAATATCATCCATTTGTCAGCAAACATAAGCACTGCTGATCACGGTGGATGGAAATTCAATAATGAAGCGGCCAAAATTTGGTTTGGTCCCAAGACTCATATGAAGGTGTTAAGGTACTAAACTTAATGAACTTTAAAAAAAAACAAAAAACACACACAATCTTTTCAAAAACGCATCACTTCACCCAGTGGAGTATCTTTCCCAAGATTCCTACTGTCTTTGGTTTAACAAATGCTCCTTGATACCACAATTCAGTCAAGTTCTGCCAATGAAATCATTGGAACTAAAGATGGCTCTTTTTGGATGAGAGGTAGTATTGTTCAATATATTATTGGTTTTCCCCTTCCTTTGGTAGGGATAAAATAAAACACTTTGGTCTGAACGTTATGCAGTATTCTTGTATTTTTGGCATCTGTCGTTTTATATAAGTTGCAGCAGAATGCCAAGAAAAGACAGGGATATTTAGGATCCACATTTTCTTAGACCATTGTCAGAATGGCTATTCTCCATTATGATGGAGTACAATAACTGGCATTTAATTCAGTCATGATGGAAGATTATTATTTTTGATGCAATACACCCATTATTAAACATACACTGTTAATTATTTAAATTACTATGAGTGGCTGTTTGTGCATTTTTGAGAGATCTGGGCATGCACAGTTATGTCAGTTACTATACAGTGTAGTTATTAAAACTTCAAGGTGACAACAAAATATTGTTATGTAAGATTTGGAAAGATTAACTGGTGACAAACACTGGCAGAAGAATCCGTGTTCGGAAAATGAAAATTTAGGGTTATTGACAGAAGATGGGATATTAAATTATTTTAATATACAGTTTAAAAAAAATCTAGATTGCTCCACTGAAAGGTTGGCGTAAGCTTTCAAATTAAAGCATTGTATTACAGACAAGCAAAATGGTTACCTCTGTGGAGTTGGTGGGGTGAAAACCACAGATTACGATTTGTTTGAGCTGCTCTTCAAAAACATCATATGGCTTTCATTTGTCAATCTCTCTATGATTTTGTGTTGTCATTCTAATCTTGGCTTTTGAGTCTCTACCAGAATGTTCCAATTCGATCCAGTTGATCTCAGCCAAATCGTTGCAGTTGGAAAACTATAATAATTGAGCCAGATTTAACCTGCTGTAGTTTCCTCGAGCATTCACATATTTGCCAGGAAAAAAAACCATTGACTTGCATATAATCTAGAGGACCTAGACCTGCAATGTTCAATCAGGCAATGTTTAGTTTTTATGCACAGTTCAGGTAATTTTTTAATCTAAAATCAAATCAACTGCAGATTCATTTTGTGCCATGTAGATGTATGAAGACTAATGGTTCAAAGACATCTACATATGTACAGTATCAGTTTGTGTATGGATGTCAGCTGCACATATTCTGTAGTCCATAAAAGATTGCTGCTGGTGCACACCACAATCATTGGAGCAGGTCTTAACTAGATCTCAAACTGTAATTTTCCTTACATTATTAATAGAGTATGTGACCACACCTCCATAAACAGGGTGTGAAAGAGGGTGTTGGTTCAGGAGTCTTTCAGCAACAGGGAAAAAACTGTTCTTTCGTCTGAGCATTTAAGTTCCTCTATTTTCTCCCAGAAGATATAGGAGAGAAAAGACAATTGCCAGGGTAACGGGCATCTTTGATGATACTTCCAGCTTTCCTGATGCAATGCTCCATGAAGATAGATTGCATAGAAGGATGTGACAAGCCTGTGTTGAACTGGCTGTATTCTACACTCTCTGCAGGTTCAGGCAGTCAAGAACAGAGCAGTTGCCATACCAGGCATCCTGCCAGGTAATTTTCTATAGCACATCTGTGGAGGTTTGTGAGAACCCTCCAGGACATGCCAAATCTTCTCAGATGCTGAAGATAATAAATACATGGATACATTTTCTTGATCACCACATAAGTGTGATGGGACAAGGTTAGATTGCTGGGGATATGGATGCCAAAAAACTTGAAGATGTTGACTGTTTCTACAGCAACTCTGATGAGCACAGGGTTGTGTTCACCCCCCTTGATTCTTTAACAACATTTTTTACCTTTACATTTTTATCTTGCTGAGGGCTAGGTTTTTCTCCCGACCCGATGACATAAGGGTTTTTTTCCTGTACTTTGTTTGATCGTCGCTGATCTGGCCAATAACAGTGGTATGATTGGCAAACTTAAAGATCGTGTTGGTGTTATACTTGGCCATGCAGTTATTGGTGTTTAGGGAATAGAGCAAAGGACTGAGCACACAGCCCAAGGAGCTTGGATGTTGAGGGTCAGGGTGGAGGAAATGTTAGGACTGATTCTTACCCAATGAGTTCTGCTGGTCAGGAAGACCCGAAGCCCATTGCAGACAGAAGCCCCAAGGCCAAGGTAAGACAGTTTAGGGATGAGCTTATTTGGTATTCTGGTGTTGAAGGCACTGAATAGCAATCAATGAATAGCATTCTTTTGTCAAAGTGATCAAAAGCTGAATGTAGTGCAATAGAGGGCTAGTGCCCTTCAGTTTTCTCTTCAGCATATAAAAGGCATGCTCTATTGGGTTCAGACCGGGTGATTGACAGCCACTCAAGAATTGAGCATTTTTTACCTTTGAAAAACTCCTTTGTTGCTTTAGCAGTATGTTTGGGATCATTGTCTTGCTGTAGAATGAACCACCGGCCAATGAGTTTTGAGGTGTTTAAGAAGGAACTGCAGATGCTGGAAAATCGAAGGTACACAAACTCAGCGGGTCCAGCAGCATCTATGGAGCGAAGGAAATAGACAACGTTTCGGGCCGAAACCTTCTTGAGGCATTTGTTTGAACTTGAGCAGATAGGATGTGTCTATACACTTCAGAATTCGTTATGCTACTACCATCAGCAGTTGTATCATCAATGAAGAAAAGTGAGCCAGTACCTTCAGCAGCCATACATGCCCAGGCCATAACACCCCCACCACCGTGTTTTACAGATGAGGTGGTATGCTTTGGATCTTGGGCAATTCCTTCTCTCCTCCTCCATACTTTGTTCTTGCCATCACTCTGATATAAGTTAATATTCCTCTCATCTGTCCATAAGACCTTTTTTTCCAGAACTGTGGTTGCTCTTTTAAGTAGTTCTTGGCAAACTGTAACCTGGCCATGCTATTTTTGCGGCTAACCCGTGATTTTGCATCTTGCAGTGTGTCCTCTGTATTTCTGTTCATGAAGTGTTCTGTGCACAGTGGTCATTGACAAATCCACACCTGACTCCTGAAGAGTGTTCCTGATCTGTCGGACAGGTGTTTAGGGATTTTTCTTTATTATAGAGAGAATTCTTCTGTCATCAGCTATGGAGGTCTTCCTTGGCCTGCCAGTCCATTTGCGATTAGTAAGCTCACCAGTGCTTTCTTTCTTCTTAATAATGTTCCAAACACTTGACTTTGGTAAGCTAAGGTTTGGCTGATGTCTCTAACAGTTTTATTCTTGTTTCTCAGTCTCAAAACAGCTTCTTTGACTTTCATTAGCACAACCTTGGTCCTCATGTTGATAAACGGCAATAAAAGTTTCCAAAGGTGATGGAAATACTAGAGGAAAGACAAGGTGCTGAGAGCTCTCTTATACCAGCATGAAGGAGGCAATAAAGCAACTACAACTGAGCAATTACAAACACCTGCCACTGTCCCAAACATTATGGTGCCCTGAAATAGGGAAGGGGGTGGAGGGGGGGGGGGGGGGGGTCTATGTATAAACACAGTTGTAATTCAAGTTCAAGTTCAAGTGAGTTTATTGTCATGTGTCCCTGTATAGGACAATGACATTCTTGCTTTGCTTCAGCAATTTCTAGATGGTGAAACCAAAATGTATAAACAAAACCCTTTAATAAAATCTGACAATGTGCACTTTAACCACATGTGATTTTTTAAATATTACAAATCTCAAATTGTGGAGTACAGAGGCAAATAAATAAATGATGGGTCTTTGTCCCAAACATTATGGGAGGGCACTGTATCTGTTATCTTGCTTGAGGCACATTCATTTTGAACAAGTAGAAAATGACCATTTTGTTAAATTAAATAAGCTGCTCCATTTGCATTATCTGCAGTTCTGATCATTTATAGATCTGGAGTTATATGGATTAAATTGCTACTAGAATGATGAGAAACATGTTTGGATCATTGTTAATTGAAATAAATCAATACCTTCGGGGTTTTCTTTGTGTGTGAGGAATGCATGATTCACAATAAATTCCAAACATGAATGCAGATTTCACTTTTTAAGTACAACCATGTTGGACTGTGAGCTTTATCAAAATAATATCAGGGAAACATCTATGTACCTAAACTTCGAAAGTACTGATTTTCTACTATTACTTTTAACTTTAAAATCTTAATTTTTATACCGTACTACCAAAAATAGCAAATACATTTACCACCGTTAATTTTGATCACAATCCAATTTCTGTTTTTATTTCAACAGGCTGGTGTGTAATTTAGCTGATCAAAGTTTACTTACCTAAATTCTGAAGCACCCCTTTATGTTTAACAGTAAGGAAGGATAACTAATAAATCAATTATTCTGCACTGTAATTTTCATAAACATTTCCTTTTGGAGAATTACTGTATAATTCTCAACTAGTGTGATCATTATTAGGTTAACATGAAGAACATGAGACATTTGCAGTGGTACATTATTGTTTTGAATTTCAGTCATTTTTCAACCTGATTTATTCAGTATTTGCTCCTTGATTTAGTTTTATTCCAAATATGTAAATAGAAACATAATGAAAAGAAAAAGGGTCCTGTTTTGAATATTCTACAGCAAAACATTTTGTAAATAATTTAGCTGAATTGTTTATGGTAATATTCAAGGATTAGCAAGTAACTATTTTAAGTACTGGAAAACCTTTTCCATCATGTTAACTTTTTAATTATAAATGAATTTATATTGAAGATTCTGGAGCAGTTATAATCATCTGTATCTCCATCCAGCCATGTCATTTCAACCGTAGCATTCAATAAAGTTGTTCCTCATCTTTAGAAAACACTTATGTTCATGATGGCTGTAGAATCATAAAAAGGACCTGCGCTCACCAAGGGGAGTAGGAATTTCTGATTAGAAACTTAACAAGATTTGGACTCGGTTGGTGGAATATTTCTGTGTATTTTGAATGCAGGCTTCTCCTTGTCAGCTCTTCTCAACATTAAACTCGGTGATGTTCAAGATTATGCCATAAATGTTCCAAATGCAACCATGAATTTTATCCTGCTATCCATAAAGTGGATCCCAGATGGTCAAAAATATGTAAATGTTTAGAATATGGATGGAATTACTGGAATCATCAACTCTAAATAGTATCTGGAATCATTTCTTTTTTTTAAATGGTTGGGGTGGTCACTATCATAATAACATTCTTCCAGTTCAGCTGTAGAAGTATGATATTATATATTTCCTCGCTTATTTTTCAAAAATATGCAGCTATAGATTTTCCATACTAGACATAACATAATGTGACTGAATGATGCATAGATGAGAAAATATTGTTATGCCAAAAATCTTCCATTTGCACCACTGGGCCCTTTAGGGATGTCAGACTGTTAAATGGCAAAGACTGATCAATAGAATACCAATGATCTGAGTACAATCTCCAATAATTGACTTTTTTACAAGTACTGTGCACTAAAAATCACTGAGCTTGAGGCTCAGTTAGAAATTGGCAAGTATGATGTTGTGGGAATTACAGAGACATGGCTGCAAGAGGGCCAGGGCTGTGAACTGAATATTCAAGGGTATAGCTTCTATCGAAAAGACAGACAGGTGGGCAGAGGGGATGGGGTAGCTCTGTTGGCGAGGAATGAAATTCTGTCCCTTGCAAGGGGTGACATTGAAACAGGAGATGTGGAGCCAGTATGGATAGAACTAAGGAATTATAAGAGTAAAAAGACCCTAATGGGACCTATCTACAGGGCCCTAAACAGTAGCCTGGATATAGGGTGCAAGTTGAATCAAGAGTTAAAATTGGCAGGTCGTAAAGGTAATGCTACGGTTGTTATGGGAGATTTCAACATGCAGGTCGACTGGGAAAATCAGGTTGGTACTGGACCCCAAGAAAGGGAGTTTGTGGAGTGCCTCAGTGATGGATTCTTAGAGCAGCTTGTATTGGACCCTACCAGGGGGAAGGAGGGTAGGGGTGGAGCCGGTTCTCTGGATACTTTCAAGAGAGCTAGATAGGGCTCTTAAATATAGCAGAGTCAGGTGATATGGGGAGAAGGCAGGAACAGCGTACTGATTGTGGATGAATGGCCTACTCCTGCACCTATTTTCTATTGTCTATGATGTAAGCAACCATGTTCCCAAATTATTATAATGACAGAGAGCTACTGAAAAAAACTGACTCGAGAAACTGCAGATGCTGGAATCTTGCACAAAAAAACCCAAAAGGCTGGAGGAACTGAGCGGGTCAGGCAGCATCTGTGGAGGAAATAGACTGATGGCGCTTTGGATCGGGACCCTCTTCAGACTGCAAAGTGTGGTGGATTATGTGGACATAATGTTTATGATACAGTTAAATAAAGCTTTGATTAAATCAAATGGGAAACCAATCAACCAGGAGTCAATCTGGAGAACCTTCACCAGTGTATTCTTCATGGATATAAATGTGAGCAGTTGGGGCCCAATGGATTCACATGCAGCTGGTACAGTTGCCCAAACCAAAGATGATTCAATTATTCTTCCAATTTTATGTCTATTAACCAGTCCTTAATCCATGCCAGCATATTAACCCCAATTATGTTGTGTTTCATGTATTAAAGGTGTTGAGAGACCAAATGCACCACGTCAACTAGTCTGTCCATACTTGTTTCCCCAAGTTACTACATGAGAACAAAACATGATTTCCCCTTCTTAAATCTATTTTGACTCTGCCAAATCCTGTTATTGCTTTGCAAGTGCCTTGTACTATTTTTCTCCCCATAGTCCTGTATTCCCCTACTACTGAAGTGAGGTTAATTTGTAAATGATTTCATACATTTTCCCCTCATTTTTGGGGTTACATATGAGTTGGGTTACATTTCTACCTTGCAATCAGTAGGATCCACGCCAGAATTAATCGTATTTTGAAGGATCATGCATTCATTATCTCCATGATGCCATCAAATCCAATGTTGGATACAATCCAATCCAATGAGTCTTGGGAGTTTATTACCTTTCGGTTCTATTAATTACTCCAGTACTAATTTGTTACTTGTTCTAATTTCCTTGAGCTCCTCATTGACTTTAGTTCATCCACACCTGAAAGTTTTTTTCTGTTATCTCCTGTGAAAATGAACAAAAAAACCTTGTTTAACTTCTGTCACTTTCTTATTCCCCCTATATACTTTTCTCGTGTTTCCAGCTGTAAAGGACCGCATTCACTTTTGCTTAACATTTCTTATTTTCATATCTATGGGATCTCTTTCAGTCTGCTTTTGTTTGACACTAACTTTCTTTAATATTACTTGGTCCATTCCATAATAATGCCTATTTTGCAGAATTCTGAAATTTGCCTAATTCCCAGGTTCGCTGCATTCTTGGCAACGAAGCACATCTTTTCCTTTGATATAAAACTATCTTTAACTTGATAGGTAGAAAATGTAATTCCCAAGCTTGCTTACTTTGCAATCACATCTGTGATGGTTATTAGATCGAAGCCACTTCATTCTATTCCTGCCAATAATTCTCTCCTTTATGAATTGCAGCATGCATCCAGATAAAGAGCCTTCAATTCTTGATATTTTACAATTTTTGCTGCTCTGATTCTAACTGAAGCTATTTTGTTTTATGTGGATGCACTGCCTTTTCCTGATGAACTGCTTATCATGACCCATTTTGCTGCCCTTCATTCATGCTTGTCCCATTTGTCCATTCCGCCCCACTTCCCCACACTGCCTCCTCCCAACACCCTGTATTTTGTTTGAATTCTTATCTATTGTTCTAAGTATTTGAATTGCAGGGACACTGGTTCCAGCCTGATTTAAATGATGAAAGTCCATCAGAGTAGCTCCTTTCTTGAGGAGTCAATGTCCCATGAATTGAAAGTCATTCATCCCCATCTCAATTTGTTCAGGTGGTAATCCTAATTAATATGTTTGTAATTCTCCCTTTTTTAATTCAGATTCAGATTCAAACTTTATTGTCATTGTGCAGTGTACAAGTACAGAGACAACAAAATTCAGTTAGCATCTAGGGGGGGGGGAGAGGGGGGAGGGGGGAGAGGGGGAGAGTTCAGTCACTGGGGGAAGGAGTGTCTGGGGGAGGGGTGACTGGCAATCACCAAGGTGCAGAGTTAAGTAGGGTAACAGCCGCAGGGAAGAAGCTGTTCCTGAACCTGCTGGTACGGCAACGGAGAAACCTGTAGCGCCTCCTGGATGGGAGGAAGGTAAAGAGTCTGTGGCTGGGGTGAGAGCAGTCCTTGACGATGCTGCGCGCCTTCGCAGACATCGCTTACTCTGGACAGACTCAATGGAGGGGAGTGGGGAACCGGTGATGCGTTGGGCAGTTTTCACCACCCTCTGCAGTGGTTTCCGGTCGGAGACAGAGCAGTTGCCATACCATACTGTGATACAGTTGGTAAGGATGCTCTCGATGGTGCAGCGGTAGAAATTCATCAGAATCTGAGGAGACAGATGGACCTTCTTTAGTCTCCTCAGGAAGAAGAGACGCTGGTGAGCCTTCTTGACCAGAGTTGAGGTATTGTGGGTCCAAGAGGTCATCAGAGATGTTGACCCCCAGGAACCTGAAGCTGGAAACACGCTCCACCTCCGTCCCGTTAATATGGATGGGGGTGTGCGTGCCACCCCTAGACCTTCTGTAGTCCATAATGAGCTCCTTGGTGTTAAGGGCCAGGTTGTTAGCGCACCATGCTGCTAGGAGCTGGACCTCCTCCCTATAGGCCGACTCATCGTTGTTGCTGATGAGGCCAATCACCATTGTATCATCTGCATACTTGATGATGGCGTTAGTACCATGTACAGGTGTGCAGTCGTAGGTGAAGAGGGAGTGGAGGAGGGGGCTCAGCACACAGCCCTGTGGAACGCCAGTGTTCAGGGTGAGGGTTGAGGAGGTGTGGTTGTCTAACCTAACAGACTGGGGTCTGTTGGTTAGAAAGTTCAGTATCCACTAGCAGAGTGAGGGGTCGATGCCCAGGTCGATGAGTTTGGTGATCAGTTTGGAGGGGATAATGGTGTTAAATGCTGAGCTAAAGTCGATGAACAGCATTCTCACGTAGGTGTCTCTGTTGTCGAGGTGGGAGAGGGCGGAGTGAAGTGTCGTGGAAATGGCATCCTCCGTACTCCTGTTCTTAATTAAGGCTCCAGCAATTCAAAATCCATTCAATTAGACTACTACCTTTGTGCTATCTCTGCCTTTGGTTTCCTCATGGATTAAACAACTGGGTTCGCCAAGTTCTTTCCACCACAAAGATAGAATGAATGTGGAGAGGATGTT
The DNA here is from genome assembly GCF_010909765.2 of Amblyraja radiata. Lineage (NCBI taxonomy): Eukaryota > Metazoa > Chordata > Chondrichthyes > Rajiformes > Rajidae > Amblyraja > Amblyraja radiata. The sequence goes on along the minus strand of NC_045968.1, from coordinate 8,401,436 downwards.
TCTGCTGGTGGGCCTAGCCTCAGAATAAAAGGATTGTACCTTTAGAAAGGAGATGAATAAGAATTTATTTAATCGGGGTGGGCGAATCTGTGGAATTCATTGCCACAGACTGCTGTGGAGGCCAAGTCATTGGGTATTTCTTTGACAGATACTTGATTAGTAAGGGTATCAAGGGTGAGAGGGGGAATGCAGGTGAATGGGGTTGAGAGGGAGGGAGATCAGCCATGATTGAATGGTGGATTAGACTCAGTGGGCCGAATGGCCTAGTTCTAATCCTATGACATGAACTCATGAACTAAGGTTAGTAGGTAATTTAAATTTTGAAATTCATATTTCATAACCAAAAGTATCAAACTATATGGGGAAAGGTGGATATGTAGATTTAAGTTACAGGTCAGCCAAAGTCATATTCTGACAGAACAAGCTCAATGGGATTAAAAACTCCAGTCGCTTACTGTTTGTAAATTTAGGTTAATACAAAATTACTGCTCTTGCCCAAGAGAAAGATATGTTCTTATCTGTTTGCCTTGCTGATGCCCTTAAGTCGTATCACGGTTCTTATCTTCTTAGAAAATGACACACTAATCTCGGATCAACCCTGACAACTGCGATAACACTTGGCCTGTCTTCATGAACAATTATATACATAGAGCCTTTTTGTTCCTGTTCATTATGAGAGGCACTGATAAATAAAGAGACTTATTTTTTATTCATACAGAAATCACTTATTATTTTCACTGTACTTTCCAAGCTATATGAACCCATACAGCTTTTCCACCCTTCCAAAGCATTTTTCACACTCCTATCATCACCTCTCTCACTGTTGAACATCAGCTCGGGTACTGGCACTCAGAAGAGCCCAGCGTCCTTTGTGTAGTGAGGAAATAAAGGGAATCTAATGTTGCAGCTTGCTGGGGGGAAAAACCCACACTACAGTACTGTGATGGCTAGATGCCCAGCCTCAACTTTCCAAGTTCTTGAGCACCAATTGAGGACTGGTCTAATATTCAGTTGGATTGCCTGTCTTTTAGAGTGTCAAACAGACATGATCACATCTCGAAGGAAACCACTGGCTCGAAAGTCTGATAAACATAAGTATATCTTGATATAATAATTATGAGTCATATAACGAGGAAATAGGTCCTTTACAAAGTCATTACAAAGATGGTACGGCATTGCAGGTCATAACAAACAAACAGTCATTTTATAAACTACCACATAACTGAACTATCCAAAAATAATAGTAATTGAAAAAAAGTAGAAGAATTGTAGCCATTCTCTCCACATCCACTGCACTCTATCCAAGCCTTTCACTATTCGGTAAGTTTCAATGCGGTCTCCCCTCATCCTTCTAAACTCCAGCGAGTACAGGCCCAGAGCTGCCAAACGTTCATCATATGTTAACCCACTCATTCCTGGGATCATTCTTATAAACCTCCTCTTGACACTCTTTAGAGCCAGCACATCCTTCCTCGGATATGGTGCCCAAAATTGCTCACAATACTCGCAAAGTCAGAGACTATGCTTTCTCAAAGCTACTTACATTACTCTCAGTTCTGCCTGGTCATTTTAAATGATATGCAGTCTGTGATAATTCTTTTAAGGGATGTTCAAACTAAAAAATGGTCAATTCTTGAATGGCCAAGTCAGTCACCTGATCTGAACCCAATTGAGCATGCCTTTTATATGCTGAAAAGAAAACTGAAGGGGACTAGCCCCCAAAGCAAGCATAAGCTAAAGATGGCTGCAATACAGGCCTGGCAGAGCATCACCAGCAACTGCTGATGTCCATGAATCGCAGACTCCAAGCAGTCATTAGATGCAAAGGATATGCAACAAAATACTAAACATGACTACTTTCATTTACATGACATTGCTGTGTCCCAAACATTATGATGCCCTGAAATGGGGAGATTATGTATAAACACTGCTGTAATTTCTACATGGTGAAACCAAAATGTATAAAAATGGCCCTTATTAAAATCTGACAATGTGCACTTTAACCACCTGTGATTTTTTTCTAATACAAATTTCAAATTGTGGAGTTCAGAGGCAAATAAATCAATCTTGAGTCTTTGTCCCAAACATTATGGAGGGCACTGTATGCCTGGCAGACAAGGAAACCTTTCCTCCCTCCTCTCATCTGGTTTTCATTGCATTATGTATGACTTGAAACGTTGTCCAGGTTTGGACTGTTCTCCCATTTGTGCACCCACAACAGCTGAGACTCATCTGTCGACTCCATTCATTTACTGTACGTAACCTGCCAAGTATAGCTGTAGCAATTAACTGTTTCTATTCATTATACGAAAATCCCTTGGTTCACTCATCTGATTCCAATAGTGTGGTTTGGGTTAGTGCAAGTGACTTTTACAGTTAGTCTTAATATGCTGGCTGAGACAATAGCCTTCGAGTTAAAAATAATTGTTGTTTTGCTTCTTTTGGATTCATCACAAGGTCTATGTTCATAGTAGTCACAAAGAATAGATGACTGGATTTGGGAATACTGTATGTTTATGTTATTCTATTTTGGGTTAATATAATTTCTGACCTTTTCAACAGCACTAATATTTCTTGCCTCCATAATCTTGGCTGTAACTTTTCACTTGTTCCAGATACATTCACTGTCGTTGGTTATCGTGTGAAACCGATGCCAGTTCTGGTGTCAGCAAATCTGTAGGTAAATGTGGACATTTGGAAATTGATGTAATGATAACCTGCTCCGTCCACATGGTGCACTGTGCAGGCAAAGCAGTCAGAAAAGAATCACTAACCAGTCATGAATTTCAACAATTTATTTGGTATTGTTGATGTAAATATCATAGCATATTTTAGTTTTGAATTAAATGTAATTGTCCTTACTTTAAACATACCATATTAAAAAACTTTGATTCTTGCACTAGTATTAAGACTACCAATACATTGAATTTTGTTGATTATTATATATTATCTGTAGGTATTGTGTCCGGGGGCCTGATAAGCTGCTGCAAATAAGAATTTAATGATTCTGTTGTTGGTACATATGACAGTTAAACACTATTGTCCCTCTTGATAATACCTACTTACAAATTATTTTTCCATGTATGGAATCTATTACCTCCAGAATTGGGGGTTTTTTCCAGCTACCTTCATTTCATTTTGCCGTGTATAAAATATTTGAAATGATATGATAAGTGTTTTACTGCCCAGTTTGCTGCTGATTGGAAATCTTCCTTCCCAAGGCTTCACTGCCAGCTTGATAACGTTGCTGGTATTGTATGCAGCAGATGAGCGTCACAATTTCTGGTAATAATGCATTGGAAAAGGGAAATCTATACTACAGAATCATCTTAATTCCTGTAGGAAAGTTTCTGTGAGGTCACTGGTAAATGCCATTCTGTTGTCACTTACTGACAAATTTTGGCTTTGTAAAAAAAACGACAAAGTAACTGAAATAACTAAATCCTGAGTCTTGAATATTCAGGATATTTGTTGCTCTCTTGAAACATGCTGTGAACCATACCTTTAGAGATGACAAGAAATGTTTACACTTCAGAATGACACAAAACTGGAAAATATTTTGCTGAAGAATCTATTGTTTGGATAGCATGAGTGGTTTAGTTTAGTTTAGAGATGCAACGCGGAAACTGGTCCTTCAGCCCACTGAGTCCTCATAGATCCCCGCACTTTAACACTACCCTACACACACTAGGGACAATTTACACTTATACCAAGCCAATTAACCTACAAACCTGTACGTCTTTTAGTGTGCTAGGAAACTGAAGATCTTGGAGAAAACCCACGCGGTCACGGGGAGAACGCACAGACTCCATACAGACAGCACCCATAGTCAGGATCGAACCCCGGTCTCTGGCGCTGGAAGCGCTGTAAGGCAGCAACTCTACCGCTGTGCCGCCCTGTTGTTGGTAGTGGTGTTGTTTCTCATTTGATGTGTGGTGTATGCAAATTTTTATTGAGGATAATTTCACTCCCTCCTTTCCCAAACCATTTGGAGAAGGTGCTAATGCGTGTGAAGCTCTTGCATGCTGGAAACTGCAGAGCAGACAGATTCTAACATCAATCAGCATGCAGTTTTGATTTTACATCAGTTCTGCCAAAATGAGCCTCAACGGTATAGCTAACACCATATGTTGAAACTGCTTAAAAGATCCAGCGTTCAGCAGCAAGAAGAACCTTTTCCCTCACCAACCTTTACTCTCCCTCCATACGCTATTTAAAGGGACCATCAATTACATACAGCTGCTGCTAATTGAGTTATGGAGTGTTTCTTAGAGTAAGCTACTGTTCAGCATTTCTACATGTTACTGTTTGTGAAATCTGGGAGTGGTGGCACAAGCAATGATTCTGTCCCTTATTTCAAGACTTGAGCAAAACATCATTTACCTCAGACATGAATTGTTTTGGTTTACTTATCACTCCCCTGGGTATGATAGGAAGAAAGAGGAGGTACTCAGAGTGACCATTCTCGAATAAGGGAGTGTAGTGAGGGATGTGCCCTCAGCAGAAGATCCGATGTAGAAAAGATGTTCAGTAACAAGCTCTCATGGGCATCTCAGTGAATAGCTTCTCAAAAGTAGATTTCTCTCTTGCTGCCAAAGTCATGATGACCATTGAGTTGTATGTTTCTGGAACTTTCAAAGTTGGAGCAGAGACATCCAAAACATTTTTATATTGCAGTACAAGGATTATGGAAATTTAAAAAAATTGGAATCGTTGGAAGTCAGAAATAAAAACAAAATGCTATGGAACCCTCAGCAAGTCAGGCAGAGCCTGTGGAAAGAGAACTAGGACTTAATGTTTCAGGTCAATGACCCTCTGTTAACTCTGTTTCTTAATCAACAGATGCTTCCTGCTGAATGTTTCTGGCAATATTGGATTACAGACACTGTCTACTTCAAACTTCATCTCATTTTCCCTTGGCAGAGAGCACCAGGCAGTTTAGGCATGTCTTTTTTGAAAGGATTTCAGGCTCAATGATGGTGCCGAATCCTAATAACTTTACCTGTGTACAAATTACTGGCATAATGTGAACTGCAGGTTGTAAACTGCACTTCGTTGCGCTATCTGCATTTCGTTGTCTCTGTACTGTACACTGCACAATGACAATAAAGTTTGAATCTGAATCTGAATCTGAATCTAAAGCAAGGTATGTAGGTAAATTGGCTTGCTAAATGTAAAAATTGTCCCTAGTGTGTGTTGGATAGTGTTAATATGCGGGGATCGCTGGTCAGCACTATATCTCTAAACTAAACTAAACTGGGCAGCCCTCCCAACCTCCCTACTTCCTGAAGGCTTCCACAGTCTGAAGAAGGGTCCCAACCTGAAACCCCACCTATCCATGGACTCCAGAGATGCCGCCTGACCTGCTGAATTACCCCAGCACTTTGTGCCTTGTTTCATAAACTAGCATCTGGAGTTCCTTGTGTCTATTTCTTCGTGAAGGCATTGCTGGTATCTCAGACAGTCTCTGTCCAATTTCCATAAAGCAGCCAATATATTTTCATTTTGCACCTGTCCCATGTGTTTTCCTTATTTCAGCCATTAAACTATTTGGAAACAGGCAAAGGTGAGGATTGAACCCAGGTTCCTGGAGCTGAAGTTACAGCACAAAAGGATGGGAATTTGTTTTGAAGACAGGGTGATGTGAAATGAAGGGTTATCCTTAGGTGATGGAATTCCTTTGCATCTGAAGCCTCTATCCACAGTGGTTGTAGAGACTGCATATTTCATTGAAACATACCGAATAGTGGAGAGGATGTTTCCACTAGTGGAAGAGTCTAGGACCAGAGGTCATAGTCTCAAAATTAAAGGACGTTCCTGTAGGAAGGCGATGAGAAGGAATTTATTTAGTCAGAGGGTGGTGAATCTGTGGAATTATTTGGCCGTCAATGGATATTTTTAAAGCAGAGATAGATAGATTCTTGATTAGTATGGGTGTCAGGGGTTATGGGGAGAAGGCAGGAGAATGGGGTTAGGAGGGAGATATAGATCAGCCATGATTGAATGGCGGAGTAGACTTGATGTGGTGAATGGCCTAATTCTGCTCCTATCACTTATAACCTTATTTGGCAGGTGCTGTTGGAGTAACTTAGGTGAGTAACTGCAGTGCAACTGTTAGCTGGTGACATTGCTGCAGACTTTGTAACGGTACGGCAGTGGTAAGAATAAAGGGCTAAAGAATAGATAGGGCAGTGGATAATGCACCAATCAAGAGGGCTGCTCTATCCTGAATGCTTACTAACTTGAATGCAGCGAAGCTGGACACATCTAAGGCAAGTGGAGAGTATTCCATTAGCCTCTTTACTTATATTTTGTAGTCGGTAGAGAGACTGGGATGACAGGGAGTAAATCGCTTGTTGCAGGATGCCCATGTTCTCGTTTGCTCTTGAAGTCACAGAGTTTATGGTACTGGTTCAATTAATGGAAGGAGACGGCAAAAATGATGTAATTGAATGTCAAGATGCTTTGTCTCTTGTTGTTGGAAATGATCATTGCTGGCATCGTTATGTTTCAATATTACTTGCTTTTCATCATCCCATGGTTGAATATTGAACTTTGAAATCGCTGCATGATGTTTGGGAATGCCTCTGCTAATGGAGATGCTCAGACTGGGAAAATAATGGGCTTTCTCTATAAGGTCTTGTGTAGAGTCATTACTGGACTGTGCCATGCTTCTTTTCATTCTGTACTTGCTTTCTTGGTGGGCACCAGGCATTCCATTGTGCAAATCTAACTGCGACCTCCTGTAGACTGCCCCTTCGAGTCCACATCTGTGCAGCGGATCTTGGGTACGCTGGGGAAATGGTAGCCATTGGCCCTCTGCTAACCGCAGGCATGTTACTCTTCTGGGAAAAGCCTGATGGTATGCAAAGTGTCTAGACTTGAACTTAGTTGTGCCAGTCTGCCAGTGGATCTTCATTTTCGCTCTCTTGTGTTTTAACTCCTGCATCCAATTGGAATCTGAATGGAGAAAGGCAGAAGAGGCAGAGTTGCGATGAGATGAGGGAAGAAAACATGATTATATCAGTGGTGAATCTCTGGAACTCTCTGCCACAGAAGGTAGTTGAGGCCAGTTCATTGGCTATATTTAAGAGGGAGTTAGATGTGGCCCTTGTGGCTAAAGGGATCAGGGGGTATGGAGAGAAGGCAGGAACAGGATACTGAGTTGGATGATCAGCCATGATCATATTGAATGGCGGTGCAGGCACGAAGGGCCGAATGGCCTACTCCTGCACCCATTTTCTATGTTTCTATGTTTCTATCAATGCAGCTTGTAAAGACTATTGAATTAGGGATGAAATCAGGTGGGGCGGGTAATATTTTCAAAGGAAAAATCCTTTCATTGGAAGGAACTCTGTCAATACTGCTCCAAATAGCTGTTCTCTTCCAGTGATATAATGCTTCACAAGGCTGCATGTTCCCTCCAGAGCTGCTATTCATGGTGTACTGTTGGCAAATGACGGGAGAAAGGAATATTGAACTGTGTGTGAACAGGCTCAATGCACCTCTTCTCTAAGAGATGTACCAAGCATTATAGGATTCTGCTGCCTTGAACTGGGGTTAGAAACTCTTGAAATTGATGCCGTGTCATGCACTGAGCCAGTCAGCAGCATGATGTTTTGTTGCTGAGTAATAATAAGCAGGCAACCTGAATCTGTGTGCATTGTGCACCTATTTGAACAAGTTTGGGTTAATCAGGCATTGCATTTCCAGCATTATGCAATTTAGCCCCTCGAGAATATATAGATGCATCCTATTTCAAGCAATTGCCTGATGTCAAAAAACTTGGAGAGACACTTGCTTGATTAATATACAAAACATACTGTTCTGATCATCACATTACAGGAAATAAGTGATTGTACTGGAAAGAGTGCAGAAGAGGTTTATGAAGATATTGCTGGGATAGGAAAATTGTAGCTATGCCGAAACATTGGAAAGTCTGAAATTTGGAAAGAGGAGGCTGAGTGAGACTTCATTAAGAAGGACCTATTTCTGTCAGCAATGAGGCCAAAGTCAGGGATTTAAAGTTAAAGAATTAGAAGGGAGATTGCAGTCTGGAAATCGTACATGTATTGTCTTTCTGCTGACTGGTTAGCACGCAACAGAAGCTTTTCACTGTACCTCGGTACACATGACAATGAACTAAACTAAAGATGTGAACTTGAAGATCATTGACCTGTAAGGGCCTTTTGCCGGAAAGTAGGATTAGGCTAGGTGGCTCTTTTTTGACATGACACAAAGATACAGTGAGCCAAATGGCCTTTTGTATCATAAATTGTGTATGATTCAGTTATAATCAGTAGGTTAATTGTGCTCTGTAATATGTGTAGGGTGTGGATGCGAAAGTGGAATAACTGGCATGTATCTTAGATGCAAGGAAGGGCAGCATAGTGGCGTAGCTGGTAGAGCTGCTGCCTCTTAGCACCAGAAGACCTGGGTTCAACCCTGACCACTGGTGCTGGCTGTGTGGAGTTTGCACGTTCTCACTGCGACCGCATGAGGTTTCCTCTGATATGTCCAGTTTCTTCCCACATTCCAAAGACATGCAGGTTGTAGGTTACTAGGTTTCTGTAAATTGCCCCCAGTGTGTAGACAGTGCAGAGTGAATGCCATAGTGAATAGCATCAAATTAGTGTGAAGGAGTAATCGATGGTCAGCATGGACTTGGTGGGCCAAAGTACCTACGTAATTGTAAATGCTGTAATTTTCAATCCATTCAATCGATGAAAACACATATACTCACCTCATATAGCTTCCGATATGATTCAAGAAGTACATACGTGAATGATTGTATCGCGTAGTTAAATTGACTTTTAAAAAGTTTCAGTGCAATGCTTTCATTTGTTTTATTTCTGGAGGATAGAATTGTAAAGGAGGGAATTTATATTGAACTTGTGTAGAGGCACCAAACATGGTGAACAAATGGGTCACTTTATTCAGGCATGAAAGGTTTGTTATACATGCACGTTGGTCCTCTAACATAAACTTGTTGTTGCTGCTGCGAGGCTGTTACCTCGTGGGCTCGAGGTGAGCCCCTGCTGAGGAGGAAGGACACTCACCCCTAGAGAGAAGAGAGCTGGTCAGCTCGAAGTAAGAGAGAGAGAAGAGAGAGAGAGGGGGGGCTGTGCCAGGGTTCGTTATATATCCCAGGACACACCCCTGTACCCCGTGACAACTCCTCCCTGCCATTGCCCAGTCACGTGACCAACTGCTGAGGGATCGTGTAGCTAGTGGCCCAACGACCGGGTGCCGCCACACTTACATCAATCCATGGCTTGAAGGCATGTGATGGATCATGCACAATTCTGGCCAACATATTAAGAAAATGCTGATGAATTGGGGAGGGTGCAAAAACGTGTATAAAAATGAAACCAGGTGTAAGGTTGTGCTTAATTGGTAATGATAAATAGGCACGGTCTATTCTCTTGAAAGGTCATGGCAGATGTTGAAGTTAGAAAAGTGTTTGCATTTATGAGTATTTATCCTCCATAGAAATTCACAATGCAAGGCATTTTCCACCAGTTGGAGAGAGGGGTAAGGCGAATATGGTGTGGAGGTGGAAGTGTAGATCTGAGGAGGTAAATAGAATTAGTAGCTAGGTAAAGATAAAAGAGGCAGGGGGTCAATAATCTTGGAAGGAGGATTTGGTGAATGATCGGTGAGGTTCATGGGTTGCGAGAGTTGTCTGATGGTTTGAGTGTTAGTAGGAGATTGGGAGCCATCAGGCATTGTTCCCTTTTTAAGATACAGCATGAAAACAGACCCTTCAGCCCACCGTGTCCACGCCGATCTGTTCACACTAGTGCAATGTTATTCCACTTTCCCATCCACACCCTACACAAATTACGGAGCGCAATTAACCTACAAACCCGCACGTCATTGGTATGTGGGAGGATGCTGGAGCACCTGGAGGTCACCCATGTGGGCACAGGGAGAACCCCTGCGGGGCGGCACAGTGGCCCAGCAGTACAATTGCTGCCTTACAGTGCCAGAGACACGGGTTCAATCCTGGCTACGGGTGCTGTTTGTACGGAATTTGTACGTTCTCCCTGTGATCGGTGGGTTTTCTCCGGGTGCTCCGGTTTCCTCCCACACTTCAAAGACGTGCAGGTTTGTAGGTCAATTATCTTCTGTAACTTGTCCGTAATCTCTAGGATAGAACTAATGTACGGGGATCGCTGGTCGACGAGGACTCGGTGGGCCAAAGGGCCTGTTTCCACGTTGTATCTCTAAAATTAAAACTAAAAACTAAAACCCGAGGATAGGATCAAACCCGGGTCCCAGGTGCTGTGGGTTGGCAGCTCTACCCACTGCGCCACTCTGCCACTGTGAGGTTGGGAGAGGGAAAGATGTTATTACTATAGAGGGGGGAGTAGGAGGGGAGGATCTTGGGTGCCCAAAGTACTGGGTAAGTAAGTTAATTATCGGGGACGTGAATGAATAAATGAATGTTCCCTGCAGAAGCAATCATCACAGTCTCTATAAAAACCTTGCCTCTGCATGAGTGGCCTGCTGACAATTTATGCCCTGCTGGTACATATGAAAATTATAGAACTGTCTGGATCTGAATTGATTGATTTGGATAATGTGTGTCCTGGGTCCTCTATGTATTGGCATGACAGACAACATATAAAAATGAATAAGGGGGGTGGGGTGTCGAATGGGCTAGTGGAGGATGGAGTTAAAGGGAAGGGGTTTCTTAAATGTGTGAGCGTAGAGACAGAGGGGTGTAAAATGAGGGTAGAAGCAATAGGTAGCAAGGTGAAAAGTAAAAGTGGCAGGCCGGAAAATCCAGGGCAAAAATCAAAAAGGGCCACTTTTCAACAAAATTGTATAAGGGGTAAGAGTGTTGTAAAAACAAGCCTGAAGGCTTTGTGTCTCAATGCAAGGAGCATTCGTAATAAGGTGGATGAGTTGAATGTGCAGATAGCTATTAATGACTATGATATAGTTGGGATCACGGAGACATGGCTCCAGGGTGACCAAGGCTGGGAGCTGAACATCCAGGGATATTCAATATTCAGGAGGGATAGAGAGAAAGGAAAAGGAGGTGGGGTAGCGTTGCTGATTAGAGAGGAGATTAACGCAATGGAAAGGAAGGACATTAGTTTGCAGGATGTGGAATCGGTATGGGTAGAGCTGCGAAACACTAAGGGGCAGAAAACGCTGGTGGGTGTTGTGTACAGGCCACCTAACAGTATTAGTGAAGTTGGAGATGGTATCAAACAGGAAATTAGAAATGCGTGCGACAAAGGCAAAACAGTTATAATGGGTGACTTCAATCTACATATAGATTGGGTGAATCAAATTGGCAGGGGTGCTGAGGAAGAGGATTTTTTGGAATGTATGCGGGATAGTTATCTAAATCAACATGTAGAGGAACCAACGAGAGAGCAGGCTATTTTAGACTGGGTATTGAGTCATGAGGAAGGGTTAGTTAGCAGTCTTGTTGTACGTGCCCCCTTGGGCAAGAGTGACCATAATATGGTTGAGTTCTTCATTAGGATGGAGAGTGACATTGTTAATTCAGAAACAATGGTTCTGAACTTAAAGAAAGGTAACTTTGAGGGTATGAGACGTGAATTGGCCAAGATTGACTGGCAATTAATTCTACAAGGGTTGACGGTGGATATGCAATGGAAGACATTTAAAGACTGCATGGATGAACTGCAAAAATTGTTCATCCCAGTTTGGCAAAAGAATAAATCAGGGAAGGTAGTGCATCCGTGGATAACAAGGGAAATCAGGGATAGTATCAAAGCGAAGGACGATGCGTACAAATTAGCCAGAAAAGCAGCATGGGAGAAATTCAGAGACCAGCAGAGGAGGATGAAGGGCTTAATTAGGAAAGGAAAAATAGATTATGAAAGAAAACTGGCAGGGAACATAAAAACTGACTGCAAAAGTTTTTATAGATATGTGAAAAGAAAGAGATTAGTTAAAACAAATATAGGTCCCTTGCAGTCAGAAACAGGTGAGTTGATCATGGGGAACAAGGATATGGCGGACCAATTGAATAACTACTTTGGTTCCGTCTTCACTAAGGAAGACATAAATAATCTGCCGGAAATAGCAGGGGACCGCGGGTCAAAGGAGTTGGAGGAATTGAGTGAAATCCAGGTTAGCTGGGAAGTGGTGTTGGCTAAATTAAATGGATTAAAGGCCGATAAATCCCCAGGGCCAGATAGGCTGCATCCCAGAGTACTTAAGGAAGTAGCTCCAGAAATAGTGGATGCATTAATAATAATCTTTCAAAACTCTTTAGATTCTGGAGTAGTTCCTGAGGATTGGCGGGTAGCAAACGTAACCCCACTTTTTAAGAAGGGAGGGAGAGAGAAAACGGGGAATTACAGACCAGTTAGTCTAACATCGGTAGTGGGGAAACTGCTAGTTATTAAAGATGGGATAGCAGCACATTTGGAAAGTGGTGAAATCATTGGACAAAGTCAGCATGGATTTACAAAAGGTAAATCATGTCTGATGAATCTTATAGAATTTTTCGAGGATGTAACTAGTAGCGTGGATAGGGGAGAACCAGTGGATGTGGTGTATCTGGACTTCCAGAAGGCTTTCGACAAGGTCCCACATAAGAGATTAGTTTACAAACTTAAAGCACACGGCATTGGGGGTTCAGTATTGATGTGGATAGAGAACTGGCTGGCAAACAGGAAGCAAAGAGTAGGAGTAAACGGGTCCTTTTCACAATGGCAGGCAGTGACTAGTGGGGTACCGCAAGGCTCAGTGCTGGGACCCCAGCTATTTACAATATATATTAATGATCTGGATGAGGGAATTGAAGGCAATATCTCCAAGTTTGCGGATGACACTAAGCTGGGGGGCAGTGTTAGCTGTGAGGAGGATGCTAGGAGACTGCAAGGTGACTTGGATAGGCTGGGTGAGTGGGCAAATGTTTGGCAGATGCAGTATAATGTGGATAAATGTGAGGTTATCCATTTTGGTGGCAAAAACAGGAAAGCAGACTATTATCTAAATGGTGGCCGACTAGGAAAAGGGGAGATGCAGCGAGACCTGGGTGTCATGGTACACCAGTCATTGAAAGTGGGCATGCAGGTGCAGCAGGCAGTGAAGAAAGCGAATGGTATGTTAGCTTTCATAGCAAAAGGATTTGAGTATAGGAGCAGGGAGGTTCTACTGCAGTTGTACAGGGTCTTGGTGAGACCACACCTGGAGTATTGCGTACAGTTTTGGTCTCCAAATCTGAGGAAGGACATTATTGCCCTCGAGGGAGTGCAGAGAAGGTTCACCAGACTGATTCCTGGGATGTCAGGACTGTCTTATGAAGAAAGACTGGATAGACTTGGTTTATACTCTCTAGAATTTAGGAGGTTGAGAGGGGATCTTATAGAAACTTACAAAATTCTTAAGGGGTTGGACAGGCTAGATGCAGGAAGATTGCTCCCGATGTTGGGGAAGTCCAGGACAAGGGGTCACAGCTTAAGGATAAGGGGGAAATCCTTTAAAACCGAGATGAGAAGAACTTTTTTCACACAGAGAGTGGTGAATCTCTGGAACTCCCTGCCACAGAGGGTAGTCGAGGCCAGTTCATTGGCTATATTTAAGAGGGAGTTAGATGTGCCCTTGTGGCTAAGGGGATCAGAGGGTATGGAGAGAAGGCAGGTACGGGATACTGAGTTGGATGATCAGCCATGATCATATTGAATGGCGGTGCAGGCTCGAAGGGCCGAATGGCCTACTCCTGCACCTAATTTCTATGTTTCTATGTTAAAGGTCCAAAAATGAAAATAACACTTTAAGATCGTGATAGACATTCGTTTTATTTTTCATAAAAATGTCTACAAATTTCATATGTTCTAATGATACTACATAGAAACATAGAAATTAGGTGCAGGAGTAGGCCATTCGGCCCTTCGAGCCTGCACCGCCATTCAATATGATCATGGCTGATCATCCAACTCGGTATCCTGTACCTGCATTCTCTCCATACCCCCTGATCCCTTTAGCCACAAGGGCCACATCTAACTCCCTCTTAAATATAGCCAATGAACTGGCCTCAACTACCTTCTGTGGCAGAGAATTACATGATCCACTTTCCTGGGTCGAATGTCATGCGTTGCATGAGTTTATACCTTCATAAAATAATTTTGTTTAACCCAATTATATTTCTTTAGCTCTTAGTAAACAGGTTAAAATGATTTTTAATACATACTGGGTGGCAAAGTATGAGCAAAAATCTATTTTTATTGAATAAAAAAGATCCTTTGACACCCAGGTAATTTCTGCTGGATGGTAGTGGAAATACCAAAGCTCATCAATGCATCACAAAATGAGGAAAGTTGGGTGAAATCAACCTCCAGTAACGATCCTGATCCATTGACCCTTTGTCACAAAATATATGCATGGACATCAGTTGAGGTTAGCGTTGGGATTGAGTAAATATTTTTTGCCACTGGCAGTTGCATAGTCGATTTTTTTAATTGTCCAGCCAGATATGTGGACAATGGCCATATTGCCAAGTTATTGAAAGGATGTATCAATTATGAAATTGCATGAATTGCTGTCATTAGCAGAAGGAGGGGGAAAGGGGCAACTCATTTGTCAACATTGCCAGAAGACAATGTAGGTTTGTTTTAAATGGAAACCCAGTCTCTTCTGGCTATACTAAATCATTGTTCACTTAGTTAAAATCATGGCATTTTGGAAATAAAGCTATGAATGTTTGGCATAAATCAACTTCTGTGTTAAGGGGCCAGTGGTTTTCCATTTTTATGCCATGTTCAAAGAACCTTTTATCTTTTTTTTTTGCTCAATGTATCATGTGTTACCATATGGTTTCCTCAGTGTTGGTTAATGGAAAACTAAATCCCCATCAGACCGTAACTTTTCCTATAAATTACTCCATGTTAATGAGTAGTGAACAGAGTAATCAATGGTATTATATGTAAGCAGAAGATTTACTGTATTTACTTGGAATGTGAGAAAAAAAGTGCTGCTCTTGCAGTTACACTTGAAGTAAAGCCGATTCCTTGCATCTAATCAAGTTATGAGCTATCGTGGATTCTTCGATATGCATCTGCTGCAGGTGACTTGAGTCTGACAACAGGAAAGGACACAAAGTGCTGGAGTAACTCAGCAGGTCAGGTAGTATCTCTGGAGAATATGGATAGGTGGCGTTTTGGGTCGAGCCCCTTCTTCAGATGGCAGGAAATTTAATCCCAGCTGTAGCAGTGAAACTTCTTTAGAGAAATTACAGAATAAAGGAAATTGAAAATGTGCATTTTCAAAGCGCTTTCAGCAATTCATAGATGTCAAATTCATATTGAATTGTAGCTGTCAATCAAGCACTTGGAAAATAAAAGTTGGGCTCACAGTATTTGAATTTTACAGCACGTCTTGGAA
This sequence comes from Amblyraja radiata, assembly GCF_010909765.2. NCBI lineage: Eukaryota > Metazoa > Chordata > Chondrichthyes > Rajiformes > Rajidae > Amblyraja > Amblyraja radiata. The sequence goes on along the minus strand of NC_045968.1, from coordinate 8,386,058 downwards.
GCAAGTCAACCTCGATCCTGAGGGGCCCCTTAAGAAGAAGCTAGCATGAATGCTGTTCTATTTGCAGTTGAGACAACCCAGTTTGTCACAGCAACAAATGAGATGACATATTCTGGAATTAGCAAACCACACCATTCAATTCAGTTAGGAGTACAATATGGTCACAGGCAGACTTAGATTGGTACATGGGATGGCAGTTTTTGGTGTATGAGGAGGAATTAAGCAGACCTTGCCTTTGCACTTTCAGTATTAGAAGGAGGAGAGGTTATCTCACTGAACCATACATCATTTTTATAGAGCTTAACAGAGCAGGTGTGGCATTCTCCTGCCTGAGATGTCTAGAACCAGGGGGTCACAGTTCAAAATAGGATGTCATCTTTTAACAAAAGGTGAGAAGATTTTGTTTACCCAGAGGTAGTGAAAAATAAAATGAAATAATCCGCCACTCGGAAATTCTTACTTTCTACTATGTCTGCTAATAATCACTGTTAAAAATGTTTTTTTTTAAATAATCATATAATTGTAATATTTAATAACATTCTCTTGGAAATGCAGATTTGTAGAGTATATTGCAGCTAAATGTAATGCAATTTTATATGCAGTTTTTTTTAGGAATATTTTATAATGTACAAAATCTGACGTTGGTTTTTCATAATATCTATTGGCACTTTCTTTGAGGCAGTTCAATTTTCCATTTCATGGAAATTAATCTTTGTGATAATATCATGAAAACACTTTCTAATTTAACTGTCCACAATTGTATAGGAGACATTCATCTGTTTAAAATACTGGTTTTATGGCTCTATTAAACTGGCAAATAGATTACTTTGATACCAAAGCGTTAAGTGTTTGTTAGATAATATCTTACAATGCTGTGTAATTTCCAGGCTTATATAATTGCAAACAATAAAAAAAAGCAGTCTAAATCAATAAATCAAGATTCTATGACATGACCAGACTAATACTGAGACTGTTTAACCCTGGAATAGTAAGAGAGAGCTGTATTCATTGTTTGAATTAGTGAACAGTTGGCAGTTGATATCAGAAACTGTGTCAGCAGTCTCTGTTCTCAGTATTAGAGGTCTGTGTCAGCACTCTGCAGAGTATCATGGTGCTAAGGATTTACACGGAACTTGGTTTTCAAGTTGCCAAAGTAGTTCAGTCAGCTATGAGGAGCTAACAAGAGCCAGCTGGAGTCCATTGTGTAACTGCCTGAAGCACTGATTTATAACATTACTATCCAAGATCATCACTTCATCTTGCAAACCTCCACCATCAACCCTCCCTTCTGACACAGTATGTAAACAGTGGCTGGAGAAACCAGCATACTAGGAAATGGGGGAGGGGTTTCTACGAGTGAAAGTAAGTCACATGCCACTGAACTAATTACTGTTTGAAGAGTTCCAGATCTGACTAGCTGTGCAAAGTTATGGACATTTCTTTCAAATACGTTGTAGGTAAAAGGCGCTGAATCAGCAGATTATTGCTTGCAAAGCTGATGGTACATATGTCATTAACCCTTCCACAACTTAAGATAAAAAAATATGTTTGCATTTAACTCTTGTTCTCTTGTCAGGCACATTGAAAATTGTGGCTCAAAATTCTAAAATAAATTGCTGAACTGTTGTCACAGTCGCTAAACTGTGATTTAAATCTTGGCTTCATTATTTATTTATAAGTTTTTAATCTAAAATAAACATGTTCAGATAAGCCCTATCTATTTCAGTCTTTGGCTGCTTTAAAGCCAAGACATTGTTTAAAATGTATAAAGAATCAGTTTGCAACATTCAACTTGACCTGAAGATTATGTTCATTTCCAAATGAAGATTTAATATTTTAGAACTCTTAAGGGCTTTGTTTTTTTTATATCACATATATAAATGAGGGATTGTTATAGTTTCATTTAACCTATCTTAACCGCTCCTGCGATTTTCTATATTCATATCTTAATAACAAATATAAAGGCCAAAATTTAAAAGTCATGTTAGAGAAATTTGTGCAGGAGTGGTCTTAGGAAATATTCTCCAGTGGCCAACCTGATGAACTTGGAGCTCAGGTTTCAGAGATGCTGGGGTTGATTTTCTTTCTTCTGACCTTTTTTTCTGCGTGCAACTCTGATGGAGCTCTTCCAAAATGCACACACTGATAATTTTGGCTTTGGATGATATATGTGCTGTGGTCACGCACCAGGCATATATAGCATCTGGAATTGGATACACACTCATTTTGAAGAGGGTGCCTGTTTGCTGCTGAGCTCTGCAACAGCTTAAAGCAGGAGCATGGTAGCTGCACAGTTTAGTTGGCAACAAACGCAACTTGAGGTGCCACTCCTCGTGATGAGTATGAGGTAAAAAGATGGTGGCATGGAGAGCCTGGTAAGAGGTTCCAGACTTCAAAAATGCCAACTGTACTGCTGTAAGTGAAGTGTTTCGAGTTGCTTAGAAAATGAGCAGCATTAACAGGATGGCTAAGAAAAGCGACAGCAGCATCTGCACAGTTTGTACAATACATAATTAGTATATTGCGATTGATTCCCACTCACTTTCCCCTTTTCTCCTTTTTTTGCATTAACAGCCATTTTATACTTTCTTTACAATGCCAAGGAATGGTGTCCAAATTCAAGCCTTTAAGTAGCAATGATGTTACCAATAACTTTTAACAATTCATACTTTTGTTGGTCTAGAGAACACATAACAACTCTTCTTCTTGCGTATGGTGTGCACAGCCTAAAGTTGTAGGACAACTTTTTCTATTTGATCTTATTTGATTGTGCACACTGGGTTTGATTGCATGCGTCGAAACACGGCGGACCACATGAAGGTTGCAATCTACCACCCCAACATAACAACTAGGATACCATGAATCTTGGAGCTGGACTAGTTACCTTCAATTCTTCAGAAGGAGAGGGAGTGCACTTTTGATTAAAGAGAACATCATGGCAGTAATGCAAAATCAAATTATTGAACGATCGTCCAGTGAGGCTTTACGGGAGAGCTGAGATATAATAAAGGGATGGTCACCTTGGTGGGATTGTAAAATCTTGGGATTGTAAAGATATGAAGACTGGGGAACTTGGGAAGATTAATGGTGATAGTGCGCATTACACTAAAGGAGGTGCTGGGTGTCTTAAAATGTATGATGGTAGGTAAATCAGGTGGTAAATGACTAGGTATATCCAAGAACATTGTGGGAAGCTGGAGAAGAAATTGTGAAGAAGTAACCAAGAACATTGATTAGGGCAAGGGAGGAAAGATTTAGGGGAATGTGGGTCAAATGTGGACAAATCTATCTGGCTTAGATGGGCACTTGGTTGGCATGAATGAGTTGGGCCAAAGGGCCTGTTTCCATGCTGTATGACTATGACTCTAAATATCATCATGGATTTTGGATGGTAATACACAAGACACCAGGATATCTTTATTTCCTTCCTATTCTCTATCCTTTTCAGAAATTTTGTGATTGACGTGAAAGGTTGCATAAACCATTGGCTTTTCAACAAATTTTGGCACTGTTGTTATCGGAGCAAGTTTTCCTAACAACTTCCTGCTTTTTCTATGCTTACAAATATGCAAGACAGAAACTACCTCAGAAATTAAATCTCTCACTTAAAGCCATTTAGGGAAACACTTAGGTCTGAAGAAAGGTCTCGACCCGAAACGTCACCCGTTCCTTCTCTCCAGCATTTTGGATCTATCTTTAGGAAAACATGAACACCATTTTTGTGTGGATGCAAGCCGTTCCTTGTCAGTGTCTACAGCAGATCATCGTCCTAAAGCTGCTGAAACTGTTTAAGGGCCTGATCACCTAATTTAATTAATGAATTTTATTTTTGAAATCTGATATTATATTATCTTTCTATAATATCATGGCAGTAATGCAAAATCAAATTATTGAACGATCGAACGATTGAACGATCGACGACAGATGGCACAATGGGCTAAGTGTTCGGCTGGCAACCTGAAGGTGGCCGGTTCGAATCCTGCTTGGAGTGTGTACTGTCGTTGTGTCCTTGGCGGATGTGCGGGAGTGGGCGCCGTCTGTGTATGGCAGCCTGCCCGCAGTCCGTCTCTACACCTTTCTTTATTTTATTTTATTTTAAGTCATGTTAAAAAATGTTAGTGGAGGTCTTCTATGTGGGGGGTGGGGGTGGGGAAGGGGGAAACTTTATTCTTAGTCCCCTACCTGGTCGGAGAGGCAGCATCCCTCCGTGCTGTTTCTTCGCTCCGTCCTCGCGGCCTACCACCGAAAATGGAGCGGCGTTTTCCTGTCGGGACCGGCTGGGACTACAGCTTCGGCGGCGGTGGCGCAGCGCTGGGATACCAACACGGAGCGGGCGATGCCTACCGGGTCGCCGTGCGGTAAGCTCCGGAGCGCTTTGGCCGCCGACTTCCAACTTCGCGGAGCTGTGGCTGCGGGCGTCCGGCCGCGGGCGGCGCTGGATTTGGAGCGCCGCAGAGCCAGGGATCGAGTTCGCCGGGGTCGGAGCTCCAGCCGGCGCGGCCTGAGGGCTACGAGTGCCCCGGTCTCCAGGGAGGAGGCAGCCGCTCCAGACTTTTCCAAGCCGCTGAGGAATGTTTCACCCGACGCCGATGTTCCCTCTTTACGGCAAGAGGGCCCTGAAAATCATCGTACTGGCTGCACGGCCACAGATGGGCCCTGACCTCGGGTGTTTCACAGAGGAAGAGGACTTAACTCTCTGGTGCCTTTCCCCCACAGTGGAAATGTTTTGATTCTGCTGTGGGGGGATGTTTGTGTTGAACTCTATAATATGTTGTGTCCATTTAAAAAAAAAAATTTTAAACCTTTTTCTATGGTTTACAATGGAACTTATTATTTAAATTATGTGAAGCACTTTGGGGTCAATGCAAGTTGACTTAAAATGTGCTATATAAATAAAGTTTACTTACTTACTTCACCTACCTTTGCCTGGGACTAGAGACGGAAATTAGCTACTGATTGGCTACAATCTCACATATTTACATGCAAAATGTTCATTAATATGCACTGTCCCTATAAACAAATTATTATTATTATTATTATTATATAACAAGATCCTAACTTAAAAAAAATCTAGTTTTTAGCTTTTTAAGAGGTGTCGGTATGTTGTAGCAGCGTATACGGTCACAATGAAAGCTCTGGTTTAATGCAGCAAAATTGGGTAGAAAACTTCTCATATTTCCTCATGACATAGAAAGAAGCCAGTTAGCCCATCAGTTCAATGCTGGCTCTTAGAACAACCTCATCAATCCTATTTATCCGCTTATTTCCCTGAAGCGCCATCGCTCTCTTCATACCACCAACTTCACCATAATTCTTCTGCCACTCGCCTACACCCGGGGGAATTTGCAGTCGCCATTCACCAGCCAGTACATCTGTGGGTTCACAAGCAAAACACTCCTGGCAATCAGCAAGGTGACATATACCCACAGTTAAAGCAAGCAGGAATCATAATATCAATTTCTGAGGACCATGGTAAAGATATTGAAGGCATGCTCCCTGCCAATTACTGGAAGTCAAGCTATGAATGGAGGTAGACAATTGTATTGTGTTACTGTTGGGAAGGAGGGTGTAGCTTGATTTAAATGATTGGAAAGTTTTGTCTTTATTGGAGATGATGTAATTTCTTGTAATTGGAGATGTGGGGAGTGGGGGAGGAGGGGTGGGGGGGTGGTGGGAGTGGAGTATCTGAAGGATTAACTGCGATAATTTACTGGAGCCCGTTGCAAAGGCTCCCTTCTGAAATCAAAAGGAGCATGCCTCCCAAATGAAGAAATAATACAGACTTGCATTAATTTGGCACTTCAAACTAGTAAAAACTCCCAAGTCACCTCAAGAGTGTTTTAAAGCAAATCCTCAGCACTTAATTAATTTGTCCCAAGATTCAGCTTTTGACTGACTTTACACGATGAGCTGACACTGCCCTCACCCCCACTTTCCTGGAGCCATGGTTGGAATTTCAGTTTTGATATATCATCAGGATTTAGCAAGCGCATTTTAAACTCTACCTTCTTTCTTGCAGCACTGTTCAAAAAAAAGGTGAAAGGCAAGAAAGGGTGGGATCAGAGGAGTAACTATTTCAGGTGTTGCATTTCATTCCAACCGAAGCATCTCCCTACCCATTTCTCACTTAAATTTGAGTTCTGGTAGTTTTGGGCACTACTAAAATTTTGGCCTTGTATTCATGCATTACTTTCAGTATTAGTTTGTTAACACTCACTTGCCATTTCAACCACAAGACTTGAATCTACTTCATGAAGACTGTTCCTGTGGGAGCCGTTGTGGGAGGGGAGGAGTACCTGCTGGGGCCCAGGGAGTCAGTTTTTATGTTCCCTGCCAGTTTTCTTTCATAATCTATTTTTCCTTACCTAAATTAAGCCCTTTGTCCTCCTCTGCTGGTCTCTGAATTTCTCCCAGTCCTCTGGTATGCTGCTTTTTCTGGCTAATTTGTACGCATCATCCTTCGCTTTGATACTATCCCTGATTTCCCTTGTTATCCACGGATGCACTACCTTCCCTGATTTATTCTTTTGCCAAACTGGGATGAACAATTTTTGTAATTCATCCATGCAGTCTTTAAATGTCTTCCATTGCATATCCACCGTCAACCCTTTTAGAATTAATTGCCAGTCAATCTTGGCCAATTCACGTCTCATACCCTCAAAGTTACCTTTCTTTACGTTCAGAACCATTGTTTCTGAATTAACAATGTCACTCTCCATCCTAATGAAGAACTCAACCATATTATGGTCACTCTTGCCCAAGGGGGCACGTACAACAAGACTGCTAACTAACCCTTCCTCATTACTCAATACCCAGTCTAAAATATCCTGCTCTCTCGTTGGTTCCTCTACATGTTGATTTAGATAACTATCCCGCATACATTCCAAGAAATCCTCTTCCTCAGCACCCCTGCCAATTTGATTCATCCAATCTATATGTAGATTGAAGTCACCATTATAACTGTTTTGCCTTTGTCGCACGCATTTCTAATTTCCTGTTTGATACCATCTCCAACTCCACTACTACTGTTAGGTGGCCTGTACACAACACCCACCAGCGTTTTCTGCCCCTTAGTGTTTCGCAGCTCTACCCATACCGATTCCACATCCTCCAAACTAATGTCCTTCCTTTCCATTGCGTTAATCTCCTCTCTAACCAGCAATGTTACCCCACCTCCTTTTCCTTTCTCTCTATCCCTCCTGAATATTGAATATCCCTGGATGTTCAGCTCCCAGCCTTGGTCACCCTGGAGCCATGTCTCCGTGATCCCAACTATATCATAATCATTAATGGCTATCTGCACGTTCAACTCATCCACCTTATTACGAATACTCCTTGCATTGAGACACAAAGCCTTCAGGCTTGTTTTTACAACGCTCTTACCCCTTATACAATTATGTTGAAAAGTGGCCCTTTTTGATTTTTGCCCTGGTTTTGTCTGCCTGCCACTTTTACTTTTCACCTTGCTACCTCTTGCTTCTACCCTCATTTTACACCCCCCTGCCTCTCTGCTCTTGTACCCATCCCCCTGCCACATTAGTTTAAATCCTCCCCGACAGCACTAGCAAACACTCCCCCAAGGACATTGGTTCCATTCCAGCCCAGGTGCAGACCGTCCTGTTTGTACTGGTCCCACATCCCCCAGAACTGGTTCCAATGCCCTAAAAATTTGAATCCCTCCCCCTTGCACCATTTTTCAAGCCACGTATTCATCTGCAATATCCTCCTATTTCTACTCTGACTGGCCCGTGGTACTGGTAGTAATCCAGAGATTATTACCTTTGAGGTCCTACTTTTAAGTTTATCTCCTAGCTCCCTAAATTCATCTTGTAGGACCTCATCCCTTTTTTTACCTATACCGTTGGTGCCAATATGCACCACGACAACTGGCTGTTCACCCTCCCTCTCCAGAATGTTCTGCAGCCGTTCAGTGACATCCCTGACCCTTGCACCAGGGAGGCAACATACCATCCTGGAGTCTCGTTTGCGGCCGCAGAAACGCCTATTTATTCCCCTGACAATTGAATCCCCTATTACTATTGCCCTTCCACTCTTTTTCCCCCCCTTGTTCCCCATGAGTTGATCATGGGGAACAAGGATATGGCGGACCAATTGAATAACTACTTTGGTTCCGTCTTCACTAAGGAAGACATAAATAATCTGCCGGAAATAGCAGGGGACCGCGGGTCAAAGGAGTTGGAGGAATTGAGTGAAATCCAGGTTAGTCGGGAAGTGATGTTGGGTAAATTGAATGGATTAAAGGCCGATAAATCCCCAGGGCCAGATGGGCTGCATCCCAGAGTACTTAAGGAAGTAGCTCCAGAAATAGTGGATGCATTAGTAATAATCTTTCAAAACTCTTTAGATTCTGGAGTAGTTCCTGAGGATTGGCGGGTAGCAAACGTAAACCCCACTTTTTAAGAAGGGAGGGAGAGAGAAAACGGGGAATTACAGACCAGTTAGTCTAACATCGGTAGTGGGGAAACTGCTAGAGTCAGTTATTAAAGATGGGATAGCAGCACATTTGGAAAGTGGTGAAATCATTGGACAAAGTCAGCATGGATTTACGAAAGGTAAATCATGTCTGACGAATCTTATAGAATTTTTTGAGGATGTAACTAGTAGCGTGAATAGGGGAGAACCAGTGGATGTGGTGTATCTGGACTTCCAGAAGGCTTTCGACAAGGTCCCACATAAGAGATTAGTATACAAACTTAAAGCACACGGCATTGGGGGTTCAGTATTGATGTGGATAGAGAACTGGCTGGCAAACAGGAAGCAAAGAGTAGGAGTAAACGGGTCCTTTTTACAATGGCGGGCAGTGACTAGTGGGGTACCGCAAGGCTCAGTGCTGGGACCCCAGCAATTTACAATATATATTAATGATCTGGATGAGGGCATTGAAGGCAATATCTCCAAGTTTGCGGATGACACTAAGCTGGGGGGCAGTGTTAGCTGTGAGGAGGATGCTAGGAGACTGCAAGGTGACTTGGATAGGCTGGGTGAGTGGGCAAATGTTTGGCAGATGCAGTATAATGTGGATAAATGTGAGGTTATCCATTTTGGTGGCAAAAACAGGAAAGCAGACTATTATCTAAATGGTGGCCGATTAGGAAAAGGGGAGATGCAGCGAGACCTGGGTGTCATGGTACACCAGTCATTGAAAGTAGGCATGCAGGTGCAGCAGGCAGTGAAGAAAGCGAATGGTATGTTAGCTTTCATAGCAAAAGGATTTGAGTATAGGAGCAGGGAGGTTCTACTGCAGTTGTACAGGGTCTTGGTGAGACCACACCTGGAGTATTGCGTACAGTTTTGGTCTCCAAATCTGAGGAAGGACATTATTGCCATAGAGGGAGTGCAGAGAAGGTTCACCAGACTGATTCCTGGGATGTCAGGACTGTCTTATGAAGAAAGACTGGATAGACTTGGTTTATACTCTCTAGAATTTAGGAGATTGAGAGGGGATCTTATAGAAACTTACAAAATTCTTAAGTGTTGGACAGGCTAGATGCAGGAAGATTGTTCCCGATGTTGGGGAAGTCCAGGACAAGGGGTCACAGCTTAAGGATAAGGGGGAAATCCTTTAAAACCGAGATGAGAAAAACTTTTTTCACACAGAGAGTGGTGAATCTCTGGAACTCTCTGCCACAGAGGGTAGTTGAGGCCAGTTCATTGGCTATATTTAAGAGGGAGTTAGATGTGGCCCTTGTGGCTAAAGGGATCAGAGGGTATGGAGAGAAGGCAGGTACAGGATACTGAGTTGGATGGTCAGCCATGATCATATTGAATGGCGGTGCAGGCTCGACGGGCCGAATGGCCTACTCCTGCACCTAATTTCTATGTTTCTATGTTTTGAGATTCCCGCCGTTTAAAAATAATTGAAGGGTGGAACTTGAATATTCATCTTGTGGCATGTTATGTTTAAAGTTAAAATATAACATTGAAGTATACTTTCCAAGCATTTTAAAGAAGAGATTAATATAATGCTGATTATTCAGAACAAAGAAACTGGATACTTTGTAGAAACTAAACATAAAATGAATTACCTCCTTTTGAACTCTTTTTAGGTTTCCTGTTTGAGATTAATTTTCTCATTCATGCATTCGAGCATTTTCTTTGTCTTTGCCATTATTTTAACTTGGCATATATATTACTTCCTTTGAAGTTTCTGGTTTTCATTTATGAGGTTTCCTCCAAAATGCACCCCAAATGAATACAGTTAGTAAGAACACAGCAATTTTAGGCTCCAGTTGTCGATAGTTTCAGCATCGTGTGCACTGCACACGTGAATATTGACTTTTAAAAAATGAATTGCATTAAAACTGCACTTTTCAAAGCATACAAAATTCTTTGAAGTCATAGTCATAGAGTGATAACATGTGGAAACAGGCCCTTCGGCCCAACATGCCCACACCGGCCAACAATGTCCCAGCTACACTAGTCCCACTTGCCTGCGCTTGTCCATATTCCTCCAAACCTGTCCTATCCATGTACCTGTCGAACTGTTTCTTAAATGATGGGATAGTCCCAGCCTCAACTATTTCCTCTGGAACAATTCCTATTAAATCTTTTCCCCTTCACCGTGAACCTATGTCCTCTGCTCCTTGATTCCTCTACTATGGGCAAGAGACTCTGTACATCTACCCGATCTATTTGTCTCAAGTGTTTCCTCTACTGGGGCACTCGTTAGATGTCACTCGTCATACAGCACTCGTGTTGAATGTTGGCACTGAAATTACCTTTGTTCATGTGAGAAACAGCATGAGCCACTCGGGAAGAATTACAGGGCCCTCCATAATGTTTGCGACAAAGACCTATCATTTATTTATTTGCCTCTGTACTCCACAGTTTGAGATTTGTAATAGAAAAAAAATCATATGTGGTTAAAGTGCACATTGTCAGATTTTAATAAAGGCCATTTTTATACATTTTGTTTCACCATGTAGAAATTACAGCTGTGTTTATACATAGTCCCCCCCCCCCACCCATTTCAGGGCGCCATAATGTTTGGAACCAGTCTGTGATTCATGGACATCACCAGTTGCTGGGTGTCTTCTCTGGTGATGCTCTGCCAGGCCTGTATTGCAGCCATCTTTAGCTTATGCTTGTTTTGGGGGCTAGTCCCCTTCAGTTTTCTCTTCAGCATATAAACGGCATGCTTAATTGGGTTCAGATCATGTGATTGACTTGGCCACTCAAGAATTTACTATTTTGTAGCTTTGAAAAACTAATTTGTTGATTTAGCAGTATGTTTGGGATCATTATTTTGCTGTGGAATGTACCGCCAGCAAATGGGTTTTGAGGCATTTGTTTGAACTTGAGCAGATAGGATGGGGGTCTATACACTTCAGAATTCATTATGCCACTACCATCAGCAGTTGTATCATCAACGATGATAAGTGAGCCAGTACCTTCAACAGCCATACATGCCCAGGCCATAACACCCCCACCACCGTGTTTCACAGATGAGGTGATATGCTTTGGATCTTGGGCAGTTCCTTCTCTCCTCCATACTTTGTTCTTACCATCACTGATATGTTAATCTTCATCTCATCTGTCCACAAGACCGTACTAGTAGGATGAGGAACAGCTTCTACAATAATACCATCACATTGCTGAACTCGGAGTCCCGCCGATAGATTTCTCCAGTCTCTCCGTCCACATTGTTTGATTATTCTGTATTTTTATTTCTATATTGCACTATTACTACGGACTGACGCTAAACTGCATTTCGTTGTACCCATACTTGTATTTGTGCAATGACATTAAAGTTGAATTGAATTGAATTGAATTGAATTGAATTCCAGAACTGTGGTTGCTCTTTTAGGTACTTCTTGGCAAACTGTAACCTGGCCATCCTATTATTGCGGTTAATCAGTGGTTTCCATCTTGCCATGTAGCCTCTGTATTTCTGTTCAGTCTTCTTCGGACAGTGGTCATTGACAAATCCACACCTGACTCCTAAAGAGTGTTCCTGATCTGTCGGACCAGGTGTTTGGGGATTTTTCTTAATTATAGAGAGAATTCTTCTGACATCAGGTGTGGAGGTCTTCCTTGGCCTGTCAGTCCATTTGCGATTAGTAAGCTCACTAATGCTCTCTCTTCTTAATGATGTCCTAAACAGTTGATTTTGGTATGCCTAAGGTTTGACTGATGTCTCTAGCAGATGTAATCTTGTTTCTCAGTCTCATAATGACTTCTTTGACTTTAATTGGCACAACTTTGGTCCTCATGTTGATAAACAGAAATAAAAGTTTCCACGGTGATGGAAAGACTGGAGGAAAGACTAAGTGCTGAGAGCTCTCTTATACTTGCGTGAAGGAGGCAATTAAACACACCTGAGCAATTACAAACGCCTAAGAAGACATGTGTCCCAAACTTTATTGTGCGCGGAAAGGGGGGGGGGACTATGTATAAACACAGCTGTAATTTCTACATGGTGAAACCAAAATGTATAATAATGGCCTTTATTTATATCTGACAATGTGCACTTTAACCACATGTGATTTTGTTCTGTTACAAATCTCAAATTGTGGAGTACAGAGGCAAATAAATAAATGATACGTCTTTTTCTCAAACATTATGTAGGGACCTGTAGCTTTGCATAGCAGTTTAGCTGTTTAAAGAACTACTTGAGGACTTTTCACTTATCTGTGGTGTATGTTCCACAGGAAGGGTCTTGGTATTCTAAACTGCAAAGGTTAATCTGATTAATACCCAACCATTTCTCTGGTTATCACCTTTGGTCACTGGTGCTTCAGTGGTGGTCCTATTGGCTCAAAGGGCAAAATCACCAATTCTTAAACTTTTTCTTATGTCTTGTGCTCTGTAGAAATGAAGGTGCCTGTTTCTCTGGGCTTCCTGTCCCCAGGATCGTTCCAAGTGGCAATGCCATATATCTCTTTTCAGTTCACTGCTGCATTAAGATGTCACCATTGTTCTCTGCTCACGGTGACAGGTCTTTAAAAGAAAAGACACAGAGTACTGGAGTAACTCAGTGGGTCAGGCAGCATCTCTGGAGAACGAATAGTTGACGTTGCTGGTTGGAACCCTTCTTCACACTGCAACACCTTCCCCAAGAATTGAAGCCCTCAATTGACAGAGGCAATGTGATATGATTGTCATCATACTGAAGGACCAAGATGTATTGATTGCATTCATATGGTGCTTTGTGCTCCCTTTCTGAATTCTGAGCTCCATGTAAATCACAAGGCTATGTTTCCTGAAGGGAAAGCTCGTAATTGATCGTGAGAGAAACTTTTTCATGACCAATGCCAAATATGCGGGGGATTAAAACCTAGAATAGTTCAGCACAGGAATAGGCCCTTTGGCCCACCACGTCTGCACCAATCATAGTGCTAATGTTAAGTAATCCCATCTGCCTCTACATTGTCCGTAATCCACTATTTTGGATTATAGCCGTTCATGTGTCTGTTTAAATGCCTCTTAAATGTTGTAATTGTATCGACTTCCATCATCTCCCCAGGCAGTATGTTCCAGGCACCACCACTCTGTGCAAAAGGAACTCCTTTAAACTTTCCTCCTCTCATATTAAACCTATGCCCTCGATTATTTAACATTTGCATCCTGGGTAAAAAGATGGTATCAAATTCACATAGTAACCACTTTCTTAGCAGGCACCACAAACTGCCTACGTTGCAGTTACTGAACCATGCTGACAATAAGAACCTTTGATATCTTTGGCTAGCCGCCCCAATCCACGCTCTGCATGAATCGGCTCCCAACTGTTAAAACAATTGACTTTGAACCACCGAGAGTCTGCCATCAGATTAGGAAATGATATGGCAAGTGATCCTCGGCCCAATGATATTGGATGGGATGAAAAGCAGAGAAAAATTATTTGGAGCATCTACCCAATGAAAGCTAGATAGGGCTCTTAAAGATAGCAGAGTCAGGGGAGAAGGCAGGAACGGGGTATTGATTGGGGATGATCAGCCATCATCACATTGAATGGCGGTGCTGGCACGAAGGGCTGAATGGCCTATTCCTGCACCTATTGTGTATTGTCTACTGAAAAATCAATGCCTGTGGTACCCTGGCCATAGGATGCCTTTGTGGCCCATGCTGTTATGGCCTGTCCCACTTAGGCGAACCCAGGGGACTATGCAGTCGCCACAGGTTTGCGAGTGCTTGCCGGGTAGTTGCCTTCATGGTCGTGAGGAGTTCCCGCATTCTGGGAACTAGTCGCGGCCTCATTATGGTCGTCGCAAATTTTCAACATGTTGAAAAAATTAGCGGCGACCAAAGTTAAGCCGCCATGGAGAGTACGATAATTCTCGTGCCGTAGGTGGGTCGCCAGGAGGCCCTAGTGGGTTGCCAGGAGGTTGAAGGTTCTATAGGTTGTAGCTGGTGCTGACCGGTGAATTTCATTGGCTCATTGGGGGAAAAAACCGTAAACAGTACAGAACCAAGGATACCCGACCGGTAAGCTTCACAGCTGTGTATCTCTGGCTTCTTAAAAGTTGTCTCCACTCCTTCTCCCCCATCTCTCCCTCTTCCCCCCCCCCCCCTTTCAAAGGACCTATGTGACCTTTCCCGTACACTGTGCTTTCACCGTCTTACAGCGCCAACCTTCCTGGTCATCGCGGTGTGTGTCTGTATCACATTGGCTTTGCACCGTGTGAATTTCACTCAGACAGTGCTCTCCCCGCTTGTCCTGTCCCCCCGCCTGCATAACGGGCTGGTGAAGGAAGTGATGTGTGTGTCAGTCAGTGTTCCACACTGACAGTTGCCGTTCCAGTCGCCGGTTTTACAGGCCTGAATAATCGCCTAAGTGGGACAGGCCCATTAGTGGGGTTTGGTTGCACAAACGTACATGAGAGGTTTAATCGAACCATGGATTGCTTGCCATTTTATATCACTGCGCCTACCTGCTGTTTTGTGTACTTGCCATGCATATGTTCAAGAAACATATGTTTTTGATTAAATTCCTATGCATAGTGCACATTGTGTTATGCAAAATAATTTCTTTGCCTAACAATAGAGGTTACAAATATTGCCAGTTGTAATCTCTATTTTACTTAATTACAGACAAAGGTGTAATGGAGAATAGTGGAGAATACTGTGACTTGTATTTTCTGGTCGTTGGTGAAATTTGTTGGCTTCCAATTTCCAGAAAAAAATGAACGTACGTTTTACAATACATTCAGCAATATACTTGTGGAAACTGCTGAGCAGTGTCCTTGGTGGCATGGCCCTGCACAATGAAAGGGCCTTTCATACTGTAAAGGGATCACGTGGGTCAGCCAAAATAAGCCGGCAGAGGCATATCCCCTGACTTAGCTCAAATTTTCAATTTCTCTCAAATCTAGAAAGCACTCTGAATGTTTCAGACCATTTACAGACCATTCAAAAACAAAAATGTTAAAAAAAAAAAAATTCAAATAAAGAGTTAAAAAAAAAGTAAGTTAAAAGATTTGGCCCATATTAGTCACGTGTGTGACCACAATATGAAAATTTGTGGAATGCATCTCTTCTAATTCTGAAAGCATTACAGGTATATTGTTTTGTACTGTATATATGATTCATATTTTTTTCAAAGTTTATCAAGTGAAATTTTTATGTTATGCTGACAATGTTTGTTTAGGTTCAGAGGTCAAATATGACTGATCACGTGTGTGAACTCACACAGAAGCATTTTTTTCACAACCCAGTCTTATCTTACAAATTTTAAAATTTAAATTTTAAAAAGCTAGAATGTTCATATCTTTTGCAGACATGCATTATAGTTCTGTCGGTAGGAAAATGGCAATGAATAACATTAATCTCTTACAATAATTTTTTTAATATATTACTTTATGTGATGCCACCTGGTCACGTGTGTGACATTTTTGTTCACTTATCAATGAATGGCCCTTTAAGTTCAGTTAAAATGTTTTGATTTTTTTTTTTAACCATTCCACAACAATTTAAACCTCTGAAAAAAATCCAAATCAACTATCAGAGATGTAGAATAAAATCTTAGAAAGATTAAAGGATTATCTTCAAACCAAAAATAATTGTAAGATTCATCTTGCAGTTAAAACTTTTAATTGAAACTTTTGAATCCATTCTCTTCTGTTCACCCAGAGGGAGAAGACCAGTGTGCCATTCTCTTAACCTGATGCAGGATCTTAATTAAACGTGAGACCTAAATGCATTAAGGTTCCTCGCCCAGTTGAGTTCTATGCGGAGTCCGGTGTCAATTGATAACCTCTACCCAATGACGGCAACATAAAAATTCTGTTTCACCTCTTGAAGTTGTTGTCGGTTGCACCTACACTTTCCAGAAAAATCCAGACAATTGTGTTATTAAATACTTTTAAATTATATTTTCTTATTTTAACCTTTGTGGATTTTCATAAATATTCAGCACCTTACTGATTGGGCTTCTGCCAGAGTCGTCAAGTCAAGTAAGTAGTCAAGTATATCTTTATTATCATTTTCCTGAGTACTCACATACCCAGAGGAAACGAAAAAACGTTGCTCAACCAGTGTCCATTCAGTGTGCAGTAAAAATAAATAGAAATAAAAATACATATATCATGACAAATTAAACGCTCTACTCTCTACTAAACATCAACAGGCGTTCCGATCGCCATCGGCACGACAGTGGCTCTGCTGCAGTGTGTCCAGGTTGGTGGTTGGTGCGCGATACTTTGGCAGGGGGCAAAGACCGTTTATCAGTCTTATAGCCTGCGGGAAGAAGCTGAGGAGCATCCTGCTGGTTTTGCAGCTAATGCTCCTGTACCTCTTCCCAGATGGCAGGATGGAGAATATGTGATGCGATGGGTGGTAGAGGTCTTTGATGATGGAGATGGCTCTGCTGGTACATCTCTTCCTGTATATGTCCAGCAGGAAAGGGAGTGGAGCACCAATAATCCTGCTGGCGGTCTTCACAATCCTGTCTAGTTGGTGCCGTTCGTACGCCTTGCAGCTCCCGAACCAGGAAGTGATGCCGTAGGTTAATGTGCTCTCGATTGTCCCCCTATAAAAAGTTCGTAGGTGTGTAGTGGGGAGACCTGCTTTCCGTAGTCTTCGGAGAGGGTGTAGTCGCTGCTGGGCTCTCTTGACCAGTGCTGTGGTGTTGGTCGTGGACGCCAGGTCATCTGACAGGTGGAGTCCTAGGAACTTCACGCTGCTGACCCTTTCCACATCAGCTCCATCGATGTGCAGAGGTGTATGGTGTTGTTTTCCCGCCCTCCATTGTAATTGTACTCAAAATAAAAACATAATTTATGACTACAATACCAAAAAACTACAAATAGTGCTCATTGTATTGTAGAAACAAACACCTGCAGATGCTGGTTTATACCAAAGACAGACACAAAATGCTGGAGCAGCCAAGCGGGTCGGGCAGCATCTCTAGAGAAAAAGGATGGGTT
Source organism: Amblyraja radiata (assembly GCF_010909765.2). Taxonomy (NCBI): domain Eukaryota; kingdom Metazoa; phylum Chordata; class Chondrichthyes; order Rajiformes; family Rajidae; genus Amblyraja; species Amblyraja radiata. The sequence goes on along the minus strand of NC_045968.1, from coordinate 8,368,674 downwards.
GACGTTTTGGGTCGGGACCCTTCCTCATTTTGAAGAAGGGTCCCGACCAAAAACGTCACCTATCCTTTTTCTTCAGAGATGCTGCCTGACCCACTGGGTTGCTCCAGCAATTTGTGTCTATCTCTGCTCATTGTATTCTTTCATGTTAGCTTAACCTATTTCATGTCATAATTCTTTAACATTGAGATTAATATGGTTGATTATGGTTTTCTGGTGTTGGATTTTATTAATCATGTGAACATATTTTGCTGCTTTAGTTCATGTGTTTTTCATATCTGAATTATCTTATTGCTTTATATAAATTCACTTCATCGCGTCTTACTGAGGTATAAGACTGATGAAATAAACACATTGCAATAATCAACCACAAAAGCATCAGCCACGGAATGGGAAAAAAAGTGAAATTTCTCCTTGCAAATTTTGTGCATAATTCATTAAAGACAATACAATCACACTGAGACGTGATGTTTGCTTCCTAGTTTAGTTTAACGATACAGCGCTGAAACAGGCCCTTCGGCCCACCAAGTCCACACCAACCAGCGATTCCCGCACGTTAACACTATTCTACACACACTAGGGATAATTTACATTCATACCAAGCCAATTAACCTACAAACCTGTACGTCTTTGGAGTGTGGGAGGAAACCGAAGATCTTGGAGAAAACTCTCGCGATCACGGGGAGAATGTACAAACTCCGTACAGACAGCACCCGTAGTTGGGAGCTGTAAGGCACCAACTCTACCGTTGCGCCACCGTGCTACCCATCTTGCTGTTAAGATTCATTTACAAAGAATAATTACTGAATGAGATATTAAATTAACAGTATTAAACAAGGGCAAAAGGCAATGGAAGCAAAACTATTTTATACCTGCAGTGATATTATGTCATTCCTATTAGCTGTATTTACATTTTAACTTGTCTCCTCAGCAGATGTTAACTTATTCTGCTGGAAAATAATGACCTATCTTTTCTTTATTGTCCTTTCAAATAATTTTAATCATATAATTGTAATTTGGATCTTATTTATAGGCACTTGTACCAATTCAGCAATGACATCATCATTGTATCCGTGCCATATTCTTGGCTCATGAAGCTTGTCTCTTTAAAGTTTGAATTCTGATTATTATTTTGTTCATTTGCCAAGTGTTTAGAGACCTAGGCGATTTCACAGTTCCTGTCTACTGTAAAGAAATAAACTTGTATGACGAACTAAAATAATGAGGTTTCCAATAATCTATCAGAAATATATTTTTCCTTGCCCTGGGATTGTGTATTTTTGTTTATATAAGGTATTTTCCCCTGAGACCTTTAAGATATATTTTAATTTAAACAAAAGAATTAAGGATAATTTAATCATTTATTTACAAAGGCACACATCCAGAAAACTACACGGAATATCAATTTGTAAGTGAAATTTAAATTCAACAGTGGTGCAATATTGCTAAAATATCTGTACCAAAGTAATGAAATTAATACAAAGGTACCAGATGACATGAGGACTTCCAGTGGCCAAATTTACTTTACAGCTGGTTAAAGGACTCATATAACATGATTGTTCAGTTTGTACATTTTGAAAACTATTTTATTTTTCGATTTGAGATTTGATTTCGTGTTTTTAGCCAGTAACGTGGGCCAAGTCCTAATTGTAACATCTGCTTTAAGAGTGTCAAATGAAAAATTACACTGCCGCCAGACAATGTAAGGTGGGTCGCAGAGTGATGCAAGATGGGTTTGTAATTTCAGTACTGGTGACAATAAAAAACAGACATCTTCAGAAAAAAAATCTATTCTAAATGTAGTGAGGTTGCAAAGATACTGCCAACAGAACTGTCTTACCATCAGTTTGAAGAAGGGTCTCGATCGAAATGTCACCCATTCCTTCTCTCCAGAGATGTTGCCTGTCCCGCTGAGTTACTCCAGCATATTGTGTCTATGTTCGGTATAAAGGAGCATCTGCAATTCCTTCTTACATAGACCTGTCTTCCCATCAGCATTAGTTGTACTCAATCCTCCAGTAAGACAGCTGCACTTAAAACACAAATAATCGATGTTTTCAGTTAATCTCTTTAAAAAGTTATTTGTGTTGAAGTGAGATACAGAATTACTTGGAATGTGGAGATTATAGATTTACTATTGTCGAGGTTACATTGCTGATGGCTGTCATAACTGTGAAAATAAAGCAGATTGAAACTACTTTAAACAAGGCTGTGAAATAATTTAAGAGAGGGCAAAAGAAAACAAATATTTCAGAGTCATAGTCGTACAGCACGGAAACAGGCCCTTTGGCCCTACACGCCCATGTTGACTAAGATGCCCCATCTATGCTCTTCCCATTTGCCCGCATTTGGCCCTTATCCCACTAAACCTTTCTTATACATGTACCTGTCCCAATTTAATAACCTGTCTATTAAATGCTGTTATTGTACCAACCCCTACTACCTCTTCATTCTATATACCCACCACCCTCGTGAAAAATGTGTTCCTATTCAATCTTGCCCCACTCACCTTAAACCTTTGTCCTCTGGTTTTTGATTCCCCTACCTTTAAAAAAAAAAGTGCATTTACCCTAACTATTGCTCTCATGATTTTATACATCTCTATAAGGTTACACCTCAATCTCCTGTGCAGCATGAAATAAAGTTCTAGACTGCCCAACCTTTCCCAATAGCTCAGGTCCTGGCAATATCCTTGTAAATCTTCTCTGCGCTGTTTTCAGACATCATTCCTGTAGCAGGGTGACCAAAATGTAACATAGTACTCCAAATGTGGCCTCGCCAACGTTTTGTACAACTATCCCAAATCCTATACTCAATACCCTGACCGATGAACTCCAAATGTACCAAAATGTACCTGTATAGGTTTAATGACCGAACAAAGCCTTCCAAGGTAGAACACTTTAATGTTTGCTACCCAATGCATAAAGAACTTTCTCCTTGTTTCAGTCGGAAACACATGACCTCTAATGCTGAAAGTATGCCCCCTAGGACCAGAGAGGCTGGTAAGAAGATAATTTGGGAAGTAGGCAGCAGAGCCTGGAACTGTAAGTTGAGAAAAATTTGGAAGTGTAGAATGATTGGGGCTGGAGTTAATAAAATATGTGGGAAGAAGTCCATGCTTTGTTTAGTTTCATTGATGATTCTGATCAGGATCATTGGCAGGTACTGATCAAGTCCAAAGTGTTTATCCACTTTGGTGGCAAAAACAGGAAAGCAGACTATTATCTAAATGGTGGCCGATTAGGAAAAGGGAGATGCAACGAGACCTGGGTGTCATGGTACACCAGTCATTGAAAGTAGGCATGCAGGTGCAGCAGGCAGTGAAGAAAGCGAATGGTATGTTAGCATTCATAGCAAAAGGATTTGAGTATAGGAGCAGGGAGGTTCTACTGCAGTTGTACAGGGTCTTGGTGAGGCCACACCTGGAGTATTGCGTACATTTTTGGTCTCCTAATCTGAGGAAAGACATTCTTGCCATAGAGGGAGTACAGAGAAGGTTCACCAGACTGATTCCTGGGATGTCAGGACTTTCATATGAAGAAAGACTGGATAGACTCGGCTTGTACTCGCTAGAATTTAGGAGATTGAGGGGGGATCTTATAGAAACTTACAAAATTCTTAAGGGGTTGGACAGGCTAGATGCAGGAAGATTGTTCCCGATGTTGGGGAAGTCCAGGACAAGGGGTCACAGTTTAAGGATAAGGGGGAAATCCTTTAAGACCGAGATGAGAAAAACATTTTTCACACAGAGAGTGGTGAATCTCTGGAACTCTCTGCCACAGAGGGTAGTTGAGGCCAGTTCATTGGCTATATTTAAGAGGGAGTTAGATGTGGCCCTTGTGGCTAAAGGGATCAGGGGGTATGGAGAGAAGGCAGTTACAGGATACTGAGTTGGATGATCAGCCATGATCATATTGAATGGCGGTGCAGGCTCGAAGGGCCGAATGGCCTACTCCTGCCTACCTATTTTCTATGTATCTATGTATAGTATTCAAAACCGGAGATCAAAGATGCAGTCATATCCCAGCACTTACTTAAGGGATTGCACCCAAACATTCTTCACCAGGTTAGTTATGGTTGAGGGATTTTCCTCCATTCAGAAGAGAATGGCTGCAAGATGAAAATGTGTCAAGATTGGCATAGTAGTGCAGCTGGCTTCGCAATGCCAGGCGCCCGGGTTCAATCCAACCTCTGGTGCTGTTTGTGTGGAGTTTGCAACGTTGTTCCTGTGACCACATGGGTTTCCTCTGAGTGCTTCATCTTCCTCGCACATCCCAAAGATGTGCGGGCTTGTTGATAAATTGGCCTCTGTAAAATTGCCCCTTAGTAGTTGAGAACATGGACTAACCAGTGTGAACAGGTAATCTTTAAGAAAGAACTGCAGAGGCTGGCAAAATCGAAGGTAGACAAAAGAAATGCTGGAGAAACAGCGGGTGAGGCAGCATCTATGGAGAGAAGGATTTGGCGACGTTTCAGGTCGAGACCCTTCTTCAGACTGATCGATGGTCAGTGTGGATTCGGTGAGCCGAGAGGCCTGTTTCCATGATCTATCACTAAAACCCCAAATTTAGTTTTACTTTGTACACTGGGTGTATTTGAAAGCTTCAGTTTTTAAATTTCACTTTTTAACAGTTTGATTTTTTGAATATTAATTCTAGCTTTTGGCTGCTTTAACAGTTGTCTAAGCTTGGTGAATGTTTCAGCCAACTATCTAAGTATCTAAAGTTTCTTTGGCAGGAACTTTTCTGCATGCCCCATCCAAACTCTCCCTCCTGCCCAATACCCCCCTCTTCCAAATACCCCAACATGAAGAGAGAATTTGAGTCGTGGTGCAAGGCCTTGCCATTAAAGATAAAGCTGCCGTTGTTCAGCAAGCTTCTATCAGGTGATGTGATCATGTGATCGGTTAGCATCTGAATGCAATTTCTTGGTTGTTTGTTTGATGCACAATACAAATAGTGTTCTGTGGCAGGGAAACAGTTACATTTCAATTTTAGGGAATTTAGTAGCTGCCAGCCACCTGCATATATAAAATGCTGATTTTCTTGGTCAAAAGGCATCAGATTCTTGTCAGCTGCATTTGTGGATAAGACCATGTGGAGGCATACTCGAGTGTAGACAACAGAAAGCGATTGTTTCAGTCCTTGTAGCCACTTTTAAGCTGGCCTAAAGGAACTCCATTTGCTTAACATCTTTTTTCCATCCCATCTGATTCAGAATAGTTCAGTTTGCCCATTAAAGGAGGTCAGAGTTGATGACTGTTGATTGCGCAGTAATACTACACATTACAATGTTCTCTTGTGTAAGGGTGCAAGAGAACGGTTGACTGGAAGTTAGATAATTCTTTTGACAGTTAGTGATTTAATTGCATGTAAAGATCTAAATTGTTGGACCGAAATATTACAGATGATAGATTACCACAATACATTACACATAATTACAAATTAATGTTTCTTGAATAGTAATGGTTATCATTTCGCTACACTTCATTGCATATTTTATCTGATTGTACCAATGTTAATTGTCTAGTAGATTTTCCAGACATTTTCTCACCTAAATAGGAATGTATATACACAAACATAAAGTAAACCTACAATACAGGGTTAACTGCTGTTCCCTAACAATTGCATTGATAATGTATGAAGTGGTATATTAACAATCAATAACCATTTGCAAAGGTAAGCATATATCATTGTTGCTAAGACCATTCATTTAGGAAGGAAATGCCAATATTACACTCTGTCTAATAAAACGGATTTCAGCAGAAATATTTGTCAGGATTAAAAAAGTACCGTTAGAATATATTTTAATCGGTTTGTCATTGTTACATGTGCCTTTGCTGTGCATGCTACCCAGGCAAATCATACTACACAGGAGTATATCAGGGAGTGCTAAAAGGAAATTAAAAAGAGTACAATGTTACAGCTACAGAGAAAGTGCATATAAAAATAGTGCAGGGGTTGTAATGGGCTAGATTGGAAGGCCTGGAATTCATCCTAAAGCAAATGATAGGCCCATTCAAGTATATTAACAATAGGGAAGAAGCAGATGGTACATGGTTTTAAGCTTTTGTATAATTTGCCTGACGGGAGAGATGGGAAGAAGGAATGACCAGGATATGAGAGATCCTTGATTAGGTTGACTGCTTCTGCAAGGCAGCATTTGGTATAGATGGAGTTGATGAGGGGGGAGGCTTGTTTGCATGAAGGGCTGGGCTGCGTTCACAACTCTCTGCGTTTTCTAGTGGTCGGGCAGAGCAGTTGCCATACCAAGCTTTGATGCATCCTGTTGGATGCCTTTTATGGTGATTCAATAATTCAATGATATTTAATGTCACTTGTACCTAGGTATAGTGAAATTCTTTGTTTTTGCATACAATGCACAAAGTACACAAAGAGTCGCTACATATCCGGCGCCGACAAAGTTACAAAATACTCATTATAGTCCTGATGGTCCCTCTTTGTTTTCAGCGGCCCGCTCACCACCGGGTCCCTCCTTATTCTCAGCCCCCCCCCCCCCTCCTTCCAGAGTTCCTTTTTGTTCTCAGCGGCCCCCCTCTCGCTGGATCCCTAGGTCAACTTTTTAGTGTTGTCTATTATGTATATTACTGTTCTCAGATATCTATAGAAATTGATGAGTCATTGGAGACATTGAATCTTAGAGACAGACAGCACGGACAGACATGCAGATATATGCTTTAATATCCTTCCAACAACAGAGTGACCAAAACTGAGCACAATAGTCCAAATGCGGCCTCATCAAAGTCTTGTACAACCATAACATAACATTCCAACTTCTATACAATATCATGACTCATGAAAGCCAAGGTACCCAATTCCACCTTTTCCTCCCCATCTACCTCACGAGGGCCCTGCCATTCACACGCCAAATTTTGATTAGCCTTCTGAGAAAGTAGATGTGTTGGTGTGCTTTCTTGGCTGCAGCATCAATGTGGTTTGACCAGGAGAAATTGTTGATGATATTTATACCTAGGAACTTGAAACACTTGATTATCTTCACTTCAGCACCTTTGATACAGACTGGGGCATGAACTCGACTATGCTGACATTAAGGGAGAGGTTGTTGAATTGATACCATGCTGCTAAGCTTTCTATCTCCTACCTATTTTCGTATTGCTTTATACAAGTGTTTTTTCTTGGTTAGAATAGAATAGAATGCCTTTTATTGTCATTCAAACAACTTGGTTTGAACGAAATTGCATTTTCTCCAGTCTTACATTACAAAAAAACCCAAGACCCACAGTCCACACAAACATCCATCACAGTAGATCTCCAACATCTCTTCACTGTAATGGAAGGCAAAGCCCCTTTGTTCTTCTCCCGCGGTCCAGCAGTCCAACTGCAGCATCGAGGCGAACTGGGGCACCGATGTTAAAGCCCCCAGCGGGCGATGGTAAGTCCTGTGGCCGTTTAAGCCACGCCAGCGATGTTAGGCCCCGCTCCGAGTCCTTTAAATCCTGCGATACCAGCGGGGGAAGTTGCCGTTGCGGGAGCTCCGAAAAGCGGTCTCCCACCAGGGACCTGGGAGCTCCCGATGTTCCTGTCCACCGGGCCTGCGGCCGGAGCCCCCGAAGTTCCGAAGTCGGGCCGCAGCCGCGCGCCAACACAGCTCTCCCCGCTCTGAAGATGGCCAGCTCCGCGATGTCAGGTCCGCAGGCTCCGCGACTGGAGCCCTCAGGATGGTCCCGGCCGGAGGCCGCCGCCGGCTCCATGATATTAGGCCCAACGACACCAGAGATCCAGCAGGGAAAAAGTCGGGTCCCCGTACAGGGAAGAGATTAATGGTTTCCCCCACAGCCCCCACCCCCCACATATACACAGCTAAAAAAATAATACAAACTACTCAAGACATACATTTAACAAGACAAAAAAACAAAACAGACGGTCTGTAGTCGTCCGCTGCCGATAGGCGCTGCCGCACTAACGATTGTTCATAAGTGTCTGAATTGTCAGAGATTAAGTGTCAGTGTACGTCCTACTTGTTCTGAACACAATGATGAATCTGCAACATGTCCACATGAGAAGAAAGTTTAGGCAGAGAAACTGTCCTTTTTGCACTAGATGTTTTGCAAGGATTGTATGTTGAGGATGGGAATTCTGAGGAATGGGTGATGACTGTTTTGAGATAGAGAGCTATATTATTTGAGCAGACGGAGCTGGTAAAGTAAGTTGAATGCTTGGCAATTTAGTAAAGATTGTGCGAATGATGCTGGAGGCAGACTTTGTGAATAAGATTCAAAAGTGCGCAATAGAATATAAGAGTGAAACTAAAGATATGGAATCAGCATCCTGGAGATACCATCGTGCACAGCCATGGTGCACAGGGTTTGATTATTATTGGGGCATTATTCTATTATCAGTAATTTTGAGATTCTTCAGATATGGGGCCGCAACCATGCAAGTGAGTACTTCATTACATTCTTGACCAGCTTTATAGATGGTGAACACTCTTTTACCCAGTGGGTCAGGCATCTATTGCTCAATATTCAGATCCTCCACTGCTTCAGTTAAGTTAAATTAAGCTGCTAGACATTGCTAACTCCTAGAAAGTTAATGTTGGGAGACCTTGGAGAAGGCATTGCGGGTAATGGGGCAATGGCTAAGCTGACTATTGTGCAATATGGTCATTATCGCACACTGATGTGGAACAAGTATTACTTATCGTTCTTAAATGTGTTATACTCATTTTGTAATGGAAGCATGGATATTCTAACTACAATGCGGTTGAATGCTATCTTTTTATGTTACAGTGGTCCTACGCACTTGAAAAGCCAAATACAGGAAGTGTATTCAACATTGCTTGGTCTGTTGATGGCACGCAAATAGCTGGCGCTTGTGGAAATGGCCACGTGATCTTTGCCCATATCATAGAGCAACGTTGGGAGTGGAAGAATTTTGAAATCACATTGACAAAGCGAAGATCAATGCAGGTATAGTCATTTTAAATAACAAATTCACATGCGTGACGTATAAAAAAGAATGTCATGGAAACTGAATTGCGTAGATGTTTTTGGTGGCTGCATAAGTGGTTTGTAACACAAAAGTGCTTGGGACACGTTTTGGGGCGAGACACATCTTCGGACTGAGAGACAGAAAAGTTTCCCTCTCCTCTGACTCTCAGGCCAAAGAAGGGTCTTGACCCAAAACGTCACCCATTCCTTCTCCAGAGATGCTGCTTGTCCCGCTGAGCTACTCCAGCATTTTACAGTCTTATTTTCAGTGTAAACCAGCATCTGCAGTTCCTTCCTGCATAAATAATTAGTTGAAAGGAATGAAGGAGGAGACATTGGGATGAGAATAATGGATGAGTATTAAATACGTGTGTGGGCATTATGTTCTGAATATCTTGATTCCATTTTTTAAAATCATTCTATGTTTAATTGAAACATACAGACATAAATCCAATGGACTGATCAGGATTTGGCCCTCCACCCAGACTACCCCAATGGTCATCTCTTATCTGGGTTGGACGTGGAGAGTTCATTGAGCTGATTCTCCACTCCTGGATTTGGCCACCATGTGCAATCTTCAATGTGGAGTTCAGCCATATAGCAGAGTGAAAGTTGTGCAAATGTGCGTCATTCAGCTTATCCTGGACCTACACCGACCGGATCTGCATTATTCTGGGACATATTTCCTTGTGAGCCTCTGAATTCCAGAGGTTCCCTTATTTTCAGCTTGAATTTGGTAACATTAAAAATTCCCTGAAGTACAGTGATGCAGGTTACTGGGTAAAATCTCAGAGTCCAGCAACAAAGTCCTGACTCGCTGCAGAGCCTCAAGTAACGTAGTGGAATGACATGGTTAGACGGATCTAAAAATCTTTGACACCTGGCAAAGCCACCCCTTTAGCTTTGTAGGCTGTCAAAGCTGTGTTATGTTTCTATATATCAATGCCATTAATTACTGGTAAAGATTAGATAAATATTATAAACCCATTCAGTAATTTGAGATTCTGGCTTTGAATGAGAGTCCCAAAATTTGCCAGCACTTATACTGAGTGTTGCCAGCAGTTTCACGGGGAACTGAAGCTTGCTCCGAATGATTAATTTCTGATTGTGTTCCAAACAGGTGCGGAATGTGTTGAATGATGCATTAGATGTCTTAGAATTCCGTGACAGGGTGATAAAGGCCTCATTGTCCCAAGGGCATTTGGTAGTTGTAACCACGCTGCAATGTTATGTGTATAGGTAAGTCCATTTCTCTTTGCAAATTAACTATAGCCCTTTGGCAAAGCAACCTTGCCTTGAAAGTCCTTGTCAATTACATATCTCCTAAAGGAAATCTAAATCTCAATAGTTGTATTTCACGGCAATAATCCAAAACTGATATGTCAAAAGATATTTTTATGGGATTTGCCATGCCATGTTTTGATTTTGTTCTTCTTGAAAAAAAATATACTTGGCCAAATCTGTTAAAGTTAGATGTATATAATGTGCAATATGCTTTAAAATGTCTTGCACTCAATTCCTTTCCTAATCCCAGTGTTGTGAACTTATGAAGTGTACAGTTTGTCACAATGTTTTATTTCAGTACAAAGAATTGGAACACTCCACTTGTATTTGACCTGAAAGAAGGTACTGTTAGTTTAATTCTACAGGCACAGAGGTAAGCAATGGCTTTTAATAAAGATATTTGTTAACAGAGCTTTTACATATGTAAAGGCATTAGCTCGTAACTGAAATAGCTTTTCATATTTATGTGAAACTGTATCTTAAGTTTAAAATAAACCGAGGAAAATTGTTTCCTTAACTATGGCTTGATAACGGCAAAAAAACCTATACTTAAATTTTGGAAAAATTCACCCATCCCAACGTTTAAAATGTGGATCCACAAGCATGTCTGAAATGTTACATCTCGAAGATATGAGGTTCGTCCTAGCAGGAAAATCAGAACAATTCTTAAAGATATGGTCTCCTTTCATTGATTAATTACAAGTATAATATGGTGCAACATAACTCTGGAAATTAACTGTTTCAGAACTGGGTGTGGAAAGATGATGTAGGTATATTCCTTTTCTTTTTCTTTTTCTTTTTTTTTCCTTTTTTTTCTCTTTTTTTTCTACATCTTTATGGGTTCTTTCTCTATATCTATCCACAAACTACCAATTGTTAACTTCTGGGGCTTACACATCACTACTTTCCCTAATCTTTTCTTTTCTCTTTTTTTCTTGCTTCTGTTATTTTTCTATTGTTAAATTTAAAACAAGAAGTTGTACACAAAATGTATTATGTTATATGCCACGGTTTATACGACGGTACATTGCTTCTAATAAAAATATTTTAAAAAAGAAGAAAATAAGTTTAAAATAAATCATAATGTTATAAACATTCAAAAATTGATTGTGTTTTCTGACTAAGATGCATTAAATATGAAAATAATTTTAACAAAATATACAAATATCGACAGAAGTTTACTGTAATGCTCAAAGTTTATTTCTTAAAATGCCATTATGTAAAATTATATTTTGTTCAAAGCTCAAAATATCATAATTTTATCAAGTATGTAAAATTGTGTTTTGTGCTGAATGTAGTAAATATTATAGAAATTATTTTGATATAATTTTCTTACATAAACCAGTAAGGTTAGTATCACAAGCAATTCAAGTTTTCCTATCAATATGATATTTAAAAAATATAGTATTTGCTGTTGCAACTTCTGTAGAATACTTAGGTGAATCACTATGTGTACTGCAGAAATGTACTGAACTACAGGCCATGCAAGGCTGGGCCGAGAAACATGGTCAAAAGCACCTTGGTGCATGTTGGCATAACTATCACTTGGTCATTCCCCTCGTTGTGAAATGGTGTATGTCGTAGAGGCAGAGAACCTAAAAATGGGAGGAATTAATACTGCATTTTAACAAGAGAGTTAACCATACAATAATGTAATTGTGCATCTGATTAGTAATACTTTGCAGTAAAAACATCATTTGTATGTTACAGAAGACATATCCAAACCTGTATAGCTATTATATCTAATTCAATTATAAGAAATTTGTAGTTTTATGTTTTGAAATTGTGATTTTTTCTTTTCAGAATCGTAGCAGCGTCTTTAATATTTGTTTATTTGCACAGGCATTTTCTACTTCTTGATGGAGCTGGGATTTATTTGTACTCGTATGAAGGTCGTCTCATTTCTTCTCCAAAGTTTCCAGGGATGAGAACTGACATACTGAGCTCCCAGACTGTTTCCCTCAGTAATGATACGATTGCAGTGAGAGATAAGACTGATGAAAAAGGTATAGTAGAGTATAGAAATAACAGTGGCAGCCATAATTACTTGTTTTTGTATAGCACCCTTAACGAAGCTAAATGTATCATGGTATTTCACTAATGGACTATCAGACAAAATTTGACATAAAACCATTGGTTTATGGAGCATAGAACAAATATGGTGTGCTGGAGATGTATTGATATATTTCAAGTTATTTTTTGTGTTAAATTAAATTTTCATTACCCAATAGATATTTCTTAAATAATTCAGAGCTATTTAGTACAATGTTTTGTATTCGGTTCCTCTCTTGAGGAAAAACAAATTGGGTTATTAAGCTAGGATTCACCCCCGTATTTGCTGAGTACAACTATTTTTGCAATCATACAATTGATTCATGGAAACGACAGAACAGAAGGAAAGTGATGAGGTGTAGTTCCTTCAGTGAATAATATAAATGGAAAAAATCATGAGGCTGATCCCTGGTGTCAAAGGTCTGTACCATGAGGTATAACTTGAGTAACTTTTCAATCTCAAAAGGACATAATTGGGAGATGATTGGATTGCGGTATTACTCTAAACTATATTGTAGATGTTGAACAAATGGGAACCAGTTCTGACTAATGTAAGTCAGATGTATGATTGAAGTCAGGAAGTACTTGTTAAAATCAACACTTAAAAAGTAAGGAATCATTGAGGCCAAAGCCCAGGAGTTATTATATAAATATTTCCATATATCATTGGGAGGTATGGTAATACATTTATGGGTACCTTGATGGGCCAAAGATCTTCCTTATCCACCAATGTTGTGTATCGTTTGACTTTGCATGTACACATTTCGAGTTAAATTTAACACCCGTTTATTCAGGATTTTGTCTGGATCAAGTGTGGTCATAACATGCTCTTGTTAGTGCTTGTGGTAATGGTTCATGAAAATCTCTTTTGGGTCAGGGAAAATAGATGAGGGATTGCTTTGAACTGCCAGCAGAGAACAGATGGGCTGCAGGCCCACTTCTACTTCTCATGAAAACAGCTGAAAAAAAGATATTTCACGTCCATTGTTTAAACAGCTTTCAGTGGTCCTTCGTACATATGGCTGCAGGCCTTCTCAGATTACCTCAGAATTGCCTTCAGCTCCATTTGATTCAGGTAGATGTCTGGGTCACCCTTATATAAGTGCTTTGCAAAAACAGAAGTGGGTGCAAAGTACAGCACTGCTGCTCTAAACCTGATCACCAGACCAAGTTAAAAGCAGCCCATGGTTTTAAAAGGATTATATACTTAATATTATCTACTTTGTCGACAGCTTAAAAGAAGTTACTGTATGTCTGCATAATCTTCCATAGTAAGTAAAGGGTCTGTCCCACTTGGGCGTCATTTGCGCGTCATTTACGCAACATCATTTACACATCACATTACGCGCATGGTGAGCGGTGACGTAGGCGGTGACGTAGGCAGTGACGCGCAACCGCATGCAGCGCCCCAGGATTTTTGGATTTACAAAATCTGTGCGCCACCTGTGTGACGCGCAAATGACGCCCAAGTGGGACAGGCCCTTTAGTGCATTAAACAAGGTGAAAAGTGAGATTGCAGAACAAATTTGCAACCTTTTAAATACTTGTGAGATTTTACAGTAGGAATCGTTTCATAACCAGCTTTGTCGGGGATTTTATGAGGCTAACTGACAAGATGGTTTTTAAACATTTTTTTCAGTTAAAAAATGAGTTCATGTTTTGTTCTTTGCGAACTATTAATGAATGGAGTAAATCAGATGCAGCATCATTTGTGTCTTTCTTTCTATGTTCTTGTTGCAGTGATTTATCTTATTGATGCACTTTCTGGAAAGCCTCTCGGTGATGGGAAACCTCTAGTTCACAAGGTATTTGGTTCTGGTTAAAAACACTTTACTCCCTGTACTTCATCTGTTTTGTCAATTGAAACTGGTTTTGCACAGGATATACTGCATTGTGATGAAATATATTGACTAATTAAACAGGAGGCATTGGGTTAGTAAAGAACAAAATGATCGCCCAGCTTTTGTCATTATAATACAAAACACATAGCGTTTATTGGTGTCATACTGTGAAACTAACGGTACTTTTTAGTTATATATATATGAATTTTTTCTGGTAATTTTTTGTATATATGAAAGATTTTCAAAGATTTACATTTGCAGGGCCTGGCAAAGATTTATATTTACAGGGCCTGCAATGGTACACTGTGAATAAGGATATGAATGACTAGAACTTTTTGCATATATATACATACAATATATAATTTATATATGCGTATGTGCACATATATACTAGACTAGACTAAGTGGGACCAGTTGGGTCCCATGTTCACACGGGATCGCTGGTTCCCCAGAGCAATATTCCACCTCTCCACCAATTTCAATATTGGTGGCGAGTGGGGGGGGGGGGGGGGCGCTCTGGAGTGCTGGTATGGGTGTTGTGGGCTGAAGGGACTGGTCTCCAGAGGGCTAGTATGGACATTGTGGGCCAAATGGACTATTGGGGTGGCAGCACAGTCCCTCAAGCCTGATGTGCTGGCAGCTCACTCACGGCTGGTGGACTGGCAGTTGACACATGGCTATTCCTTGAAATTCCATTTCAAGCAGGGTGCAAGGCCACCAAATTCAAATCCATTTTCCTACCATTTCAAGCAGAGTGCAAGGCCACCAAATTCAAGTGCAGTTTCTTACCACTTCAAGCAGGGTGCAAGGCCACCAAATTCAAGTGCAGTTTCATATCACTTCAAGCAGTGTGCAAGGCCACCAAATTCAGGTGCAGTTTCCTACCACTTCAAGGAGGGTGCAAGGCCAGCAAATTCAAGTGCAGTTTCCTACCACTTGAAGCAGGATCCAAGTCCACCAAACTCAAGTACAGTTTCATACCATTTCATGCAGGGTGCAAGGCCACAACATTCAAATGCAGTTTCATACCATTTCAAGCAGGTTGAAACCACCATAAAACTACCATAAAACCACACAAAACACCACACTCACAGTTCAGTAGACATTCAGTGTGTTCAGTTGATTCACAGCTCAGACAGAGTTGTGACCTCTCCCTCCCCCATCATGCAGAGACTGAGCCACACCCACACTTCTGGGTTTTATAATCCCTCCACCCTCCCAACGGAAATGGTGTGGCCTTCATGGAGTGATTGACAGGAGAGAGATTCTCAACATTTTTTAAACACTAATAACACTTTTATTTTTCATTGATGGGAAGAATCCTCTGCACCTGAAGAGCGGAGGGGGACTGAGTAAGATGGCCAAAAATCACAGCCGTAAGCGGTAGAGTTTTATCTAAAATCAATATAGAGCGCAAACAGGAAGTTGTCAATTTTAGACCATCAACCATTTGCTTCAACCCAAAACCCCAACCATTTGCAGTGCTTTTACTTCAACCCAAATCCCCACCAACCATTTGCAGTGCTTTTACTTCAACCCAAATCCCCACCAACCATTTGCAGTCCTTTTACTTCAAACCAACCACATTTTAATTTTCAAACCACATTAAAGGCACTCAAGGTCAGTAAAACCACACTCACTGTTTAGTAGACATGTGTTCAGTGTTATTCACAGCTCAGACTGAGAGACGTAACCCTCTCACTTCCCCCATCTTGCAGAGACTGACTGAGGCACAACACTTCCGGGTTTTATAGTCCCCGCTCCCACCAACAGGGGCAGCAGAGAGAATGTCACCATTTTTTAAACATTAATAACTCTTTTATGTTTCATTGATGGGAAAAATCCTCTTGTCCTGCGCATCACAGTAAGTGGCAGCGTTTTTTCCAAAATCATGAAACAGAAAAACAGGAAGTGGTCAAGATCTTACTTTTAGTAATATAGATAATACGCACACACACACACATATATATATATAATATAGACACACTCACATATATATATGTGGTCTACATCCACAACTCTCTGCGGTTTCTTGTGATCTTGGAAGAGGTTTTCTACAATCCAAACTGTGATGAAACTCAATAGTGTGCTTTCTGTTGAGCATCAGCAGATGATGCTTTATTCAGCAGAATAAGCGTTATTGGAAAAAAACACTGAACTTCCTTCACCTCCTGGGGAAGTAGAGTGGTTGATGTGCTTTTTTGTCCTTGACTTCACTGGTGCGGACCAAAATAGTTGGTGGTGATATTAACATCTGGGTAGCTTGAAGCTCTCAAGCATCTCCACCTGGGCATCCTAGATACTGATTGGGGCATGCACTCCACCTCGCTCCTGAAATCAATAACGAGTGCCTTCATCTTCCTGACATTGAGGGGGGGGGGGTGTTGTCTTGACACCATGTTACCAAGCTCTCTATCCCCTTCCTGTACTCCATCTTGTCATTGTTCGAGATACGGCCCATTACAGTGGTGTCATCGGCAAACTTGAAAATGGAACTAGAGCAGAATTTGGCCGCACAGTTGAGATTGTCAATTGAGTATATGTTAGAATAAAGGGGAGGTCATTTAAGACTGAGGTGAGAAAAAACAAGTCACTGGATGGATTTAAGAGCGAGTTAGATAGAGCTCTAGGGGCTAGTGGAGTCAAGGGATATGGGGAGAAGGCAGGCACGGGTTATTGATAGGGAACGATAAGCCATGATCACAATGAATGGCGGTGCTGGCTCGAAGGGCCGAATGGCCTCCTCCTGCACCTATTTTATATGTTTCCATGCGCCACAAAGCAACAAAAGTCCACATCTCCCAGTTGCTAACCATTTTAGTTCCCCCTCCCGTTCCCATACTGACCTTTCTGTCATGGGCTTCTCCATTGCCAGATGGACATCAGGGCAGCCTATGAGTGGGGCAGCAGCTGTCCAGCCCTTGGGCTCAGTAGCCACTTGTGGCTTGCCCCATTTGCAGAATGGCCACAGCACAGATACCTCTGTGATTGGGGGCCTGGAGTCCGTAAAATATTCATGCATTAATGGTACCACAGGATGTGGGTGGAGCCGGCAAAATTCCACTCAGTGCACAAGTATTTGGATAGCCATGTTAAGCGGGTGTATGAGCAAGCTCCAATATGGACAGTCCTATCTTTAGTGTAGTTGCGGTCATGTGCATACATCACCTTTACTGAGCTGATAGTGTGGAGGATAAGCTATTCTTTAGTTTGCCGTTTCTTGTCATGCATCTCCTGCCCCAATAAGAGTCTCCAATAATCACACTTCTTAATCACTGTTAAAAACTTTGTTTGCTTTTAAACCATGTAGATAAGATAAAAGTTTAAACCAATATATTATAAGAGAGGATAACTCCCATCAACCTTTATCCACTGCATTTTATATCTGTCTTCTGGCAGAATTACAGATTAGGGTAGTAGTTCCACAAAAAGTAAGTACGACTGTTCATTGACAATTCTTCTTTACCCATTCCAGTACTATCAGAAATTCCAATGTAACCGGTCTTAAATAGTGTACTCCTCCTCCTATTTCTTAAGTTCTATCGTAGTGTAAACAGTGATCTTATTCAAATTTGGCCCAATTCTACTGTTCATTGACATCAGCAAGATTTATAATTCAATTTACTGAATAAACAAACATTGGATTCAGCTTTCATGTTAAATGCTTTGAATGATGCTTTAACAATTAAAGTACAAGTTTTTACATTCTCATTGAGATTATACATGATTCTGTCTTTTTTTAAGATGCATTTACTACGATATAAAGTTTCATGTACAATTTTAGGATAATTTTAATTGTAATCTGCCATGCACCCCTTCATTTTAGAAATGAAATTTGCAAAATAGATTCCAGCTTTTTCCAAATGACAGGTATAATTTAGACAATCTGGTGGTGATTTTTCTTTCACATATCCAAAATGTAACCATTTAAAGTTTAGAAAGTTGGTTGATACCAAAGTGATGGGAGATAGCCAGTGGAGTAATCTTTTGGAAGTCAGTAGGCATAAGAGTTGTTGCTGTCATAAATGTGCTAAATAAGGAAGTTCTTTGCTTCTTGGCTCTTTCTTGCAGAATACAACTGAAATTGTCATTTATCCCAGTTCTCACATATTTGTGATGTCGTCAGCTGGATTTGATGAATTTCTTTGTACTTTTGTACAGAAAACCTGACGGCTAAATCCTAAAAATAGATAAACCACGGTAAATTCAAGTCAGTGCCACAGCCTCAGAAAGTGAAAAAGTCTTATATTTACATAGCACCTTTCATGCTCTGGAAAATGCTTTGCAGCCAATGTTGAGGTCGCTGGTGATTTAGGAAATGTGACAACAGATTGCCATGCATTAAGGGGCTGTAAACAGCAGGTCGATAAACATGTGTTTATTAGATCATTCAGAGAGTGCCTTAGGATCTATGTTCAAGAAGGAACTGCAGATGCTGGAAAATCGAAGGTAGACTAAAGTGCTGGAGAACTCAGCGGGTGTGGCAGCCTTAAGGATGTATAATATCTATCTGATAGAGGCATGGAGTTAATGCATTAATGTTGTATCCAAAAGGTGGCATCCTAATCATGCAACCCTTTCTTGGTACACAACTGTAGTATCTCTGTAAATCTTTGAGAAATCACTGAGTAGATTACTTTAGTGTGATTGCAGTTATTAGTAACTTTTTCTTTTCTCCTTGACAATTCACTGTAACCTGTTAAAGTGTATAGCTTTGATTCCTTGCCTGTTGATCCAAATTCCTCAGTTCATTTGCGTCTCATTGCTCTGCGCTTTTGAATACCCACTGCAAATCCAAACTCGTACAAATTATTACCTTCACAATGGACTTTGGAAAATGAAGCAGTCCTCTGATCTCTATCTATCACACTACATTATCTTTACAGTTATTGGAAACAAGCAGTTTTCTAGGATACATGCCAGCATTAAATATTTTAAACAGAGTGTCAAGCATTTGTATTTTCTCATTCATACAACAAGAGACTCATGGCAGCAGATCTGGAGGAGAGTGGACATTCTGACTCCTTTTGCAGTTTTACATTTTTCTTGGTTGTCTAAAATATATAGTTGTGATTTTTTAGGTCTCTTTGATTTGAAAGTTGAATAGAAAACATTATCCTGAGGGATTGGAATTTTCAATTGCGTGGCACAGCTGGTGGAGCTGCAGCCTCACACTGCCAGAGGCCAGAGTTTGATCCTGTGTGGAGTTTGCACGTTTTCCCTGTCACCACATGGGTTTCCTCCCACAGCCCAAATATGTAGGAGTTTGTAGGTTAATTGGCCTCCGTAAAATTGCCCCAAATGTGTGGGGAATGGATGAGAAAGAGAGATAACACAGAACTATCGTGATCTGGTGATTGATGGTCGGCGAATTCTCGGTGGGCCGAAGGGCCTATTTCCATGAGGTGTCACTAAACTAAAGATATTAGGGGCAAGTGGAGTCAAGGGATATAGGGAGAAGGCAGGCACGGGTTATTGATAGGGGACGATCTATGTCTATGTCTATGTCTATCAGCCATGATCACAATGAATGGCAGTGCTGGCTCAAATGGCCGAATGGCCTCCTCCTGCACCTATTTTCTATGTTTCTAAACCAAAATTGACTACATTATAAGCCAATGTACAATTGCTGGAGAACAAGGTTCAAAGATCTATGAGCAAGACTGCTGTATCAGAGAGACATGTGGGGCTGCTGTGTACTTTGTCTCAGGGAGACATGTCTCACCCTAACTCTCCAGACACGAGCTCCAGCCCAAGGGATTTTCTATCCACTGCATGGACCAGACAACGGCATCAGGAAAAGGTAGAGATGGTCTGCTTCATGATAAACTTGTCATGGTGCTCGGACATGGCAGCATGTCCATTCCCTGCTCGCCTATAATATTTAGAGGTGCTGCCTCAAGAACGTGGCATCTATCATCAAGGATCCCAACCATATGGGGCATGTCCCCTTCTTGCTGCTACCATCAGGAGAGAAGTACAGAGGCGTGAGGTCCCACACCACCAGGTTGAGGAACAGCTACTTTCCTACAACTATCAAGTTCTTGAACCAACCCGCACAACTCTATTCCTACCTCAAGAATAGAACACTACAGACCAGCTCTTGCACTGCCATTAACTGTTTTTTCTAATTGCGTTTTTGTACTAATATCTTTTTTTGCAGTTGTTTTTCTTTTTACCTCCTTGAGAATTTGTGAAATTTGTGTATAATAAATGTATAATTTAGATTTTTGCGTGTGTTGGCTGAAACAATGTGTTTGAGATGCTGCTGCAAGCAAGATTTTCATTATACCTGTACTTGGACATGTGGCAATATACTTGATTTCACATGAAATGGAAATATCTCTCATGGGCCTAGTGACTTGTTAATAATGATTCCACCATTCCAAAGCCAATATCCTTGTCTTTTATAAGATATTGGCAGTGCCTGTACAGTGGAGGAATGTTTTACAGACGTTAAGCTCAGATGGATCCAATTTATATCAGTCCAGCTCAAAGTGGTAAATGTTAGCCATGATATGAAATTATCACAAAACAATACAAACAGCAATCAAAATCCAAGAGAGGAGATACAGCAATCTAAAATTAGTACATTTATAAAAATCACCTTGTGTCCTTTGAAATTCTTCGGGATATAACTGGCACAAAAGCTCATGAGATGTGAAATATAGATTTCTTTACCAACCTACGGACACCCCAAAGTTTTTCTTTACAGACGTGAAAGTGTTTCTGTAGTGTTGTCATCTTTGTACGGTAGCATTAGTCAATTTGCACACAGCAATAAAATAATGACCAGATAATCTGTTTATAATCGTAGTGATTGATGGATATATATTGGCCAAGGACCAACGATAATTCCCAGGTAGACAAAAGTGCTGGAGATACTCAGCGGGTCAGGCAGCATCTATGGAGTGAAGGAAATAGGCAACGTTTCAGGTCGAGACCCTTCTTCAGTCTTTTCGGCCCGAAAAGTTGCCTATTTCCTTCACTCCATAGATGCTGCTGCACCCGCTGAGTTTCTCCAGCAGTTTTGTGTACCTTCTATTTTCCAGCATCTGCAGTTCCTTCTTAAACACAGTTGAGAGTACAGATTGGGTCTCTATTATCTCTTCTGAAAGTGGAATATTTTTTCATTGCTGTCTTGTTGGTTTAGATTGTATGTAAAACAATAAAGAGCGCTATACAAAATCTATACCTTTTCTACCAATTTCATTTTTTTAGACTTTAAACTGTGGTTAGTGATAATATTATCAGGGGAATTGTTACAAGAATACAACCTGATCAGTTAAGCCAAATTTAGAGATTTAAGTTTAAAATGACATCTGCATAAACCAGTCTGAGTTAATGGTTCAGCTGCTTCAAACTTGAACTCCCTGACCCCTATAGACAGCTCTGCTTGTCATCAACTCTCACTGCTTAAACAAAAGGACACAAAAATAGAAAGGAAAATGTTAAAAGCTAATCATGATTCTTTCTAATCCATTTTGGAGATGATATCAACATTGGAAATGTGTGCCTCTGGCTGAAAATCAAACTCGCAGGCCAGTTTTTCTGACCCTTGTGGCTAACTAGCTTGAAGATTGACAAAGACAACTATTTTGCACATTTTTCGTGTTAAACAAAATTTTTTACAATGGGATGTCAGCTAATTTATGTGCAAGTAACTTGATCTTTTGAAGAGAAGATAACTTATCTGCTGCACTCTAGTGGTTAAATCAAAATAAAATTTCTGCTCTTCTCAATTATTTTTAAATGCATTGGAGCCAAAAATATGTGTTCTAATGAATGCATTTGAATGGTAAATGCTGCTTAGAATTTTGGAATGGGGTTTAGTGCTCATTTGTACCATGCATTCACAGAAAACTAATTTATTTCCTATTGTCAGGTTAATGACCCAAAAAATACTCCCTCCCACTGTGTATGAACTTGTGGATTTTCATGGGTTTCAGTCAGTTTATGTGCAGGGCTTAGTGTTGCATTTAGCCGAGGCATTTGAGAGGTGTTTCTTGCTCCTCCCAATAATATACCTCTGGAGTTAAATAAACTCCAGAGGTGTACTATTGGCATTTAAACATCAGTGTTATGGGCCTATCCCATTTAGGCGACTGCAGGAGACTATGCAGTCGCCACATGTTTGCGGGTGGTTGCCGGGAAGTCGCCTTCATGGTCGTGAGGAGTTCCCGCATTCTGGGAACTAGTCGCGGCCTCATTATGATCGCTGTGAATTTTGGAACATGTTGAAGAATTAGCGGCCAGTAGAATGGAGAGTAGCGAGAATTCTCGTGCTGTAGGTGGGTCGACAGGTGGTCCTAGTGGGTTGCCAGGTGGTCGAAGGTTCTCTTAGGTTCTCGTAGGTTGTAGCCGGTGCTGACCGGTGAATTTCATTGGCTCATTGGGGGAAAAAAACGTAAGCAGTAGTTTTCAGAACCAAGGATAACCGACCGGTAAAGTTAAATGTCCGCCGAGCTTCACAGCCGTGTATCTCTGGCTTCTTAAAAGTTGTCTCCACTCCTCCCCTCTCTCTCCCCCCTTCTCACCCCCTCTTTTAAATGACTTGCCGTACACTATGCTTTTTAGCTTGTTAATTACAGCGCCAAACTTCCTGTTCATCACGGTGTGTGTCTGAATCACATTGGCTTTGCACCGTGTGAATTTCACTCAGACAGCGCTCCCCCCCGCTTGCCCTGTCCCCCACCTGCATAACGGTCTGATGAAGGAAGCGATGTGTGTGTGTGTGTGTGTGTGTGTGTGTGTGTGTGTGTGTGCGTTGCCGGTTTATTCAGGCGACTGCTGGCAACTTGACATTTAAGAAAGAACTGCAGATGCTGGAAAAATCGAAGGTAGACAAAAATGCTGGAGAAACTCAGCGGGTGAGACAGCATCTATGGAGCGAATGAATAGATGACATTTCGGGTCGTGACCCTTCTTCAGATTGATGTGGAAGTGGGGGGGGGGGGTGGGGGGCGGAAGGAAGAAAAGAGTCGGAAACAGTAGGCTGTGGGAGAGCTGGGAAGGGGAGGGGAAGGAGGGAGAAAGCAAGGACTAACTGAAATTGGAGAAGTCAATGTGCATACTGCTGGGGTGTAAACTGCCCAAGCGATGTAACTCCCTGGTCAATTTGTCCCTTCCCACCCAAACCACCCCCTCCCCTGATACTTTCCCTTGCAACCGCAGGAAATGCTACACTTGTCGCTTTACCTCCCCCCTTAACTCCATCCGAGGACCCAAGCAGCCTTTCCAGGTGTGGCAAAGGTTCACCTGCACCTCCTCCAACCTCATCTATTGAATCCCTTGCTCTAGGTGTCAACTCCTCTACATCGGTGAGACCAAGCGTAGGCTTGGCGATTGTTTCGCCCAACACCTCCGCTCGGTTCGCTCTAACCAACCTGATCTCCCGGCAGCCCAGCACTTCAACTTTCCCCCCCCCCCTCCCCCCATTCTGAATCAGACCTTTCCGTCCTGAGCCTCCTCCATGGCCAGAGTGAGTCCCACCGTAAATTGGAGGAGCAGTACCTCATATTTCGCTTGGGTAGTTTACACCCCAGCGGTATGAACATTGACTTCTCTAATGTCAGGTTGTCCTTGCTTTCTCCCTCCTTCCCCTCCCCTTCCCCTCCCCTTCCCAGCTCTCCCACAGCCTACTGTCTCCGCCTTTTCCTTTCTTCTTCCCGCCCGTCCCCCCCCTCCCCCCCCCCCACATCAGTCTGAAGAAAGGTCTCGACCCAAAACGTCACCTATTCCTTCGCTGCATCCATTCGTAGGTGCTGTCATAGGTTGTCCCAGGTGTCATAGGTGAATTCCATTAAAACTATCCTTGGCAGTCGCCTAAAGAGTAACCTAAGTGGGACAGGGCCATAAAGAGTCATAGTCATATAGCATAGAAACAGGCCCTTTGGCCCATCTTGCCCACGCCGACCAAGGTGCCCCATCTGCAAGGGTCCCACCTACCTGTGTTTGGCCCATATGCCTCCAAACCTTTCCTATCCATGGAACTGTCCAAATCTATTTTAAATGTTGTTATAGTTTCTGTCTCAACTATCTCCTCCAGCAACTCATTCCATATACCCCATATACCTATGTGAAAAAGTTGCCCCTCAGATTCCTATTAAATCTTTCCCCTCTCACCTTAACCCTATGTCCTCTGGTTGTTGATTCCCCTACTCGGGGTTAAAAAAACTGCGTATCTACCCTATCTATTCCCCTCATGATCTTGTACATCTCTATAAGATCTTCTATCATCCTCCTACGCTTCAAGGATAAGTCCTAGCCTGCTTAACATATCCCTATAAGCTCAGGCCCTCAAGTCGTGGCAACATTTATTGTAAAACTTCTCGGCGCTCTTTCAGCTTAACACAATTTAATGAGGTAAACAGCAAACCTCTGACATGGAATAAGTACTTACACTCCACCATATTGTGCACTTTGATAACATTTTACACCATCGTAGATGGCGTAATGGCAATTTTCAGGCTAAATGTTCAAGGAAATTCTGTTAAACTCACTGACAAGCGTACCTGGGATGGTCAGTGGAGACTTGATGGGGGTAAAGGACTTGCTTCAGTGCTGTATCTCTCTCTGAATTCAGGAATTCAGCTACTCAGTTATTTGTTGTCGTGCACATATTTTGCATTCATTAAAATCCTGCAAACAGCAGTGAGGTAAAGAAACAGCTCATTTGTTTTTGGCAGCAGTGTTTGAGGGACGATGTTTTGTTGTGATGCTATGCTAAGAAGAGCAATGATATTTGATATGACATTTTGAACCTGCGTAAAACTTGGTATGCTGTCTTATACGTATTAATGCAGAGTATATCTGACCGTATAGGCATTTTGGAGATAACACTGTGCAATTTTAAGAATGACAAAAAAGTTTCTGATTATGTATGCTGCAGAATATGCACAGACTTGAACACTGATCATCTAATATACCCGTTGTGAAAATCCTTGGCTATGTTTTGTTTAGTTTAGTTTAGGGAGACAGACAGGAACAGGCCCTTCGGTCCACCGAGTCCGCGCTATCCAGCGATCCCTGCACACTAACACTATCCTACACACACAAACACACTAGGAACAATTTACAATTTTACTGAAGTCAATAACCTACAAACCTGCACGTCTTTGGAGTTCAATCTAATTATTGCGCGATATTCAAGTTAACAGAATGAAGCAACTGTTCATAAATTTTAAAAGTTGTATTAATGACCTGCGTTTCTTGTAAATGATTAACAGTTGGTTACTTCTGCTGAATGTTCCAGATGGAAGTAATGGAGATTGCACTGGATCAGTTTGGCTCGCCCAATGAAAGAAAAATTGCCATCATAGACAAAAATCGTGACCTGTATATCACATCAGTACGTAGGTTTGGGAAAGAACAAAAAATCATTAAAATTGGTGGGTATTCAAATAATTGAACTATGTTTAATCATAAAACGAGGGCTTATATAATCATTTCTCTGTTTTAGCTTCTAGGAGTTAAGACATCTTGTATGCAAGATGTGCTAAAAGGAATTATGAGGATGTTACTGGGTCTGGAGGGTTTGAGCTGCAATGAGAGCCTGCATATACTTTTTTTTCCTTATGGTGTGTAAGAAGGTGACCTTATGTGGGTATGTAAAATAATGAGAGGCATAGATAAAGTGTATAGCCACAGTGTTGGCCTTAGGGAAGTGTAGTCTAAAACTGGAGGCCACACGTTTAAGATGAGTGGGGAAAGGATTAAAATGAACCTGAGGGGCAACTTCTTCACATGAAGGGTGGTGCATACACGTAGCGAGCAGCCAGTGGGAATGGTAGAGCCTAGTGTAATTACGTCCATAGAGAGGTAGGTTCGGTGGATTATGGGGAAACTAGGAAAGTTGGACTAGCTCCATTAACCAGCTTGCTTGGCACGGAGGAGTTGGGCCAAAGGGACCTTTTTCCGTGGCGTGTAGATCGATGACACTTTGAAAAGAGGATATCATGCATGAGGGAGACAAAGTTTGTCAAGGAAACTTTTCACTTGGTGGGATCTAAAAGTTCTGAAAGAAAAAGATTAAATAAAAATATCCTTGCTGCAGCGTCCTTTTACTTCTGTGCCTTCTGTGGCCTACTTGGTTCTCATTAAACTAGCAGACCTGGTGCAAATGACATGATGTGAGTCTTAATGGATTCACGGCTGA
The DNA here is from genome assembly GCF_010909765.2 of Amblyraja radiata. NCBI lineage: Eukaryota > Metazoa > Chordata > Chondrichthyes > Rajiformes > Rajidae > Amblyraja > Amblyraja radiata. The sequence goes on along the minus strand of NC_045968.1, from coordinate 8,342,372 downwards.
AAGTCCAGCATATTTAGAACGGGAGGTCTTTCTGCCACTAAATTAAAAGAGTGATGAAGAAATGCAGGTTTGCCGACGTTTTAACTGCACCCAGTTTATCCTTTGGGTATTTGGTTGAAAAGGTGTGAGCAGATTTAAAATCACCCTCAGCTTCATGGGGGAAAAAAATATAAGCCATCTGTCATCATTCGTTTTTGTTTTTAGATTTATTATTGTCACATGCCGAGCGAGGTACAGTGAAAAGCTTTGTTTTGCATGTCATCCAATCAGATCAGATAATACTATACATCAATACAACTCGTCAGACTGTTATCACTACTACGATTGACGGGAGTTGAAAACGTTCCTCCTGGCTTTGTACTGAATGCCTTTTCCAGCCCTCGCTCTTCCACATGTACATGATCTCCCTCCAACTGGGGTCTGTTTGTGGGCCAGCAAAGGGGTTTCACGCAGCCGATTCCCAAATTGAAGAGAACCCGCGGCTGTGTTCCCTTACGGTCATTTCCATCTCACATCTCATTTTGTTGAATAGAATTTTCATTTTCAAGGATTTTATTTCTAAATCTCTGTACTGTCGGAGTGATGGAATGGCCATAAGTTTTCTTCTACAATGTGATATAAGAGTAGACCCTGTATTATATTGTATACTTATGCTTTGCACATAGTAAGTAATCATGTTATTATCATTGAAGAATGAGCGTAGTCTACAGGGTCTGAAGAAGGGTCTCAACCCGAAATGTCTCCCATTCCTTCTTTCCAAAGATGCTGCCTGTCCCGCTGAGTTACTCCAGCTTAATGTGTCTATCTTCGGTTTGAACCAGCATATGCAGTTCCTTCCTACACATGTTATTATCAAGCATGTTAAGCTAAAAATAAAAACTCTTTTAATCAATTAGTAATCTTTGAAAACTTCTTAAAATAAATTGATGATAAAGCTGATTGGAACAGTTCTCTGATAGAACCTGATGACAGTTAAGATCATGCCATTTTTATTTATGCTGGCACAGAGTGAGTGTTATGTATTAGATTGTGTTGATGTGCACTGATGTTGCATGAGATGATTGAGAGCTTGCACATTTTTATATACTGCATTACTTGTTTTGAGATGCCAATTCTCTAGAAATTAAAGTTTAATCTACTAGACATTGCTGCCAGCAACCACAGAGAAAAATCGTCACAGCAAAGCTAATGATACATTTGTTTATTGGTTCTAAAAATATTCGAGCTTAGAAAAATAAAAGTAAACAATGGGATGAATGTTGCCTATGTATTATTAACATGGTTCCTTAAGTCTTCAAGATAAACATGCTAACGTTAAAACAAATATTGATTGGCTACAAGGAAACAAATGCATGTTTAACTAATGATATTTTGTTTTAATTCAGGAACTATGGTGCACTCAATGGCTTGGAATGACACATACAATATACTATGTGGAATGCAGAATATGTATTTTTTAGTTTGGTATTATCCAAACGTAGTCTACGTCGACAAAGAGCTTCTGTCCAAAACAGTTTATGAAAAAGATGCAAGGTAGGACTATCTTCAGCAAATAACTACCCTGTGCCCTATTTCTACAAACTCAAGAAAAAAATAACTCACTATAGGGGCATAAGAGACTGCAGATGCTGGAATCTTCAGCAAAATACAAATTCCCAGACGAACTCGGCAGGTCAGGCAGCATCTGAGGAGGAAATGGACATAGGACATTTCGGGTTAGGACATCATGAAGAAGGGCCTGAAGAGTCTGAGGATGGGTCTGGACCTGAAATATTGGCTATCCATTCCCTCCCCAGATGCTGCATGCCAGCACTTTGTGTTTTGATTAAATTCATTGTGTTCATCCATGCCCGTTTTATATCAGAAGTTCACTGACAGATTTTTAGGGAAAAAAATTGTTGGCAATAAGAAATTTTGGACTAAAAATAACATGATAAATGTTAGCGGATGATCTTTAACGGCACTTGCATGACATTTTCATTAATATTATTTTAATGGCTATACTGTATATTGAGGAAAGGAGGACTAGAATATGTATCTCTGTCTTCCTCTCCCTTAACTCTCAGTCTGAAGAAGGGTCTCGACTGGAAACATCACCCATTCCTTCTCTCCAGAGATGCTGCCTGTCCCACTGAGTTACTCCAGTATTTTGTATCTCTCTTCGGTGTAAACCAAAGAGAGCAGTTCCTTCTTGCAGAATATGTTTTAACTTGTTGAGGTATTTGAATCCACAGAGGAAGGAAGGAACTACAGGAAGGAAGGAACTGCAGATGCTGGTTTAAACCGAAGATAGATACAAAATGCTGGAGTATTGGAGGTCTGAAGAAGGGTCTCGACCCGAAACGTCACCCATTCCTTCTCGACAGAGATGCTGCCTGTCCAGCTGAGTTACTCCAGCAATTTTGTGTCTATTTTTGAATTCCAAAAGAGTATTTGTTTTGTTTTGCAGTGAATTTGGTAAAAATCCTCAGATAGTGAATTTTGTTGGGAACCAAGTGACAATCAGAAGAGTCGATGGGTCAATGATACACACAAGTATATCACCCTACCCTGCCATTCTACATGAATATGTCAGTGCCTCACGGTGGGATGATGCAGTTCGTCTCTGTCGCTTTGTCAAGGTATGCTCAGAGTTGTAGATGTTAACTGTTTCAGTTGTAGATGTTAACTGTTTCAGTTGTAGATGTTAACTGTTTTGATAAACTATTATGCAGTGCAATATTTCCTTGAAATATATTACGTATTAAAAGCAAAGTTCATAATATAGATAATAGAAAATCTAAAGTGTACTAATCAAAAAAGGTTATGATGCATAGAAAAACCAATCCTAAAACGTTTATTTTCTTCTGCAGTATATAAATCACTTTATAATTTGTACTTAAGGTCACATAAGCACAAATTGTTGTTGAGATCTATCATATGTCATAAAATGATTAGCTCCAGTGAAAGTAAGAATTGCAGCTTTTCCTCAGATAACAGTGGTAATTTTCAACTTCAGCCAGAATGAAGACAGATGACCATTATGCAACACCGACCATTATGCAAAACTCTTGACAACTTGCTGTTCTGCCTAACAAGCACTTCGATTTTGCCAATTTTCTGTCCACGTTGTAGTGGAAACTTAACTCCTTTGTTGTTTGCTGAATATGGTTTCAGTGCATTGAATCAGTTTTCTTCAGTTCTGAGTGACTAAATGTCCCGTTTACCTGGAGTAGATCACATTCACAACATTTCTGGGTCGCACCATGACAATAGGGAAATTTGATGAGGTAATACCTGGCATCAGTCATCCTTGCCAATCCGACAATATATCTGCATCAGGCTAGGCAGGACAATGGGATTTTCCACACAATGATAGCAGAAACCTTGGATCATAATCTCTCAGGAACATTTGTTGCTGGGAACACTTTGGAAAACATGGTCCTATTTGCATAATGTCAAACTAGGAGATCTATAAGTTAAGTAAGTAATTTGGTTCCAATTCTTGATTCCCCCTTTTCTTAACACATTGAAATAACCAACAATGCATCACTACACCAACTCTCGGAGCACTCCCTATGGCACTTTTATTTTGTTTCCACCTTTTCACTCCACTTAAGTACATTTCCTCGTCCACTTTCCCCAACTATCACCATCTCAAAGATCAATATTCATCGTTGCCCCACTAAAATTCCCCTCCACTCATGCAATTATTTTCATACATGCACCCCATTTCATTCAGCTTTAAGAAAGAGTATGTGTTCTCATGGACCTGAGACAATAAGCTCATTTGATCCACTAGAATTCTAAGGCAGGTATCTGGTGTACTTACATTCCAGCTTGTGAAAACTGATTATGAGAAACCACAGATAGGTTTTGATAATTTTGAAACTTTGATTTCTTTAATTTGTTCCACCTTCTAAGTTGTTTTTATTACAAATATATGGGGTTCATAAGTCAAAGTAGTTCAATTTTGTTCAGATCATTAACCTATAAATTGCTCTCGCCAACATTAGCAGATGAAGGACTAGGTTTAGCACATTTTGGTCTATATTTTAATGCAGATATAATATGCCTTACGATAATGTAACATTATTATTTTAGCTGAAAACTTACATTATTTTAAGGTATATTATATCTGCGTTAAATATAGACCAATCTTCAAGGAGGCTTTTAACACGTCCTTGCATCTTTTCCGCTGTCCACTCTCCCCATCATGGAGAGTTGAATACATTGTCAGTTTTGCAAATGACTTGGCCTTCCCAACACAGCCAACTGAGGATGTAACTGGGGATGTTGGCCGCAGAGAGGACAAGTAACATTGACATGCTTATCCTTCCACTAAATTTGAAAGAATTTGCAGAGATGGCAATTTCTGGTGCCTTGAAATGCCAGTTGTTTAAAGCCCAGGTATTAGAAGCATATAGGAACCCAGAAATCACTGCGGCCCTGTTTTGTGCATGAGCAGAAGGCCTAACATTCAAGTATCCTCTTCCTCAATTAACTAATGGCTGTGGTGACATTTTAATGGTAATGGTGATTTTCAGCATCAATGTCTGCCTCCAGTTCACCAGTTTAGTTTATTATCACATGTACTGAGGTACAGTGAAAAGTTTTTGTTGCATGCTAACCAGCCAGCGGAAATACAACACATGATTACTATCCAGCTATTCACAGTGTACAGTAAGAGGTGGTTCACAATATGTTGGATGTTTCCCTAATTCTCCAGAGTCTACACATAGACCTTTACTGTCCAAGCCAACATGGTCCAGCAGTACAGGTTATTGAATGTGAAGCCTATCCTCTTGTGTGTCAGTGAAAGTGTTAACAGGGTCTTGGAGCTTGATTTCTGAGCATACCAAACATCAACATCATCTTCATATCAGAGCTCAACCTTCGGGGTTCAGGTATCGTTTGATTGGAGTGTGTTAAACGTAGGTTCTCGTTTGTGTTGACGATTAGTTCCATCCCCACGTGTTCCACAGACTTTCCAGAACAGATTGAACATACAGTGATGATAAAGTCCACCCTACCTCCTGATTGACTAAAGCCACACTGTGATGCAGGGAACAGCTGCTTGGTCACTGGGAGGAGGCAATCAAGGAAGATCCTGATGATAATGACGTTCCCTGTGGCTGTAGCTTGTGGTTACCACTATCAAACTTCTCTCTTTTCTTGAAGCTGGTCATAATTGCTGCATTTATGAGGTCCTGCAGAATATATTCCTCTTTCTAGATGTGGGTGATAAGGCTGTAAATTTGTGACAGATGCTTTTCATTGAGATTTTGAACTTCTTTCCGGAAGTGGCGGCGCTGCCCTGGCAGCAGCGGCTCACCTGCAGTCCGTTTGTTTTTGCTTTTTTTGTGTTGTTTATTTCGTTTTGGCTAGTCCAGTTTTTGGTTTTTTAGTTTGTGTTTTGGGGGGGGGGGGTTGAAACGGGGCTTGCTGTCTCTCCCTGCGGGGGAATGCGACTTTTTTGTCGTATTCCCCTTCTCTGCCTCCGTCTGCGCTGAGGCCTAATGGCGGAGCTGGCGACCTCGAGGCTCAGGAGGCAGAGCCCGCCAGGACTCGCCCTGGGCTCGCTCTTGTGAGGACGGTGCTGGAACAGGGCTTCCGTGAGGGGCTGTGACGCTCCCGGGGGGCGGCCTGGTCCGAGGAAGGAACGGTGCTCCCGTCGGAGTGGCCGAGCTTGGGGAGGTGCGGCGCTCCCAGCCCGAGGGAGGAGCGGCGCCCATGTCGGGGCTGTCCGGCCCGAGGGAGGAGCGGCGCCCATGTCGGGGCTGCCCGGCCCGAGGGAGGAGCGGCGCCCATGTCGGGGCTGCCCGGCCCGAGGGAGGAGCGGCGCCCAAGTTGGGGCGGCCTGGCGCGAGGCTGAGACAGTAACGGCACTCACGTGAGGGCGATCCGGCTCGGGGCTGGAACGGTGCTCCGGTGGTTGGGACGGTGTTCTGGCGGCGGTGACCTGAGTCCGGGGTTCGGCCGCGGGCCAGCGGCTGTGTCAGCAGGACTGGTGGACGGCAGCTTCGACCACCCCGGGGCCGCGGTGTTTGAGCCGCGGGACTGTTTGCTACATCGCCCGGTGGGGTATCGCCTCAGCGCAGAGGGAGAAGAGGAGGGAAGAGACTGCAGCCCTAAGACTTTTGCCTCCATCACAGTGAGAAGGTGTTATGTGGACTCACTGTGGTGGATGTTAATATGTGTTTATTGTTGTTTTTTTATTGTATTGTATGTATGTATGACTGCAGACACGAAATTTCGTTCAGACTTCGGTCTGAATGACAATAAAGGAAACCCTGTAACCCCGTTCTTTGGGAATACCATTAGCTCCCAAGACCACATTATTTATGAGTTAACCTGTAGTCTTCTAAACCTATTGTTGATCAAGAGGTGGCCAAAGTATACTTTTATAGGATGGTGTCAAGAGTACACACTTCAAGGACATAATTGTGGTAGAGGAGACCTTTATAGTGTACTTTCTAATGATTATTGACTGCTTACATGACCCCAATGGGTTTACCCCTGTTCCTATCTCTCAGCGGCTGAGATCTCTGGAGTTTGGGATGTTGATGACTTTCTCAGCATTAAAGCATGGGTTTCATGTTAGAATGAAACCCATGAAAGGGCCACAAGGTGTTCACTGATTCTGTGGGATGATTTGCAGAGATGCCCGATGTACTCTTGATGTGATTCAGTACTGATTCAGCGAAGATGGCATTCCTCCTCTGGTTTGCTCCTGCAGAAGATGTGTCCACTTGTTCTTTAACCTGTCTTTCTCCTGGCTGTTGTGTCTCACTCAGTACTGACAAGGTAGCTGCACGTCAGTAGTACTAACATTTGCAAGTTTCTCATCAATTGAGAACTATTGTATACTAGACTAAGTGGGACCCGTTGGGTTCCAGCTTCACACGGAATGGCTGGTCCACCAACGCAATATTCCACCTCTCCACCAATCCCAGTGTTGGTGGCCAGTGGGGGGGGGGCTTTCTAGAGCGCTAGTATGGGTGTTGTGTGCGGAAGGGACTGGTTTCCAGAGGGCTAGTTTGGGCATTGTGGGCCGAATGGATTCTTGGGCTGGCGGCTCACTCACGGCTGGTGGGCTGGCAGTTGATTCACGGCTATTCTTTGAAATACCACTTCAAGCAGGTTTCAAGGCCACCAAATTCAAATACCACTTTTGCATTTTCAAACTACTTAAGGGTACTCACAGGTCTGTAAAACCACTCACAGTTTAGTAGACGTGTTCAGTGTTATTCACAGCTCAGACTGAGAGTTGTGACCTCTCGCTCACCCATCTTGCAGAGACTGGGGCAATCCACACTTCCGGGTTTTATAATCCCTCATGGCCTGATTGACAGGAGAGAGAATCTCAACATTTTTTAAACATTAATAAGTCTTTTATTTTTCATCGATGGGAAAAATCCTCTTGTCCTGCGCAGCGGAGGGGAACTGAGTAAGATGGCCAAGAATCACATCCGTAAGTGGTAGCGTTTTTTCTAAAATCAATATGCAGTGCAAACAGGAAGTGGTCAAAATTTGAGTTTTAATTATATAGATGCTGGTTCTTCCTGCGATTGTGAACAGCCATGCATTTTACTGGATAATGCAACATCCTCAATTTTCTTGCCCACTTGCTCAAATTGCCTGTATTGTATCTGCAGGTTCTTTATGCACTCTTCACACTCACTTTTCATCGAAAAATGTAGCTGAAATTACCTGTTTGCTTTCTTCTCTTCACTTTGCATAGAAGTAGTTCTGGTGCACACAATCCTACCATTAAAAGTTGGCTTGCACTCTTCACATAGATTTGTATCGCAGTAATGATATATTAATGTGTTTTCTGCATCAATACATCAGCTGCTTATAATGACATTCTGCTTAATGTTGCAAGGACAATTGGTCTTTGACAAATCTTATGCATCAGTATAACATTTTCCAGCGAAAGATGTTAGCCAAAGGATTTGGCAAGTAGCAAAAAATATTTTCCATCTGATAAAAAGCAGTATTTGCTTTCCAAGTAATTTGGGTAATACCTCCCTCCTGGAGCCTATTTTGTCTGGGCTGCAAGTGCAGTTTTCAGGAAAAATAGTTCTTTCTGCAAAATGTCAAAAGATGCTGAATTAGACAAGAAGAAAACAACCAGACAATTAAACATTTGGACTCGCATATAGAAAATACTAATGAAGCAAAATTCAAACTGAATATGCATTTGGCATTTTGATGAAGGCCATTAATTTAACTGTTTTACTTTAAAACAAAAAAATAAAATAAAAACAGATCTTGATGTTCAAGTCAGCCACAGAGTTAGAATATGGATGAATTGCCTGACGATAGTTCGGATTGTAGATCTGCTTCTGTGGCTTGCACGGAGTCGCCTGGGAAGCATAGTTCCTGCATAGAATTGCAGTTCCATCATAATTCAATTCTGTGCACAATGTCCAGTAAATTACAAGAGGGAATGTGGACAGATCATCAGGTCGCCTGCACTTGTCTTGGGAGGTTATCAGCCTATTCCCTGTATATTCCCAGGTATATTGCCCTGTCCAATCTCATAAAGGTCTCACAACAACTCACTGAGAGGTTCAGAGACTACAATGAAGAAACCCAGCAAGGTGAAATTGTCTTTATTGAAAGTAAGAGGGATAGAAATGGACCCACGTCAGACACCATTGAAAACCAGAGCTACTAAAATCATCTTAATGTTTTCACCCTTTCCCCAAATCCTTTGCTTCTCTTTGTGCCTGTAGGTCATTTTTTATACCACCATTCATTACACTTTAGCAGCAGTGTTGTAAGGCCTCATGAGTAGGTAGGTAACACTCCCATTAACATGGCTTCCAGATAGTAATACTAGACATTAATACATCATGGCTGTGCCAGAAGCTATCTCCAACTCCCTACAATGCAGAATCCCATTAGGACAGTAACATCCCAGCAAAAAGGAGCACCATTGTCCCACAGACTTTCACCACTTCACTGCTTCACTGGATATTGAAGTCAACAATTGAAAAGAGGACGGAATCTCTAAATAAAACAAGCCCAGCAATAGCAATCAACAACACAAATAATTAAAATAAATTTGCACCAAAACCATCCTGATTCTTCTTACTGCGTGGATATGGCATCACTGATGAAAAAAATGTCCTCAGCTGAGTTCTAGGGGTGGAAGATTGCAACCTTCACGTTGTCCGCCCTGTTTCGACTAATGCATTCAACTCGACGTGCACAAACGGAAGATGAAATAGAACAAGTTGTCCAACAACTTTAGGCTGTGCACGCCACATGAAAGAAGAAGAAGTAGCGGTTCTAAATGATGAATTTTACCTTAAAGAGTGAAAGTGTAAAACAACAAGAATAGACAGGGTAGATAGTGAGAACCTTTCTCCCTGGGTGGATTGTCCAACATTAGAGGGCATAGCTATAACATGAGAGGGGGAAAGTTTAATGGAGATGTGCAGGGCAACTTTTTTTACACAGAAAATGGTGGGGGCCTGGAACGCATTGCCAAGAGTAGTGGTGAAGGCAGATTATGATAGCGGTGTTTAAGAGGCTTTTAGATAGGCACAAGGAAGTGCAGGAAATAGAGGGATATGAATCATGTACAGGCAAATGAGTTCAGTTTAACCAAGCATCACATTCGGCGCAAACATTGTGGGCCAAGGAGGGCGTACCTGTGTTGCACTGTTCTATGTTCTAAAACCTTTTATTTTCTGTCCTCGAATTTTCAAATGGATATCTAAGGTAGATTTGGCTCTCACCAATGACCTCTCTTACAGGTACGGGCAGCTTGCAACAACTACCAAACTAAACGCACCTTTGTACTTGGAATAGAATTTACAGCCCTTGCTTTGGGAAGACAAGAATGCAGTGAGATGCTAACTGCATTTCGTTGTCTCTGTACTGTACACTAAAGACAATAAAGATTGAATCGGAATCGGAGAATTATACTACTCTGAAACTTTGGGGGGGGAGAAAAATAATGATTTGCCTCATGAAATGTAAATATGCAGAATATATACCTTTAAAGTTAACCTCAAAACTTGCCTAGAGATAAAAACAAGCTGGTGATTAGATTAAAATTTCCTCATAGGAACTGTGAAGACGTTCACAGACTGGGCTTAAAGCCAGCAAGCAATCTGATTGTGTAACGACAGCATGACAAGTTTACATGGACAAAACTCTTTGTAAACTTAGACATGGGATATTACAATGGGAAAACTTTGGCACACAAAGTACTTGCAGATGTAAGTATTTTTGTACATTTTGCAGACATATATAAAAGGCAAAGAGTGGGCCAAAGGGAAAAACACGATGAAAGCTGATAATTTGTCTCTTCGTATAAATATGAGTATTGCAGGAACTGATGTTTTGGAAATAAATAGAGCCTATTTGTGAAAGAGAGAATGGGAAAGTAAAGGTGCAGAGGGAGGAAGAAAGAGTAAGAGAAATAGATGGGGTTTGAGAAGCAGAGGGTTGCAAAAAATGGGGTTGAGAGGTAAAAGGTCTTTATGTGAGAGAAAAGAATTGAGCAACTGAAATAGAAACATAATAGCCAGTGCTCACTTTAGCATTTTAGCACGTTATTACTCACATGTACTCAATCAGTTTGGTATTTCCCTCCAGTCAGACTCAACATAATTAAGGACCCAGCCCTAGTTTACACTGCAATTAATTATGTGTTCTCATCAGAAAATCCATGAGACCAATGGAGTGATTGTCGGGGCACAGACAATTTTCAGTTTGCCTGCCATTACAATCAATTCTCAGCCTATTGAGATTTTAAATTGCACCTCATCAAGAATCACCACAGATAGAATTAGAGCAATACAATTTTACTGGTATTTAGTATATACTATACTAAAATGCACTATTTTGTATATTGTATAAATTGCTATACAATTTTGGGTATACCAGCGGCTTAAATCATACTGTTTACAAATCTCTTTTTCTACTGCATAGGATTTTTTTTTAGTTTCTAAAGATCCCAGGTTTCAGTTTTCACAGAGATAAAGAGAGGAGTGAGAAAAAATACATTATGAAAAGAAGAATAGAGTAAGGGCGGAATTGAGCAAGAAATTGAAAGTAGAAATTTGAGAAAGAACAGGTTGAAAACAACTACTAGACATAGTCACAAAAAGAGAGAATGATAGACAGTATTAGATTGAACATGCTTGTTCTTTGAGGATCTACAAGTACCGTTTGTGTGCTGAAGTGATTTGTATGGCATTTGTATACAGTTGTGGTACAAATCACATTAGTAGCCATTAAAAAGGTGCTTGAAAGTTATCTGCGGGAAAAATCAGACAAAGCTCTCAGATATTTTATAATGTGTGGATTAGAAACCAAGCACGGGAAAGTGTGTGCAGCCCACGTGCCATGGCGCTGCTTCAAGCCGTCAATTTCAAGTAGAGCTGAAGGCAGCTGAAATTCTGCCTTTGCAGCATGGACTGTGTACTGCGCATGCGCAGCGCAGCGCAAGCGGCTGTAAAGTGGGAAGCGGCTGTAAAAGGACAGCGCCGCTGTGGAGGGGGGGGGAGTGAGTTCCTTTCACAGCTTGTGGGGAGTCTGGCCAGCGGTGAAGTTGCAGGAGGGCAGGAGCGTTGAGAAGGAGGGGGTCGGGGATCATGCCAGAGCAACCAGCTCAAGAGCAGATCAGCGGGAGATGGATAACAGGACAGCGGGCGGTGGAGCTTACTCCATGTGTCAGCGCGAGTAACCTCAATTGATCCCTTGTTCGCGCTGACACAGGAGTGTCCACTGCCCGCTGTCCTGTTATCCATCGCCCTCTGACCCGCTCCGCACTATGATCTTTGCTCTTGAGCTGGTCCCCTCACTGTTCAGACTGTTTGCACTGCCAGAGGTGAGCAGGCTGGCAGGAGGCGCTAAGGTCCGGCGGCCGCTCTCAGCCAGCCGAGCTTCTTCCCTCCCCGGCCACAATGCTGTGGCTCCGCGCCCGGAGCGCCAAGGCAGCGGTAAGTGAGTGAGTTGCTGGCATGATCCCCGACCCCCTCCATCTCAATGCTCCTGCCCTCCCCGCAACTTTACCCCTGGCCAGATTCACCACACGCTGTGAAAGGAACTCTCCCGCCAATTGGTCCCTTGAACTAGTATTGTCATTCAATAAGATCACAACTGATTCAACTTGTCCCGGTGTGCTCCCGTTTTTCCTACCATCTCTCCACCTGCTGTCACCCTCCACCCCACACCCATTCTGTAATTCAGAATGAAGGAGATTTGGAAGCCTTGGGCAAATTGAATTGTTACTTTCTTTATTTTTATTCTTTAATTTTATGGAGAGGAGAACAATCTGCGCATGCGCGGTTTAAGATTTTTTTTTAAAGCCGACCGACTGCCTACCCTGAGTAATTACTCACGGCACGTGCCTGGGCTACACCATCTCCCTTATGTTAGCCGTCACTACATCTAATTGTGTGTGACTCTCTTGCAAAAATGAGGGTAGGATGTTGGTGCATCTATTGGTGTATGCTAGTTGTAGTTGGGCATGTGATATTGATATTGCTTTATTATTTTCATGTGTACTGAGATGCAGAGGAAAAAATTTGCTTGCATGCTATCTAATGAATTCATGAGATCAATCAAGCCATATACAAGTGAAACAGGTAATGCAAGGCGAAAATATCGGAGTGCAGTATATAGTGTGACAGCATTGCAGTGTTACAAAATTACAGAGAAAATGCAAATCATCAGTTTTGATTGTAAGATACTAAACAGCACCTACTACACCCACAATGACTCCCCTTCAAGAATAAGAATCTGTCTTTAAGCATTGCTCATTAGTCACAACTTTTGGAAGTCATTCAACTTATTAGCCCATTGCATCTTTACCACCAGGTGAGTATCACAGTGATTGTAGTTAACAGGCAACAGAAATGCTTCTTTTTAACTCCTTTTACTGTTTTCTTTATATAATTGCAATTCTCTAAGCCCTGAAATTACTAATATTTTAAAAAACTTATTCAAGATTCAAGAGAGTTTATTGTCATGTGTCCCAGATAGGACAATGAAATTCTTGCATTGCTGCAGCACAACAGGATATTGTAGTCATAAATACAGATTCAGGTCAGTGTGTCCATATATACATATATATATATATATACACACATCAATAAACAGATAAAGTGCAATAGGCTGTTATAGTTCAGAGTTTGTTTGAAGTTGTGTTTAACAGCCTGATGGCTGTGGGGAAGAAGCTGTTCCTGAGCCTGGATGTTGCAGATTTCAGGCTTCTGTACCTTCTACCTGATGGCAGCGGAGAGATGAGTGTGTGGCCAGGATGGTGTGAGTCCTTGATGATGCTGCCAGCCTTTTTGAGGCAGCGACTGCGATAGATCCCCTCGATGGTAGGGAGGTCAGAGCCGATGGGCAGTGTTGACAACTTTTTGTATCCTTTTCTGCCCCTGGATGCTCAGGTTGCCGTACCAAGCCACGATGCAACCGGTCAGCATGCTCTCTACTGTGCACCTGTAGAAGTTCGAGAGAGTCCTCCTTGATATACCGACTCTCCGTAATCTTCTCAGGAAGAGGCGCTGATTGGATTGGATTCAATTTATTGTCATTGCACTTTTCAGTGCAACGAAATGGTTTAGCCTGCAGTCATAACATAGAATAAATAACAAACACTCAACACAGTTTAAAGTCCCAAAGTCATTGTCTCTTCCCTCCTTGCTCTCCTTCTGCGCTGAGGCAATCCAAGCCTCCGATGTTGTGACCCCGCCGGGTGATGGTAAGTAAGTCCCGCGGCTGAATCCGTGCTCCGCAAACGGGCCAGTTCAAACTCCGCGGCCCGGGGCGGTCGAAGCTGCCGCCCTCCAGTCCAGCGGACGCAGCTGTAGTTGCGGGAGCTCCGGAAAAACAGGTCACCACCTGTGACCTGCGAGCTCCCGATGATGTCGTCCACTGGCCCGCGGCAGAGCCTCCGAGGCTCCAAAGTCGTACTTGAAAGTCGTACGAAATGTACTTTCTTTATGATTGCATCAGTGTTCTGGGACGAGGAGAGATATTCAGAAATATGCATGTCCAGGAATTTGAAGTTCTTGACCCTTTCCACCATCGACCCGTTGATATAAACGGGACTGTGGGTCCCCATCCTACCCCTTCTGAAGTCCACAATCAGTTCCTTAGTTTTGCTGGTGTTGAGAGCCAGGTTATTGTGCTGGCACCATTTGGTCAATTGGTCGATCTCACTTCTATACTCTGTCTCGTTCCCGTCAGTGATATGTCCCACGACAGTGGTGTCATCGGCTAACTTGATGATAGAGTTCGCACGATTTCCGGCTACGCAGTCATGAGTATAGAGTGAGTACAGCAGGGGGGTGAGCACGCAGCCTTGAGGTGCTGCCGTGCTGATTGTTATCGACATTGACATATTTCCACCAATATGGACAGACTGTGGTCCGTGAATTAGGAAGTCGAGGATCCAATTGCAGAGGGATGCGCAGAGACCCAGATCTGAGAGCTTGGTAACCAGCTTGGAGGTGATAATGATATTAAATGCCATGCTGTAGTCAATGAATAACAGCCTGACATATGAGTTTTTGTTGTCCAAGTGGTCCAGAGCGAAGGTGGAGAGCCAGTGAGATCGCATCCACCGTTGATCTATTGTGGCGGTAACGGAACTGCAGTGGGTCCAGGTTTTTGTCGAGGTATGTGTTGATTTGTGCCATGACCAGCCTATCAAAGCACTTCATCACCACAGACGTTAGTGCCACTGGTCGATAGTCATTGAGGCACGTCACCTTGCACTTCTTGGGTATTATTGATGCCCTTGTAAAGCAGGTGGGAACCTCGGACCTCAGAAGTGAGAGGTTGAAAATGTCCGTAAAAACTCCAGCCAGTTGTTCCGCACAGGTTTTTAAAACACGCCCGGGTATACCATCAGGTCCAGGCGCTTTCCGAGGGCTCACCCCTCTGAAGCATCTTCTGACGTTGGCCTCTGTGACTGTGACCGAAATACCATCACGGCGAATGGGGGCTCGGGAAGCATTCATGCAATGTGCATAATGCTGACAGACCCAGAACTTTTTCTTAAATTATAACTTTAGAGAAGGTAGTGGTGAACAGGTGCAGCCAAATGTGGTCAAGGTTTCTCATAGTGGTATTAGGAGAGACTTCCAGGATTATTTATATCATTTTTTAACTGATAAAAGTTTCAAAGTTAGTAAGATGTCTATCCAGAGTAGGAAATTGATCGCTGTGGTGTTCCTCTGAACCTTTGGTGGTAAATATATCTGATAGTTCAATATTATGTAAGATTACTGGAAGCCATTTTCTTATCTCCAAGATTGATATTGTAATTGCAATAATAATATCCATTTCTATATGTGCAAAACAACCCTAATTTGTCACACATTATTATTTGGAGATTATGGAATAGCTAGTGTAGAAAATACTACACTGGACCTAAAATCAACATATTTGTAACACAACAGTTTATATTATTTATAATTAAGTGTACATTAATGTAGACTCGATCTATTTCTTGAACATTGTTTTGAATATCTGCATTATGCAAAATAATGATGCCCAAAAATTGTAATATTAATAGTTGAACTGATTATTTTTTATTAGTTGCAGTGTTATTGCCCCACCCACAACACTGATGAAGTTTTAACATGTTGACATTTATAGTTAATGCTATTAAATCAAAACTTTGTGAGGTGCAAGCAGGAACTGTGGTAAACAGACTAGGAAATACAGTATTGCGTGGAATTACTCTGTCCCTTATTTAGCTGCTTTATCTACCGCATGAGTTAAAATAATATCAAAAACATTTCTCTGGTTTACATTGTTTACAGAGAACTTTCACTTGGGAACTAACATATATGATTTGTTAACCAACACCACAACTTGCTTCCATTAAACTACTTCTTTACATTTTACATTTTTTTATGCCATTTAGACAACAACACCTGATGAGGTGAGTTTGCTATGTCTGACAGTACATTTTCTTGCTTTGTTTCGTATGATTTCATAACTCACTAGTTAAATGTATTATTCTCTCCTTTGATTTTCTTTCATTTGTATCTTAGAAGCGTTTAAATAGATCTTACAACCTTACACTTTAGGATTTTAAAATTAAGCAGCATCTTAAAGCTTTATATTCAGGATTTTAAAATTATAGAAGTACTTATTTGATTGAACCGAACACAGACTCAAACAGCAGTTTTAAATGTGTAAAAATACGTATAGTGTACACATAACAAAAAAAAACAAATTGTCAAACCTTTACAATTTTTAATTATTTGACTATTTTCTCCATAGGCGTTCTGAACAATAATTATTTAGACGGGCGATACAAATATTAATTCAATTCAAGCAATAGACATTTGATGCTCTCTTCATAACTGCATTGAAACACAAATAAGGTGTCTCAAAGAAAGAATGGTGGAAATTTGTCTTTGGTCACGACTGCTAAATAAGCTAGCCATTGTATTTCCTTCCCTTTATTCAGTTTCACTTGTTTCAATCGGACTAATAAACAAGCACAATAGACAGCTGATACTTTTGTGCCGGGTTTTGCTGCTGACCAAAGATGAAATATAACACAACATTTTAAGAGAGAACATTTGTTGAGAAAGGAGTAGATAATTCATGCCTACTTCACCACGTTGTGGTGTCCACTTCAACGGATGCCTCTGTTGTCAATCAAAATATCAGAAACTGGGCAATGGTTTAAAATGCACAATGGGTATCTGTGATAATTGCACAGAATTTCTAATATGGCAGTTAATGCTTTAATGTCCACATATTTACTCTTCCCAGTATAAATATGTAGTATCACACATCAAACAAAATATAATTTTGCTCCGGTACTAAAAAGGTGAATTATTGACAATTTGAAATGTTCATCAATATCAGTGTTTACACAATTCCTTAAAATATATTAGTCAGAAATGAAAGTTGATTGTGATCACTATGTACGCTGCCTGGAAATGATTACAAGGCAGTAATCTAATTTAGCAGTTCATGTGAAACCATAAACCATGAAAGTAAGCTTAGGCAGTCATCTGAATCGTAACATTAGTTTTACAGCCTTAAAGTCACTTGCAAATATCTATACATTTATAATGTATATAGTATTTCACATGCAAGATTTATTACATTTTGTTCTGTTTTCTACTGCCAACAACTTTGATTGTTAGACTCAGCGATGAGAACAAAATCAGTAAGTTGCTTATTGCAAATTTGATAGGGTATTATTGATTGGCGATGCATATTGGAGCTACGTCATATTGCAGAATAAAGGCAAATATGCAAGCAGTCTGAAATAAGTATGGATTTTAATGTTATGTTTTCTACCCTATCCTGAGTATACTGTGGGTGCAAATGTTCTTGCATGGTGATACAAAACAGACAGAAGTGAATCTTCAATCCAGTTTCAGTTCTTTTTTTTTTAATTGGCTCGGTTAGAAACATTCCAAAATAAACAGGCCAAGGATTGTTAGTATTCATTTTACACATCTGCTCAAGACACATTTCACCCCAACGTCTTTCTTCCAGGGCTGCTCGCAGCTTGACAATGTCTAATCTCAATGTCCCATCCTCCATACATGGGTAGTCCAGTTGTTTACTCAGTGATGCAACAGAGTTTACTGCTAAGCGCACTTTTTCTGTTGATCTCTTTTCTGTTGACCTCAAAAGCATTTTGTTAAGCTGGAGGTGCTTGATAATTCTCATGTGTTTTTGACTGTTATTTTTCCATCCCTGGTTGAAGAAATCTGAATCCAGCTGTAACATCCAGCCATCACAGAGTTTGGACCCCGACTTGAGCACAGACACATGTGATCAAAAATATGACCTCCACTGCCTGTCAGCACATTGTACCACTAATTAGCTGTTAAATAACTGAACATGTTTGTAACACAGAGGGCCAGTTTTTGCAAGGAGATTTTGGTGAAACTATCACCATCTGCCAATATTGCCTGGAAGTAAGTAAAATATTGCCTCACAGCACCAGAGACCCAGGGTTCGATCCTGACCTTGGGTGCTGTCTGCGTGGACCTTGCATGTTTACCCTGTAACCGCCTGGGTTTCCTCCGAGTGCACCGGTTTCCTTCCACATCCCAAAGACATGCAGGTTTGTCGGTTAATTGGCCTCTGTAAATTTCCCCTATTGTGTTGGGAGTGGATAAGAAGGCGGGATAACACAGCACAAGTGCGAATGGGTGATCGATGGTCAGCATGGGCCAGGTGGGCCAAAGGGTCTGTTTTCATGCTGTACCTTTGAACTAAGTAAAAACAACTACATTTCTAAACATGCACATCTAAATGGCTGCAGCCAGTAATTAACTGTTTAGTCATTTGACTGTGTTCATCATTGTGTTTCATTGTCGAAGTGGGATAAAATGCCCAAACTGATGTCTTACCCTCACCACTGAATCATCCATCAAGTAAGAGGTACACCTGGTCTTTCCATCTAGATTTCAATCGGAGAGAAACTTTATAAGAATTCAGATTACTTGAAAAAGATTATGGGTGTTTTTTTTAATATGTTAAATTACTTTGCGTATCTTAGTGATATTTTTCTAGTGATATTTTACAATATTTAAAGATGTATATACATGTTGGGAAGCCTGTTAAGAAAGTTTAAGCTTTTTTTGAGTTTTAATGTCTTTTGTTTTTGAACGCTTCCACATGTAACATTCGGGATGGGACATTCTTTGGCAGTTCGGGCAAAACCAAAAGGCATGAGTTGGCTGGCCTTCAAAGTTAGTTTCTGCTTTTTATGGATGTCGCTAATTTTAACTGCCCCAAGTGATCCCATAAATACATGAAAGATAACTTTATTTTGTGGGAGATTAGCAAGCAACAGAGTTTACTTCCAACTGCAAAATTCAGGCTATAGTTCCTTCTAGTATTGGTTATGGGACTGAAGTTGGTAAAATAGTGGGGAAGTCATTTGACCCATTGGGAGGGAAAAGATAAAAATAGCATTTTGTCTCTGCCTTATGAGGACATGTTAGAAAGCACCCATAGAAGAGGCCACAATGTTGTTTACTTGCTCTTAAGTAACTTTGATGGATTTTAAAATCTCTGATATAACTCTTTTTTCCCCCCAACCTAATGTTAACCAGACCATATGCACAAGTACAGATGTAATGGAAATCTTGCTTGTGGCAGCATCACAGGCAAATAGAGTCAGACAAATGCACACAAAACAGCATAAATTAAATATAAATTCTACAAACCAGTGAAAAGAAGAAGACTCCAAAAAACTAGACAATACTACATAAAACAATTGGAAAACAATGTCCAGGGTAGTGGAACAGGTGGTCCGTCGTGTTCTGTTGCTGAGGTAGATTTAGGTTTGCAGGTCGATTCAAGAACCTGATGGTTGTAGGAAAGTTGCTATTCCTGAGCCTGATGGTCTGAAACTTCAGGTTTACGTACCTCTTGCTCGAGTGTGTCAGGTAGAAGAGGGCATGGCCCGGATAGTGGAGATCCTTCTTGAGGCAGCGCCTCGTGTAGATGCTTTTAATGATGAGAATGGCTCTGCCCATGATAGATCAAGCTGAGTCCACCACTCTCTGCAGCAGGACACCTGATGCACCAGGCTTTGATGCACTCAGTCATGATACTTTCTACAGCGCATCAGTAGAAGTTTGTTTGAGTATGCAGTGACATGTGGAATCTCCTTAAACTGCAAAGAAAGTAGAAGCGTTGATGTGCCTTCTACGTGATTATAACCATGAACTGGGCCCAGGATCTGAGATGTTAACGCCCGGGAATTTGGAACTGCCAGTCTGATTGTCTGAAGAAGGGTTCTGACCCGAAACGTTGCCTATCCATTTTCTCAGGAGATGTTGCCTGACACGCAGAGTTACTCCAGCACTTTGTGGTTTCTGCTCAAGTTCAAGCATCCACAGTTATTTGTACATATGTCCTCCTTGGGTCATTGCCACCCCATTTATATTGGTCAGCGCTAATTGAAAGCACCCTTGGTGATTATCTTTGTTTTTCACGTCCGTAAACTTAAACCAATAACAAATGATACACGAGGAGTGAATCATCTCTGCCAGATGTCCACCCAGATGATGATAAAGAGTTTCTCCTTCTGAATACTTAAATATTATTCATAATTTTCGCCGCGGTTCGTTAATTCATGGCCACATTCATTCCGTATGTTGAAATGGCTAATTATGTTCTTATGATATTAAACAGTGGGAAGATGATAAACGGATACATGTATTTTGATTTGTTTACATTTAGCTGCATGTAAATAACTCACAAGTGCTGCAACCATTTAATGCCCGTCTCTCCTTCGTCCAAATAAAACATGATGATAAATAATAAGGAAAAATACACAATCTGTCATTATTTTTCTTCTTTTTATATCAGCAGCACTCCATTTTTGGAGTTCTACCCACTCTAAAATGGGATACTAATAATTTCAGACTGTTGTATGCAGACAGAATAATAGACCTCCATCTGACAGAGACGCCAGCATAATGAGTTTTATGTGCCTGTTAATTATGTTTTTTTTGGTTTGTTTATTTGACCAAAATGTCAGCATTAACTATATTTCTTGGATGTGGCTAATAGATCTGCAGTAAAACTTTTTTTTTTTAATGAAGATTGTATCATTGGTTACTGAGAAAATTAGTTAACTGACAGAATAACTCCAGTAATCATTACCCAGTCCATATAGCTGTTGAAAGCTTAATGTAGCTGGCTTTCTGAAGGAACCTTTTGTGCATTTTGTGCTTTGCAGTGTTGCTGATGACCCTTTAAACCAAAAGAGCATATTATTTTAAAATCTTGCCAGAAACGATTACTTTGCTGTAACTCTGCTGTAACTCTGCTGTATGTAAATAGTGTAATTTTTAATGCATGTGAAGAAATTGCTGCATGGAACATTTTAAAGGAAACTTGATTCTGTAGTAAAATAAGCCTCCTGGGACAGAAATCAAATCAAATCTAATTAAAACTTCATTGGCCTTGTTTATCAAGATGTTCAGTTTTTGAAATTGATTTCTCAACATTTGAGATGCTAACTTTGATAGTATAAATCAAATCACACAGTCATTTTTAATATCGAAGGTTTGGGACACAGATAGTGTGGTCTGGACTGTGAACATAGCACTTTCTCAATCTGCTATCAAGTTTCAAACAGGAAAAGTAAAGGCAATTGATATTTCAACCAAAGTAGACTGCAGCTTCATTACTGGAAGCTGCTCGTTTTGTGTCCGGGTTTATGCTAAGCCTACACGGTGCCTGGGAAATTTGGTGAAAAGGGGGCCTCTGCATTAGGCAGGAGGCCTTTTAAATACCCACAGTTAACTAGTATAAATACTTGAGATTTAGGTTTAATTTTAAACAGGACGTTGAAGATATAATATATAATTGGACTAATTAGATATAATTAGTGAAGATTTCCTTTTAGACATGGAAAAATTAGGAGTCATCCTTAATAAACGTGCCTATGGATTTGTCCCAAATCCTGCAATATCTCGGTCTTGCAGCAACTTTGATATAGCAGTACTTCAGGAAGATATCAGTAAAATATGCTTAGGTTGTGAACTCATTCCAAATTTTCTAAATACAGTAGCATTGGACGTTTAACAATAAAAAACAATCTAACTAAAATCTGTTCTGATAAACCATAAAATAGGATCAAGTTCATCAAATAGCAAATTATTTTGGTATAATTTTATCATATCTTTTTATTATTTGTAAATAACAGCTAAACAAAATCTAAAATCTTTAATTGACTTACTTTTTTGATATATGGATAACACAGCCACCTCACAGTTGATTTCATCAAAAGTGTGTTTGGCAAAATATGTTTTTAAATATATAGTGTGTAAATATTTTAAGTTTTTAATACGACAGATAAAATGTTGAATACTTCAAAGATTTAACGCAGTAAAGCACAAACATATTGATACATTATGTGGCTTTTGCCAGCTTCCCGAGTAGTTCAACATGTTTTCCTAAAGTGTGGATGAGCAATGGAAAGCCCCAGTGTTATCTGCAAATGCCAAATTATTTGTTGACAGCATGTGGAGAGATAATGGTGCTACAGCTGATGTTTTTATGCTTTCCACCATAGGGTGGAAAAAAAGTTACAGTTCATACTCTTGAGTGCAAACCAATAACTCATGATTGAGCATTTGTTTTGTGGCCAGTACTTGAACCAAATAAATAGAAGCAGGAAGAAGACATTGAACCCCTCCACCCTTGCACTAAATCATGACTGCCCTTTTAGCTCACCACCATTTTTCTGCATTATATACACTATATCCCTCGATTTATTTTCTGTTCAAAAATCTCTGTCTGTGTTTTTGAAGATGCTCAGCCACTAAGCTTCCAGGAGATAAAGAATACCAAATATTCACAATTTTCCTAGTTAAGACATTTCTTCTCATCTCAGGCATGAGTGGATGACCACTTGCCTTGAGACTGTGACACCAGTTTCTAGACACCACAGTTGGGTCAAGTAGCTTTCTTGCATTTACTTTGCCAATCTTCATGAGAATTTTGGTTGCGCCATGGGATAGAATCATGGAGTCATGCAGCATGGAAACTGGCCCTTTGTCCCATCTTCCCCATGCCATTCAACATGCCCCCACCACTCATTCTTCTAAACTCAGGAATAAAGACCCAATCTATTTAATCTCTCCTCACAGGGCAAGCCACCAACATCCAAGAATCACTCGGCAGTACTACGAGCAGTTGTGGTCTCCTTATATAATGAATGATATTGTTACCCTGGGGTCAATGTAGAGAAGACTCACCTGGTTGATTATTGTGGTCAAAAAGGAAAGATTGAGCAGATTAGGATGTGCTCCATGGAGTTTAGCAGTCCAGCTGACATACAAGATTATGTGGATAGGTTAGTGCTGTGAGGATGCTTTCCTGATGGACGTGTTTAGATTTTAGGGAATATAGTTCTGGACTCCTCTGCAGGTAGGGTGACTATACCCATGCAAAGTACTCCAGATATGGTTTTGCAGAGCCTTGATATAATTGCAGTGGGACATCTTTGCTCTTGGATTCAAATCCTTTTAGCAATAATGGTCAACGTACCATTGAACTATTGAGTTATGTTGTGATGCTTCTCTCGATGGAGCAACCTGCTGGCATTCACTGTCAAGACACATCCTTTGGTAAGGTATCGCAACAAGTCTTTGTGATCATGTGAACTGATTCTCCAAACAAGGTACACCAGGATGGACAAGTCAGCGCTGGGAACCAACATTTAATGAGAGCAGTGGAGAGAAAATACAAAACTCTTTTTAAAAATAACCTGACCCATTATCATGTTTTAATTGAAGTGCTAAAGTTCAACTTGCTTCATTTCCAATGAGTTAGTTATTAAATACTTGTGAGATGAATGTTTGTTTTTGTGCTCTCCCTTTTAACTGGGCACAGACGCCTCACGTCATTGGTTTTCATTGCCAAGAATGCTCTCAAAGGTGACGAGCTGCTCGTGCAGACTGACCGGGATGATATTTGAACTGTTATTGGGTGGTTTTATGGCTGGCCATTCAGTTATCCTGTCGGCAAAGTGATGCGCTTGCATGATCATTACAAAATTCAAGTGTATAAACCCAATGTAGGATTAAAAATATAATGTAACCTAAAGCTGCAACCCTATACATTTTCATTGTGCTTGCACTAAATCCATTGGTATTTTTTGTTCCACAAACAGGAACAAACATTGTGGTCATGTCTTGCTGCCATGGCAATTGGACACAAAGACCTTACGACAGCAGAGGTGGCTTACGCAGCAATTGGCGAGGTATATGAATTAAACTAATCGTTTTAAAGTTGGTATGTTTATAATTAATCTCTCCCTGTGTGTGCTTTCCTTTATTACATTCTTGGAAGCTTTCCTAAAGTTGCATGTAGAATGCCATTCTAAAATGGTATCATTAGCCACCAGCTCTGAAAAGCTATTTCCACAACTCATAATAACTGTTCTGCAAATGGTGACTGGTACCCGTGTTCTCAGCCCTTTTCCACCTATTAGTTTCTTCCTACTTCTCAGATTTACTCATTAATCAAGCCTTCTTGCTGGATGTCATCTCACTTTGCTTATCTCCGCAGAACTCTCTTCAATACAAACATTGCTTCTGTTGTCATTATCAACTGACTATGGGTCAGTAGACTAATACTAAAGATATTTCAACTAAAGCTTGAAAACTATTTAACCAGTCTAAATTAAAATCCCTCCTTCTCTTAACATGAGAATATTAACAATTTCTGGAAGGATTAAAGCTCCTAGTTCCAGTGCTGTCCTGCAAAATATGGGCAGAGGCAATGCTAAAAAAATTGAAAGTCTGTCCTTAAATTAGAGAATGTGAACAATGTTTCTGCTCCCATCTTCAAGTCTCTACAGCAAAATCTACTCAAGGTATGCCTGTTTTGAAGTAGTTATCTCCATCTCTCTGACGAGAGTTCTACAACACCCTCTCTCACTGCTCCCCCTGATTTCTCCTGCTCTCCAGCTCTACAACCACATTTTAGCCCAGACTCCCTGTCACAGCCACGTGTGCTTTCTTTGCACCGTTTCATACCTCTAGTTTCCCTCTCCCCTCTCACATTCGGGAGAAGGGTCTCAACCATCTATTCCTTTTCTCCAGAGATGCTGAGTTACTCCAGCATTTTGTGTCCATGTTCACTTCCTCTCTGTTTGCGTGTATCATGAATATGGTAAATGAATGAACTAATACTGAGTTTCACCTGACTTACACTTTTTTTTTCTCCCTTTCTCTAATGTGGACTTGAGAGTACATGGCTAAGGTGATAAGATAATGAAGAATCATCGGAATTCAACTTTAGCTTGCAAAGCCTGCTCTGAAATAGACTAAAGAGTTAGTGACTTTAACGGGTGAACAAAATGGGATTCCCAGTGTCTTAAGGAATAAGAGGAGCAGATTGGAGTGAGAAAGAAAGAATTACAGCAGAAATGTGGGCTCACTTTCAGGGTTTGAAAGATGCTTTTTATGAGAGATTACAAGGAATACTAGATTGCTTGCCAAACTAATTTCACATTGCCAACTAGTGTAATTAATGTCCAAAGATGTCAGTTTCAATTGTATAAAAAATACATACATTAGGTGGCCCCAGAAAGTTTCAAAGAACAATTCCTCTTTGCACTTGTTCAGTCACATTTTTGTTCGTGATGTAAGAATAACTTCTTATGCATAAACGTATTTTGAGGTGCATTATTCCAGGGAATGTTGCAATATATATTGATTCCTATAAAGACATTCCACTTTTACCCATAGTAAAATTGGCAATGAACTAGTATTGGTATTAATATGTTAAATTGTATCGAATTAGAAATTGCTGCATATATTGGAGGTAAAATTTTAAATCATTATTCACTTTGGGATGTGGGTGTTTCAGAGTCATTTCTTGGCTTGAAATACTGGGAGGGAGGCACTTCTTGAACTGCATCAGCCTACCCGATGAAAGTAGATTGTCCGATGTCTCGGAAAGTAGAAATAAAGTTATACCCGTACTGTCGGTTTTTTGGCCTGCAAATCAGATTTTTCTGTTGTTATTTCTGCTACTCCAGCTAGTAAACGAGGCTACAGTGATTGCAATAAAATTCAATCAAAAGGAAATAATTGCCTAAATTTATAATGCTTCATCGACAACAGGACATCAACAGTTTCTGGCCCTGCTTTGTTCTGGCCTTCTCTTACCTCCAGTTCCCTCCCCTCTACTTTCAGTCTGAAGAAGGGTCGCGATCCGAAAGGTCGCCCATTCTTTTTCTCCAGAGATGCTGCCTGATCCGCTGAGTGACTCCTGCACTTAGTGTCTATCTTCTTCATATATCAGCATTTGCAGTTCCTTTCTACACATAATATCAGTAGTATTGTGTTATACCTCTCATGCTATGACATGCCAAAGTGCTTACCATCTAATAGAATATTTTGCATTAATAAACTTATTAAAAATGTACATAAAGGGCCTGCCTCACTTAGGATATTTTTAGGCGACTGCCGGCGACTGTCATAGTCGTAGTAGGACACGGAAAAACCGGCAACTGGACCCCCCTTCGACATAAAATTTGAAATGGAATCATTACTTTAACAACAACAAAAAAACGAAGTCAACACCGGCGACAACCTACGTTAACCTGGCGACAACCTACGTCACCTGGCGACAACTACGACAGCACCTATGTCAGGAGAAGTCAAGCTATGCTCATTGGCGTCAAACTCACTGTCGCCAACTGTCTCCGAAAGAACATGTTGAAAATCCAGCGCCGACCAGAAATACGCTATGACTCTTGGGCGACTGAGGAGACTACTCACGACCATACAGGTAACCATGTGGCGACAGCCTAGTCGCCTGTAGCGCCTAAAAATAGCCTAAGTGGAACAGGCCTTTAACTGAAAAATGCAGCATTTTAAATGTTATATTAAACATAACATAACTAACTATAATCATGGTCATGTGTAAAAACTCTCTTTAATTTCCAGATTGATAAGGTGCAATACATCAACCTAATCAAGGATTTACCCTCTAAGGAGTCACGGATGGCACACTTGCTGCTATTTACTGGAAATTTACAGGATGCTGTAGGAATTTTAATCCAAACAGGCCTAATTTATCAAGCAATCCAAATAAATATTAACCTCTACAACTGGGATAGGTGAGAAAAGCAACCATATTAAATATGCATTAGCACATGTGCTTACGGCAAAGTTACGATTGCACACTAGAGGTCAGTGTTGTTAAGTGATAATAATTATACTATCACCGTTGCAAAATATTTTTTTGCTTGTTAACCAGAAACATGTACTGAAGACAGAACAAAATATATCCCAGTGATATTTATTTAGTCTTTGTTTGCTCTTATTTTGTTTGTTGTACTGTCCCGAAGAGCCTGTGCTTGACAACTGTTCTCGGAGAGAACACAAAGTGCTGGAATAACTCAGCGGGATGGGTCAAAGCCCTGCCTATTTATGTTCTCCACAAATACTGCCTGACCTGCTGAGTTACTCCAGCACTTGGTATTCTACACAAAACTCCAGCATCTGCAGTTCCTTCACTCTCCATTTTACAGCGCCTCGCAGCAAATTGCCAACCCTCAAATCAACTTGATCCACAGAATGTTCCCAATATCTGCGCTGCCTTAAGTTCACCATAATCTGCACCTATGAAGAGACCCTTGAAACCACAACCCGAAAGCTCTAATACTACTTTGATGAGAATGATTAACAAATTCAGGAGCTCCTTAACCATAAATGCAGCGTGTTTATGTATGGGAGCTCCACCATAACTCAACAGAAAAGAGAAGGCTGCACAGAGAACATAGGACACTGCTAAACATAATTTCTGAGGATTCTTCAGCACAGCCAAGGCCATTCATAGTGCAAAACTCAAGAGCCAACTTGCACACACCAAATGAATTGAGTTGTGCTTTCGGAGACAGAGGTAGTCTCTGGAACGGCCACCTCAAAAAAACCCTCATCCGAGACTGTAATGCGCTGCCAGGTGTGGTGGTGTAGGCAGATACAACATTGGTGCTTTTAGATAGGCTCTTTAATATGCAGAGAATGGAGTTATATAGATCACATGCAGGCAGGCAGAAGGGGTTAGTCTGTTTTGGCATCATGTTGGACACAGACATGGGCCCAAGGGCCTATTCCTGTGCTGTATTCTAAGCACACTTGTATTAACTCAACTAAATTAAAAAAATATATATTACCTGAAACTATTCTCTGCCATTTATTTTCATTGGAATAAATAGAACCACTGAATCCAAGCCAAACCTTATCTGGGAAAAAGCAGACAAATGGGTGTGATGGGATTGATCTGGCAGTGGCATATTAGATCCATGGGTAAAAAACACAGTGCTTCTATAATTTGCAGTTCCAAACAAATTGATTCATGTGCTCAGAGGAAAGGTTTTGTGATCAATCAGACTTTACTAATTGATGTACAGTGCCCTCCATAATGGATTGGGACAAAGACCCATCATTTATTTGTTTACCTCTGTACTCCACAATTTGCAATTTGTAATAGAAAAAAAGCACATGTGGTTAAAGTGTACATTGTCAGATTTTATTAAAGGTCATTTTTACACATTTTGGTTTAACCATGTAGAAATTACAGCAGTGTTTATACATAGTCCCCCCCCCATTTCGGGGCACTATAATGTTTGGGACACATGGCTTCACAGGTGTTTGTAATTGCTCAGGTGTGTTTAATTGCCTCCTTAGTGCAGGTATAAGAGAGCTCTCAGCACCTAGTCTTTCCTCCAGACTTTCCATCACATTTGGAAGCTTTTATTGTTGTTTATCAACATGAGGACCAAAGTTGTGCCAATGAAATTCAAAGATGCCATCATGAGATTGAGAAACAAGAATAAAACTGTGAAAGACATCAGCCAAACCTTCGGCTTACCAAAATTAACTGTTTGGAACATAATTAAGATGAAAGAGAGCCATGGTGAGCTTACTAATTGCAAAGGGACTGGCAGGCCAAGGAAGACCAATCAGCTGATCTGAACCCAATTAAGCATGCCTTTTATATGCTGAAGAGTAAACTGAAGGAGAATAGCCCCCAAAACATGCATAAGCTAAAGATGGCTACAATACACCAGAGAAGACACCCAGTAACTGGTGATGTCCATGAATCGCAGACTCCAAGCAGTCATTGCATGCAAAGGATATGCAACAAAATATCAAACATGACTACTTTCATTTACATTACATTGCTGTGTCCCAAACATTATGGTGCCCTGAAATGGGGGGACTATGTATAAACACTGCTGTAATTTCCACATGGTGAAACAAAATGTATAAAAATGGCCTTTATTAAAATCTGACAATGTGCACTTTAACCACATGTGATTTTTTTCTATTACAAATCTCAAATTGTGGAGTACACAAGCAAACAAATAAATGAT
Source organism: Amblyraja radiata (assembly GCF_010909765.2). Taxonomy (NCBI): domain Eukaryota; kingdom Metazoa; phylum Chordata; class Chondrichthyes; order Rajiformes; family Rajidae; genus Amblyraja; species Amblyraja radiata. Next base: position 8,313,499 of record NC_045968.1, on the reverse strand, counting down.
GGGTCTTTATCCCAAACATTATGAAGGGCACTGTAGGAGCTTTTAAAGCAACTGTTTCCCGCATACACTCTGCTGTACTGCTGGTTTTACAGACATTCAACACCAGAATGCCAGCGTAAACCTTCCTATGTCTCCACATTTCTCTTTTTCCTTCTAGCACAGTGATATTCTTTGTTTTTACATACAATCCGGTAAAATCATACCGCTGACAATGACATCACTCGGGCAGTACACAGAGTCACCATGATTCTGGCGTTGACAAAGTTACAAAAGTAAAAGAAGTGAGAGAAGTCAGTGTGGGGACAGGATGGCAAATTAATGTGGCAGTCAGCGAGAAAATCAAGGTCTTCCTTGTTTACTGATCACAACTTTTACAATTAATTCCGTTTTGCACTTTCCACAGATGCTGCCCGAAGTGCTGAGTGTTTAGTTTAGTTTAGAGATACAGTGCAGAAACAGGCTCTTCGGCCCACCAAGTCCGCACCGACCAACAATCCCCGCACATTAACTCTAACCTGCACACACTAGGGACAATTTTTACATTTTCATACTTAGCCAATAATCCTACAAACCTGTATGGCTTCAGAGTATGGGAGGAAACCGAAGATCTCGGAGAAAACACATGCAGTCACGGGGAGAACGTACAAACTCCATACAGACAAGCACCCGTAGTCAGGATCGAAACCGGGTCTCTGCCATTATAAGGCAGTAACTCTACCGCAGCCATCATGCTGCCAAATCCCTCTCCTTTCTAGCAATCCCTTTTTATTTAAAGTTTCCACCTACTGCAGTGTTTGTTTCTCAAAGGCCCAGCATCGCTTTTTCCTCTCTTCTGTTTTCCTTCATCAATTTCTATTTACATCTTATAAAGACAGATCAGCTGTGATTAACCAGCCTTCACCACTGCCGTTACCTTTTGTGTTGTTCGGTCACTTACACCTCCACCCTCTCACAATCATTTATTTTGTTCTCTCCAACCCTTTCCCACACCCGCAACTTAAAACAGAATCAGTTTCTATCTTTTCCTTTTGATCACAGAATATCAAATTGAAACAGTAACTGTTTCTCTCTGCGTAGACCGACTGACCTGCTGAGTATTTCCAACATTTTCCATATTTATTTCAGGAAACTGCCTACTATTTGTTGAATAAATATTAAAAATAAATGTTAGTATAAAGAAACCATTTTAATTATGTAGTAATATCAGTCATCTCAAACAGTTCTTTCAGGCAGAAGCGTTCACATAACATGCTACTCCCACAGAAAATGGTTTCTGTAAATTTAAAATTATCTTAATTGTTGAGAGATTTGATTAATGCAATGCTCATGAGTGTTCTTCACACGAAGACGTCAGTTTTCCTAGTTACTCAGTTTAAACAATTGCATTGTAACAACACACTTTATTTAATAGATAAAATCTCTGGCTGTGAATCAACACACGCAGCAAGTAATTTTACACAATTATGTCATAAATTTAAAATTTAGCTTGTCACAAAGAATTTAAACAAATGATTTTGAGATTTATTTCAATCTACTACACAAATAAAATTACTAGTAATAAAATGTTTACATATTTGAAGTTGTGAGCCTTGACTTGAGTTAAAAATCATAATCATTAATTTTAAATACAGGTATTAATAAATTTGGAAGATATTTGTAAATAGTTTTGTTGACTTTGATTTCTAATTTAATGGAAAATCAAATTAGAGGGCAGCACGGTGGCCCAGCGGTAGAGTTGCTGCCTTACAGTGCCAGAGACCCAGGTTCGATCCTGACTACGGGTGCTGTCTGTACGGAGTTTGTTCACTCTCCCCGTGACCTGCATGGATTTCTCCGAAATCTTCTGTTTCCACTCACACTCCAAAGACGTACGTTTGTGGGTTAATTGGCATGGTATAAATGTTAAATTATCCCTAGTGTAGGATAGCTTTATTGTGTGGAGGTTACTAGTCAATGCAGACTCGGTGGGCCGAAGGGCCTGTTTCCGCACTGTATCTCAAAACTAAACAAAACAAAAAAATGTAAAAGGTTTTTCAAGATAACCTGTCATTTTTGGTGTGATTAGTTTAAATGCTGCACAATTTGTTTATTTTCTCTGTACTTGCAGAGCTCTGGAACTGGCTGTGAAACACAAGACACATGTAGATACAGTGCTGGCTTACAGGAAGAAATTTTTGGAAGATTTCCACAAAGAAGAATCCAACAAGAGATTTTTACAGTATGCGGAAGGAGTAAGTAAATGGGGGGAAAAAACAAATGTTGTTCAGTCTGTTTACCCAGAATTGGTTCCAATCTGGAGCATGCATACAGTTTATTAGATTCCGCCTGACAGGATTGCCAGGGTGTAAAGCCGTCATAAACTGAACACATAATTTTATCAGAAGATTTAATACGACCATTTTATTCGCAGTCTAGTAATTCACCAGTTTATAACCGAGGAAGTCAAATTTATCATTTCTAATCAGGGCCCCACACAGATTGGTCACATTAAATCATGCTGGTAACATGGGGGAAGGGAAGATTTCCGATAGAGTTCCATTAAATACGCATTAATGCAGCACGGTGTAAAATAAATTCCACTACTTAGCAGTTCTATAATTTGCATTGTAAATCCAGTATTACCGACTGATCAGACTTCTGCGTAAAATCATATGAGGCTTCCTGGAGGTTCTCTAGGACATTAAATCTTCTAAATCTTAATTTATCCATTTAATGTTCAGAGTATTTAGAGCGCATAAAATCTCTCCTTATATTTTCTGTAAATTTACATTATTTACCAATTTCTACATGTGTGTGTGTTTGTGTACTTGTGCGTTTGCAGTGTGGTCTTTGGGTTTAATAATTACCCATTCTGCTAAGTAAGAATGAAGTAAGATAAATGAGTGATTCGCATTGAAAGTAATGGTGGGACTAATAGCACATCCTTTCTCAGGAGAGATTCAAGCAGCAGTTACCAGACTCTGCCCATGCATAATTAAAACCCAGAAATCCAACGTTCAGAGTGTGAGCTAGCTGGCTCCTCCATGGGTGATGTGATATAGGCTTGTTCAAGTGTGTGAGGTTGAGAACCTTATTCACTCATTACCCAGTACAAAAAGCAGATCATGGCAGGTTGCTCCATTGGGCATGTGGATTGCTAACAGCCTTGCACATCATAATAAATGGTGCAGTTGAACATAATGAATTTGTGGTCTCATCCCATCAGAATATGATTGATGACAATTTTGAAAATGTAAGAATTTTGCTTCAATTGTATATTTCTTTTGCATTTCTCTTAATTCCATCTTTTATCCCCAACAGTTCATTTTGCTTACACTTATGCTTCCTGATTTTTTACTTGTAATGCCTCAGCCTATTTGACGAGTACTATTCACACATCTCACAGCTCCTCTGCAGGGTGTCGGGGGTAATGGGAGAAATATGTGCACACCAGGGGGAGTAGGAGTGGAGCCAGAGAGGGGGGGTGGTTGCAGGGAAGAAAAGCGGGGCGTGGAGTATTGGACATTTCCTTGTTCATACCGTTGGGACCTAGGCTAATAGCTGTCAGTAACACCACTTCCTAATCTGCTTGGGTGGCCTACAACCTAATGGTATGAGCATTGTATAACTCCAGCTTGAAGCAATCCCCACCCCCACACTCCCTTTTATCCCAGTATTTCCCCCCCCCCCGATGCGTACACATTTCTCGTACCACCTCGTCACCCTGTTCCTTTCCCCTCTTCCTTGCACTCATTTCCCACCCTTCCCATCTCTGTCCCCCATTTCCCTTGTATCTCTCTTCCCTCCCCTTGTCCTCCAACCATATCCATCTCTCCACCTTTACATTTCACTCCTCATCTTCTTTCCTCATCTGTGGCCCATTTGCTTCCTTTACACTTCTACCCTTTATCACTTATTCCACCCATCTGCCAATCACCCCCCTCATCTGTATCACCTAACACTTGCCAGACTTTGCCCCCACCCCTCCCCCCTTACTCAGTAAGTCCGAAGAAAAATCCCGAAACATGGTGTTGTCTATCCATTCCGTCCACAGATGCTGCCTGGCCCACTGAGTTCCTCCAGCACTTTGTTTTTTGCTCAAGGATTGACCACCTGCAGTTTCTTGTCTCTCCATCATTCTTGGAAACATAGAAAATAGGTGCAGGAGTAGGCCATTTGGCCCTTCGAGCCTGCACCTATTCTTACTTGAGTTTTGCTTTAATGTTTGCCTGCTTTTAGATTGCATTTTTATTCTGGATGGGCTAAAGTGTAGTAACATTAATAAGATGTTTACCTATACTTTCATTATTAACAGGAACTATATAAATTAATACATTTTAGTTTATTATTTGACTAACGTTGACATCAAACCCTTTGCAGGTGGAAGTTAATTGGGAGAAAATCCAAGTCAAAATTGAAATGGAGATTGCAAAAGAACGGGAACGGGCATCTACGGTTACTACAATGGGTTCAACAGGGTCTAAGAGTGTATCCTTAAACCGTTAATGTAGTGTGGTGACGGGTCTGGCCCATTACATCTCCTCAAAACTCTTTCATCTTTCCATTTGAAAGACCAGGAAAACGGAAAAGGACTTTCAACATAATCAACAAATCGATATTTTTCAATTAAAATTGTTCATACTTTTATTCGTTGAGAATATATTCAGTGTATTTTTCAGAAAATTGTGTGCTCTCTTCTTTGTTAAACTGAATGTAGAATTAATTTATTTTCAAGTGAATGTAATTAAATTTAGCGGCATGTTGTAGTTCTGACAAAAACAATTAAATAATGTTCCCATTACATGTTACTGGAAATTATTTAAATTATGTAATCACATTTGGGCATATTTTTTATTTTGTGCACCATTGTTGTATTTTTGTGTTTCCATTATTTTTTTTTGCATTCCTTATTAATTATAATAATAAGGCACATTTCCAAATGTGAAGTGCTCAACAAACCAACCGGTATGAGAACATTGTAAAAGGCAAACTTATAACATATTGACTATAATTATTGAATATGTTTTGAGGGTGTTATTAATTTGGGTTTTTCAGTTGTGATGTCAGAAAAACTGTACAGTCATAACATCTTAAATTTGACAGAAGCTCTGTAGTATGCATTTGCCCATTATATGCAGGAATTCAGAATGCACCTTATTTCTTGCTCAGTCGCAGAACATGTTGTTTTCCAGCACAGTCTAGTGAATCAGTGAGTTGTCAATAGCAGCTAGGGTTTTGCTGTGATTTTGTTTGTAAGTGATTATTTTCATTGTTTAATGACTCGGGATTGCTGTTGATTCTTCTATCTTTCATTTGGACACAGTGGGTGGATGAGATGTCATGAATCTGAAAGGGATGTGGGGTACAGGGAAGATTCGGAATGAGAGTGAGCATTGGGCGGCACAGTGACACAGCTAGTTGAGCTGCTTTCACACACTGCCAGAGACCCAGGTTCGATCCTGAGCTCAGGTGCTGTCTGTGTGGAGTTTGTACATTCTCCCGGTGATTGTGTGGATTTCCTCCAGGTGCTACATTTCCCCCCACGTTCCAAAGACATGCTGGTTTGAGGGTTAATTGGCTCCTGTAAATTGCCTCTGGTGTGTCAGGAGTGGATGAGAAAAGGGGATAACAGGACTAGTGTAAACGGGTGATTGATGGTCAGCCTGGACTCAGTGGGCTAAGAACCTGTGTCCATGCTGTATTAAACTTTAGACTTTAACAATACAGCGTGGAAACAAGCACTTCGTCCCACCGAGTCCATGCCGACCAGCAATCACCCCATACACTAGCACTATCCTACACACTATGGACAATGTATGGAAGCCATTTAACCTATAAACCTGTACGTCTTTGGAGTGTGGGAGGAAACCGGAGCACCCGGAGAAAGCCCACGCAGTCACGGGGAGAACGTACAAACCATGTACAGACAGCACCCATGGTCGGGATCAAACCCAGCTCTCTGGCACTGTAAGGCAGCAACTCTACCGTGGCGCCTCTCAATCTTTAAACTAATTGGATTTAAGTATGCTGTAATCTTAAATTATACCTGCATTGCCACTCACCATGGAGATTTACGATTACAGAAACATTGGACAGCAGCTTACCAAGATCTGACATCTGTGGTGCCTGTCTGTTTTTGCTGATCTAAACTATGCTCCCTCTTCTCAAGCAAGAGAGGAATTAAGTTAGTGAATGTCTCGCAGTGTCTGGCTGACATGCTTACTCTGGTTAAACTGTGACTGTACGTGTGGAAGCTTTGAAATAATGGTAGTTGTGTAAAGATATGAAATAGCATCAGACTCCTAATCATGAATGGCAATTACCTAAATTCTTTGCTAAACGAGAGATGAGTATGTTGCCAATGAGAGACTCATGGTACAGTGGTTGACAGATGGGGTTTGATGAATGATTTAGATACAAAATGCTGGAGTACCTCAGCAGGGTAGGCAGCATCTCTGGAGAAAAGGAATTCAGGTTGAGACCCTTCTTCAGATGAATGATTTACCAGCCATGACCATTTGTTTAGTTTCGAGATAGAGCAAGGAAACAGGCTCTTCGGCCCACCAAGTCCATGCCGAGCATCAATCACCCGTGCACTAGTTCTAGATTATCCCACTTTCGCATCCTACACACTGGGGGCAATTTACAGAAGCCAATTTACATACAAACCTGCACGTCTGTGGAATATGGGAGAAAACTGTAGCACCCGGAGAAAACCCACGCAGCCACAGGGAGAACGTACAATGTCAGGATGTCAAGATTGAACCCAGGACTCTTGTCTCTGTGAGGCAGCTACTCTACTTCTGTGCCACTGTGTGATGTCTTCGGACTCATCAGTTGCATCTCTGCTGTAATTCTCTCCGATCAATGACATTGAGTGTGAACTACACTCACTACTGTTTGAAAATGCACCTCAAGGACTTCCTGGCCCATTTATATGTGGGATCACTTTCCTCGCCACCTTTTCTGTGGAAGCCATGTTTGAACATTGTGATGCCTGCTTCTTCCCGTCTTTTAGTTTAGTTTAGAGATACAGTGTGGGTACAGACCCTACGGCCCATCGAGCCCGCGCCGACCAACGGTCACCCGTACACTAGTTCAAGTTCTCTCCTACGTACTAGGGACAATTTGCAGAAGCCAATTAACCTACAAAATCTGCACGACTTCAGGATGTAGGTGGAAGGTGGTGCATCTGGACAAAATCCACGCAGTCACAGGGAGAACGTGCAAAATCTGTACAGCACACGAGGTCAGGATTGAACCTGGGTCTCTGGCTCTGTAAGACAGCAACTCTACCACTGGGCTGCCCCTGTCCACCCACATAGCTCTGAGCTAAATCTCATGAGTTCCACCAGCAGTAATGTAAACCTCCCCTTTAAGAGGTGTAGCCATGGTTTCAATCAGTGCCTGACAGTTTGAATTGGTGTTAACCACGCATGAAATTGAAACCCATGAGCTAAGGCAATAAGTAGTATAGTTGGCATAGTTTGAAACCTAAAATCTTTATAATTAGGTGGGAACATGAATTCTGTTTGCATCCTGCATCAAGTCAAATGCAAAAAGGATAATTGTATTTCACAAAACCGCCTGGTCTCTTTTGGCACTGTCCACTCCAGCCATGAAGTATATATGAAATATGTAGGACTATTCTGAAGTTAGTTTGAAGATATTAGATGCTGACAGGATATTTTCCCTCATGGGAGAATTTAGAACTGGCGCTAAGTGGCTGCCCAATTAAGATGATGAAGAGAAGAATGTTTTTCTTTCAGCAGGTTATGCATCTCTGAAACCCTCCACCCCAGCGAGTTGTAGAGGCTGAAGCAGGTAGGAGTTTCGTACGATCTGAGATTTTAAGGTTATAAGAGACAGGCACGGAGTGGAGCTGAAGCCAAGATCACATCCACGCCAATTTTACTGAAACGTGCACTCGCTTAAAGGGGCAAGCGGCTGACTTGCATTTGTTCTGACAATGAACAGAGTATCTAAAATGGAGTGGTCAATGAATATACAAGAACTGAGGCTGGTAATTGCTACCATAAGCTCCCAATCTCAGTAAACTCAGAACTTTAGGCAACTGAGATAAATGTTACCTAAATCCTTTCATTAAGTACTCAAAACTGGGCCTGACCGACTGATATTTTATCTTCCATCATTTCCAAGTGTGTTGCAACTCATAAATTTTTGCTCTTTATTTGTTTTAAGATATGCCCTTAAGACTACAGGCATTATCTTGCACTAAACATTATTCACATTATCATGTATCTGTACACTGTGAATGGCTCGATTGTAATCATGTATTGTCTTTCCGCTGACTGGATAGTACGCAACAAAAGTTTTTCACTACCTCGGAACACATGACAATAAAATAAAATAAACTAAACTAAAGATTTGTTCCACTCTGATGCTGTCAGTCTTTGACATTTATACAATTTTTGAAAATATCAAAAACCAGAGGAAATGTCGAAGATTAGAGTTTATAGTTTTAAGATCAAATGGGCGGTTTAAAGGAGATGTGCTGGGCAAGGTTTTTTTGCACAAAGAGTAGTGGATGCCTGGGATGGTGCTCGAAGCAAATATTGATGTGGCCTTTAATCAGCTTTTAGATAGGCACATGGATATGCATGGATATGGTCTGAAGAAGGGTTTCGGCCCGAAACGTTGCCTATTTCCTTCGCTCCATAGATGCTACTGCACCCGCTGAGTTTCTCCAGCTTTTTAGTGTACATGGATATGCAATGCTGTGCATTCATTCTATTCCTCTCATGATCTTTTACACCTCTATAAGATCATGCACAATCCTGCCACGCACTAAGGAATATAGATCTAGCCTGCCCATCCCTTCCCGAAAGTTCAGCCCCTCAAGGACTGGTAACATCCTTGTGAATTTTATCTGCACTCTTTTCAGCTAAATAACATCATTCCTATAGCAGGTTGACCAAAACTGAACACAATACTCCAAATGCGGCCTCACCAATGTCCTGTAACATAACATCCCAACTTCTACACTCAATGCGCTGACTGATGAAGTGACCACCAATTCTACCTGTGAAGGTAGACAAAAATGCTGGAGGGGGAGCTGAGTTATTGCGAACCTGATCTCCCGGTGGCTTAGCATTTCAACTCCCCCTCCCATTCCGAATCCGACCTTTCTGTCCTGGGCCTCCTCCATGGCCAGAATGAGGACCACCGTAAATTGGACGAGCAGCACTTCGTATTTCGCTTGGGCAGTTTGCACCCCAGCGGTATGAACATTGACTTCTCTAATTTCAGGTAGTCCTTACTTTCTCCTCCCCTTATCAGCTCTCCCTCAGCCCTCTGGCTCCACCTCTTCCTTTCTTCCTCCCGCCCCCAACCCTCACATCAGTCTGAAGAAGGGTTTCGACCCGAAACGTTGCCTATTTCCTTCGCTCCATAGATGCTGCCTCGTGCTGAGTTTCTCCAGCATTTTTGTCTACCTTCGATTTTCCGGCATCTGCAGTTCCTTCTTAAACAATCCTACCTGTGATGCCACTTTCAAAGAACTATATACCTGAAGACGTCTCAAAACTGCTGTTATGGAAAGTTTCTTCATCAGATCAGCTGCTGAGGTGATGATATAATTGGGGAATGTAATGGCCCTTTCAAAAAGCAGGGTCAGAGAAGGTTTGTACCTTCCATTCCCTCGTAAGTCATAGGAGCAGGATTAGGCCATTCAGACTATCGAGTCTACTACACCATTCAATCATGGCTGATCTATCTTTCTCTCTCAAACCCATTCTCGCCTTCTTCCCATAACCCCTGACACCCTTACTCATCAAGAATTTGCCAATCTCCACCATGAAAATATGCACTGACTTGGCCTCCACAGCCATCTGTGGCAATGAATTCCACAGATTCATCACCCTCTGACTATAGAAATGCGTCCACGTCTCATAAGGTCATAATCCCGTCCTCTTTCCAGAACTTCCGTTTCCGGCTATCTCCATTTCATTCCCACTCTGACCTGTCTGTCTTCTCCCACACTGTTCCAACAAAGCCCAACATTAGCTTAAGAAACAGCACATCATTTTCCATTGAGGTACATTGCAGTCATCGAGGCTCAGTGTTGAATTCAGATAACCAGCCTTTCCTGTTTGTGTCAGAACTGGCCAGTTTTGATTTCACGATATTCACCTGCAACGTTAACCTTTTCCCCTTTCCCCACAAACATGCTCGGGGAGAGGCCCGGGGAGCCGTTGGTGCGAGGAGGAGTTACCTGGAGCTGTGAGTATAAAAACAGCGCGGGGCTTGCTTCTACAGAGGCCCGGGGAGCCGTTGGTGCGAGGAGGAGTTACCTGGAGCTGTGAGTATAAAAACAGCGCGGGGCTTGCCTCTACAGAGGCCCGGGGAGCCGTTGGTGCGAGGAGGAGTTACCTGGAGCTGTGAGTTACCCAAATCTGCAACGTTCCATCTCACTTCCAGAGAAGGATTCTGGTGGAAGCCTCTGATTGGTCGAACGGATTAGAGGAAGCAGCTGATTGGCTTGTATCCCGGGTAAGGCTTTATTGTATTTGGACAAGGGGGAGAATGAGGGCCAGGGCAGTTTACTGTTCTGGATGTCAGATGTGGGAGGTCATGGAGTCTGAGTGCCCTCCAGACGTCCACATCTGCGCCAGGTGCGTCGAGATGGGGCTCCTAAGGGACCGTGTTAGGAACCTGGAGCAGCAACTTGATGACCTCTGTCTGCTCAGGGAGAGCGAGGAGGTCATAGAAAGGAGTTACAGGGAGGTGGTCACTCCAAGACCACGGGAGACAGAAAACTGGGTCACAGTTAGGAAGGGCAATGGGCAGAGGCAGGGACTGGTGAGTACCCCGGTGGCTGTACACCTTGAAAATAAGTACTCATGTTTGAGTAATGGTGGGGGAGACAGCCTACCTGGGGGCAGCGACAGCGGCCGGGCCTCTGGCACAAAGACCGGTCCTGTTGCTCAGAAGGGTAAGGAAAAGAAGAGGAGGGCAATTGTAATAGGGGACTCTATAGTCAGGGGGTCGGATAGGCATTTCTGTGGACGCAGACAGGAGTCCCGGATGGTAGTTTGCCTCCTGGTGCCAGGGTCAGGGATGTGTCTGAACGTGTCCAAGAAATCCTGAAATGGGAGGGAGAGGAGCCTGAGGTTGTGGTACATATAGGTACCAACGACATAGGTAAAAAAAGAGAAGAGGTCCTGAAAGAAGAATTTAGGGAGTTAGGTAGAGAGTTAAGGAGAAGGACTGCAAAGGTAACAATCTCAGGATTACTGCCTGTGCCACGCGACAGTGAGAGTAGGAATGGAGCGAGGTGGAGGATAAATGAGTGGATGAGGGACTGGTGCAGTGGGTATGGATTCAAGTTTCTGGATCATTGGGACCTCTTTTGGGGAAGGTGCGACCTGTACAGAAAGGATGGGTTGCACTTGAACTCGAGGGGGACCAATATCCTGGCGGGGAGATTTGCAAAGGCTACTGGGGAGACTTTAAACTAGTATGGTTGGGGGGAGGGACTCAAATTGGGAAAGCTAGCAGTCAGTGTGTGAGGCAGGAGGCAGAGAATGGTAGCACTCTGACCCAAAATGTAGGGGAGAGAGAAGAAAAAGACAATAAACAGAGAATAAGAGAGGGTGGGTTTCTTAAATGTGTATATTTTAATGCTAGGAGCATTGTAAGAAAGGTGGATGAACTTAGAGCCTGGATTGACACCTGGAAGTATGATGTTGTGGCAATCAGTGAAACATGGTTGCAGGAGGGCTGTGATTGGAAACTAAATATTCCAGGATTTCGTTGCTTCAGGTGTGATAGAATTGGAGGGGCAAGAGGTGGAGGTGTTGCATTGCTTATCAGGGAAGATATTACAGCAGTGCTTTGGCAGGATAGATTAGAGGGCTCGTCTAGGGAGGCTATTTGGGTGGAACTGAGAAATGGGAAAGGGGTAGCAACACTTATAGGGGTGTATTATAGACCGCCAAATGGGGAACGAGAATTGGAAGAGCAAATATGTAAGGAGATTGCAGATATTAGTAGTAAGCACAAGGTAGTGATTGTGGGAGATTTCAATTTTCCACACATAGACTTGGAAACACATTCTGTAAATGGGCTGGATGGGTTGGAGTTTGTAAAATGTGCAGGATAGTTTTTTGCAGCAATACATAGAAGTACCTACTAGAGAAGGGGCGGTGCTGGACCTCCTGTTAGGAAATGAGACGGGTCAGGTGGCAGAGGTATGCGTTGGGGAACAGTTCGGGACCAGTGATCACAATACCATTAGTTTCAATATAATTATGGAGAGGGTCAGAACTGGACCTAGGGTTGAGATTTTTGATTGGAGAAAGGCTAACTTTGAGGAGATGCGAAAGGATTTAAAAGGAGTAAATTGGGACAGTTTGTTTTATGGGAAAGATGTGGAAGAGAAATGGAGGACATTTAAAGGTGAAATTTTAAGAGTTCAGAATCTTTATGTCCCTGTTCGGTTGAAAGGAAATAGTAAAAATTGGAAAGAGCCATGGTTTTCAAGGGAAATTGGACACTTAGTTCGGAAAAAGAGAGAGATCTACAATAATTATAAGCAGCATGGAGTAAATGAGGTGCTTGAGGAGTATAAAGAATGTAAAAAGAGTCTTAAGAAAGAAATTAGAAAAGCTAAAAGAAGATATGAGGTTGCTTTGGCAAGTAAGGTGAAAGTAAATCCAAAGGGTTTCTACAGCTATATTAATAGCAAAAGGATAAAGAGGATAAAATTGGTCCATTAGAGAATCAGAGTGGACAGCTATCTGCAGAGCTAAAAGAGATGGGGGAGATATTGAGCAATTTCTTTTCTTCGGTATTCACCAAGGAGAAGGATATTGAATTATGTGAGGTAAGGGAAACAAGTAGAGTAGCTATGGAAACTATGAGATTCAAAGAAGAGGAAGTACTGACACTTTTGAGAAATATAAAAGTGGATAAGTCTCCAGGTCCGGACAGGATATTCCCTAGGACATTGAGGGAAGTTAGTGTAGAAATAGCAGGGGCTATGACAGAAATATTTCAAATGTCATTAGAAACGGCAATAGTGCCGGAGGATTGGCGTACTGCGCATGTTGTTCCATTGTTTAAGAAGGGGTCTAAGAGTAAACCTAGCAATTATAGACCTGTTAGTTTGACGTCAGTGGTGGGCAAATTAATGGAAAGGATACTTAGAGATAATATATATAAGCGCCTGGATAAACAGGGTCTGATTAGGAGCAGTCAACATGGATTTGTGCCTGGAAGGTCATGTTTGACTAATCTTCTTGAATTTTTTGAAGAGGTTACTCGGGAAATTGATGAGGGTAAAGCCGTGGATGTTGTATATATGGACTTCAGTAAGGCCTTTGACAAGGTTCCTCACGGAAGGTTGGTTAAGAAGGTTCAATGGTTGGGTATTAATGGTGGAGTAGCAAGATGGATTCAACAGTGGCTGAATGGGAGATGCTAGAGAGTAATGGTGGATGGTTGTTTGTCAGGTTGGAGGCCAGTGACTAGTGGGGTGCCACAGGGATCTGTGTTGGGTCCACTGTTGTTTGTCATGTACATCAATGATCTGGATGATGGTGTGGTAAATTGGATTAGTAAGTATGCAGATGATACTAAGATAGGTGGGGTTGTGGATAATGAAGTAGATTTTCAAAGTCTACAGAGAGATTTATGCCGGTTGGAAGAGTGGGCTGAAAGATGGCAGATGGAGTTTAATGCTGATAAGTGTGAGGTGCTACATCTTGGCAGGACAAATCAAAATAGGACGTACATGGTAAATGGTAGGGAATTGAAGAATGCAGGTGAACAGAGGGATCTTGGAATAACTGTGCACAGTTCCCTGAAAGTGGAATCTCATGTAGTTAGGGTGGTAAAGAAAGCTTTTGGTGTGCTGGCTTTTATAAATCAGAGCATTGAGTATAGAAGTTGGGATGTAATGTTAAAATTGTACAAGGCATTGGTGAGGCCAATTCTGGAGTATGGTGTACAATTTTGGTCGCCTAATTATAGGAAGGATGTCAACAAAATAGAGAGAGTACAGAGGAGATTTACTAGAATGTTGCCTGGGTTTCAGCAACTAAGTTACAGAGAAAGGTTAAACAAGTTAGAGCTTTATTCTTTGGAGCGCAGAAGGTTAAGGGGGGACTTGATAGAGGTCTTTAAAATGATGAGAGGGATAGACAGAGTTGACGTGGATAAGCTTTTCCCACTGAGAGTCGGGAAGATTCAAACAAGGGGACATGACTTGAGAATTAAGGGACAGAAGTTTAGGGGGAACTTCTTTACTCAGAGAGTGGTGGCTGTGTGGAATGAGCTTCCAGTGAAGGTGGTGGAGGCAGGTTCGTTTTTATCATTTAAAAATAAATTGGATAGTTATATGGACGAGAAAAGAATGGAGGGTAATGGTCTGAGCGCAGGTATATGGGACTAGGGGAGAATACGTGTTCGGCATGGACTAGAAGGGTCGAGATGGCCTGTTTCCGTGCTGTAATTGTTATATGGTTATATATGCTCTCATTTGATTTGGATTTCCAACAACTGAGCTTCTGTGTATTTTCACAAATCAATGGTGTAATTTTTTCCCCCCTCTCCAACTGCTTCATCATCTATTGACACTTGTCCAAAGAGATCAGCTATGAATAACTGGCATCTACTCCTGCACCTATTTTCTATGTCTATGTTCTATGTTCCTCTCTATTGGATGGCACCAAAAGCAATTATGTGATTTGGTCATCCTTGTTCATCATCCTGCAACAGATATTGTGTAGGAAAGAACTGCAGATGTTGGTTTAAATACAAAGATAGACACAAAATGCTGGAGTAACTCAGCGAGACAGGCAGCATCTCTGAAGAGAAGGAATGGGTGACATTTCTAGTCGAGACCCTTCTTCAGACTAGTCGGGGGAAAGGGAAATGAGAGATATAGACAGTGATGTAGAGAGAGATATAGAACAAATGAATGAAAGATCTGCAGAAAAGTAGCGATGATAAATGAAACAGGCCATTGTTAACTGTTTGCTAGGTGAGAACGAGAACCTGGTGCGACTTGGGTGAGGGAGGGATAGAGAGAGAGAGGGAATGCAGGGGCTGCTTGAAGTTAGATAAATCATTTGGTTATATTCACACTGCTGGGTTGTAAGGTGCCCAAATGAAATATGAGGTGCTGTTCCTCCAATTTGCAACTAGCCTCACCCTGACAATGGAGGAGGCCAAGGACAGAAAGGTCAGTGTGGGAATGGGAAGCGGAATTAAAGTGTTTGGCAACTGGGAGATCAAGTGGGTCCAGGTGGGACTGAGCGAAGGTGTTCAGACATTCCCTTTTCACTCTTCACTATTTTTATACCCACCACCCCAGAAACATGAAACATGCTTGCTTTCTCCCTTTTCCAGTTCTGATGAAGTTGTTGACCTCAAATGTTAACTTGGTTTCTCTCCCCATAGATCCTGCCTGAGTCCTGCTGAATATCCCCAGCATTTCCTGACTTTATTTAAGACCTCCATTATTTCATGTTTCATGTATTTTGTGATTTTATGACTGTTGGCAGATCAATTTCCCTCCTGGGATAAATAAAGTTCTATCGTATAGCGTATTTGCAGTTTTCTGCTTTCCGTACAAAGTGTACTTTGCTGAATCTCAATGGTTTAAAATGATGTTGGAGTATTTGTTTTTTTAAATCTCATTTTGAGTACGTTCTAAAATGAAAAAAAGGGGAAAAACAATCTAATTTGGTTGAAATGTTTATTTGGGGTCATGTGTGTAACACTATTTTGTTTTCCTACATTGGTCCTAAAAAGAACCCTCATCTTTACTCTCTTTAGTTTGAGACTTGCCTAATGATTATCACCCGCTTCCAAAGCAATATGTTAAAACCATTCAGTTGGCAGAATCACTTTGCTAGTGAACTTTAATATTCCAGATGCCTCCAAGCAAAAGATCGATTATTATCCACTTGGGTTCTTTGCGCTCTGGATTTGTGAAACTAATACAACTAGGTCTCCATTCACTGCGTGTCCGAATAGTCTCAGAAGGCTGGGTGAAACAATTTTTGGCCTGGGTAAGTGTGGCTTTTGATTACCACAACTTTGATGTCTTAACATAGTAGCAGATTTTTTAAATCACAGATTATGCGTGTATTTACATTCTGTCGTCAGCAATTGTATGATGTGTTACAACGTTGGAAGAACTGTATTTTACTCTGGGAGAGATAGAAAATGCCTCTGAATGGTCTACATGTATGTGCAAGTTCACAACATCTGAGCTCCATCTCAAAACTCGAATACGATGTTGTCGCCAATTAATCTGAAATTTAACTTTCAATGAATGTTAATTGAAAAATAAATCAACCCACATCAGCATCACCTGGATATCCAGCCATTGCCTGGATATGGACAGGACATTATTTAAGTAATTTCACAATGGTTGCTTTTGTTTTTAAATTAAATCAACTAAAATATGAATATATTTTATACATTTACAGTAATTAAAAATGAAGGAAATTAAATGTTAAATATTTTGCAAAGGGTTATAGTTATTTTACATTAAAACAATTATGCAAGCATTTTTTATTATTTTTTTTTGTAATTCTTTGGTGACAAAGCCAATATATGTGGCTGTTTGTAATATTTGGACTTAACAGTAAATAACAATGGTAACATTCTCACTCCTGAATCATGCTTCTGAACTGTAATCCAATCCCAGTTTTTCACATGAGTGATTCAAGCAGATTCTACTGTGTCACAGAGGAAACATTCCATTGTTAGAAACATCACCTTTTAAAGGAGATGATGAATTATGGTCCTATCCATTCTCTTGGATGGGCTTTAAGGATTGCATGCACTATTCAAAGAAGAACAGTTTAGATCAGAGCATGGAAAAAGTGCTATTCTCAAAAACAAATAAAGTATTAATAGGTCGTCATTTATTTGATTTTTGCTTGATTTTTACACGATTCAGAGATTTTCTGATAATGTATGTAATGCTGGAGTGGCTTTACACTTGTCTGTGGAACTATTACTGGTTATTCTGATTCAATATTATCTGGAAGAGAGCTTAACTAGTGATATCAATGTGCTAGAGTGGTAAGTATTTCAACAGTTGTCCAGTCTTATTGCATTAGTATATTTGTTTGTTTTTTGAAAAGTTAACAAATGTAAATTCAACCAACATGAGGAATTATTACTAATGTAAAATAATCTCATACAGTCAAATTAGACATCAGTCACACCACGTTTTTGGAGCAAGTCAATCTTGAGGATATAACATACCAGTATTATATGTTCTGCAAAGGTCACACAAGCTGGAGATGCAATAAAATCCCAGGTTTCCCAACAATATCATAGAATATCCATACAGTCAGCATATAAATTATCCCTTATTGGGCAGGCGGAAGTATCTTTAAAAAAGTATAACTGTTGAGTACCTGCAGTTAGCAAAAATAATGAAAAGTAATTGTTGGGCAAAAAAGGAACGATAAACCGTTCTGGTTTGTCATCTATCTTCCTGGTAGTTTAGTTGAGAGATACAGCATGGAAACAGGCCCTTCGGCCCACTGATTCCATGCCGACCATTGATCACCCATTCACACTAGTTCTGTGTTGTTTTATTTTCTCATCCACTCTACACACAAAGGATGAATTACAGAGGCAAATTAACCTACAAACCCGCACAATTTTGTGATGTGGGAGGAAACGGGAACAACCGGAGAAAACCTAGATGGTCAGAAGAAGAACAGGCAAACTTCACATAAACTGCACCTGAGATCAGGATTGAGCTGGGGCCTCCGGCGCTGTGAGGTAGTGGCTCTACCAGCTGCACCACTGTGCTGCTCTTGTTGTGAGCATTAATATCCATGCGGTAGAAGCTGGTATCCGGTTGCCGTGATCCCCTTCACACTGGATCAAGTCCTTTGTCTGTGCAAGCTGATGTACAATAGCTATCCCATGTTATAAAACACACACATAGACAATCTGCTCCATCATTTGTGAGGTTTAGGATCTGGAATGTCAGAACACTAAATTAATCTGGAAACTCACCCTTTAAACAATAGGCAGGAGATGGGCAATTAATAAACCCACACAGGGAATTAAAGTACCAGAGGAGGGAAGACCACACAAAGTGACCGCACATCCACTTCCTCAGCTACATCATTCCCCATCTGTGGAAGACTCTCTCGTTCTGATATTGACTTCATTGGTCCCTGCAGACCCGACAAAACTGTGGAGTGGAAGCAAGTTATCCTTGCTCCTCAGGGCCTGCCTAAGAGACACAAGACGAGCCACTTATGTAATGAAGATGGAGTTCTTGCATTTTTGTTCCAACAAAGCTTCCTTGCAAAGAAATGTGAGCATAGCACCAGATCTAAACTCTTATTTCTCCAATGGACTTTTGCTTGCTAACTATATTGACTTTGCAGAAGAACGTTTCTACAGGTAACCATGTTTACTGCGTTCACTGGAATTGTCACTTGATGGCTCTAATTATCTTGACATACATGAAAGATTTTAATTTTGTTTCCTATGAGATATTAATCCAAAAATGTATCAAGCAAAATAAAACTGATAAATCTTGTGTAAAGCCTATGGCAAATACAACTTTCACAGTCTTATTGACAATGAGTCATATTTGGTTTCAATAGTTCAACATGTCACCAATCTGAAAATATCTTCAGTTGTCAAAGGATTGATCGGACAAGTTGTTCCTTGTTTTGCATTACACGGACTTGCCCTGTAACTAATACATGGCATAACACCTACATGAATTAATACTTCTACAATGAATGACCAGGAATACTGTTCTATAGGTTTGAACAGTTTTAGAGCTTTTCTGATGCTTTTCAGACGGTGGGAATATTGGGGGATAATTATCAAGGTTGAGTTTGAGTTTGTGGCTCAGTTTCATGAGTTAACCTTCCTTCTGTTTCAGGCTCTGGCAACTGTGAGTCTGTTGAAACCTGTGCACCTGCGCTTTCTATGCTTTCTCTGCTGTGCATGAACTCTTCGTAACTTGGCAAATCCTTTACTTCGTCATACGATGGCAGTGATCGAGGAGTCGTGCTGGTGCGCGGAGTAATCACGTGCAGTTCCTGATCTGTGAATCGGTCAAGCAAGGAGTTATCCGAGGTATAATTCAGGTTTTCGCTGAATAGTGAAGAATTTGTGTCTGTTTGGTAACGTCGAGGTTGTGGACAGATTATGCGCTGTAGGAAGTATCCAATGACAAAGAGTACGCATAATATAAAAATTCCCGAAAGTTTTCTCAAGATCCAGCTAATGCTGTCCAGGAAAGAGTGAATAGGCAGCTTGCAGCAGCGAATATACTGATTGGTACCATTTCCAAAGAGGCAACATCCTTCATGTAGTCCACATAATAAATCCCCACACTTCCCACTTGCTTGACCAAGACCTACAACAATTAATAGTAACAAGACATTTTGTATGTACGAATGAAAAAACATTATCCAGCCTTTTAATTTCTTGCTTCAGGTATCAAACACCTAAGAGTTATTGTCTTGGCAAGCATAGAGGATCTCAATTCTTCGCAGCAGACTCCTGTCTATTTTGCTGTAGAAACAAAAAATGAAAATGGATGTCAACATTGTTACTAAAACATTTATTTGGTAGGAAAAGTTCAAGTTCAAGTGAGTTTATTGTCATGTGTCCCTGATAGGACAATGAAATTCTTGCTTTGCTTCAGCACAACAGAACATAGTAGGCATATACTACAAAACAGATAAATGTGTCCATATACCATAATATAAATATATACACACATGAATAAATAAACTGATAAAGTGCAAATAACAGATAATGGGTTATTAATAATCAAAGTTTTGTCCGAGCCAGGTTTAATAGCCTGATGGCTGTGGGGAAGTAGCTATTCCTGAACCTGGTTGTTGCAGTCTTCAGGCTCCTGTACCTTCTACCTGAAGGTAGCAGGGAGATGAGTGTGTGGCCAGAATGGTGTGGGTCTTTGATGATACTGCCAGCCTTTTTGAGGCAGCGCCTGCGATAAATCCCCTCGATGGAAGGAAGGTCAGAGCCGATGATGGACTGGGCAGTGTTTACTACTTTTTGTAGTCTTTTCCTCTCCAGGGCGCTCAAGTTGCCGAACCAAGCCACGATGCAACCGGTCAGCATGCTCTCTACTGTGCACCTGTAGAAGCTAGAGAGAGTCCTCCTTGACAAACCGACTCTCCGTAATCTTCTCAGGAAGAAAAGACAACACTGCACATGATGTTAAGGATATGACGGAAAATAATTTCACACTTTCCTGAAATCCAAATCTTGCACTAACATTAATTTATGTAGCTTTTATTCGTGGGTCCACTTTCCTCTCACTCTCAGTGTTTTATCCCTGAACATTACCTGCAAATCCCTGATTGCCCCATAATTTCTGCAGTAGCATTCGCAGCTTTAACTGGCCCGAGATTCTCAGCAGCTATAATGTTCTGTGCCTTTACAGTATCTAGTTTACACCACTGATAATGGAAGTTCCTAGGTCACCTTGACAACTCTTAAATGTTCAGTTTACCAAGAAGTCTGCAATAGTTTGCATTTCTCATTAAAATTTCATGAACTGAATTTAATGGCAGTTTTAATGCAACTTATCTTCCATTAGGACCTTGGATCAGTTTTCGGGTTTGACATAGCATTTCAAGCCACATCTTGGCTGATTTCCATTTCAGCTGCATGCTATTTCTCCCGTATTTACACTGCATTGATTCAGATTATCTTTAATGAATATCAATCTTAAATGTAGAAGCGGGGAGGACAGCTCTAGCAGCCTCAACTGTTATTTTTTTTCTTCTTATTTTCTGTCTTAGTAAACAGAAACTGGATTACAGCCTTTGTAAACTATCCAAGAAATCAGTCTCTAAAAATATTGGAAATGGCTGTTTGCCAGTCGTACAACTGAGCAAGTCATGTATTATGCAAAATTGTAACTAAATACGTTTTTTTTATAGACTAGGACCTCCATGGATTTCCCAAGTTAGGAAATTTTTGAGTATACTAAATCCTGCGGAAAATTTAAATGATATGACTTTTTACAAATACAATGAATAAAAACATCCTCATCTGTTTAACTAAAACAACGAGGCAGTCACTTAATATGATTTTGTTCTAAATGTAATAGAAATACCTGATAAATAAGGCAAATGTTGGAGAGATTAAAAGCCAGTTCACCATCACTATCATCAAAATGACCACGATATACGGAATCATTTAAGGTATATACATAACTATATTTGAACACACAAATTAATCTATAAAATATCACATTTTTGCTGCATATTCATTTATAAAATAAATTAAATTAAAGCTTACAAAATAGCAATTGTACCACAATAGCGAGAAGATCTTTTAATCTGCAAGAATAAAGTAAACTGCAAAGCAATTTAGAATATGTCAGATTTCAAATCAGACTCCAAATTGCTCAATTATTGGCAATGTATATTTGGTACAGAATAGTGAAAGACTTGGATAGAGTGGATGTGGAGAGCATGTTTCCATTAGTGGGAGAGTCTAGAACTAGAGGTCATAGCCTCAGAATTAAAGGACGTTCTTTTAGGAAGGAGCTGAGGAGAAACTTCTTTAGTCAGAGGGTGGTGAATCTGTGGAATTATTTCCCACAGAAGGCTTTAGAGGCCAAGTCAGTGGATATTTTTAAAGCAGAGAAAGATAGATTCTTGATTAGTACAGGTGTCAGAGGTTATGGGGAGAAGGCAGGAGAATGGGGTTCGGAGGGAGAGATAGATCAGCCTTGATTGAATGGTAGAGTAGATTTGATGGGCCGAATGGCCTAATTCTACTCCTATTCCTTATGACCTTAATTGAATGGAAATATTTGGCCCATGGAATAAGGAGCAAAGTAAAACTCCACACCCAGGGTGGCACAGTGGGGCAGCGGTAGATTTGCTGCCTTACAATGCCAGAGACCCAGGTTCAATCCTGACTAAGGGTGGACAAAAATGCTGGAGAAACTCAGCGGGTGCAGCAGCATCTATGGAGCGAAGGAAATAAGGGATTGTCGGTATGGAGCTTGTACGTTCTCCCCGTGACTGCTTGGATTTTCTCCGGGTGCTCCGGTTTTCACCCACACTCCGAAGACGTACAGGTTTGTAGGTTAATTGGCTTCTGTAAAAAGATTGTAAATTGTCCCTAGTGTGTAGGATAGTGCTAGTGTATTGGGATCATTGGTCAACGGGGACTCAATGGGCCGAAGGGCCTGTTTCCGTGCTGTATCCCTAAACTAAACTAAACCCAGTCTTAGCCTCTGACTAATATTATTTGGGTATTCTGGATTAAGGTTAGCAGGACCCCAACTCATCCTGATTTTCCACTGAGGTCCCACCATACCCGCACAGGATGCCCCCAGGATCCAGGGACTTGCTAGGTTTTCACTTCAGCATTCATAACACATTGTTACAAATATAGGCAGAGTGTATACATAAAACCAGAGTTAGCACTTTTTGGCCCAGTGAAAACGTGTTTCACTTCCTGGACTAACAAAAGTTACTTGCACCCTGTTGCCCTTGCCTTCTTTGTGGTAGAGGTTGGGGAATATTGGTTTGTCCCATACGGACCACCCTTATCCCGTATTTGACTGCTTCTACTCGGTTCGAGGGGACTGTCGGGTCCGAGCGCCGAGACCGGCCCCCGCCTCCACCGTCCCGACGTAGTGCAGCCCATGGAGTGCAGCAGCAGCAGCGCCTCGCTCGTGGCCGTGTCGGTCGGCAGCCCAGCCAGCTGTCTGACCTTCGGACCTTCGCTTACCTCCGACACCACCACCCCTCCTTCTCACTGCCAATCATCGGTTCATGCGTTGGATGTGGGGTGCCGGACTTTGCGCGCGACGTCGCGTGGCCCAGGCTGGGCTTTGTGTGCAGTCCAGCACCCGGGCCAACTCGTTATTCACCAGGCCACGGCCGAGTCGGTCAACGAATTGCCGTCGTGAATTTGTCCCTTATTTTGACCTTATGTCCCTTATTTGCGAAATGGTACACATTTTGGAGACTGCACCAGTGATGGAAGGAAGGAATGTTCAGAGGAATAGATGGTCTGCTTGCCCTGTTTTTGAGCTGCTTCAGAGATGTTGGCAATGGATAGTTGTTGGCCTCATGGATAACATGATAAAGCACGGTAACAGGCCCTACTGCCCACCTGAAGCCAATTAACGAACAAACCTGCACATCTTTGGAGTGTGGGAGGAAACTGGAGCACCTGGAGAAACCCCATGCCGTTACATACTAACTCCGTATAGACAGCACCCGTAGTCAGGATCGAACCTGGACCTCTGGCGCTGTAAGGCAGCAACTCTACCATCCCGCCACTGTACCAGCAGTAGTTGTTGATAAAGATGGTTATGGTCTGCCCCTCCTGTGGTATGAATGTTACTTGCCATTTATTAGCTCAAGCCGAAATGTTGTCTAGGTGTTACTGAAACAGGCATGGCCAGTTTCATTTGCTGAGGAGTTGCAAATGAAATTGCGGAAAGCATTGTGCAATTATCAGCGAATGTCAACACTTCTGACTCTAACATGATGAAGCTGCTGAAGATGGGTGGGCCCAGGACACAGGCCTGAGGTAGTCCTGCAGGAAGGCCAGGGATGGAATGACTGATCTTCCTGTGTGCTGGCTTTGTCTTCAACCTTTGGAATGCTTTCCTCTTGATGCCCATGGCCTTCAGTTTTGTCAGGGCTCCTTGAAGCCGCACCCAATCAAATTGATTTGGAGGCAAGTCTCGTGCTCACCTCTGGAATTTGGCTCTTCCATCCTTGTTTGGACCAAGGCCACGATGCTCTCTGGAGCTGGATATCCCTGGCAAAACCCAAACTGCGGTAGGTGAGCAAGTTACTGGTGAGTACATGCTGGTGATTGAAGGTGGAGTGGTTGGCCGATGTGGAGAGAATTAAACCCTGGACATGTAGTTTTACCTTTCCATGATCTGCCTGTGATGAACTCCCATTCTAGTGAATGGGTTTTCAGGGCCTGCGTTATATCAGACCATTCAACCAAGTATGATTCCAACCATAGCAGCCTTTCTCTGTTTGCCCATTGCCCACGTACACATCAGAAACATCGGACACCATTCAAAAGATAGACACAAAAAGCTGTAGTAACTCAGTGGGACAGGCAGCATCTCTGGAGAACAGGAATGGGTGATGTTTCGGGTTGAGACCACTCTTCAGACAAAGTATATTGAGGTGATGTTTCGGGTTGAGACCACTCTTCAGACAAAGTATATTGAGAAGTATTTTTTTGGAGGCTTGTGGCTATAACATTTCATCCCCAACAGGAGTATACAAGGTTAATTCCCGGGATGGCGGGACTGTCATATGCTGAGAGAATGGAGCAGCTGGGCTTGTACACTCTGGAGTTTAGTAGGATGAGAGGCGATCTCATTGAAACATATAAGATTGTTAAGGGCTTGGACACACTAGAGGCAGGAAGCATGTTCCCAATGTTGGGGAGTCCAGAACCAGGGGCCGCAGTTTAAGAATAAGGAGTAAGCCATTTAGAACAGAGATGAAGATACACTTTTTTTCACAGAGAGTTGTGAGTCTGGAATTCTCTGCCTCAGAGGGCGGTGGTGGCAGGTTCTCTGGATGCTTTTAAGAGAGAGCAAGATAGGGCTCTTTAAAATAGCGGAGTCAGGGGATATGGGGAGAAGGCAGGAACGGGGTACTAATTGAGGATGATCAGCCATGATCACATTGAATGGTGGTGCTGGCATGAAGGGCCAAATGGCCTACTCCTGCACCTATTGTCTATTGTCTATTGACATGCATGAAGTGCTGGGATGTTGGGTAAGAGGAGAGTAATGGGGAGGGATAGCGTCAGCCAAGAGTAATCCCCTTCCCATCTGATCAACCACACTAAAGTATAATACGTCTCTGGATGTCTGCATGCACACATTCACCCCCAACACCATAGAAGTGCTTCACTCTCACTCTCTTGATCTTTCACAGTTTTCGCTTTCATAATCAAAACACAACACTGACAATGTCAATTTTTTTAAAATCCTGCCGATGCTGGAAATCAGAATCAAAAACAGACAGTGCTAGAAATATCTCTGTAGGTCAGGCAGCACCCGTAGAAAGAGGAACAGGGTTTGTGTTTCAGATCGGAGACCCTTCATAAGAATTCAGAGGGAGAAATTAAAAATGTGTATTCTAAGTTGCCGAGTAGGTGGCAGAAGCGATAGCTAGAACACAAGGAATAACTGTGTTGGATCAAATGGATAAATATGGCACTCATGGATTAATAGGGATTTAGAGTGGAGCTGTGGTAGAGTTGCTGCCTTACAGCGCCAGGGACCTGGGTTCAATCCTGACTATGGGTGCTGTCTGTGTAGAGTTTGTACGTTCTCCCTGTGGCGGTGTGGATTTTCTCCGGGGTGCTTCGGTTTCCTCCCACACTCCAAAGACATACAGATTTACAGGTTAATTGTTTTCTGTAAAATTGTAAATTGTCTCTAGTGTGCAGGATAGTCGGGGTGATTGCTGGTTGACAGATTCGGTAGGTCAAAGAGCCTGTTTCCACGCTGTATCTCTATTGCTAATCGCCGACCTGCTGAGCTCGTCCAACACTTTGTTTTGTGCTCAAGGAACCAGCACCTGCAGGTCTCCTGTGTGTTTATCGGACTGCATTTTGTGTTCACTTTGTGGTCTCCTCTACACTGGAGTCACCAAATGCAGTGATCACAGTCCACAGTCCACATGCACTGTCACAATGATGCCCAGCGCATGCTTGGGGAACAGCACCTTATCTTCTGCCTCCATTGCAGCCTTCTCCACTCAAGACAGAATTCTGCAACTTGCATTCTATGTCTGTATCAAAACTGGTCACCAATATGTTAGAACAGTACCACACAGCAACAGGCCCCTCAGCCCACAATGCAACACAAATTGTTCTATTAGCTGAGTGTTTCTCTCATGATGATCCCAACTTAACCTGCTGGACATGTCCCTTTAGTTCTGCTATTATCAATCGGTTAAAAGAGCAAGTATCCCTCTAATTAATCGCCATTAACCTGTCCCTCACACTGCCATAGATATTCTCTTACACCATAAGGAGCAGAATTAGGCCATTCAGCCCAACAAGTCTGCTCTGCCATTCGATCATGGCTGATCAATTTTTCCCTCTCAAGCCCATTCTCCTGCCTTTTCCCTGCAACCTTTAATGTCCTTGCTAAGCAAGAACCTATCAATGTTCATTTTTAAAATACCCAATGACTTGACCCCACAGCCATCTGTCTGTGGCAATGAACTTAGTTTAGTTTAGAGTTACAGAATGGAAACAGGCCCTTCAGCCCACTGAGTTCACACTGACCAGTGATTCCAGCACATTAACATTATCCAACATCCTAGGGACAATTTATACCAAGCCAATTAACCTACAAACCTGTACATCTTTGGAGGGTGGGAGGAAACCCACACAAGTCATGGGTAGAACATACAAACTCCGTTCAGCAAGCACCCGTAGCCAGGATTGAACCCAGGTCTCTGGCGCTGTAAGCAGCAACTCTACCGCTGCACCACCATCCCGCCCAACTTCAAGGATTCACCACCTTCTGGCTGAAGAAATTCCTCCTCATCTACATTGCTCCTCCTCCCTTGGTCCTATCCATCTCTTCTCAGATCAACTGAAACCACCTTTGTTCTACTTCCCAGTTCTGATGCAGGATCTACAACTTGAAGCATGTACGTAATTTTCTTTCCACTTTCTCTTTCCCCAAGTGTTGGTAGGCCTGCAGGTGTTTCCAGCATTTCCACTTTGTATTATAGCAACGTCATTGATGTCTTTGTTTCTCTTCCGTTCACGCCATTTTACCCTAAAATATTTCCTTTTACCTTCTCCCCACTTCTTCACCCATTTCATCATTCTGTCCTTCTGAGTTCGATTATCTTTTTGCTAGAATTTGTACCTTTGTTTCTGTGCAGCATAATTCAACATTGCTTCCAGACACACATAAATAATATTAGCAGGTATTCACTGAAAGTCTCACGCAACAAACTGAAACAACAGACTGCAAACTAAGCATTTTTCAAGGTGTTTGACCATGAACTACTTATTCGCTCCGTTTTGGAATAATATTTCAAAGTTCATTTACTGGCTGGATGCATAATCCAGCTACGGCAAATTTACTGAAGAACAACCTTTGACAAGGTGCCTTTGGTTACAGTTGAATGATTTATTATTGTCACATGTATCGAGGTACATGAAAAGTCGCCTCGAGATTAATCCCCGTGATAATTGGGTTAGTTTATGACGAGTGTTTGATGGCTCAGGGCCTGTACTCGCTGGAGTTTAGGTCATAAGGAATAGTAGAATTAGGCCATTCGGCCCATCACGTCTACTCCGCCATTCAATCATGGCTGATCTATCTCTCCCTTCTAACCCCATTCTTCTGCCTTCTCCCCATAACCTCTGACACCTGTACTAAGATTAGAAGGATGGGGGAGGGGGGAGGGGTGGACCTCATTGAAACTTACCAAATAGTGAAAGGTTTGGATAGAGTGGATGCGGAGAGGGTGGTTCCAATGGTGGAAGAGTGTCCAGGACCAGAGGGCACAGCCTCAGAATGAAAGGACGTATCTTTAGAAAGGAGACAAGGAGGAATTTATTTGGCCAGAGGATGGTGAATCAGTGGAATTCATTGCCAAGTCATGTGTATTTTTAAAGCGGAGATTGACAGGTTCTTGATTAGTAAGGGTGTCAAAGGTTATGGGGAGTAGACAGGAAAATGGGGTTGAGAGGGAATGATAGATCAGCTGTGATGGAATGGTGTAGACTCAATGGCCTAATTCTGCACCTATGACTTCTGAACTAATGAACTACGACAGATGGCACAATGGGCTAAGTGTTCGGCTGGCAACCGGAAGGTAGCCGGTTCGAATCCCGCTTGGAGTGCATACTGTCGTTGTGTCCTTGGGCAAGACACTTCAACCACCTTTGCCTGTGTGTGAATGTGTGTGAATGTGTGAGTGATTGGTGGTGGTCGGAGGGGCCGTAGGCGCAGAATGGCAGCCACGCTTCCGTCAGTCTGCCCCAGGGCAGCTGTGGCTACAGAAGTAGCTTACCACCACCGAGTGTGACTGAGGAGTGAATGAATAATGCGATGTAAAGCGCCTTGAGTATTAGAAAGGCGCTATATAAATCCCATCCATTATTATTATTATACCATTCAATCAAGTCAGATAATACTATACAATCAACCCCCCATCAGTCTGTAGAAGGGTTTCGGCCCGAAATGTTGCCTATTTCCTTCACTCCATAGATGCTGCTGCACCCGCTGTGTTTCTGCAGCATTTTTGTGTATCTTCGATTTTCCAGCATCTGCAGTTCCTTCTTAAATACAATCAACCCAAACTCGAGTACAATAGGGAGAGAAAATGGGAAGATACAGAGTGCAGAATATAGTAAAAACACATTACCTATCCATGTTCTCTAGAGATGGTCATGCTGCCTGACCTGCTGAGTTACTCCAGCACTTGGTCTTATTTAGTATTGAACCATTCTACAAGACATGTATTAATTTCGCTTCTGTAGCAGAACGCACACATAAATCTCTCCAGATCTCAATGTAAAGTATATAATTATCAACAGAAAATGTATAAATCCTGAAGCATATTTTAAAAGTCTGTAACAATTACTGTAACAGAAACCTAAATTGTGTTTCCTCATTAGAAAATAATTTCCTGTCTCCTTTTTGTACATGCATTTAACGGTAATAGTGGAATGATTTTAGATAAAGAAGATAGATACAAAATGCTGGAGTAATTTAAAGGGGACAGGCAGCATCTCTGGATTGATGGAATGGGCGACGTTTCGGGTAGAGACCCTTCCTCATTGACCCCCCTTTTATTGAAGAAGGGTCTCGACCCCAAACGTCACACATTCATTCCTTCTAACCAGAGGTGCTGCCTGTCCCGCTGAGTTACTCCAACATTTTGTGTCTATCTCCGAGGTAAACCAGCATCTGCAGTCCATTCCTACCAATGATAAACGCAATCAATTCGATATTGGGCTGACTATCCCTGAAATGAAAACGGAAAATGCTGGGAATACTCAGCAGGTCAGGCTGAACCTGTAATTTATCTCACTTCAGGTAGCCCCGGTATTCCCTCTCCACCACCCAAGTCGCGCCAGCTTCTTGTTTTCACCCAACAAACACGTCTTTGCATATCTTTCATTCGTTGTTCTTTATCTCCCTACATCATCGTCTACATCTCTCGTTTCCCTTATCCCTAACCGGTCCGAAGAAGGGTCTCGACCCGAAACGTTACCCATTCCTTCTCTCCAGAGATGCTGCCTGTCCCGCTGAGATACTCCAGCATTTTGTGTCTATCATCGAGCGAACATTTCAGGTTTGGAGACCCCGGGTTGCAAACGCCCAGGTTATCCTCATTGAACATGAACGCGCAGTTTTTGAAAAGTGTAATTACGAGAAAGAGTCAATAGGCATCGATACAGAAAATGAGTGGTTTATAGCCGAAGGTACCCTTTATGTATTGATCGATAAAGTGCTTTTGATCTCTTTTCCTTAATGTTAAACAGCGGGAGATTGACACTGATGCTGCCTTTGGATATAGTTCCTGTGGACATTGAAAGTGTGCAAGTCCCAAAAGAGCAGTTGAGAGCTGATAGTATTGTCCAACATTAGCACAAATGAATTCGTCTCCAAAAAGTGGTCTTTGCTTTGTATTCACCGGTTTTGCACCGTCTAAATATTTTGTTTTGGGTTTTTTCAATTAAAACATACGTTTTAAAGTAACACTTTAAAATATTTTGTAGAAACAAAGAACTGAGGATACACAAAAATGCTGGAGAAACTCAGCGGGTGCAGCAGCATCTATGGAGCGAAGGAAATAGGTAACGTTTCGGGCCGAATCCCTTCTTCAGACTGATAGGGGGTGGCGGGGAGAAGCTGGTTTTATACCAAAGAAAGAATTAAAGTGCTGGAGTAACTCAGCGGGTCAGGCTGGAGTCAAAAGTGTTTTATTGTCATATGCCCCCGATAGGGCAATGAAATTCTTACTTGCTGCAGCACAACAGAATATGTAAACATAGTACATAACGGGAGAAGGAAAAATAAGTTCAGTGTGTGTGTATATACACATGCACACATACTCAATAAATATCAAATATAGTGCAATAATAATATCTGGATAGAAGGAATGGGTGACGTTTCTAGTGGAAACTCTTCTTCAACCCGTCTGAAGGGTTCCGACACGAAACGTCACCTATCCATTTTCTCTGGAGATGCTATTACCTGACCAGCATTTGTGTCTAAGACCCAAAACGTCTCCCATTCCTTCTCCCCAGAGATGCTGCCTGTCCCGCTAAGTTACGCCAGCTTTTTGTGTCTATCTTCGGGTTAAACCAGCATCTGCAGTTCCTTCTAATACATGTTAAAATGAGTGTTTAAAGCAAGTATGGGTGCAAATTTAGGGTTAGGGTTAGGGTTAGGGTTAGGGTGGGATCTCCGCGGTCCAGCGCTGGAGGTTTGGGAACTTCTCGGAGCTAACTTCAGCGGCAGAGACCCCCGGCATCGGGAAGCGCCGGGTCCGAACAGCGGGTCGGCTCTGACTCTGGCTCTGACTGTTCCCCGGCTGGGCCAAACCCCTTGCTGTTACTGAGACGAAGAACTACAATGTCTGAAGAATAAAACGACGCACAAATGTCTGACCGTGAAATAGGATTTCAGCGGGAGACCCGCAGCAATCTAATTGCAACGTTTGTTATTGTGAAACGAATATAAATGTCACAAAGTGCTGGAGTGAATCAGCGGGTCAGGCAGCGTCTCTAGAGAACATGGATATGTGGCGTTTTGGGTCGGGGCTGATCGGTCTGAAGAAGGTTATGTTCTACGTTCTAGATCCATGTTAGAAACATAGAAACATAGAAATTAGGTGCAGGAGTAGGCCATTCGGCCCTTCGAGCCTGCACCGCCATTCAATATGATCATGGCTGATCATCCAACTCAGTATCCCGTACCTGCCTTCTCTCCATACCCTCTGATCCCCTTAGCCACAAGGGCCACATCTAACTCCCTCTTAAATATAGCCAATGAACTGGCCTCGACTACCCTCTGTGGCAGGGAGTTCCAGAGATTCGCCACTCTCTGTGTGAAAAAAGTTCTTCTCATCTCGGTTTTAAAGGATTTCCCCCTTATCCTTAAGCTGTGACCCCTTGTCCTGGACTTCCCCAACATCGGGAGCAATCTTCCTGCATCTAGCCTGTCCAAACCCTTAAGAATTTTATAAGTTTCTATAAGATCCCCTCTCAATCTCCTAAATTCTAGAGAGTATAAACCAAGTCTATCCAGTCTTTCTTCATAAGACAGTCCTGACATCCCAGGAATCAGTCTGGTGAACCTTCTCTGCACTCCCTCTATGGCAATAATGTCCTTCCTCAGATTTGGAGACCAAAACTGTACGCAATACTCCAGGTGTGGTCTCACCAAGACCCTGTACAACTGCAGTAGAACCTCCCTGCTCCTATACTCAAATCCTTTTGTTATGAAAGCTAACATACCATTCGCTTTCTTCACTGCCTGCTGCACCTGCATGCCCACTTTCAATGACTGGTGTACCATGACACCCAGGTCTCGCTGCATCTCCCCTTTTCCTAGTCGGCCACCATTTAGATAATAGTCTGCTTTCCTGTTTTTGCCACCAAAATGGATAACCTCACATTTATCCACATTATACTGCATCTGCCAAACATTTGCCCACTCACCCAGCCTATCCAAGTCACCTTGCAGTCTCCGAGCAGTCTCCAGAGACGCTGCCCGACCCGCTGAGTGTATATTCTGTGGTGCTGCTGCTGCAAGTAAGAATGTCATTGTTCTACCTGGGACATGTGACAATAAACAAAACACCGTTTACTTGAGGCTTGAGTTATTCCAGCACTTTGTGTCTTTTTTTTGTCAACCACCATCTGCAGTTTCCTCAGCGGGTGAGGCAGCATCTCTGGTCTCGACCCGAAACGTCGCCCATTCCTTCTCTCCAGAGATGTTGCCTCACTCGCTGAATTACTCCAGCATTTTGTGTCTACCTTCGATTTAAATTAACCAGCATCCGCAGTTCTTTCTTACACATCTGCAGTTTCATTTTCTCCTGATTTAAATGCCACAGGTCCCATTCCTGCCCTCGTGAACCACGGAATATCCGAGTGCAGCCTCGTTTCTCACGTGGATTCCACGCCTTCAATCACGCTTCACCCTGTTCCTCCGGGTGGAATTCGGCACCTTTCGCCCCCTGCTAACCCTTGGCTGTATAGATAGATGCCTGTGGGAAGGCAGAGCACCACTGTGCAAATGAGATGAGGATTTGTTGCGAAGAAATCTCTTAAGAAATACCACAAAATATTTGAATGCAGAACCACCATCCTCAGATTACCCTGACCTCCCATCTACCTCTTTGGAGAACCTCGGATTGGACTTTTACTGGCCTTTAACTTGCACTGGATGTTAGTCTCTTTCTCTTGTATCTGTACAATACAATACGGTTATATTCGTCACATTGCACGTAAAGTGCAAGTGAAATGACACTATGGGCGGCTTGATTTTACTCATGTATAATAGAAACATAGAAAAATAGGTGCAGGAGTAGGCCATTCGGCCCCTCGAGCCTGCACCGCCATTCAATATGATCATGGCTGATCATCTAACTCAGTAATTACCAATCTTTCCGATGACTGGATAGCACGCAACAAAAAACGTTTTAAAGTGTAGGAAGGAACTGCAGATGCTGGTTTACACCGAAGATAGACACACAATGCTGGAGTATCTCGGCGGGACAGGCAGCATCTCTGGAGAGAATGG
The DNA here is from genome assembly GCF_010909765.2 of Amblyraja radiata. Lineage (NCBI taxonomy): Eukaryota > Metazoa > Chordata > Chondrichthyes > Rajiformes > Rajidae > Amblyraja > Amblyraja radiata. Next base: position 8,280,705 of record NC_045968.1, on the reverse strand, counting down.
ATAGGGGACGTTTCGAGTCGAGACTCTTCTTCAGAAACCAGTGAATTATTTTTACTGTACCTCGGTACGTGTGACAATAAAATAACTAAGTTGCAGGGGAAACAGCACTGGACTGATCTGCAAGGTTCCACTAGAGAAATGCAGTGAAAACTGGGCGTTTGATACTGTCGTTTGAGAGGAGATTGTCCCGCAAGTGACGAGGCTCCGCTTCTCATCACCACTTCTCGGACTGATCCTTCCAACCTGCACTTGGTACCACCTCCAGGGACCGACTGGAACCTCCAAAAATACGGGAATATCCCCAGACTATGCTGGAAAACAAACACAGCAGGTGCGGCTGCATGTGTGGCAAGAGAAACGCTACGCTTCAAATCGAAGTTCTTTCGTAAGAACTCAGACAACTCGACCTGGACCTGGACCTGGGACGTTACCATTTTCTCTTTCCACTGATGCTGCCTCTGACTGGCTGAGTTTTGACATTTCCCCCTTTCATTTCATATTTCCAGCGTCTGCAGTTAGAATCACAGTTAGAGGACATGGACACAAACCCTTCAGCCCAACTTGTTCAAGGTGGCATTCTGGGCTAATCCTATTTGCCTGTATTGGAGCCATATCCACCTCTATCCATGTACTCCTATCCATGTACTACAACCTCTTCTATCCATATACTTTTTTTTGGACGATTTTCTCCATCACGAGAAAGTGGGATCATTTAGAGCTCGCGTGAACTGGTGATCGGTGGTCGGCGTAGACTCGGTGGGCCAAAGGGCCTGTTTCCATGGTATATCTCTAAACCAAACTAAATTCTGCTCTGCAACCACACCAGAGTCTAGATTAAACACGCGAAATCCAGAGTAGGGTTTGAATGTTCAGGCAGGTGACAATTACATTGAAGACAGACACTCTCAGACTGAAGAAACGTCCCCTCTCCATTCTCTCCAGGGATGCTGCATGGCCCGCTGAGTTACTCCAGCATTGTGTGCCTGCCTTCGGTGTAAACCAGCATCTGCAGTCCCTTCCTTCACAATTGCATTGGTGGTGGTACATGCAAGCGGAAAGGATTCTTGAACTCTGTAACCGAAGTTAATTAGTTGACCTTAATGCCAAACAAACAGCAATAACAGAACCGTCACCTTAGTAATAACGTGTCACAGTCGACGGTGGCTCTCTCCTTCAATGTTAATAATTAAAACTTCAACTCTAATACACACACAGGCGCACGGACACGGGCAGAGATTTTTTTAGAGAATCGAAAACTAGATCCTAAATTGATTGCAATAAAAGTAAGGGAAAATGTTTCCTAACGAATGGGATTTTCCCTGACAGGCAGTACAAAGTGAAGGGTCTCAAAAATGCTGGAGAAACTCAGCGGGTGCAGCAGCATCTATGGAGCGAAGGAAATAGGCAACGTTTCGGGACGAAACGTTGCCTATTTCCTTCGCTCCATAGATGCTGCTGCACCCGCTGAGTTTCTCCAGCATTTTTGTGTACCTTCGATTTTCCAGCATCTGCAGTTCCTTCTTAAACACAAAGTACAAAGTGAAGGTTGTTTCTCCCATTAAGCACAATACAAGCGGTTGGCTGGGGTACAAGGTGAACTCAAAGGACACACATGATTACCAATTCTAGGCTTGCCTCAAAACTCCCCCAGTCTGAAGAGTCTACACCCGTTGCCCATAAAATAAGTATCTGTTTACGAACCGACTGAGAACCAGCAGGTGCTGAAATATACCAGTGCACAGTTACAAGCAAATGTCGTACAATTCACGTGTCGGATATGTCAATCCTTTCTCATTTCTATGTATCTCGCCGTTTGTTAAACCAAAAACAGCATAATTCACCAGCAAAGTATAATCAACCTGTCATATTTACGTTCAGATCTTTAATATCTGAAATACATTTCCGCTGCAACAACTGACACGTTCAACAAAAAAAAAATCTTTCACAGCAATCTATTCGGAATGTTAAAACATTATATCTGAATTGAATGGAATATGAAATGCGATCTTACGGCGTACGGCAGGTAGACAGGCATAATATTACCCGAAATTTACTTTCCATAAACAAAGGCGAGCCGTAGAGTAATCCACAAATTCCTCCTTCCTTTCCCTCGCCGCCTTTTGAGGGTTTCTGCAACATACAACAGTGAGATGAAACGCGAGGGCGCGGCAGCCGCCAGCTTGCTAGATGCGATTCGCCGTGCGGGGGGACACGTGGAATTGACCAGAGCCCGGCTCGCTTGCCACGCTCCGAGCGCATTGCCTGGGCAATTGGTCTGTGCAAGCAGCGCCGAGTTACGGTAGTAGTAATTCACCGACACAAGTTCCCGTTATAGGAGTAGAATTTTAGTCTCCTCCGCCATCAATCGTGTCTGATCTAGCTCGGCATCCTAATCCAATTTTCCTGCGTTCTCCCCATAACCATTGACACAGTTCTAATCAAGATTTTTTTTTCTATCTGTGCCTTATAAATATCCACTGACTTGGCCTCCACAGCCCTCTGTGGCAATGAGTTCCACAGGCTAACTACCCTCTGACTAAAGAAGTTCCTCCTCACCTCCTTTCTAAAAGAGTGACCTTTAATTCTGAGGCCATGACCTGTGGTCCTAGACTCTCCCACCAGTGGAAACATCCTTTTGCACACCCACTTCTGTAATTTTCAATGAGGTCCCCCCTCAATCTTCTAAACGGCAGCGAGTAGAGGCCCAGTGCTGTCAAACACTCATCATGTGCTAACCCACTCATTCCTGGAATCATTCATGTAAACCTCCTCTGGACCCTCTCCAGAGCCTGCACATCCTTCGGACTCAGACCATTGTGGACCAAGACCTACCTGCACTGTATCTCGCTCCTGGCACATTGAAACTGCTATCTGCAAGGAACAGCACCTGGTATTCCATTTTGGGTATATTACAAAGAAACATTGCCCATTGGCAATCATTCTCCAGTTTTAGGAAACATCCCTCCCCATTTGCACCTTGCCCCCCCCCCCTTTCTTTTGTGTGCCCTCTCACCCCAGTGTGCATCAATTTCTCCCATTATCCCTCCTCCCCCCTCCCCCTCCCACTCCCTTCCTCCTATATCCCTCTCTCTTGCTTTTCATTTCACTCCCTTTCTACTCCTCTCTTGATCTGACACCCTCTTGATTGCTGTTTGTCCACTTTTGCCTCATTTTCATCTCTAGCCTTTGTCTTGGTCTGCTAAACACCCCCCCCCCCCCCCCCCCCACCCTTACCTGTATCCACCTATCACTCGCCAGGCTTTGTCCCACTCGCACACCTTCCAGCTTACTCCCCTAGCACCACAATCAGTCTGAAGGGTTCTGTCACCTATCCATGTCCTCCACAGAAGATTGTTCCCGATGTTGGGGAAGTCCAGGACAAGGGGTCACAGTTTAAGGATAAGGGGGAAATCTTTTAGGACCGAGATGAGGAAAAAAATTTTCACACAGAGAGTGGTGAATCCCTGGAATTCTCTCCCGCAGAAGGTAGTTGAGGCCAGTTCATTGGCTATATTTAAGAGGGAGTTAGATGTGGCCCTTGTGGCTAAAGGGATCAGGGGGTATGGAGAGAAGGCAGGTACAGGATACTGAGTTGGATGATCAGCCATGATCATATTGAATGGCGGTGCAGGCTCGAAGGGCCGAATGGCCTACTCCTGCACCTATTTTCTATGTTTCTATGCTGCCTGACCCAGTGAGTTACTCCAGCGCTTTGTATTCTACACCTCCAAGATATTGCGTAAACATATAAGGTCCATTTTAATAATAAGGAACTGCAGATGTCGGTTTTGTACCAAAGGTGTCACAAAATGTTGGAATAACTCAGCGGGTCAGGCAGCATTTCAGGAGAAAATGGATAGTCTGAAGAAGAGTTCTGACCCGAAACATCACCTATCCATTTTCTTTAGAGATGCTGCCTGACCCACTGGGTTACTCCAGCATCTGTGTCTATCTAATCTATCTAAGATACATTTTAAAATGAGTGTCGCGCTCACATAAAAGCGTGTTTAAAGCAAGTATGGGTAACAACAGCACATAAAGGGTAAGCTTTTTACACAAAGCGTGGTGGGTATATGGAACGAGGTGCCGGAGGAGGCAAGTAATATCATAACATTTAAGAAACATTTGGACAAGAACGTGGATAGGATAGGTTTAGAGAGTTTTAGGTTGTGTGTGGGCAGGTGGGACTAGTGTAGATGGGGCATGTTGGTTGGCGGGGCAAGCTGAACTGAAGGAGCTGCAGTTGCTGGTTTACACCGAAGATAGACACAAAATACTGGAGTACCTCAGCGGGACAGGCAGCATCTTTGGAGGGATGGAATGGGTAACGTTTCAGGACGAGACCCTTTTTCAGACTCTGGTTCTAAGCTGTATGGCTATATGACTCGACAAGACTGGCCACAATTTGCCACATTCAAATTCTGATTCTTAACTGGAGACCCTCTGCAATATTTTGGATAATACGTGATCCATTAACCAAAGTGGGGGTAAAAAAAAAAAAACCCCCAACAAAAACAGACTTGGTTGGTAGTCCCCTTTCTGCGGAGTTTAATGTTATAATAGAGCGATTGTTTCTCCTTTCTTTTTCCTTCTTTTCTAGGGTCTACTTTCTTTCTTTACTTCCTTCTCTAACTTCTTTTCTAAGGGGCTTTCTTTTCTCAACACTCTCTTGCACCTTCACGACTCTTGCGCACTTTCCTTACTTCCTTTACTTCTATCTTTTTCTTAAAGCTCAAAAAATGAAGCGGTACAAAAAATGTATTAAGACATATGTGTTGTGTATTATTGTAACTTACCGTACTTCTAATAAAAAAAATAAAATAAAAATATGTTGCTTTAATAGACTTGCATTTATCGAGAAACTGGAGCCCTGCATCGTATTTATAAATTGTGAGAAGAGAGGCCCATCAACAGTTTGAACTCTTCGTTGGGGAAGCAAGACATTCTTGCCAACGTTCTCATGCAAGGTACTGTGGAGAGTTAAAGGACACAGACACAACAAGATCTGGGGAACTAAATCCAAGGGCTGGAAAGGGTTTCACCAGAATATACAAAGCCAACTGAGCGAGCGACAGAATGGAGGTACCTCATCCAACTAACATGGAGGTTGAATTGGCTTGCTTCAGTGGGGAATGCTGCAGTTTAACATGCCCATTAATGCAATACACATAGATAATAAATAATAATAACAAATAAATTAATAATAACCTTAACATTAGTGCAAAATTCAAAGTGCAACCAAAGAGACTAGACAAGTTCATAGTTGCTGAGGGTAGTGTTGTGTAGTGTTCATGACCCTGATGGTTGTTGAGAAGAAGCTATTCTCAACCCTGGTGGTCACAGTTTTCATCTTCTTCCTGATGGCAGGAGTGAAGAAATGCCCCTGTCCCACTTAGGAAACCTGAACGGAAACCTCTGGAGGCTTTGCGCCCCACCCTAGGTTTCCGTGCAGTTCCCGGAGGTTTTTGTCAGTCTCCCTACCTGCTTCCACTACCTGCAACCTCCGGCAACCACCTGCAACCTCCGGGAACCGCACGGAAACCTTGGGTGGGGCGCAAAGTCTCCAGAGGTTTCATTTCAGGTTTCCCAAGTGGGACAGGGGCTGTAGCCAGGGTGGTGTGAGACTTTGGTGAGACTGGCTGCCATTTTGAGGCAGTGCAGAAGAATTTCCCGGCCATTCAGTTAATGTAAGTTACAAACAAACCTGTTCTCACTTTGCTACTTTATCTCGTTCAATTACATCCTTGCCCAGACCACTATTAGCTTTCATAAAAAAAGATGACATTTACAGATTATGCATATGTTGAGTAACTGAACAACTACCAGAGATATTTCTGGATCTTGTATCAAGAGAAATTGGTCCAGAAACTTGTTAGGACTACTCCAGAGACGGACAACGTTGCACAGTTGAAATTCGTCTTAACCCAGGTTACGAAAGGAAAACTGATTCCTGGTTTTCCAGTATGTTTTTTGTTTTGTCCCAGAATCATTTTCTCCAGCCTAAAATTCTTGCAAAATGACATCAGCAATAGTACAATCGTTTACAGTGAGCGTTTCAACCTCACTGGTCTAATAACCAACAGTTTTTATTTATTCACAGACAGCTAGATTTTACTAGTCCCATGCCCACAAGTGATTTAAAGGGCCACACTCATGCTGTATTCTTGATCTGCAGTGAAATCTGTGACTTCCAATGTGGTCTGCGTGTCCGTGGAGGTCACTCCCAGCTCTGGAACATCCACATCACCTCACGCAGGTGCTGCTGATAGGTGATTTTACACCTGTTCAAATTTCTGGATTAGAGAACTGCAACTGCAACATTGGTCAGCGCGGTGGCGCAGCGGTAGAGTTGCTGCCTTACAGCTCTAGTGACCCGGGTTCGATCTTGACTACAGGTCCTGTCTGTATGGAGTTTGTACGTTCTCCCTGTGACTGCGTGGGTTTTCTCCGGGTGCTCCGGTTTCCTCCCACTTTCCAAAGACGTGCAGGTCTGTAGATTAACCAGCTTCGGTAAAATTGTAAATGGTTCCTTGTGTGTAGGATAGTGCTAAATTATGGGGATCGCTGGTCGGTGCGGACTCGGTGAGCTGAAAGGCCCTGTATCTCTAAACTTAAACTAATGCTGATGGCCTCCTCAAAGCACAGGCATCTGGAGACTGCTCTCATTTCCTTATGAGCATTTCACCACCTACCAGAACCACTGCAGGGTTTAATGAGGTGCTTTTGCATAAAAGGCACAGTTCTTCGCCAGCCTATCCAAAATGTTCCAACTAAATCCCTCACAGAATAAAAGATAGACATAAAAAGCTGGAGTAACTCAGCGGGTCAGACAGCATCTCTGGCGAAAAGGAATAGGTGACGTTTCGGGTCGAGACCCTTCTACAGACTCCAACCCCATCTCCAACTCCAGTCCTTCTTCAGTACAGGTTAACCTCCATTCAGTAGCAACATTCTACAGTAATTTGAAGAGTGCTGCTTGTGTTGTCATATGTCCCTTTAAAAGTTGTGTTCAGAGACTGGGTTTGGTGAACCAAATGCTGACAGCTGCAAGAACTTGCAACATATCAGCATGGAATGCTGTGCTGGCAAAGTCAACTTCAGCATATGTTACAAAAAGACATTCGACAGTATCGTTCAGTGAACCTAGCAATTACTCAATTTTGATGTGCGTTTTCCAAACACCTTTAGGGTGATTGATTTAAAGTCATTATAGTATAGTAATTCGATTTTTAAACCACAGAACACAGTTCTGTTGAGTCTCTGGAAACATTAGTTTGGCTGTTATTTGAGCCAATTGTGGTCACCACACTACAAGAAGGAAGTGAAGACTTTCTTTATTATTTATTTCAGGATAATATCATAGTCTTCTATTATAATGAAAGTCCTTAATTGCAGATGCGGAATTTTGAAGGATGCTTAAAGGCTGTTTTTATAAGTGGGATGCACAACTTCGACTAACATTTTTCTTAATTTTTACTCTGTTGTAAAATCATTTTGTTGTTACTTTCTCTAATTAAGTGAATTTGTTTAAAATACAAGTGCTTTGTAATAAAGGTGTTAACAGGGTGAGACATTTTCTTCGTCCCAGTCATTTAATTCAGAATCTAGAAATATTCATGTGAGTTTTATCAATATACAATATCGGACACAAATCAATGTTTCTTGCAGCTATGTGTTAAACTCATTGCACGGTGGACATTTTCTCTTTGAAAGTTTTTAGCCAATAATTTTAGTACAATTTTCCATAGGAGGAAACAGTGGTCAGATTACATTTATTCTAAAAAATAGCAGAGCTTGTAGCAGGGTGGCTTGTTATATAATTCAGAAAGGCTGCATTATTATTCTAAATCTAAAATATGATACATTAAATTTGTTTTTGAGCCATAATTAGCAACCTAGATATGGTTATTATGTATTCTCACAACATTTTCATTAGTTCAAGACAATTGTCTTTGTGTCTCCAGGTGTATTGAATAAATATGCAAGCAATAAGTGTGTATTATTATGAGTGTGTATATGAAGCATTTGGATAAATGTGATAAAATCTTTTGTCAAAAATAACGAGGAAAGTTGAAATAATATTTTGATCTTCGTCAAAATCCATTCTCCATTCTCAACAGCACTGCGAGAACACCATCTCCACATGGACCGCTATAGTTCAGGAAGGCTACAGGTGAGGGGCAATAGATACTGGTCTTGTATCCTCTGCCCAAGATTGAATGTTTAAAGAAGGACAGTTTTGTACACTAGGTGTTTCCTCTTGTAGTATGTAGTATGTAGAATGTAGTTGAGGCCAGTTCATTGGCTATATTTAAGAGGGAGTTAGATGTGGCCCTTGTGGCGAAAGGGATCAGGGGGTATGGAGAGAAGGCAGGTACAGGATACTGAGTTGGATGATCAGCCATGATCATATTGAATGGCGGTGCAGGCTCGAAGGGCTGAATGGCCTACTCCTGCACCTATGTTCCTATGTTTCTATGTTTCTATGTTTCTCCATGGGTTCCAAAGGTCACTGGGGGGACTTTAAACTAGAATGGTTGGGGCGAGGGACTCAAATAGAGAAAGCTAGTAGACCGAATGGGAGGCAGGAAGCAGAAAAGGGAAGCACTCGGACACAAGAGGAGAAAGAAAAAAAAAGGAAATAAACAGAGAAGAAGAGACGGGGGGTTTCTTAAATGTGCATATTTTAATGCTAGGAGCATTGTAAGAAAGGTGGATGGGCTTAGAGTCTGGATAGACACATGGAAGTATGATGTTGTGGCGATCAGTGAAACATGGTTGCAGGAGGGCTGTGATTGGAAACTAAATATTCCAGGATTTCGTTGCTTCAGGTGTGATAGAATTGGAGGGGCAAGAGGTGGTGGTGTTGCATTGCTAGTCAGGGAAGATATTACAGCAGTGCTTTGGAAGGATAGATTGGAGGGCTCATCTAGGGAGGCTAGGGAAGCGGAAAATCAAAATGTGACAGGAGGATCCAGAATGTGTGAAGATAAAGCTCTAGATGTAAAAGGGGCAAAAAACGGAAAGGAAGGGTAGTAAAAATCATCTGAAAGTGCTTTATCTAAATGCACGGAGTATTCGAAATAAGATAGATGAATTAACGGTGCAATTAAGTATATATGGTTATGATATCGTGGCCATTACGGAGACATGGCTGCAAGGGGATCAGGACTGGGAGTTAAATATAGAGGGGTACTCGACAATTAGAAAAGATAGACAGGAAAGAAAGGGAGGAGGGGTGGCCCTTTTAATAAGGGAGGGAATAACGGCAATAGAGAGGAAGGATATTGCGTTGAAGGATCAGGATAGTGAAACAGCTTGGGTACAGATAGAGAATAACAAGGGGAAAAAAACACTAGTGGGTGTAATTTATAGACCTCCAAATAGCTGTGACGCTGTTAGTCAGAACATAAATCTGCAAATAGTTGACGCATGTAAAAAGGGAACTGCTGTAATCATGGGGGACTTCAATTTTCATATTAATTGGGCAAACCAAACTGGGCAGGGTAGACTAGAGGAAGAGTTTATAGAATGTATTAGAGACGGGTTCCTAGAACAGTATGTCACAGAACCGACAAGGGGGGAGGCAATCTTGGATCTGGTCCTGTGTAATGAAGCAGGATTGATTAAAAATGTCATAGTTAGGGACTCGTTGGGAACAAGTGACCACAATATGGTCGAATTCCATATTCAAATAGAAGGGGAGCAGGTTGAAACTCAGGCTAGGGTGCTTAGTCTAAATAAGGGGGATTATGAAGGTATGAGGACTGAGCTGATCAAAGTTGACTGGGATAGCAGACTCAAGAATAAGACGGTACATGAGCAGTGGTGTACGTTTAAGGATCTACTGTATAACCTTCAAGAAAAATTTATTCCTATGAAGAAAAAAAGGGGTAAGGGTAAGAACAGTCAGCCATGGCTCAGTAAAACTATAAAGGATAGTATTCGGCTGAAGGCAAGGGCATATAAGGTAGCCAGAGATAGTGGGAGGGTAGAGGATTGGGAAGCATTTAAAGGTCAGCAAAGAATAACTAAGAGATTAATTAAGACGGGGAAAATAGACTATGAAAGGAATTTAGCGAACAACATAAAAACTAATAGTAAGAGTTTTTATAGCTATATAAAAAGAAAAAGGGTGGCTAAGGTGAATGTTGGTCCATTGGAGGGTGAGACTGGAGAGTTGTTGGTGGGGAACATGGAAATGGCAAAGGCATTAAACGAGTATTTTGTATCAGTCTTCACCATAGAAGACACAAAAAATATTCCAACGCTGGATAAACAGGGGGCGGTAGGAATGGAGGAGCTAAATACTATTAAGATCACCAAGGAGGTGGTATTAGGGAAATTAATGAGACTGAAGGAGGATAAATCCCCTGGGCCTGATGGATTACATCCAAGGGTCTTGAGGGAGATAGCGGTGGGGATTGTGGATGCATTGGTGATAATTTTCCAAAACTCCCTGGAGGCAGGAACGGTCCCAGTGGATTGGAAAATGGCCAATGTAACACCTATATTTAAAAAAGGAAGTAGACAGAAGGCGGGTAACTATAGACCGGTTAGTCTATAGTGGGTAAAATGTTAGAGACAATTATTAAAGAAACACTAACGGGGCACTTGGATAAACATGACTTCATCGGACAGAACCAGCATGGTTTTGTGAAGGGGAAATCCTGTTTAACGAATCTGCTCGAATTCTTTGAGGAAGTAACAACCCGGGTGGATAAAGGGGAACCGGTGGATGTGGTATACTTGGACTTCCAAAAGGCTTTTGACAAGGTGCCACATAAGAGACTATTGCTAAAAATAAAAAATTATGGGATTGGGGGTAATATATTAGCATGGGTAGAGGATTGGCTGACAAATAGGAAGCAGAGAGTGGGGATAAATGGTTCATACTCGGGATGGCAACCGGTAACTAGCGGGGTTCCGCAAGGGTCGGTGCTGGGACCCCAGTTGTTCACAATTTATATAAATGATTTGGAGGAGGGAACCAAGTGTAATATATCAAAATTTGCGGACGATACAAAAATGGGAGGAAAAGTTGGGGATGAGGAGGATAGGAAGAGTCTGCAAATGGATATAGATAAGCTAGGTGAGTGGGCAACAACTTGGCAGATGAAATTTAATACTAATAAATGTGAAGTCATTCACTTTGGGAAAAAAAATGATAGGGCAAGTTATTTTCTAAATGAGGAGGAGCTGCGTTGTAATGCAACGCAAAGGGATCTAGGGGTATTAGTACATGAATCACTAAAGGTCAGTATGCAGGTGCAGCAAGCAATCAGGAAGGCCAATGGAGTTTTGGCCTTTATTGCTAGGGGGATTGAGTATAAAAACACGGAGGTCTTGCTGCAGCTGTACACAGTATTAGTGAGACCACATTTGGAATACTGTGTACAGTTCTGGGGTCCATACTTAAGGAAGGATGTATTAGCCCTGGAGGCAGTGCAGCGAAGGTTTACAAGATTAATTCCTGCAATGAGGGGATTGACATATGAGGAAAGGTTAAGTAAGCTGGAGCTCTACTCTTTGGAGTTTAGGAGAATGAGAGGCGATCTCATTGAAACATATAAGATCGTGAGGGGCCTTGATCGGGTGGATGCACCGAGGATGTTCCCAATGATCGGGGAAACTAGAACTAGGGGACATAGTTGCAGAATAAGGGGGGGCTCTTTTAAAACTGAGATGAGGAAGAACTTCTTCACCAAGAGGGTGGTTAATTTATGGAATTCACTGCCCCAGGGAGCAGTGGAAGCAGAAACGTTAAATATATTTAAGTCTAGAATAGATGGTTTTTTAGCTGCCGAGGGGATAAGGGGCTACGGGGAGAGGGCAGGGATATGGACCTAGGTATGGTTAGTATAGTGAGACCTGAGTGATCTCCTGGACAAGTGTCGATCGCCTGGATTGGGGTCGGAGAGGAATTTCCCGGATTTTTTTTCCCGAATTGGACCTGGGTTTTTATCCGTTTTTTTGCCTCCCCCAGGAGATCACGCGGTTCTTGGGGTGGAGAGGGGTGATAGCGGTATGAAGGGGAGGGTAGTGTCTTGTGTTCTGTGTCTTGTGTCTACTGTTTGTGGGTAAGTGTGTCTGTTTAGTGTTCAGCCATGAGCGAATGGCGGTGCGGGCTCGACGGACCTGGTGGTCTACTCTCGCACCTACTTTCTATGTTTCTATGTTTTTCCAGGCAAAGAGGTCAATCACGCTCATTTCTATCTTTTCCGATTTGACTTGCACGAGTTTGGTGAATTTCAAATTGTTGTTGCTTAATTATCAGGTAAACCTGGCCCATCAAGATCTGTTGGTATTTGTGACTTGAATGCAAATATCAATATGAATGTGGAGAATGAATTTGTATCTAACCCCTGAAGCTCCATGACATAGGACTATTTGAGATGCAAAGTTAAGCATTGATCACATTTATCACAATTCCCTCACCGTAGGACATTGTTCAACTCATTGGAAGTCTGGATCCAAGGATGAATTCCTTTATTAATGGAGTTGTGGATTGAGCTCGAAGATCCATTTGAACATGTTGGCTATCGGTGCATGAATATGAATGACTCCTTCCATAAGGCAAGGCTAAGAGAATTAATTGTAAATGAGTTGCATGTCCTCCTTCACAGCTGAGATCGCATTTATTCTGCCATTTGGGCATTAGTTAGCTGCATCTTGCTTGCCCAGAATGGACACTCCAAACCTGGGACCTCTTTATTGTAGCTTAGATGTGGCAACAGTCACTAACATTGCTCTGTTGAAGACAAATTGATGACAGGTTAGTGATGGTGGGTACGGGAAGCCATTCATTCTGCACTCATTTCAGACCTTCCATTGCGACTTTGCTCATTATAAATGGACGTGCATGTGATTACTGTGGCAGCTATTTGCTAATGCCAAATTGATGCTAAACTAGCTAAACTTAAGGGTCTGTAAAAAGTTTGTAAAGTGCCTAAGATAGACACACGGTGCAGGAGTAACTCAGCGGGTCTGGAGAAAATAATGGGTGATGTTTCGGGTCGGGACCCTTCTTCAGACAATGTTAATTTAATTACTCACTCCATTGTTGTCCTTGGTCCGGGCAATACAACAGCTGCAAGAACTGTTCAGTGGTTGGGTATCGAGTGGTGAGTGACTTAGAAACATAGAAATATAGAAAATAGGTGCAGGAGTCGGCCATTGGGCCCATCGGCCTTTCGAGCCAGCAATGCCATTCAATATGATCATGGCTGATCATCCAGAATCAGTACCCTGTTCCTGCATTCTCCCCACATCCCTTGATTCCGTTAACCCTTACCTCCTGAAGCAGCAAAGCTTCTCCACCCGTTACAAGGCAAGATCAGGAACGTAATAGAATATCATCCACTGGATGAATACAGTTGTAACAATGGAGAGAAGCTTGACTCTATCTAGGACAAGGTAGCCCGCTTGTTTGACACACCTTCTGCAACCCGAAACATCAACCCTGAACTCCATCATCATCACCAGCTGAAAAAGACATCGGAGTTACTTGCATAGGATCTTCGAACAGCACTTTTTGAAATCTGTAACCTCCACCACTAAGAAGCACAAGGACAGCAGTTGCAGGTCCCCCCCCCCTAGTAACAACCGTTTCACCTGTAAGCATATTACTATTCTTCCATTGTCCCTGGAGCTCCCTATCCGCAACGCTGTGGTAGGTTCGTCACCGAAAGGACTGCAGTGGTTCAAGAGGTGACCGACTACCACCTTCTCAAGGGCAGTTGTGGATAAGCAATAAATGTTGGCCTTGCATTCTGAAAAACAAGTAACTATAAATTAATAATTCACTAGCAAATTTGAACTCTGTCCAGTATACACGAGACTGTGGATACTTCAATGCTGTTTGCAGAGGCTATATTTCTTTCAACTTTTTTAGCTTAGTATCCTTGACAATTGATTAAATTATGGTTTCTTGTATCATCATTAAGAATAAGACAGGATTCTCCTTCCGGGACCGGATCTCAGTATATTCCTTATTTGTGTTTTACATTTACATCCATTAATCCCGCTGTTTATTGATATTACTGCATCCATTTGCATGAAGCGGATATCAAACGTCTAATGATGTTTCTGTTCTTGTCGAACAAGTATTCCACGGCCGTGATTAGTAAGGGTGTCAATGGTTATGGGGAGAAGGCAGGAAAATGGGGTTGAGGGAAAGACAGATCAGTCATGGTAGAGTGGACTTGATGGGCCAAATGGCCTAATTCTTCTCCTAGAACTTATGAATTTATGAAGCTATGATTGAAAGATAAGGCATCGAAACAAGCCTATAGGCCTGTCGAGTATGCCAACTGTCGATTACACGTTCACACTAGTTTATGTTATTTCAATATCTCACCTACTCCCCACACATTCATGTCGATTTACACAGACCGATAGGAGTGGGGGGGGGGGGGGGGGGGGGGGGTTAGGGGGTTGTTAATTTTCTAGCATTCATTGTTCTTGTTCAGACAGAGCACAGATTAATTTAAGAGAAGACCTTATATCCGTTCTACTGTTTTAGCAATGTACTTGAATCACAATGCCTTGCAATCATTGTGTAGGTTTCAAAGACTATTTTGGTGACAATCCATGCGGACAAATCATCAGCCATTGATTACTGAACCATAATGAGCAAATAAAGAAAACAAAATGAAGCAGAAGGGAAGGCGATTGATGTAAAGATGCTGAATTTACTTTATCCAGGGCCCAGAGGAGGTTTACGAGAATGATCCCCAGATGACTGGTTTAACGTATGAGGAGCGTTTCATGGCCCTGGGCCTGGACCCACTGGAGTTAGGAAGGATGCCGGGGAGGGGGGGATCTCTTCGAAACCTACCGAATAATGAAAGGAGTAGATAGAGTGGAAATGGAGAGAATGTTTCCAGTCTGAAGAAGGGTTTCGATCCGAAACGTTGCCTATTTCCTTCGATCCATGGATCCTGCCTCACCCGCTGAGTTTCTCCAGCATTTTTGTCCACCTAGGATGTTTCCAGTGATGAGAGTGTCTAGGATCAGAGGGCACAACCTCAGAATAAAAGGACCTACCTTAAGAATGGAGATGAGGTGTAATTTCTTCAGCCAGAAGGTGGTGAATTGGTGGAGTTCATTGCCACAGTCAACTGTAGAGGCCAAGTCATTGGGTGTTTGCGAAGGGGAGATTGGTAGGTTCTTGATTAGTCAGGGTGTCAAAGCTTTCCTATGTTTTATGTTCTTATGATATGATCAGTAAATATTACTTCGTGTGGATCCACGCTATCAGCCAGAATAATGTAAGCAGAGAATCATGGAACATTCCCATCACAGGAACAAGCCATTTGACCGATGTATGGTGAGGACAAGCAGTTCTGGTATTAAGGGGAGGAAGTGAATGCTGAGTAATAGGGAATGGGTTGGACTGATAATGTAGAATAAACTTGCTGTAGCCTAGAATCTCACTTTCCACACAGGAATTGTCTAACACTGTACAGGTGTGACTAGAAATGGGAAAAACCATGAAAAGGAAATGACCATAATTTGAGCAGCAGGAATGGTGAACCTCTGGAAGAATTTGCAGTTCCATGCACACTCGGCCAACCTTCAGTTGTGCTTTCAATATTATTTTCTAGGAGTGCATTTGCTTCTATAACAATAGGAAATAAAATAATGACTGCTCAATTTTTCTTCTTTATTTCCACCATTTCATCAGTGTGATGACAGATTTATGCTTCAGTTGCTTTCAATACCACAGTGGCAGAATCATACTTCATTAGATTCCCAATTACTTGTAAACTCTGTTAGTAATAAAAATAATGTTTGTTTAAGTGTCTCTCGGTGTGTCTTGTGTGGGGGAGGGGAAGGGGGGAACCGCTTTCGGTCGGAGAGGCGACTTTTTCCATGTCGCCTCCCTCCCGGCCTAGCAGCATGGATTGGAGCGGCCTTTCCCGGAGTCGGGACCAGAGCCACAGCAGCGGGCACAGAGTGGACTTTTTCCATCGCGGAGCGGGCGAACCCTTGCCGGGGGTCGCCAGGGAGGAGTGCTCCGATCGCTGGCCTGGTGACTTTGGCAGCATGGGGCTGTGGTCTGCGGGGCTTCTTGCCGCGGGCGTGGCGTGGACTTACCATCCGGAGCTTGGGATCCCCCGCCGGGTGACGAATCTGAAGAAAGGTCTCGACCCAAAACGTCACCCATTCCTTCTCTCCAGAGATGCTGCCTGTCCCACTGAGTTACTCCAGCATTTTGTGTCCATATTCGGTTTAAACCAGCATCTGCAGTTCCGTCGTACACACCCAGTTCACCCTCTTCAACTGACACGTCAACAATAAGCCTTTCATCAGACTTGCAGGTGTATGGTGTCCTCAGCTTCGAGGCTATGCAGCTTGACAAAAGGCCTTCCTCTATTCTGCATCTCTTAACTTACTTTTCCCACTGGTACATGTTCGTTCATTGAAAGCCTCCCTGCATTCCACACAAGCTGACCATGAGAGCCATGCTGAACTGAGAAGACACAAGCTTTTCACTGTACCTCGGTATGTGTGACAATTAACTAAACTAAGCGAAACTAAACTATGCTGCATTGAATTCTCCACTTTCAAGTAATCCTTTACCCCCCCCTCTTCCCCCCAGCCACTCCCATTTCTCCCAAAACCTTTCACCCTCCCAGCGACCCTGCTCCTTTGTTCACTCTCATCTCCCATTCTCGAGTCCCTAATTTCCCTTCATCCCCTCCCCTTTCCCTTCCTCCCTGTCCCCTTCCTCCGATAACCCTCCTTCTGACTTCATTTTTCACTCCTCCTTCCTTATCTGATACCCTTTGTCTCCTTTCACTGTTGGCCTTTGTCACTTATCCACTTGACAACCCCCCCCCCCACCCCTTGCCTGTATCCACCTATCACTCGCTAGGCTTTGTCCCAAACCCAGCTCTCGTTTCCAGCTTTCTCCCCCTTACTCCAGCAGTTTGAAGAAGGGTCCTGACCCAAAACGTTGTATGTCCATTCCTTCCACACATGTTGCCTGACCCACTGAGTTCCTCCAACATTTTCTGTTTTCCTTTATTGCTTCCAGTGCTAATTCCCTTCTCCTGTCCTAAAGATGCTGACATTTTGCTTGTGTTAAAAAGCAAGGAAGAAAACATCTAAATGAATGAACTGGAAATTATAGAAGGTAGACAAAAAATGCTGGAGAAACTCAGCGGGTGAGGCAGCATCTATGGAGAGAAGGAATAGATAGATGCTGCCTCACCTGCTGAGTTTCTCCAGCATTTTTTGTCTACTTTCGATTTTTCCAGCATCTGCAGACAGTCCTTTCTTAAATGAACTGGAAATGACGGAAGGTAGACCTACTGAAAAAGCAGGGATTTATATCTGATGTGCAATTAGTATTTGAGTAATGTGATACATGTAAATCTTGAACCAAGAAACATTAGGCTGCCATTTAAAATTGAATCCCAGACATGAAATATTAGAAGCATTTATTGAATAAGAGGTTAACTTCCCTATTTGGAATTATTTCAGTACAAGAAACCTGGTCCCAATTATATTCAAAAAGGAACATGATATTCCAGCAAAGATCCAACGGAATATGAACTTATGGTAAGAACTTATGGTAAGAAGCTAAAGACTATAATGATTTTTAAAATATAAATAAGTAATGAGAAACATTTCTGTTGCCCTGACTTGCCCCGAATGTTCTATTCCCTGCCCCATCCACTTTGACTCAAAATTTCTATTTAAGGTACTGCCATATGTTAGACAGTGGCTCGAAACATGTTAACAGCCCATCACACTGAAATCGTTTTTCTCAACGGAAAATCAGAGCAATGCACTTTACCAGATTGTTTAATGAGATGAAGCTTAATCTAGTTCCATTAAATATGAATAAGTGTGCTCTGTGCAACAATAGGCTTGAGAGCCATGTGGGAACCCTGGGTGTTATTTTTTTTCTGTTCCTTCCTCTGGTGAGAAAGGACAGATGTACAGTGTCGTATTCCCATTGATACCTCAAACGTTACTGAGATCCCAACCAAGGATCTTCTTGGCTTCTCATAGAGTCCTCGAGTCTTACTGTGTGGAAACAGGCCCTTTGACCCAGCTTGCCCACACAGGCCAACATGTCCCATCTACAGTAGTCCCACCTGCCTGCATTTGGCCCATATCCCTCTAAAACTGTTCTATCCACGCACCCATCTAAATGTCCCTCTGGTTCAAAACCCGCACAAGATGGTCAACATATGCCAGTTTGGTGCCACACAGTGGCTGCAGGGATTGGATACCCAGGGATAGGGCTGGCCGTAAGGGTTCCTGCACAACCTTGAGACCAGGCCCGGAAACATAACGAACTACAGATGCTGACATTTTCAGCAAGTCATAATGTGCTGAAGGAACTCAGTGGGTCAGGCAGCATCTGTGGAAGGAATGGATAGGTGACGGGACTTGTGAACAAGTGCACAGGGCTCAAGAGACATAATGATACTGCAGCTTGGTGAATAACCATTGATCAAAACTAACATCTAGAAAAAACCAACTAATTTCCAACCCTGTTATGACCTCCCTCAAGAACCTTCATAAATCGCTTCTGGAATGACCATGGTCACAGTGGTCTCTTGATGCACAAAGAATGTTTTTGGAGTTATCAGAATGGAACTGTGGCAAAGCTGATCACACTAAGAGCAACGTAACAACAACCTGCCCTCTACACATGTGACAGTCAAATCACAGAGGGACATTCTATTTCTGCAAGGTTGGTGAACTGATGCTGAACTGGACTTAAAATTCTTGCTCCAGGTCAGCGTGTAAACGTAGAGTAGAGTGGCACAGCGGTAGAACTGCCTTACAACGCTAAAGACCAGGTTTCGATCATGACTATGGGTGCTGTCTGTACGGAGTTTGTACTTTCTC
This sequence comes from Amblyraja radiata, assembly GCF_010909765.2. NCBI lineage: Eukaryota > Metazoa > Chordata > Chondrichthyes > Rajiformes > Rajidae > Amblyraja > Amblyraja radiata. Next base: position 8,261,829 of record NC_045968.1, on the reverse strand, counting down.
CCCATGATCTGCATGGGATTTCTCCGGATGCTCCGGTTTCCTCCCACAATCCAAAGACGTACAGGTTTGTAGATTAATTGGCTCGGTATAATTGTAAATTGTCCCTAATGTGTAGGATAGTCTTAGTGTGCGGGGATCACTGGTCAGTGCAGACTCGGTGGGCCGAATGACCTGTTTCCGTGCTGTATCTCTAAACTAAACTAAACTAAACTAAACTAGGGCTGATTTCACCCATTTCTTATTTGCAGCAGTAGATCTCTTGGCATTGATATATTGGAATACGGCCTGTGGGTTAGCAGGACTGAAGCAGGTGGGGCAATATGATGCTGGAAATGGGGCTCTTTCAACAGAATCATCTTTCTCCACCTGCCTGATTGCTGCCAACATCCGTTCTGCTCTGCGTAAACTAATCTGAAAAATTAATAATAAATAACTTGAAAAATTCGGCTCTAGTTTTATATATTTTTTTTAGTAAAAATATACGCATAGATTCGTGCAAGACTTTGCCAGACACAAAAATGGCTGTTTTCACCGTCTAAGGCTCAAATAAGGCTGTTAGATCAGTAAAATTATGTGATAATAGCCCTGATAAACACTTAAAGCTCCGTGCATGAAATAAATGTAGGTTTAGGTTTATCATTGTCATATATCAGTGTCGAGGTACTGCTTAAAGCTTCATTTGCATTCTATCCAAACAGATCAGATATACTGTACATAAATACAATTACGTACAATAGATAGAACAAAGAGGAAGATTACAGAAGTACAGAAAATAGTTCTCAGCATTGTAGCACATTGGATCAATGGATAAAGTCCAATGTCCACAGTGGGGTAGAGGTGAATTGGGCAGTGACCTAGCCTGGGGCGGCTCGGTGGCGTAGCGGTACAGTTGCTGCTTTACAGCGCCAGAGACCCGGGTTCGATCCTGATTACAGGTGCTGTCTGTAATGAGTTTGTACGTTCTGCCCCATGACCGCGTGGGTTTTCCCCGGGTGCTCTGGTTTCCTCCCTCACTCCAAAGACGTACAGATTAGCAGGTTAATTGGCTTTGGCTTTGGTAAAATTTGTAAATTGTTCCCAGTGTGTAGGATTGTGCTAGTGTGCGGGGTTGTTCGCTGTTCGGCACAGACTCGGTGGGCCGAAGGGCCTGTTTCTGCACTGTATCTCTAAGGTCTAAAATCTAAAATCACAAAGGCCAAAGTCATAAATCTAAATCACAAAGACCTACAGGTTTGCAGGTTAATTGGCTTCTGTAAAATTGCCCCTAGTGTGTTGGGTGTGGATATGAAAGTGGGATAACATAGAACTGGTGTGAATGAGTGATTGATGGTTGGTGTGGTCTCGGTGGGCTGAAGGGACTGTTTCCATCTTTCAATCAAACAATCGATCAATTATTTTTCTCTCTCGGATGCTGCTCAACCAGCTGAGTCTTCCGGTGGATTGTATGTCATACATGTTGTTCTTGTTTTGGAAATGACAAATCTACTGAACCGAGGATGTAACCTTTTTGTCAGAGGGTCCAAAACAGCCATTACGTTTCATAACACGATCCCATCTAACCCCTGAGAGACTTGACTTCAATTCCTTTAAAGTTATTTTTAACAAAGCTTTTCAACGGCTTCCACTCCAGTAATTCCTTCCTGATTATCTCCACCAGAATGAATTTTAACAAAGATTGATAATCTGAGTACCTCATCAATGTTTCACAAAGGAGATAAATAGATTTGGTTGAGAACTAATATAATTAGAACATTCGATTCATCTTACCCCAACATGAAATAAGAAAAAAATATAAAAGAGAATTTAGATCAATGGATTGAATCTTGCTGGATTCACCCTGCTGCCTCCCTGTGCCTCGAAACCCTACTTTGAGGAAGTTCTCTCTGACGCATCTGAAGAAGGGTCCCGGGTCGATACATCATCCGGTCATAGTTGGCCGCAGATTGGCATTAAAAGAAAAAAATTAAAGGGACTTTTAGTGGTATAAAAATGAATAAATGACAGCAGGCAGCACGGTGGCACAGCGGTAGAGCTGCTGCCTTTCACGGCCGGAGATCCAGATTCAATCTCGACTACGGGTGCTGTCTGTACGGAGTTTGTCCGTTCTGCCCGTGACCGCGTGGGTTTTCTCCGAGATCTTCGGTTTCCTCCCACACTCCAAAGACGTACAGGTTTGTAGGTTAAAGGTACACAAAATTGCTGGAGGAACTCAGCGGGTGCAGCAGCATCTATGGAGCGAAGGAAATAGGCGACGTTTCGGGCCGAAACCCTTCTTCAGACTGATGGGGGGTGGGGAAAGAAAGAAGGAAAAAGGGGAAGAGGAGGAGCCCGAGGGCGGGCGGATGGGAGGGTGGGAGGAGACAGCTAGAGGGTGAAGGAAGGGGAGGGGACAGCACAGGCTAGCCAAATTGGGGGAATTCAATGTTGATGCCATAGGGGCGCAAGGACCCCAGACGGAATATGAGGTGCTGTTCCTCCAATTTCCGCTGTTGCTCACTCTGGCAATGGAGGAGACCCAGGACAGAGAGGTCGGATTGGGAATGGGAGGGGGAGTTGAAGTGCTAGGTTGGAGGAGATACAGGTGAACCTTTGTCGCACCTGGAACGACTGCTTGGGACCTTGAATGGAGTCGAGGGGGGAGGTGAAGGGACAGGTGTAGGTTAATTAGCTTGGTGTAAAATGTAAAATTGTCCCTAGTGTGTGTAGGATAGTGTTAATGTGCGGGGATTGCTGGTCGGTGTGGACTCGGTGGGCCGAGGAGCCTGTTTCCGTGCTGTTTCTCTAAACTAAACTAAACTACACAGAGAGAGGTTGCAGTAATTAGGAACAAACTTAGAGTCATAGAATGTGTAGGAACTACAGATGCTAGTTATACACTGAAGACAGACACAATTTCACTGCACCTTCGGGTGTATGTGACGAATAAAACTAACTATTAACTATTGACTATAAATGCTGAGTAATACAGCGGGACAGGTAGCATCTCTGGAGAGAGTCAGAAGAAGGATCTCGACCTGAAGTGTCACCCGTTCCTTTTTCTCATGAGATGCTGCCTGACCCGCTGAGTTACTCCAGCATTTTGTGCCTATCTTTAGTTTAATTTAATTTAGAGATAGAGCATGGAAACAGGCCCTTTGGCCCATCGAGCCCATGCCCACTGTCACCACACTTTCATCTCCACTCCCTACACACTAGGGGCAATTTACAGAGGTCAACTAACCTGCAAATCCACGCGTCATTGGGATGTGGGAAGAAACCGGAGCACTTGAAGGAAACTCACGCAGTCACAGGGAGAATGTGCAAACTCCACACAGACAGCACCTGAGGTCAGGATCAAACCTGGCCTCTGGCGCTGTGGGGCAGCAGCTCTGCCAGCTGTGCCATGAACCATATGATAGAATCACAGAATGCCAGAAACATATACCACAGAAACTGTTCCTCACGACCCCTGCCAAACATGTCTACCTATGCCAATCCCATTTACCTAGATGAGGCCAATATCAATATGGGTGGCACAGACTCGCAGCTGGTAGAGCTGGTGCCTCACAACGCCAGTGACCCAGGTTTGCTCCTGGCCTCGGGTGCTGTCTATGTGGAGTTTACACGTTCTCCCTGGGATGGCATGGGTTTCCTCCAGCGCTCCGATTTCCTCCCACATCTCAAAGACATGCAGGTTTGTTGGTTAATTGGCCTCAGTAAATTGTCCCGGGTGCGTAGGGAGTGGATGAGCAAGTGGGATAACGTAGAAGTGGCATGAACGGGTGATCGATGGTCGGCGTGGATACCTCCTGATCAATCCGTTCTTTCAGATCCCAATGTCTCAATCCTCCATCACCACCCAACCCTTACCCCTCTGTCACTGACACCTAGATCTGTGGCTCACTCCTTTTCTTCACTTTATTCCATAATGGAGGACAAGTCTTTGAGCACCTTAAATGCACAACCCTTATTCCACTGCATTCTATGCCGTGGGCCTCGGTTGCAATCACGTTTTGCAACTGCACACTCCATGTTGGCATAGAATTGCAAAAAATCTATATGCATTGTTCATGAATCTGGCAGCAGAGGATGGTCATGATCAAAAACTGTGGACGACTCGATTGTAATCATGTATTGTCTTTCCGCTGACTGGATAGCACGCAACAAAAGCTTTGCATTGTATCTGCACGTGACAATAAGCTAAACTAACTAACTAACTAACTCAGGTCTCTGGTGCAGTCAGGCAGCAGCACTACCATCAGTGCCACTTTTGGTTGACGTTTTGGGTTGAAACCCACCATCGGGAGAGTAGAGAGGGAAAAAAGCCAGAATAAAGAAGAGCGGAGGGAGTGGTGAGACAGTAGCTGGTGGTGATTTGTAGAGCAAGGAATGTTTTGTTTAGTTTAGTTTCGTTTAGTTCAGAGATACAGCGCAGAAACTGGCCCTTAGACCCACCGAGTCCTCACTGAGCATTGATCCCCCGCATATTAACACTATCCTACACGCTCTAGGGACAAGTCACATTTATACCAAGCCAAATAACCTACAAACCTGTATGTCTTTGGCGTGTGGGAGGAAACTGAAGATCTCGGAGTAAACCCACGCGGTCACGGGAAGAACGCACAGACAGCACGGGATCAAACCCGGGTCCCTGGCGCTGTAAGTACTGTAGGGCAGCAACTCTACTGCTGCGCCAATGTGCGCCCTTTGTTGAAGGACGTTGGGCAGATCGAGTCAGGCAGGTGTAGGAGGAAGTGTGGAGTTGGGAATCCCAGACAGGTCAATGATGCATGAAGATGACAAAACTAAATGGGAATTCCGTGTTGAGTTGAGGCCTGAGGCAGATCAGCCACGATCATATTGGATGGTGGGGTGAGCTTGAGAGACTAGGTAGCCTAATCCTGCCCCTAGTTTCTTATATTCTTTGTTCTGTTGTATTAATTGAATGAAGGTTGTTGTGTAGTTCATAAGTAAATGCCTTAGGGCTATATTCTGACAGGTGTGACTTCACAACATATTGACGACAATCTGCTGATATTGGGAATCAGCAATTGACACGAAACAAACATTATTACAGATGGTCCCTGTCAGGGTCTCATGGTTTTAATAGAAGCTTTCTGAAAATACTGCTGAGCAAGGAAATCCAGCAGATCTAATTACAGGCAGTTTGACTGCAATCCCCCAACACAGGAGTGGCCTTCACTGACGTTGATTATTAATCAAGAGTATAGTTAACATAAATGGGCTTCAGAGTTCAGGAAACTGAGCAGAGCAATAGTGACAGACATGATTTCATGGGGGATTTAAGCTTAAAGTTCAACAAGCCTGTCTCCAAAACACATGGTCAGGGGTTGGGATTATATTATTTTTAGAGATACAGCACGGAAACTGGCCCTTCGGCCCACCGAGTCCGCACTGACCGTCAATCCCTGCACATTAACACTATCCTACACACACTTGGGACAGTTTTACACTTATACCAAGCCCATTACCCTACAAACCTGTACGACTTTGGAGTGCAGGAGGAAACCGGAGAACTCGGAGAAAACCGGAGTGAATGTACAAACTCCGTACAGACAGCACCCATTGTCGGGGCCGAACCTGGTTCTCCGGCGCTGCAAGCGTTGTAAGGCAGCAACTCTACTGCTGCGCCACCTATTCTAGTCAGAGGCAGACTTGTACATCACCAAGGATTCCAAAAAGTGAAAATCTGTACCAGAAATTCAAAGTTATTTGTTTTACCTGAAGTGTGTTGTGACCTTTCAATAGCAGATACATTTTACAATGCACCACAGATTGATGGTGTTCTTCCTGTCAGGGATTTGTAGCATGGAATCTTAGAAAGACAAACTCTCGCAGTTTTACCAGTTCTGACAAAATGGATTCCTTGAAGAAAAGTTTGATACCTTAAAAAAATGCATAAAATCATTCTAAGGATTGGCTGAGCTGAATGCTGGTTTTGAATTGGACAGAACATTGGAGAATCCTTGCAACATATTTTAATCGTAATTTATTTTTAAACTCTTGCAGAAATTGCATTTTGATCTAAGATGGTAACCCATTTTAAAGCAAATGACTTAATTCTTGACAGTAATTAGTTAATTTTTCTTTAAGCACATGGCAACAAGCTTTTTATTAAACAGGGTTAGTCACTTTGATGTTAGTATCATTTCCAGAGTCATTGCAGCTGTAGCCAACACTTCAGATCATTTTGAGAGTCTTTGCATATTACATAATTAAATGGTTATGACTGTATTAAAATTAATTTTAATTTGGTCACAAAATATATACTCACACACACAAATATATATATACCTCATGCCTCATTGAATTTTTTAATGAATAGAAATACACACACACACACACACACACACAAGTAAAAAAATATATATATATACTTGTATATACTGTATATAAACTTGTGTATATGTCAGTCACTAATAAATTCAATGAGGAATTTGGGGAAATGTCTTTAACTACAGAATGGTTAGAATATGAAAGTTGTTATTGGGCGTGGAGTAGTTTAGGTTAATAGTGAACGTGTGTAAGTTAGATTTGAGGGAGAAAGAATAGGAGGATATCCTGCTGCAGGGTTTTGGAGTTGTGTGTGAAGTAGTTTGCATCAGAACAGCAACACCAGCATCGAGTATGTGAGCCAAATGACATGTCCTAGTGTTTTGTGTCCTCTACAATTCTATGTAATCATTCTAGAGTCGTTGCAAAGGTTACAATAGACAATAGACAATAGGTGCAGGATTAGGCCATTTGGCCCTTCGAGCCAGCACCGCCATTCAATGTGATCATGGCTGATCATCCACAATCAGTACCCAGTTCTTGCCTTCTCCCCGTATCCCCTGAAGCCGCTATTTTTAAGAGCCCTATCCAGCTCTCTCTTGAAAGCATCCAGAGAACCTGCCTCCACCTAAGGCAGAGAATTCCACGCTCACCACTCTCCGTGAGAAAAAGTGTTTTGTCGTCTCCGTTCTAAATGGCTTATTCCTTATTCTTAAACTGTGGTCCCTGGTTCTGGACTCCCCCAACATCGGGAACATGTTTCCTGCCTTTAGCGTGTCCAATCCCTTAGCAATCTTATATGTTTCAATGAGATGCCCTCTTATCCTTCTAAACTCCAGAGTGTACAAGCCCAGCTGCTCCATTCTCTCAGCATATGACAGTCCCGCCATCCCGGGAATTAACCTTGTAAACCTATGCTGCACTCCCTCAGTAGCAAGAAAGTCCTTCCTCAAATTAGGGGAACAAAACTGCACATAATACTCCAGGTGTGATCTCACTAGGGCTCTGTACAACTGCAGAAGGACCTCTTTGCTCCTGTATTCGATTCCTCGTGTTAAAAAGGCCAACATGCCATTCGCTTGCTTCACTGCCTGCTGTACCTGTATGCCTACTTTCATAGACCAATGTACAAGGACCCCCAGATCCCATTGTACTTCCCCTTTTCCCAACAACGCCATTTAGATAGTAATCTGCCTTCCTGTTTTTGCTACCAAAGTGGATAACCTCACATTTATCCGCTTTAAACTGCATCTGCCTTGCATCTTCCCACTCCCCCAACCTGTCCAAGTCACCCTGCATTTTCAAAGCATCCTCCTCACAGTTCACACTGCCACCCAGCTTTGTGTCATCTGCAAATTTGCTAATGTTACTTTGAATCCCTTCATCCAAATCATTGATGTATATTGTAAATAGCTGCGGACCCAGCACTGAGCCTTGCGGTACCCCACTAGTCACTGCCTGCCATTCTGAAAGGCACCCGTTAATCCCTACTCTTTGTTTCCTGCCTGCCAACCAATTTTCTATCCATGTCAGCACTCTACCCCCAATACCTTGTGCCCTAATTTTGCCCACTAATCTCCTATGTGGGACCTTATCAAATGTTTACAAGTAGTTCAACCAGAACTATTGTTTAACCAGAAGGTTGAACAACAAACCAATGAAGCTTTGTCATTCTTAGCTCGTTTTCAGACGAAAAACAATGAACAATTTTATAATGTGTGAATGATTAGGAAGATTAAAGTTGCATTTAATGATTCAAGTATTACAATATACAGTTGTAACAAAAGGATTTAGCCTGTAAAACAAACAATCTGGGCCAGATTTACTAAAATAACACATTTATAATATAATTTGTTCACTAAATTACAAGCTGTATCCCTTGACTTATATACCCAGGATCCTTACATCAAACATTGTAACTGTTAAAAAAAGATTAATTGATTATGCAATAGTCAACATTAGTGGAAATATAGAATTGGATTAAATTCTAATTGTAGTATAATGCAGCGAATCAGGCTGACAGTCAGAGATAGAGCAGAATATAGTAAACTGATACTTTATCAAACAGTGAAAACAAGAAATAGTCATTAATATTTATTTCAGTTTTGTGGTAAACCGCATTGTAGTGCGGTAACTTGGTTGGTTGGTTGCTCAGGAGATGGTCAATGATTCATAGGTACACAAAGATGCTGGAGAAACTCAGTGGGTGCAGCAGCATCTATGGAGCGAAGGAAATAGGCAATTTCCTATCTCCTTCGCTCCATAGATGCTGCTGCACCCGCTGAGTTTCTCCAGCATCTTTGTGTACCTTCGATTTTCCAGCATCTGCAGTTCCTTCTTAAACACGTCAATGATTCATGTTCAGTAAAGAAGGCAGGGTCAGGCCAGATGGGTAAAAACCACAGCTGCAGAGTGTACTTATACTGAAAGAATTTTCAAAAATAGCACTGTTTTTGAACCCTTTGTTCATGGTTTTTTCAAAGGTTAATTGATTTTTCAAATGTTAATCTTAAATAAATATTTAACATGACACCATGAAGCAATTCACGCCACGCCCAAGAACAATTCTGGGCATGACACAAAATGCTGGAGTAATGCCCCTGTCCCACTTAGGAAACCTGAAAGGAAACCTCTGGAGACTTTGCGTCCCACCCAAGGTTTCCGTGCGGTTCCCGGAGGTTTTTGTCAGTCTCCCTACCTGCTTTCACCACCTGCAACCTCTGGGAACCGCACGGAAACCTTGGGTGGGGCACACAGTCTCCAGAGGTTTCCGTTCAGGTTTCCTAAGTGGGACAGGGGCATTAGTGGGACAGGGGCATTAACTCGGAGGGTCAGGTAGAATCCCTGGAGAATATGGATAGATGACGTTTCGGGTTGAAACCCTTCTTCAGGCTGAAATGTTACTTATCCATGTTCTCCAGGGATGCTACCTGACCCGCTGAGTTACTCCTGCATTTTATGTCTTTCCTTGGTAAACCAGCATCTACAGCTCCTGGTTTCAACAATTCATGGCATGTGTGTGCTCTGCTCAGCAATGCAGTTCACAGACGAATCAAACCCACTTTAAGGTGAAACTACTTTTTATTGCTATTTAATTGTGCTTTCATTGATGTTGTAATTCATCTTCCTTTCTCCATAGAAATGGCAAATTATGGTTAGTGGCTAGTATCTGATGGAGTTTGGAAGAGTGAGAAGTGAGTTAATTTAATGCATGGGATCCTGAGGTGTCTTGCCAGGGTAGATGTGGAGAGGATGTTTCCTTTTGTGAGAGAGTCCAGTGCAAGGGGTAGCTGTTTAAAAATAAGGGTGTGAAGAAAGGAACTGCAGATGCTGGTTTACACTGAAGATAGACAAAAAGTGCTGGAGTAACTCAGCAGGTCAGGCAGCATCTCTGGAGAAAAAGGATGGGTGATGTTTTGGGTCAGAACCCTTCTTCAGATTGAAAGTAGAGGGGGGGGGGGAGGGGGGGATATAGAGGTAGGAAAAGTCCAGAATAAACCATTTTTTAATCCTGCCACTACAAACAAGAACACATATTATGTAAATTTCAGTTTAGTTTTTGTCTTCTGAATGTTCAACTGTTTATATTGAATTGAATTTAATTGAATTGAATAGAATACATTTTATTTGCCAAATATGTATACATACAAGGAATTTGCCTTGGTGCTTTTAGACAAATAAAACATAATTTAAACATGTAAAGAATGAAATAAAATACCAGAGCACAAGGAGGCTACAGACTTTTGGCTGTTGAGTAGAACTACTGCATGTGGAAAAAAGCTGTTTTTATGTCTGGCTGTGGTGGCTTTGACAGTCCGGAGTCGCCTTCCAGAGGGAAGTGCTTCAAAGAGTTTGTGGCCAGGGTGAGAGGGGTCAGAGAAGATTTTATCCGCTCGCTTCCTGGCTCCTGCAGTGTACAGTTCATCAATGGGGGGAAGGTTGCAGCCAAAAACCTTCTCGGCTGATCGAACGATACGCTGCAGCCTCCGGATGTCGTGCTTGGTGGCTGAGCCAAACAAGACCATGATGGAGAAGGTGAGGACAGACTCTATGATGGCCGTATAAAACTGGACCATCATTGGCTGTGGCAGATTGTGTTTTCTCAGCTGCTGCAGGAAGTACATCCTCTGATGGGCCTTTTTGATTGTGGAGTCGATGGTGGCTTCCCATTTAAGGTCCCTGGAGATGATGGTTGCAAGAAACTTAAATAACTCCACAGATGTGACTTACAGATGTGGTGTTGTTGATGGTGATGGTGTTGTATATATGGCAGGATTCCACTATATCAGTAAAGAGTACAATTTATTCATGCAAGACTTCTTAAAGTCATTTTACTGATCTATTAAAAAAAAAAATCCACAATATATTTAAAATCAAGTAGAAAAGTACATTTTGTAATCAACAATTATAAATGTGCAACATTTTCAGTTTAGTTTAGAAGTTTGAGGGGGGACCTCATTGAAACTTGCCGAATAGTGAAAGGCCTGGATAGAGTGAATATGGAGAGAATGTTTCCACTAGTGGGAGAGTCTAGGACCAGAGGCCATAGCTTCAGAATGCAAGGATGCACCTTTAGAAAATTGATGAGGAGGAAATGTTTTATTCAGAAGGTGGTGAACCTGTGGAATTCATTGCCACAGATGGCAGTGGAGGCCAACTCAATTGACACTCTTAAGGTGGAGATTGACAGATTCTTGATTAGTAAAGGTGTCATGGGTTATGGGGAGAAGACAGGAGAATGGGGTTGAGAGTGAAAGATAAATCAGCCAAGATTGAATGGCGGAATGGACTTGATGGGCTGAATGGCCTAATTCTGCTCCTAGATTTTATGAACTTACGAACATTCTTCTCTGCCCTGCATTATGAAGAATACCATTCTTAGTAGTCTATTGTCTTAAACAGCATTGTGAACTTTTTTTCTTGTATCTATATTTATGCATTTGTACAAGGGATAAAAACAAATCTGAACATTTAAGTTTAGCTCAAGTGCAGAAATCATCAATTATTGCTTAGTTCAGTCAAAATATATGACATCATTGCTCAGGTCAGCAGTTTCTATGTGTGCCTCCACCATAGTGTTACTGCGGTTATGCACAACTCATTAACAGCAATGCAGAATATGATACAGACCCAGCAAAGCAAAGTTTAATGTAGAAACAGCAATCCACAATTTGGTGAGGATCCAGTGAAGCTTATTCTGGTCAAGTGCCAATGAGGCACAGCACAGCACAAAGGTCACTCTAGTTTAGTTTAGAGATTACAATCTGGCTCATCAGCCCACTGACTCCGTGCCGACCAGCGATCACCCCGTACACTAACTCGCACTATCCTACACACTAGGGACAATTTACAATTTTACCGAAGCCAATTAACCTACAAACCTTCTCGAGTTTGGAGTGTGGGAGGAAACCGGAGCACCCGGAGAAATCCCATGCGGTCATGGGGAGAACGTACAAACTCCATAGAGACAGCACCCGTAGTCAGGATCGAACCCGAGTCTCCGATGCTGTAAGGCAGCAACTCTACTTCTGCGCCATCGTGCTGCCCTATGAGTTGTGCCCCAACCTTTCATATTCAGGTTAGGAAGAACATTATCTACTTTATGCAGAATCAGAATCAGAATCACACTTTATTCGCCAAGTATGTTTTGCAACATACGAGGAATTTCATTGGCCAGTTCAGTCATACAATTAAAAGCAACAGATCATTTCAAAAACACATTTTAACTTGAACACCCACCACAGTGACTCCTACACATTCCTCACTGTGATGGAAGGCGAAATAAAGTTCAAGTCCTTCCTTTTGTTCTTCCTCGGTCGGGGGCCTCGAGCCTCCGTTGACGGGATGATCTTGACTCCCGTAGCCGGCGGCGTTTGCGCCCTCCACGTCGAGGCGATCAAGCTCCCGCATCAGGGGGGATGTCAGCTCCCCCGCGCCGGGCGATCGAACCTCGCGTCGGGGCTGGTCGAGCCTTCCGCGACGTTGGTGCTCCCGGCTATTCTCACCCGAGACTGCGAGCCTTTGATGGTGATTCCGCGGTGGCCACGGTGGGAGCGATCCCAGGCAAGGGATCCGCTCCGATGTTAAGTCCGCGCCCCGCGGTGGGGCTCATGACAGTCCGAGGAGGCCTCCAGCTCCAGCGATGGTAGGCCGCAGAGCCCGGAGAATATGATCCGAAAATTGATCACATCTCCAGGAAGGTAGGAACTTGAAAAAAAGTTCCCCCCGATTCCCTCCCCCCACATTAAACAAACTGAAGAACATTAAAACAAACTTTTAACAAACTAAAAAATAAGAAAAATAATGAAAAAACAGACAGACTGCCGGCAAGGCTGCCATCTCCCCAGCGCCCCCTGGTGGTCCCTATAAACAGGGTTGGAAACATATCCTTGTTTCTCCAGGGTATGTGGTTGAAGTTGCTATTCTGTGCTTTTGAAATGCTCATGAACATATATATGACGTGGATATCCTTCACACAGTTTTCTGCTGGGATAACGAGTTGGACCTGCAGTCAAATCTGCATCCTGTAAATTATTTTCTAGTATTGCTACAATAGCTACAACGCTATCTAGGGTCACACTAAGCTATCTCCCTAAGGCTGAGCCAGCAGAGAGGTCATAACTCGTGTGATAGGAGCAGAATTAGGCAATTCGGCCCATCAAGCCTCCACCATTCAATCACGGCTGATCTATCTCTCCCTCCTAACCCCATTCTCCTGCCATCCCCCATAACCCTTGACACCCGTACTAATCAAGAATTTATCTATCGCCACCTTAAAAATATCCACTGATTTGGCCTCCACACACTTCTGTGGCAAAGAATTCCACCGATTCACCACCCTCTGATTGAAGAAATTCCTCCTTATCTCCTTCCTAATGGAACGTCCTTTAATTATGAGCCTGTGACTTCTGGTCCTAGACTCTCCCACTAGTGGCAATATCCTCTCCACATCCATTCTATCCAAGCCTTTCACTATTTGGTCAGTTTCAATGAAGTACCCCCCCCTCCCCCATCCTTCTAAGGTGAGAGATGCAATGCTAAGGAGGAAGCAGATGCAATATTTGGTACTGGGTGAGCTGTGTCCAAGCAGAGAGGACAATGGTCACCTCTGGCCTGGCCTGACACTGGGCTTCACCAGCTCAAGGGCCAACTACAATGCTGACGGGGATACTGGAGACTCGAGACCCTTCTTCAGATTGAAGAAAGGTCTCGACCCAAAACGTCATCCATTCCTTCTCTCCAGAGATGCTGCCTGTCCCGCTGAGTTACTCCAGCATTTTGTATCTACCTTCGATTTTAAACCTGCATCTGCAGTTCTTTCCTGCACATGGAATGGAGGGATATGGGGAGAAAGCAGGAACGGGGCACTGATTTTGGATGATCAGCCATGATCATATTGAATGGCGGTGCTGGCTCGAAGGGCCGAATGGCCTACTCCTGCACCTATTGTCTATGACATCATGTTCGGCACAAAACATTATGGGCTGAAGGGCCCGTTCCTGTGTTCTACTGTTCTATGTTCTAGGCTGCTGCGGGGAATATATACCGCTGATTCCCCTCAATAGTAGATCACCAGAAATACTGACAATTGTGGATGAGATCATTAATTTTGGGAGCTACCTATGTTAAACCAATTACTAAAGATAATTAAATATTAAATTTTAATTATTAAATAATTAAATATGCTGAAATACCCGCTGGAAATAAGATGAGTAACCATTCAAGAAAATATTTAAAGTTCTGAGGAATGCGGTATAATTGAAGCATTTTACTTGTCACTAATAATGAGTACATATGCTTCCAGTCTTCATTTATGTGTTCACTTTCTGTCAGCGGAAACGACATGGAAACACGGTAACATCAGTGTTTTCAAAGAATTACAAGGGCTTTATCTGCCGTTTGACCCTTTCTCACACGAGTGCATATGTTTTCCTGGTCGGTTTAACGCTGAACTGTGAGCGCTCCTTGAATTATTTTGATCCGTGGGTGGCACGGTGGCGCAGCGGTAGAGTTGCTGCCTTACAGCGCTTACAGTCCTGGGTACGATCTCGACTACGGGTTTTGTCTGTTCGGAGTTTGTACGTTCTCCCCGTGGCTGTGTGGGTTTTCTCTCCGAGATCTTCAGTTTCCTCCCACACTCCAAAGACGTGTAGGTTTGTACGTTAACTGGCTTGGTGTATGTGTAAATTGTCCCTAGTTTGTCTAAGATAGTGTTGGTGTGTGGGGATCGCTGGTCAGCGCAGACTCGGTGGGCTGAAGGGCCTGTTTCCGTGCTGTATCTATAAACTAAACTAAACTACATAAATGGACAGTATGGTATGAACTATCAACATGGATCTGTAAAGCTTAAAGGGCCTGTCCCACTGACACGATCTTTACAGCGACTGCCTTCGACTTCAAGCTCGAGGGCACTCGCCTGGAAAATCACGAGCGGATCGACCGACCGCACTCACACCACACACACCAAACACGGGGTCCAGGGAAAAGGGGTGGGACGCTGTCTGAAATTCACCCCGCGATGAACAGAAAGGTAAAAGACGGCGCACCAGTGTATGTAAGTCCTTTAGAGAGTGAGGGGGGGGGTGAGAGGGGGAGAGAGGGGGAGAGGGGGAGAGAGGGGGTGAGGGGGAGAGAGTGGGAGAGAGGGGGAGAGAGGGAGGGAGAGAGGGGGGAGAGAGGGGGATGAGAATGAGGGGGAGAGAGGGGGAGAGGAGAAGGGAGGAGAGAAGGGGAGGAGAGAGAGAAGGGGTGAGAAGGGGAGAGAAGGGGAGGAGAGGGGAGAGAAGAGGAGAGAAGGGGAGGGAGGCGAGAAGAGAGTAGAGACACTTTAAGAAGCCAGACAACTTTTAATAAAGTTTAGCGGGCATTTAACATTACCGGTCGGTTTTCCCTGGTCCTGAAAACTCCAATGAGCCAATTAAAATGCCCGGTGAGCGAAGGAGATTGCCTACGGCTGCCCTTGACTGCCTGTAACTACATAGCGACCCCACTCCACTGCACTACGAGTTCAAAAGAACCATGCCAACCAATCTTTACTCGCGGAAAATTGTTCCAAATGCTGAAAATATTTCCTCGACCAAACTGAGGCCGCTAGTTTGTGGGAACTTCCCCCGAGCATGAAGGAGAGTTACAGTGACCTCATAGGACCTCCTAGGACCACCTGTCGACCATGCTGCGAGTTTGAGTCGAGAGCAAACTCTTCTAAACTAGCAGATTAGGTCGCCGCGGTAGGACAGCCTTCCACTATTGACAGCAAAGTCCGATCATGGATAGTCCGAGGAGGAATAAAGATTTAAGAGTGTGGAGCGATTGTTATATATGTGATTGTAGATCTGCTTCTGTGATTAGCATGCAAATAGTCGCCTAGGTTGGGCGCCATCATGGAAGTCTGATAACAATGAGGCAAACTGCATGGGCAGGTATATGGTTGGCAATTGGTTACTTAGAACACCACCAGGTTCAATGTTGGGCGCATTATTGTTTGTAATTATTGCAACTGAATTAGAGGAAAGAATTCAAGTTTCTTAGAATTCAAGTATCAATTTTGAATTGATGTGACTAGTTCCTGTATTTACTTTGTCCCTATATCTTGTCTTCCGAGCTCTGAGTTACATTGGAGTGCTTTTTGCATCCATCTTTCCCAACGCTTTTTACCATCTCCTGTGTCTCTTCAGGAAAATCTATTCGATGATAGTTTAGAGACACAGCATGGAAATAGGCCCTTCGGCCCACCGAGTCAATGCTGACCATTGATCACCCATCTACACTAATTCTATGTTATCCTACTTTCTCATCCACACCCTGCACATTAGGGGCAATTATACAGAGGCCACTTACAATTTCACAAAACCACATATCTTTGAGATGTGGGAAGATATACCTGGGGAAACCCATGTGATATATTAACTATTTCTCTGTGACAGAAATCAGCTTCCCTAATTACTTAATGTTCTTATTTTCATCCTCCCTATAAATGGTTTTGCTTATCTTCCAATGTCCAGTCTGGAAGGTTTACCTGCCATTTACTCTTTACAGCTCATGAGTAGATTGTTGCGTATTGGCAGCTTTCTAAAGAACACTTTTGTTTTATAAATAGTTATACCATATATAAAACCTTTTGACATTCTCTGACAATGTTGCTTTCCATCAAATAATAATATATAAACAGATTCATATGGTTGAAGGCTTGATAGAGAAGAGCCCATACAGAGAATAGCTGGTACAGCACCCATGGCCTCTATATGGTTGTGTGCTGCCATCTAGCAAGAATCTGTGCAGCAGAGTAAAGCTTTAATAGTGATAGCAAATGTGAGAAATTAAATATAAATGAGACAAGATGTACTATAAGGTATATCAGTGTCTTTCTTGAATAATAATCTATATACTATTAAAATTCTCATCTTGTCTGTCTGCCTGCCTGGTGAGCTGGCAGCTCAGAAACTGCCAGAAATTCTGCCCAAAACGGGTGAGAGACTCTGTGAGAGAGAGAGAGAAGGGGGAGAGGGGGGAGAATCAATTTTAGACATTTCTCATCTTTTTCTGCAGATCACAGCAATGAAGGAGGAAAGTCTATCCTGGCCTGGATCTCACAGGGAGCCAATGAAGGGAGGGGAAACAATACTGGGGTGAGGTTTAATACTTGCAGGGGGAATACTTACTGATAGGCCGAAGGGAACCCTCCTGGGCTAGTACAGGCCTGATTTGCTGAAGAGGCTCTTTAAAAAAAAATCGGAGTGAAATCTCAGTGAAAGGCACTTTTTTCTGGACTTTTCCTGGCCTGGCACGGGCCTTTTGGGCCAAAATGCTCCTCCTGGGCTAATAGGGGCATTTCCGGCAAAATACACTGGTTTCTCGGCTAATAGGGGCCTTGTGGGCCGAAATTAGTGGTTTCAGGCAGGCCAAACAAATAATTTCATTTCATTTCCATTTCAATTTCAAGCACAAGGCAGGCCAAACAACTAATTTCATTTCATTTCCATTTCAATTTCAAGCACAGGGCAGGCCAAACAACTCATTTCATTTTCTTTTCATTTCATTTTCATTTCCATTGCAGCTTCAAGCACAGTGCAGGCCAAACAGCTCATTTTATTTTCATTTCATTTCCATTTCCATTTCAGTTTCAAGCACGGGGCAGGCCAAACAGCTCATTGCATTTTCATTTAATTTCCATTTCCATTGCAGTTCCAAGCACAGGGCAGGCCAAACAGCTCATTGCATTTTCATTTCATTTCCATTTCCACTGCAGTTTCAAGGACAGGGCAGGCCAAACAGCTCATTACATTTTCAATTCATTTCCATTGCAGTTTCAATCACAGGGCAGGTCAAACAACTAATTTAATTTTCATTCATTTCCATTGCAGCTTCAAGCACAGGGCAGGCCAAACAATTTATTTCATTTTCATTAAGGGCTAACAAATCATTTATTGCAAGTACATTGCAGACTCACAGTTCAGTTGATTCACAGCTTAGAATCATAGTTGCAGCCTCTCTCTCGCGATCTTCCAGAGTGACTGTCTCACGTCCAGGTGTCCGGGTTTTTATAGTCTTCTCCCCCCCCCTCCCCCCCCCACCGGAAGGGGCGTTACCTTCATCGTGGTGATTGACAGGCGAGAGGACCAATCAGCTGATTTCAAGATTTTTAAAATACTCATAACTTTTTTATTTTTCATCGATCGGAAAAATCCTCGGGGCTGTCTCAGTGGTGGACTGTGAGTGAGATGGCCAAAAATCATAATGATATAGGGTAGTGTTTTTCTAAAATCAATATACAGCGCAGACAGGAAGTGGTCAAGATGAGACTTTTAGTTATATGGATAACACATATAATAATAATTTAAAATAAAAATTAACAACAATGATAAAAATAATATTTAAATTAAATATAAAGGAGACAAGATGCAGAAAAAGGTATCCCGGTGACTTTACTCACTAATAATAATTTTATAATAACAATAATAATAAAAATAATATTTAAATTAAATATAAATGGGACAAGTACAAAAAGGTTTATCAGTGTCTTTCTTTAATAATAATTTATAATAAAAATAACAATAATTTATAACAAAATTAATAATAATAATAAAAATAATATTTAAATTAAATATAAAGGAGACAAGATGCACAATAAGGTATATCAGTGTCTTTAGACAATAGACAATAGACGCAGGAGTTGGCAATTCAGCCCTTCGAGCCAGCACCACCATTCAATGTGATCATGGCTGATCATTCCCAATCAGTACCCCTTTCCTGCCTTCTCCCCATATCCCCTGACTCCGCTATTTTTATGAGCCCTATCTAACTCTCTCTTGAAAGCATCCAGAGAACCTGCCTCCACCGCACTCTGAGACAGAAAATTCCACAGACTCTCTGTGAGAAAACGTGTTTCCGCATCTCCGTTCCAAATGGCTTACTCCTTATCCGTAAACTGTGGCCCCTGGTTCTGGACTCCCCCAACATTGGGGACATGTTTCCTGCCTCTAGTGTGTCCAAGCCCTTAACAATCTTATATGTTTCAATGAGATTCCCTCTCATCCTTCTAAACTCCAGAGTGTACAAGCCCAGCTGCTCCATTCTCTCAGCATATGACAGTCCCGCCATCCCGGGAATTAACCTTGTAAACCTACGCTGAACTCTTTCTTAACTGCTAATAATTTAAAATAAAACCAATAATAATAAAAATTATATTTAAATTAAATATAATTGAGACAAGACGTACATTAAGGTATATCAGTCACTTCCTTAAATTTACACCTATCAAGATGAAAATGTAGTTCCACAAATCAAGAAAGATATGGTTCTCTTAATAAAATAGGGTTTTAATTAGTAAAGGCAACTAGCACTCACCTTTACCAGTTATATTTTGACATTATCCTCTGAACCAGATAAAATGTTGTGGAATGGGAAGGGGAGTTCAAATGTTTGGCAACCGGGAGATAGAAAACATAGAAAATAGGTGCAGGAGGAGGCCATTCAGCCCTTCGAGCCAGCATCGCCATTCATTGTGATCACATAGGCCAAGGAGCAAAGGGGTGCAAAGGGACTGCAGGGTACCCAAAAAAGTTAATTTGGAAAGCAAATCAATGCTATCATTTATTTGAAGAGGGATAGAATTTTAAAAAACAGGGATGTAATGCTGAGCCTCTATAAGGCGCTGGTCAGGCCACATTTGAAGTATTGTGTGCAATTTTGGGCACCATATCTGAGGAAGGATGTGCTAGCTCTGGAGAGGGTCCAGAGGAGGTTTACAAGAATGATCGCAGGAATGAGTGGGTTAACATATGATGAACATTTGACGGCACTGGGCCTGTACTCGCTGGAATTTAAAGGATGAGGGGGCACCTCATTGAAACTTACCGAATAGTGAAAGGCCTGGAAGAGTGGATGTGGAGAGGATGTTTCCACTAGTGGGAGAGTCTAGGACCAGAGGCTATAGCATCAGAATAAAAGGACATTTGATTAGGAAGATGAGGAGGTATTTCTTTAGTCAGAGGGGGTGAATTGGTGAAATTTGCCACAGAAGACTATGGAGGCCAAGTCAGTGGATATTTTTAAGGTAGAGATAGATAAATTCTTGTTTAAGAAGGAACTGCAGATGCTGGAAAATCGAAGGTACACAAAAATGCTGGAGAAACTCAGCGGGTGCAGCAGCATCTATGGAGCGAAGGAAATAGGCCTATTTCCTTCGCTCCATAGATGCTGCTGCACCCGCTGAGTTTCTCCAGCATTTTTGTGTACCTTGGATAAATTCTTGATTAGTACGGGTGTCAAGGGTTATGGGGAGAAGGCGATGAGCAGGAATTTCTTTAGTCAGAGAGTGGTGAATCTGTGGAATTCATTGCCAAAGAAGACTGTGGAGGCAAATGAATGGGGTTGAGAGGGAAAGATAGATCAACCATGAACCGCAGGTAAAAGGTAAGAGGGCAGAAAGGGAACGGGTGGCCAATAGCCAGCAAAGCAGTAGGCAGGTAGTGCAGGAGTCCCCTGCGGTCATCTCCCTCCTAAACAGGTATACCATTTTGGATACTGTTGAGGGAGATGGCTCATCAGGGGAATGCAGCAGCAGCCAAGTTCAAGTTCATGGCACCATGGGTGGCTCTGCGGCACATGAGGGGGGGGGGGGGGGGAAAGAGTGGAAGGGCAATAGTAATAGGGGATTCAATTGTCAGGGGAATAGATAGGCGTTTCTGCGGCTGCAAACGAGACTCCAGGATGGTATGTTGCCTCCCTGGTGCAAGGGTCAGGGATGTCACTGAACGGCTGCAGAACATTCTGGAGGGGGAGGGTGAACAGCCAGTTGTCGTGGTGCATATTGGCACCAACGATATAGGTAAAAAAAGGGATGAGGTCCTACAAGATGAATTTAGGGAGCTAGGAGATAAACTTAAAAGGAGGACCTCAAAGGTAATAATCTCTGGATTACTACCAGTACCACGGGCCAGTCAGAGTAGAAATAGGAGGATATTGCAGATGAATACGTGGCTTGAAAAATGGTGCAAGGGGGAGGGATTCAAATTTTTAGGGCATTGGAACCAGTTCTGGGGGAGGTGGGACCAGTACAAACAGGACGGTCTGCACCTGGGCTGGAATGGAACCAATGTCCTTGGGGGAGTGTTTGCTAGTGCTGTCGGGGAGGATTTAAACTAATGTGGCAGAGGGATGGGTACAAGAGCAGAGAAACAGAGGGGTGTAAAATGAGGGTAGAAGCAATAGGTAGCAAGGTGAAAAGTAAAGGTGGCAGGCAGACAAAACCAGTGCAAAAATCAAAAAGGGCCACTTTTCAACATAATTGTATAAGGGGTAAGAGCATTGTAAAAACAAGCCTGAAGGCTTTGTGTCTCAATGCAAGGAGTATTCGTAATAAGGTGGATGAGTTGAACGTGCAGATAGCCATTAATGATTATGATATAATTGGGATCACGGAGACATGGCTCCAGGGTGACCAAGGCTGGGAGCTGAACATCCAGGGATATTCAATATTCAGGAGGGATAGAGAGAAAGGAAAAGGAGGTGGGGTAGCATTGCTGGTTAGAGAGGAGATTAACGCAATGGAAAGGAAGGAAGGACATTAGTTTGGAGGATGTGGAATCGGTATGGGTAGAGCTGCGAAACATTAAGGGGCAGAAAATGCTGGTGGGTGTTGTGTACAGGCCACCTAACAGTAGTAGTGGATGCATTAGTAATAATCTTTCAGAACTCTTTAGATTCTGGAGTAGCTCCTGAGGATTGGCGGGTAGCAAACGTAACCCCACTTTTTAAGAAGGGAGGGAGAGAGAAAACGGGAAATTACAGACCAGTTAGTCTAACATCGGTAGTGGGGAAACTGCTAGAGTCAGTTATTAAAGATGGGATAGCAGCACATTTGGAAAGTGGTGAAATCATTGGACAAAGTCAGCATGGATTTAAGAAAGGTAAATCATGTCTGACGAATCTTATAGAATTTTTCGAGGATGTAACTAGTAGCGTGGATAGGGGAGAACCAGTGGATGTGGTGTATCTGGGCTTCCAGAAGGCTTTCGACAAGGTCCCACATAAGAGATTAGTATACAAACTTAAAGCACACGGCATTGGGGGTTCAGTATTGATGTGGATAGAGAATTGTCTGGCAAACAGGAAGCAAAGAGTAGGAGTAAACGGGTCCTTTTCACAATGGCGGGCAGTGACTAGTGGGGTACCGCAAGGCTCAGTGCTGGGACCCCAGCTATTTACAATATATATTAATGATCTGGATGAGGGAATTGAAGGCAATATCTCCAAGTTTGCGGATGACACTAAGCTGGGGGGCAGTGTTAGCTGTGAGGAGGATGCTAGGAGACTGCAAGGTGACTTGGATAGGCAGGGTGAGTGGGCAAATGTTTGTCAGATGCAGTATAATGTGGATAAATGTGAGGTTATCCATTTTGGTGGCAAAAACAGGAAAGCAGACTATTATCTAAATGTTGGCCGATTAGGAAAAGGAGAGATGCAGCGAGACCTGGGTGTCATGGTACACCAGTCATTGAAAGTAGGCATGCAGGTGCAGCAGGCAGTGAAGAAAGCGAATAGTATGTTAGCTTTCATAGCAAAAGGATTTGAGTATAGGAGCAGGGAGGTTCTACTGCAGTTGTACAGGGTCTTGGTGAGACCACACCTGGAGTATTGCGTACAGTTTTGGTCTCCAAATCTGAGGAAGGACATTATTGCCATAGAGGGAGTGCAGAGAAGGTTCACCAGACTGATTCCTGGGATGTCAGGACTGTCTTATGAAGAAAGACTGGATAGACTTGGTTTATACTCTCTAGAATTTAGGAGATTGAGAGGGGATCTTATAGAAACTTACAAAATTCTTAAGGGACTAGATGCAGGAAGATTGTTCCCGATGTTGGGGAAGCCCAGGACAAGGGGTCACAGCTTAAGGATAAGGGGGAAATCCCTTAAAACCAAGATGAGAAAAACGTTTTTCACACAGAGAGTGGTGAATCTCTGGAATTCTCTGCCACAGAGGGTAGTTGAGGCCAGTTCATTGGCTATATTTAAGAGGGAGTTAGATGTGGCCCTTGTGGCTAAAGGGATCAGGGGGTATGGAGAGAAGGCAGGGATGGGATACTGAGTTGGATGATCAGCCATGATCATATTGAATGGCGGTGTAGGCTCGAAGGGCCGAATGGCCTACTCCTGCACCTAATTTCTATGTTTCTATGTGAATGGATGGTGGAGTAGTCTAGATGGGCCGAATGGCCCAATTCTGCTCCCATCACTTATGAACTGTTGAACTAAGTGTGTTTGTCAGAGATTCACAGCAGACGAGCAGATGTAATCGTGGATAATTTTCATAGGATGCATGCTTGATATAACGCAAATCTAATCGAACCAAAGGTCAACTTCATTTCTGTTTGGTGCCAATTATTTATGGAAACTATTAGCATCCCACTGTGCTCCTCATAAATCTTTCAAGTGCCACCCACGGCAATTGAATGAATCATATTCGAAGAAGGAACGTTTCTGATGGGCCCTGCTGAGGACTGGCTTTGACAGGGCTAAGAGCAAGCTTTAAGAGCTAAGCAGAATTTTGGAAGTAGACTGTTCTAAGATGGGAAACAGAGCCCGTTTTTAAAAAAAGGGGGTAAAAAGAACATCTGTTTTGCACATAATAATTCACCCGCTTGATCTAATTTTTAAAGTAACTTGGACAAGTAATTGGAACACTTAGAATGAATTTTTAACCAGCACATTGTGGAAAATTCTCAGTGCTCTGAGACCATTGTTGGTACCATGGTTTTCTTCCTCAGATATGTTGAGTAAAAGCACAAACTTATTTATTCTACATACATCGCTTGACTCTTCGAGCGATAATGGCTAGAGAAGGACATACCAAATGTGTAGGAAGGAACTGCAGATGCTGGTTTACACCAAAGATAGACACAAAATGCTGAATTAACTCAGCGGGTCAGGCAGCATCTCTGGAGAGAAAGAATAAGTAACGTTTCGGGTCGAGACCTTTCTTCAGACCTGTGTTACTCAGAACGTCACCTATTCCTTCTCTCCAGAGATGCTGCCTGACCCTCTGAGTTACTCCAGCATTTTTGGTCTATCTTCGAAGATCATACCAATACCTGTATGTTTTACATTTTACTGTGTTTAGTTCAGTTTAGTTTAGTTAGGAGATAGAGCACAGTAACAGGCCCTTCTGCCCACCGACTCCACGCCGACCAATATTCCCCGTACACTATCCTACACATGAGGGACAATTTACAATTTTACCAAAGCCAATTAACCTACAAACTTGTATGTCTTTGGAGTGTGTGAGGAAACTGGAACAGCTGGAGAAAACCCACGTGGTCATTGGGAGAATGTATAGACTGCACCCGTAGTCAGGATCGAACCCGGGTCCCTGGTGCTGTAAGGCAGAAACTCTACCGCTGCACCACTGCGCTGCTCACAATCTTAAAAAGCAAGAGGAAATGTTACAGATATAAAAGCAATAGCTTTGGATCTGCAACGCTGATGAAAATTATTCTCAACTTTGTATAGTAACCATTGAGATCCTTACCTTGCATGAAGCGATCTGTCAGATCTCAGTGAATGTCACCTGAGCAAATCCCTGGAGGGAAATCCCTGCTGGTAAACTGATATCCCAGCCAGCTTCACTGAGCTGGACTTTTCCACCATCCCAGGGATCACTGATGAAAAAAGACACTGCCGCCTAAAGCTGCTTCACCGTGATTTCCCTTCCCCTCCTTCCATCAATGCAGTGAAACGCGGATAATCTACTGTCCGTCTATTCGGAAATCCTGATCTTCTGGCATCTAGCTCACGTTAAGTTTCCTACACTTCTTTGAAACTCACCCTGGCTGCAGTTCCCACAGTCCTCAGTTCCCATCCTAGGCCCCAGTTCACATCCTTCACAAGTTCACAAGTTATAGGAGTAGAATTAGGCCATTCGGCCCATCGAGTCTACTCAGCCATTCAAACCTGGCTAATCTCTGCCTCCTAATCCCATCTTCCTGCCTTCTCCCCATAACCCTTGACACTTGTCTATCTCTCTGCCTTGAAAATATCCACTGACTTGGCCTCCACAGCCCTCATCTGTGGTAATGAGAGTTTCACAGATTGACTACCCTCTGACTAAAGAAGTTCCTCTTCACCTCCTTTCAAAAAGAGCGCCCTTTAATTCCGAGGCTATGACCTCTGGTCCTAGTCTCTCCCGCCAGTGGAAACTTCTTTTCCACATCCACTCTATCTATGCCTTTAATTATTCCGTAATACGTACCAATCATCAGGGTCCTGTTCCCACATGCGCCTAAAACCTACGGGGGCTCCAGATTCCACAGGTTCCAAAAACTTACTGGGGCCCCAGTTCACACACTCCCTGAAAATTCACCAGGGTCCTGTTCTCACACTCTACTGGGGCCCCTTTCTCATATTCTCCTTAAACTTACTGGGCCCCAGTTCCGACATGTCCCTAAAACTTATCGGTCCCACACTCCATCAAAACTTGCTGGGTCTCCGGTGTCCACACTCCTGTTAAACCCACTGGATACACTTGATCATTTTACATAACCTTGTAGAAACATAGAAACATAGAAAATAGGTGCAGGAGGAGGCCATTCGGCCCTTCGAGCCAGCACTGCCATTCATTGTGATCATGGCTGATCGTTCCCTATCAATAACCTGTGCCTGCCTTCTCCCCATTTCCCTTGACTCCACTAGCCCCTATCTAACTCTCTCTTAAATCCATCCAGTGACTTGGCCTCCACTGCCCTCTGTGGCAGGGAATTCCATAAATTCACAACTGTCTGGGTGAAAACGTTTTTTTCTCACCTCAGTCTTAAATGACCTCCCCTTTATTCTAAGACTGTGGCCCCTGGTTCTGGACTCGCCCAACATTGGGAACATTTTTTCTGCATCTAGCTTGTTCAGTCCTTTTATAATTTTATATGTTTCTATAAGATCCCCCTCATCCTTCTAAACTCCAGTGAATACAAGCCTTGTGAAACATAACATGAAAAATAGTGAGTTTAAATTGTATTGGTGCATTGGATGTACTGTAGATGGTGGAGACATGATCAGTAAGTTTGCAGGTGACACAAAGCTCAGTGGATTTAATAGTGTGGAGGGTAATTTAAGGCTTCAGGGTGATATCGTTCTGTTGATGAACAGGACTAAGAAATGGCAGGTGGAGTTTACTCCAGATAAGTATGAGGTGATGCATTTCGGGAGCAGTAGTGGGGCCTGGGCGTACTCCATGAATGGTTATGGTCCTAGGGAGCATTGAGGAATCGATGGACCTTGGCAAGCAAGTCCATAGATCCTTCAAGATGACAGCACAGATAGATAACTCGATTAAAAGCTTATGTAGGCAGCATCTATGGGGGGGAAAAGGTTCGGGTCAGAACCTTTCTTCAGAGTGAGAGTAGAGGTTGGGGAGGAGGGGAAATAAACTAGAGGTGAGAAAAGGCCAGAACAAACCAAGGCTGGCAACAGAAGACCTCAGGAAGGTATGTGTAAGAAAGAACTGCAGATGCTGGTTTAAATCGAATGTAGACACAAAATGCTGGAGTAACTCAGCAGGTGAGGCAGGATCTCTGGAGAGGAGGAATAGGTGATGTTTCGGGTCGAGACCCTTCTAGACTGATCAGGAAGGTAGTTGAGGTCCATTGAGGAGTGGATGAGCGAGGCCCAGAGCTGCGGGAGTCGAGGCGAGGGGCTCTGTGTAGTACTAATTATGCAGGACTGGTATTCTTTAGTCAGGGTATTGCATACAAGAAGAGGGAGCTCTGCCTTTATAAAATATCCGCCAGACCTCAGGTGGAGGACTGCATGCAGTTCTGGTCACCACACTAACGGAAAGATGGGAGAGAGTGCAGAAGAGATTCACCAGCATACTACCTGAAATTGAGTGTTTTAGTATCAAGCAGAGACTTAAGAGGCTTGGTCTGCTTTCTTTGGAGTGGAGGGGATTAAGAGGGGATAGGATTGACGTGTATACAATTATGATGGGCATAGGTAGGGCATACTGCAGGAAATTATTCTTCATATCAGACGTACATTAAATTAGAGTAAAACACAAAGTGCTGGAGTGACTCAGTGGGTCAGGCAGCCTATGTGGAAGGAATGGACAGGCAACGTTTCTTCAGATGAAAGAAGGATCCTGACCTGAAATGTTGCCAGATGCTGCCTGACCCATTGAGTTACTCCAGCACTTTGTGTTTTACTCAAGATTCCAGCATCTGCAGTGCATGCTGACCAGCGATCCCCACACACACACATGTGTAATGTAAGGCAGCAACTCTACCACTGCACCACTGCATCGCCTCTTGTAGAAATGTTCAAAATGGAATTAACATGGATGGGTGCCCACTGATTGGCATTAAGTGGTGGGCCAAATGGCCTGTTTCCATGGTGTAAGACTCTATTAATATGAATAGACATTAGACAATAGACATTAGACAATAGGTGCAGGAGTAAGCCATTTGTCCCTTCGAGCCAGCACCGGCATTCAATGTGATCATGGCTGATCATCCCCAATCAGTACCCCATTCCTGCCTTCTCCCCATATCCCCTGACCGCTATCTTTAAGAGCACTATCTAGCTCTCTCTTGAAAGTATCCAGAGAAACGGCCTCCGCCGCCCTCTGAGGCAGAGAATTCCACAGACTCACAACTCTCTGTGTGAAAAAGTGTTTCCTTGTCTCTGTTCTAAATGGCTTACCCCTTATTCTTAAACTATGGCCCCTCGTTCTGAACACCCCCAACATCGGGAATATGTTTCCTGCCTCCAGCGTGTCCAAACCCTTAACAATCTTATATATTTCAATAAGATCCCCTCTCACCCTTCTAAACTCCAGAGTGTACAAGCCCAGCTGCTCCATTCTCTCAACAAATAACAACCAAGTCCAGAAGATTTGTCAGTCCATCACCACCTAGGACTCCCAGTGTGCCAGATTATTGGAGTTTCACTGTATTCCTGTCATTAGCTTTTCCCTGACCCACGAGTCAAGTCAAGAGTGTTTTATTGTCATATGTCCCAGATAGAACAATGAAATTCTTACTTGCAGCAGCACAACATACACATATCAGGAGTTAAGTCCAAGCGGAATTCCTTCTGTTGCCCTCTGTTACTATTGTTGCTCCCTTGTTGAGAGTGATTATGTGAAAACCCTAAAGTCTGTCCATGAAACACATGCACTTAGTAACACCAGGCAATGCAAAACAAAATCCTGAAGATTGAACAATAAAGGAATGTTTCTTTCATATAAGTAAATCATTTTAGTCCACACCCAGGAAACGACACCAAATTATTTAACTCCCCAAACCATATAAAGTTCATCAAGATAGACAGAAAATGCTGGAGTAACTCAACGGGACAGATACTGTGCGGAAACAGGCCCTTCGGCCCACCGGGTCCGCGCCGACCAGCGATTCCTGCACATTAACACTATCCTACACCCACTAGGGACAATTTTTCTATTTAACAAGCCAATTAACCTACAAACCTGTACGTCTTTGGAGTGTGGGAGGAAACTGAAGATCTCGGAGAAAACCCATGCGGTCACGGGAAGAACGTACAAACTCCGTACAGACAGCACCCGTAGTCGGGATCGAACCCTGGTCTCTGGCGCTGCATTCGCTGTAAGGCAGCAACTCTACCGCTGTGCCACCATGTCCGCTTGTGCTACCTTTCTTAAACTATTTGTTTTTTGTTTTTTTTTGAAAATATTTTTTATTGGAGATAGGTACATAACCAAATTACATCATTACAGTCTTACATTTTTAAATTGATAATATTGTCAATTATTATTACATTGTCTCCAATACTTTTTGCCTTTTTTTTTTTAAAAACTAGATAGAACTAAAGAGATAGATGAAGTAAAGAAAGAAAAGAAAGAGAAGAAAAACATAAAACAAAAACAACAACAAAAAAAAAAAACAAAAAAAAAAAGGTAGTTAAAGAAGAATGGAAAAATTTATTAAAATAAAAAAGACTTCATTCGAGATATATTCGTACATTTCAGAGTATAGTATTTCATCCATTCTGTAGCCCGCGTGCTAGTCAGGTTCCTGTGCTGAACCATTCTGACCCTTTAAGTAATCAATAAAAGGAGACCATGTTCCAACGAATAATTCCTGTTTGTCCAACAGGGAAAATCTGATTCTTTCCACGTTTAAGGTCTCCGTCATTTCTATAATCCACATTTTGATTGTGGGGGCCGTAGGGCCTTTCCAAAATTTTAGAATTAATTTTTTTCCTGTTATTAAACTATAATCAATAAAGTTTCTTTGTGTTGTTCTAAGTGTTTGATTTAATTCTAATATTCCGAGTATTATTAATTTTGGATCTGGGTCCAATTGTGTGCTGGTTACTTTAGATATTATACTAAAAATATTTACCCAGAATTTTTTAATTTTTATACAGTTTGCAAACATATGAGATAATGTAGCTTCTAAATGTTGACATTTATCACATATAGGTGAGATATGTTGAAAAATGTTATGTAGTTTTGTTTTTGAATAATGTAACCTATGTATTACTTTAAATTGTATTAGAGAATGTCTGGCGTTTAGTGAACACTGATGTATGTGTTGCAAACTTTCTTCCCAAGTATCTTTCGTTATTACTTGATTTAATTCTTTTTCCCATGTTTGTCTGTGTAAGTCCGTCGAGGGAATGTCACTGTCTAATAAGATATTGTATATATAAGATATTAATTTTTCTGTATTAGGATGTTTGTTCCAACATTCATCAAGAATTTCTGAATTTCTAATTCGAAAATTTTGGGAGTTCGATTTTACATAATCTCTAAGTTGAAGATATCTGAAATAATCATTTCCTCGAAGTCCATAAGTCTGTTGCAATTCCTGAAATGTCAGAAAAGTGCCTTCCTTGTAAAGTTGTCCCATATTTTTAATTCCATAATTCTTCCATTGTGTAAAACCCCCGTCCAACCATGAAGGCTTAAACAAAGGATTATTCACAATTGGAAGAAAAAGTGATAAATTATCTAATTTTAATGTCTTTTTTAATTGTTTCCAGATTCGTATAGCACTAAATATTATAGGGTTTTCCCTATAAATTTTTTTGTTTAATTTAGACGTAGCAAATAATATCGAACCGATATCAAAAGGTAAACAATCTTCCTTTTCCATTTTTAACCAGTCTGGTTGATGATCTATTTCTTCCAACCAGAAATTCATATTTTTAATGTTAACTGCCCAGAAATAAAACAAAAAATTGGGTAAAACCAAGCCTCCATTTATTTTTGATTTACACAAGTGTCTTTTGTTTATCCTATGATTCTTATAATCCCAGATAAAATCATTAACAATAGAGTCCAATTTTTTTAAAAAGTTTTTTGCCAGATATATCGGAATTGTCTGAAAAAGATATAATATTTGCGGTAAAAAAATCATTTTTATGGCATTGATTTTGCCTACCATTGAGATAGGAAGTGTTTTCCAGTATTGAATATTCTTATGTAGTTTGTTCAGTAATGGGGGGAAATTTGCTTTAAATAATGATGTATATATCTTAGTTACATAAATACCTAGATATTTAAATTTTTCATTTACTATTTTAAATGGAAATTGTTGTATTGTCTGTTTGTTATGTTCCCTTATTGGCATAATTTCACTTTTATTCCAATTTATTCTGTATCCTGAAAGTGAACCAAATTGGGTTATTAGCTTTAATAAGTTTGGAATACTAATTTCTGGTTTTGTAATGTAAATTAATACATCATCTGCGTATAGAGAAATTTTATTCACTGTGTCCTTTGTGTTATACCCATGTATTTCCGGATGCCCCCTAACTCTTTCTGCCAGTGGCTCAATAGCAAGCGCAAATAATAATGGAGATAATGGGCATCCTTGTCTACAACCTCTAGATAGGCTAAATTTAGGTGACAACCTTTGGTTTGTAAATATTCTAGCCGTGGGA
This sequence comes from Amblyraja radiata, assembly GCF_010909765.2. Lineage (NCBI taxonomy): Eukaryota > Metazoa > Chordata > Chondrichthyes > Rajiformes > Rajidae > Amblyraja > Amblyraja radiata. The sequence goes on along the minus strand of NC_045968.1, from coordinate 8,231,145 downwards.
TTTGTATATAACAGTTTTATCCATGTACAGAATTTCTCCCCTAGCTGCATATTTTCCATCACCGAAAATAAATAAGGCCATTCGACCTGATCAAATGCTTTTTCAGCGTCAAGTGAAATTATTGCTAGATCTTCATTAATAATTCTCTTAGAATATATAATATTAAATAATCTTCTTAGATTATAATATGAGTACCGTTTCTGAATAAAGCCTGTTTGGTCAGGGTGTATTAATTTATTCATCACTGTACTTAATCTATGCGCTAGTATTTTAGTTTAAATTTTCTGATCTGTATTTAAAAGTGCAATTGCTCTGTATGATCCCGGGTCTTCCAGATCTTTATCAGCTTTAGGAATAAGTGTTATTATTGATTCATTTAAAGTGTCTGGAAGTTTCTGTTGAGTATATATATACTCATACAGTCTTTGTAAACGTGGGCTAAGCAAATCATAAATTTTTTTATAAAATTCGGAACCTAAACCATCTGGTCCTACTGCTTTACCATTTTTTAAAGAGCCAATAGACTCCTCAATATCCTTTATCGTAATCTCCCTTTCTAATAATTCTCTATCGTTTGAATCTAAACCTTTTAAATTACATTTTATTAAAAAATCTGCTATTCCTTCTGATTGTGCTACGGTTTTAGTTGAATAAAGGTTATGATAGTATTGGAGAAATCTATCATTTATATCCTTGGGCATTTTTAATAATTCTCCTGTCTCTGTTCTAATTTTATGAATTGTTTTTTCCCCTTCCATTTTTCGTAACTGACGTGCTAATAATTTTTGTGGTTTGTCTCCAAATTCAAAATGTAGTTGTTTGGTTTTATAAAGTTTTATTACTTGTTCTGAATACATTTTATTTAATTTATATTTCAATACCGCAATTTTATTATGTTTTAAAGTAGATGGCATTCTCACATTTTCTATATCTAGTTGCTTGATTTCAATTTCCAATGTTTGTTGCTTAATCCTGTTCTCTTTATTATAAAATGCTTGAGCAGAAATTAATGTACCTCGAACATACGCTTTAAACGTTTCCCACATAAGAGAAGTAGGTGTGTCAGGGTTGTCATTTACCTCAAAAAATATTTGAATCTGTTTAATAATATATTCCTGGCATGATCTTTCGTTCAAAATTTGTGGGTTAAATCTCCAATATGCTTGTTTCTCGGACATTCCATTTAATTTAATCATGAATGTTACAGGTGCGTGATCTGAGATTATAATGTTATGGTATTTTGAATTATAAATAAATGGGATAAACGTAGAGTCAACTAAAAAATAATCTATTCTTGAGTATGTTTTGTGTACTGGTGAATAAAATGAATATTCCCGTCCCGTTGGGTTTTCTATTCTCCAGACATCCTTAATATTAGTGGTATTAATAAATGAATTTAGAAATACACTTGATTGAGATTTTACTTTTTTTTGCCTTGATGATCTGTCTAAGTATGGATCTAATGTACAATTGAAGTCTCCTCCAATTATTAATTTATATTGTGTAAATTCAGGAATTTTATTAAATGTTTTATTAAAAAACTTGGGGTTATCAAAATTAGGCCCATAAACATTAAGAAGAATCACTTTTTCTCCATTTAACTCTCCAACTAATATAATATATCTACCATCAATATCCACTATTGTTGAAGAGTTCTTAAAAGGTATTCCTTTACGAATTAGTATTGCAACTCCTCTGGACTTATGGGAAAAGGAGGAATGATATGATTCAGCGATCCACTTAGCTTTAAGTCTATGTTGAGATTCCTTTTTAAGGTGTGTTTCTTGTAGAAATATTATATCTGTTTTGATTAAATTTAGATGTGCCAAAACTTTACCTCTCTTAATTGGTTCATTAATTCCCTTGACATTCCAACTACAAAATGTTATTCCCTGACCCCCTCTTATCATATTAACATCTTGCATATTGTTTCTAAGGTGGTCTATAACCGAGCAGAAGGTACAACACATAGAACCTGACCCTGCTCCCGAACCTCAAATAGATGAATTTAAAATCATATACATCGCTCTTCCGAACACATCTCCTTGTATTAATCTTATTTTTCCATTCAAACATTAAATTATAAAAATATTTAAAGTGAAAAAAGTGATAGAGTTGGTTAGTATAGGGTGAAAGAAGAAGAACTACATCTACAATTAGTGTAGTTAGTGATAGCCACACTAACGTGGCTAGAATTCTAAAGACTTCCGTAGCCTTTGTAAAAAAAAAAATTTCCAGCTCCGTGCTCGAAGAAAAAAAAAAAAAAGATTATTTCTAACATTCAAATAACTTCTTTGGGAGTAACAAACTTATTTACATATCCATACATACACACACACAGTATACACACATATATATACATATATATATATATATACATATATATACATATATACCCACATGCACACATACATAAACACGTAACCCTGAAGAAAAGTTCAAAAACAGCAAAAATTCCCAACGTTATTATTCTCACATATCATATTAATTTTTTCGCTAAATCTATAAATTTAATTTTAAATCGAAAAATAAAGAGAAAAACCGTTAAACTTTTTTATTGACGTAATCTAATTTACCTCTTGTATATCTTCCTATATAATATAAGTATGTAATTCATTTCTACGTTAATCGAAGACTATTTATTATTAATCATTGTTATCAATCATATACAGTATTAAATTTTTATGAGAAATGTTAATGTTAATAATTTTAGTGGTAATATAGATATTTAGTAAGTATTAGTTGTTACATATATAGTTAGGCATGAATATACAGATAATAATATTGATTAATAAACAAAAATACAAAGATCACGGTTTTATCCAATGTCCTCCGTCCATTTCGGTTTCCGAATGTCCTTAAAGCTCTTAAAAGAACTTTAAAGGTCCTTTTAGATCTGGCTTGACTCCTAAGGAGTAATGTAAATTCTTCCGTCTGTGGTCATGTTACTGACTTCTTTGGCATATTCCAGTGCTTTTTCATGGTCTGTAAAAAAGTGCGCCTTGGACTTGTAGAGGACTCTTAGTCTTGCGGGGTAAAACAAGCTGTATTTCAGATCAGGTACATCCTTCAGTATTCTCTTTGTCTCAATGAACAGCGCTCTTTTCTTGAAGACTTCTGCCGGATAATCTCGGTAAATACTGAATCTCGCACCTTCAAAAAGGAGCTGTCCGCCTCTTACAATTTTCTTCATTATATCATCAAATTCATGATCCAATTGTACCTTTACGATAATTTGTCTTGGACGGGTATCATCTTGTATACGACGTCCCTGCGCTCTATGAGCTCGACCGAGTGAAGGTTTGTGATCCAATTTTAAGGCTTTTTGTAATAGGTCTGCCACAAAATCCCGAGTGCCCATTTCCTTCTCACTTCCTTCTTTCACCCCTACAATTCTTAGATTCTTACGTCTTTGACTATTTGTAACTTGTAGTACAGTTTCTTTGAGTCAGAATGTGTATAGAGTCCCCTCTAGCATAACCTTCCAATATGATATTACCAATACCCAAGATAGGCACAAAATGCTGGAGTAACTCAGCAGGTCAGGCAGCATCTTTGGAGAGAAGGAATGAGTGTGTTTCAGGTCGAGACCCCTCTTCAGACTGAGAGTCGGGGGAGAGGGAAACGAGATATGCAAGGACACAAAGAACATGTAAGTTGTGAAAAAAACAGATCAGAGCAGATGATGATGAACGAGATGCTCAATGGTTCATTGATGGATGAGGGGAAGGCGACAACGATGCATACAAACAGTAAAATTAATCAGGAGGACTGAAACTAGTAGGAGGGGTGGGAGAGGGACAGGGGTGGGAGAGGGACAGGGAGAGAAGGAAAGAAAGGGTTACTTGAAGTTAGATCTGTATCCATCTCTCTGGACTGTAAGCTGCCCATGCTAGTACCCTTGCACCTTGAAGAAACTTGTTGAAAAGAGTAGGAGTTTGAAAGAGAAATTGTATTTACAGTTGCATTAGTTGTGTTTTGTTTTCCTTAGACATTACACCTCCCCTAGACAACAATGGGATAATCAGGGCACATTCTTGCCTGGGGTCATATATTGCCAGCCTTGCTTGATCCTGGTCTGTTCTCACCTCCAGCTCTTCAACCCCCCCCCCCCGCACCCCCACCCCCCAACCCCTTACTTTCAGTCTGAAGAAGGGTCCCAACCCAAAACGTCACCCATCAATTTGCTCCAGAGATGCTGCCTGACCGGATGAGTTAGTGTCTATCTTTGGTATAAACCAGCATTTGCAGTTCTTTGTTTCAACATTTAAATGGTCTGTGTTTGCCCCCCCCACCCCCCCCCCCCCCCCCAAGTCATTTAACTCACAAGCAGTACCAACCAATCTGAAAATTAACACTGGAGCTTGCAAAGGGCAACGTATGAAATGTTCCTCATACCCGAAAATCAATTAAATTAAAAAGGCACAAATTGCCACTGCTACACCACCATCAAGAATGCCTATCGTTCTATCCCTCGCCCTCACTTCGGTAAGTCCGACCATACCGCGGTGCTGCTTCTTCCTGCCTACAAGCAGCAATTAAAGAGTGCACCCCCAGAAGTGAGGACAGCACAGAGCTGGTCGGGGGGGGGCAGAAGAACAACTCCAGGACTGTTTGGAGTCTGTAGACTGGGCAATGTTCAAGGACTCGGCAACGGACTTGAACGAATACGCCACAGTCGTTACAGACTTCATAAAGAAATGTGTGGAGGACTGCATCCCTACAAAAACCTTCCGAGTGTTTCCCAATCAGAAACCTTGGATGAACTTTGAGATCCGCACTCTCCTGAAGTCCAGACACAGGGCATTCACCTCCGATGATACAGTGGCCTACATGAAGACCAGATACGACCTTGGTAAGGCCATCAAAAAGGCCAAAAGGGACTTCTGCTCCAAACTGGAGGACGAGACAGATGTTCGGCAGCTGTGGCAGGGTCTGAATGCAATCACCTCCTACAAGGCAAAACCAGGAGGCAGCTCGAATGCCGGTGTAACATCACTCCCTGACGAGCTCAATGAGTTTTACGCATGCTTTGACAGGGAGAATACTGATGTGCCTTCCCGATCCCCCATTCGCTGCGATGGCATTTCAGTCTCAGTCACAGAGGCCGATGTCAGGAAATCCTTCAGAGGGGTGAACCCCCGAAAAGCACCTGGACCTGATGGTATACCCGGCCGTGTTCTAAAAACCTGTGCGGACCAACTGGCGGGAGTTTTTACGGACATTTTCAACCTCTCACTTCTGAGGTCTGAGGTCCCCACCTGCTTTAAAAGGGCATCAATTATACCGGTGCCCAAGAAGAGTAAGGTGACGTGCCTCAATGACTATCGACCAGTGGCACTAACGCCGGTGGTGATGAAGTGCTTTGAGAGGTTGATCATGGAGCAAATCAACTCCTACATCGACAAAAACCTGGACCCACTGCAGTTCGCGTACCGCCACAACAGATCAACGGTGGATGCGATCTCGCTGGCCCTCCACTCCGCACTGGACCACTTGGACAACAAAAACTCATATGTCAGGCTGTTATTCATTGATTACAGCTCGGCATTTAACACAATCATCCCCTCCAAACTGGTTACCAAACTCGCAGAACTGGGTCTCTGCGCATCCCTCTGCAACTGGATCCTTGACTTCCTCGTCCACAGACCACAGTCTGTTCGTATTGGTGGAAATGTGTCAGCCTCAATAACAATCAGCACGGGAGCACCTCAAGGCTGCGTGCTCAGCCCCCTGCTGTACTCACTCTATACCCATGACTGCGTAGCGAACCACAGTGCGAACTCCATCATCAAGTTCGCTGACGACACCACTATTGTGGGGCGTATCACTGATGGGGATGAGTCAGAGTACAGAAGAGAGATCGAGCAACTGTCCATATGGTGCCAGCGCAATAACCTGGCCCTCAACACCAGCAAAACCAAGGAACTGATTGTGGACTTTGGAAGGAGTAAGAGGGGGACCCACAGCCCCATTTATATCAACGGGTCGATGGTTGAAAGGGTCAAGAGCTTCAAATTCCTGGGCGTGCACATCTCTGAAGATCTTTCCTGGTCCGAGAACACTAATGCAATCATCAAAAAAGCACATCAGCGCCTCTACTTCCTGAGAATATTACGGAGAGTTGGATTGTCAAGGAAGACTCTCTCTAACTTCTACAGGTGCACAGTCGAGAGCATGCTGACCGGTTGCATCGTGGCTTGGTTCGGCAATTTGAGCGCCCTGGAGAGGAAAAGACTACAAAAAGTAGTAAACACTGCCCAGTCCATCATCGGCTCTGACCTTCCTTCCATCGAGGGGATTTATCGCAGTCGCTGCCTCAAAAAGGCTGGCAGTATCATCAAAGACCCACACCATCCTGGCCACACACTCATCTCCCTGCTACCTTCAGGTAGAAGGTACAGGAGCCTGAAGACTGCAACAACCAGGTTCAGGAATAGCTACTTCCCCTCAGCCATCAGGCTATTAAACCTGGCTCGGACAAAACTCTGATTATTAGCAACCACTTTCTGTTATTTGCACTATCAGTTTATTTATTCATGTGTGTATATATTTATATCATGGTATATGGACACATTTATCTGTTTTGTAATAAATGCCTACTATTTTCTGTGTGCTTAAGCAAAGCAAGAATTTCATTGTCCTATACAGGGACACATGACAATAAACTCACTTGAACTTGAACTTGAACTTGAAATTAACCAATTTTAAGCCAAACTCATATAAAACAAGCAGTAAAATGGTGACACAAGAAACTGCAGACGCTGAAATCCTGAGCTAAACACAAAGTGCTGGAGGAACTCAGCGAGTCGGGCAGCGACTGTGAAGGGAATGGTCTGGACCCTTCTTCAGGTTGCAAGCAGTTCATGTAACAGTTTGTTAGGCCGGTTTATTAAGCAGTGAAGTAGAAATTCAGTGCTAGGATCTGAATCCCATGGTGGAAATGAACTAATGAAACTTTGTCAATCAAAATAACTAAGGATTGTCATTAAAATGCGTGATATTAAAATGATTTCAATTATTGTCACTTGCAATGAGCGGTTTTAAATTACAGTTAGAAATAGAGTGTACGGGGTTTTCAAGTTCCCATCTGCAGAATGAAGTAATTTAGCACTATCAATGTTAACATTTCAGACTGTGGAGTTGCTTCTCTTAAAATGAGTGGTAAAATGATGTTTTAAAGTTGGCATTTAATATATCAGTATAAGTGACTGGAGAGTTTGTTGCAATTATCTAAAACTTGAAGATTTCAAAGCAATTGAAGAAAAGGTAAATTCAAGGAATTGCAGATGCTGAAGAACTGTCCTGACCCAAAACGTCACCTATCCATGTTCTCCGGAGATACTCACAAAATGCTGGAGTAACCCAGCGGGGCAGGCAGCATTTCTGGAGAAAGGGAATAGGTGACGTTTCGGATCAAGACCTTTCTTCAGGTCTTACAGGTCTTATAGAAACTTACAAAATTCTTAAGGGGTTGGACAGGCTAGATGCAGGAAGATTGTTCCCGATGTTGGGGAAGTCCAGAACAAGGGGTCACAGTTTAAGGATAAAGGGGAAATCTTTTAGGACCGAGATGAGAAAAACATTTTTCACACAGAGAGTGGTGAATCTCTGGAATTCTCTGCCACAGAAGGTAGTTGAGGCCAGTTCATTGGCTATATTTAAGAGGAAGTTAAATGTGGCCCTTGTGGCTAAAGGGATCAGGGGGTATGGAGAGAAGGCCCTGAGTTGGATGATCTGCCATGATCAAATTAAATGGCGGTGCAGGCTCGAAGGGCCGAATGGCCTACTCCTGCACCTATTTTCTATGTTTCTATGTTTCAGACTGAGATCAGGGGAAAGGGAAATGAGAGATATATACAGTGTAGTAGAGAGATGTAGAACAAATGAATTAAAGATATGCAATGATAAATTAGTGTAAAAATAGGCTGGGCATCGGCTGAGTAGTGACTCTCTCTGGTACCAAGGTCTAAGCGGAAGCTCAGAGGGGATAGAGCCTTTTCTGTTGCTGCTCCGGCACTCTGGAACACCTTGCCGCTGCACATCAGACAGGCCCCCTCACTGTCCATCTTCAAATCCTCCCTAAAAACACATTTTTATTCTTTGGCTTTCGACATTGGCTGAGGCATTGCTTCTGTTTTTAGTGCTTTTAATGTCTTTTAATTTTTAGTGTGTTTTTTATAGTCCTTCGTTTTACGGTTTTTAATGGTTTTTAATTGTTTGTAATAGCTTTTTGTTCATGAGTTCTCATGTACAGCACTTTGTGGCAACTGCAGTTGTTTAAAGTGCTTTATAAATAAAGTTATTATTATTATTATTATTATAGCTTCCTCTCAATATAACATATGTTAGGGGTGTGTACATACTGGTTACCTGGTGTATGCGATACATTTGTGGGAATCATGGATAGATGGAATCAAAATTCGATCTTTATCTTCTCAAATATCATTGATGTTAAATTGAGGGCAATACTTGAAAGAATGAAATACTGCTGCCCCCTAGAGGCGATTGCTTTAAATGCAGCAGCGTAATGATATCTCGGAAGCACTCACTAGATTTAGTTTAGGTCAATTTTCCATTTTGTCCCCATTTACACATTAAAAAATCGACATTTGAGATATAAAAGGATGCAAAGCACTAAGGTAAACCCCGTCCCACCGTACGAGGTAATTCACGAATTCTCCCGAGTTTTCCCCTGATTCGAACTCGTAGAATGTCCGTAGCGGGTCCGTAGGAGATCGTGGATGTCTCGTAGCGGCTCGTAATGCTAACGGCAGGTACTCGGGAAACCCGGTAACTCGTGAAGTTTTTTCAACACTGTGAAAAATGTCCACGAGTGGGAAAAAAGGAAAAAACGTAAGAATTCCGCCCAATGCGCTTTTAAAATTAGATGAAAAATGACACTGTTCACTCGTTTAAAAATCACTTGCCTTTAGTCTTTCAGACCTACAGATACTGAGGAGAAAGGGTTGTTTTCCGTCCAGTTGCCATGAGTACAACGGAACAGATGCGTTAATCAGCTAATGTCACCACCGATAAAAACTAGTCACCTGGGAGTCATGATTTGTATATATAGTGTGTGTGTGTGAGTATATGTATGAGTGTGTGAGTATATATATATATATACACGAGTGTGTGCTTATGAGTGTGTGTCTGTATATATGTGTATCTGTGTGTATAATGTGTGTATATATGTGAATTTGTGTAGGTTATTCTCCCACACTGATCCATACACTGCCACCACCACACTTGTCATCTGCGTTGCGAAGTGATTTAGAGCACCCAGCTAACATATGGAATGATCTCTCGATTGGATAAGGAACCAGTGGACTGCTAGAGTCAGAGGAGCGGACCCAACCCGGATCCCATGAGCTGTGTGTGCCACGTATCTTTTCATTATCTGCTGACATGACTTGTAATTTCATTTATTCTTGAAACTCAGTAGTAAATGTCACTCGGAAATACAAGATACAAGATCCAAGATATATTTATTTGTCACAGGACCAGTTGGCACAGTGAAATGTGTGGTCACCATACACCATACAATTAAAATAAAGTACACAACACACGATAGAGTCCAACACAAAACATCCCCACACGGCAGAATCAAAGTTTCCCACTGTGGGGGAAGGCACCAAAGTCAGTCTCTTCCTCTGTTGTTCTTGATGTTCACCCGTGGTCGGGGCCTCCCGAGCCCCCCGCAGTCGCCGCTATGGGCGGCCCGATATTCAGGTCCGCTCGTCAGGATGATGGAACTCCGACGTCGAACCGGGAGAACAACCTCCGTGGCTTGGACCTCCGAGTCGGCTGCTTCCTACCAGAGTCCGCGGCTCCCGGAGTTCACAGTCGGCGCTGGGCCTGGGATAAAATCCTTTCAGTTCAGGGTATTCTTTGTGAACGTCAGATACTGTAACATCCTTCGTTCCTTCTTTCACAGTTAACTTGGTGATGATAGTGATCCTGTCATTCAGCAGGTCGTACTAAATCAGAATGGAACGGATAACCAGATAACAAGGGGCTCGAGGGCTCTGATATTACTGAGAGAGAATGACAGCGTTATCGACAGTCGCCACAGCCAACGGTTGAGAGAGTGGAACCTGCACAATACAGAGTGTTAAATTAAATTTAAATTTCTTTATTTATATAGCACATTTTTAGTCAACTTGCATTGACCCCAAAGTGCTTCACATAATTACATTCACACACACAGGCAAAGGTGGGTGAAGTGTCTTGCCCAAGGACACACACAGGCAAAGGTGGGTGAAGTGTCTTGCCCAAGGACACAACGACAGTATGCACTCCAAGCGGGATTCGAACCAGCTACCTTCCGGTTGCCAGCCGAACACTTAGCCCATTGTGCCATCTGTTAGCAATATCCGTTTTATTTCCCGAGGGGGAGGGGTAGAGGGAATGGTCTTTGTACTTCAGTTAAACAATATTAACAATGGACTCAGGAAAGGCAGCTGTACAGAGCCCGATTTATAGGTTCTCCCCGGCTAGAATGGAAGCAGGTGTCTTACATGGCTACTCGTAGTTGGTTCAAGAGTACCTCGGGAGAGGAACGTGGGAGACCGCAGAATGAGAACTCAACGGAATACGTAGACATACTCATAGGAATTCGGGAACATATTCGTGGAAGGTCGTAGAAGTTCATAGAATACCACGAGTTTGATTTTTTTTTAAACTCGGGAGAGCTCTTGGGTAAACTCGCATCGTGGGACAGGGCCTTAAGGGTTTGTGCCTGCATGCTTGCTGTACGGACCCTGAAGAATACACAACGAGAACGCCGCCATTCTTCACCAAGGGGCAGCACGGTGGCGCTGCTGGCAGAGCTGCCACCTCACAGCTACGGAGGTTCAGGTTTGTTCCCGACCTCGGGTGCCATCTGTGTGGAGTTTGCACGTTCTACCTGTGACCACGCGGCCTTCCTCCGTGTTCTCCAGTCTCCTCCCAAATCCCAAACACAACCAGGTTTGTAGGTTGAGTCGCAAGAAAGTGCAGATGCTGGTTTACACCGAAGATAGACACAAAGTGCTGGAGTAACTCGGCGGGTCAGGCAGCATCTCTGGAGAAAAAGGATGGGTGACATTTCGGATCAGGACCCATCTTCAGGCTCAATATTTCGGATTAATTGACCTCTGTAAATTGCCGCTTGTGGATGAGAATGTGGGATAACATAATCAGTGTGAATGGCTGATCGATGGCTGGCATGAACGTGGTGTCCCGAAGGGCTTGCTTTCATGCTTTCTTTCAATCAATTCAGTCAGTTGGTCCAAAGGTAGACCTTGGGCAACGGCACACAGCTGCACAAAGATAGATTTGTGATCAGAACGCCAGAATCCATCATGGAGTGAATACAGATCATTCTTACGCCATCATATGTCCATGGTATTATCTGAATATTTTTAGTGGATTATTAGTTTGAGTATTGATAACATTTAAACCATGGAATGCAGTCCAAAATAAAGTTGCTCACCTTGACTTATACTCTGGAGAGATAAATAAACTGGAATGAGTTTAGAAGGTACACAAAAATGCTGGAGAAACTCAGCGGAGTTTAGTTTAGTTTTAGTTTAGAGATACAGCGCGGAAACAGGCCCTTCGGCCCACCGAGTCCATGCCGACCAGCGATCCCTGCATACTTACACTATCCCACATGCATGGGACAATTTACATTTATACCAAAACCTACAAACCTGTGTGTCTTTGGAGTGTGGGAGAAAACTGGAGAAAACCCACACAGGTGACGGGGAGAACGTACAAACTCCGTACAGACAGCACCCATAGTCAGGATCAAACCCAGGTCTCTGGAGCTGTAAGGCAGCAACTCTACCGCTGTAACACCCTCAAGCTAATTAAAAAAGCTAATGTCCACAAAGCTACAGGATTGTCGGGAAGTGATCTAGTGTTGTTACCTGGACCTCACTAATTGTGACCCCAGACCAATAGTAACTTTTTAAAAATTGTTTTCATTCTCTGACTGTTATGCCAACAACTAAGTTGCTGTCACCAGGCATAATTAAGACAGGAAGGTTCAGCTTGAAACTTCATTGAGACCTCGATACAAACATGGTGAAGAGCTGAGGGGTGAGTTGTGATTGTTTTTGGCATCAAGGCTGTATTTGACCAAGTGAGGTATATCGGTGCATTCGTAACCCTAAAGGCACTGGCAATCAGTGGGATTGTATGTAACACAAGGAAGTGCAGCTGGAGAGAGCAGTGATGGATGACCCAAAAATACACTTCAAAAACAACTCTAGGAGAAACTGATGGCTTTCAGAATGGACCCCAACCTTTGGATAGCCTGAGCAGGAAATAATCTCTTCTTAATGACAGAATCTGGCACCATGGCAAGAAATGGTTATTTACTATGCGTCATTGAAGGAAACAAACTTCTCACACAGAGCTCCCAGTGTAGTGTACGACTGTATCCATTGTGGATGGTCCTGCAAGTCTAACACAGCATCCATTGTGGAAAGACCTGAAAGTCTTATAGGGGAATATACCATTAGTTGTTCGAACAGTCGCAAGTCCACCATCAGTAGCTGATGAATGGAAGTCATCAACAACAATGGTGCAGTTATTCTCTTAATTATTCTGCACGATCAATAATGAATTAGATCACTCTTAGGGCACGCAATATGGCTTCTTCCCAGAAGCTCTGCTGTCTAGTAACTTTTAAGACACCACCACTGCTGGCATTCATGTTGTCCACAAGGGCATTCGTACAGTTTCTAATATAAAATCGGTCTTTTCTCCTGTTGTGAACTGAAGCAGACCATTATCGCCTTACACAATCTAGCTATTTATAACTTTTATTAGGAACATAAGAAGTAGAACTATCAGGTCAGACCTTTTGCATCATTCATTGAGATTTTGGGTGATCTAATTCTGGCTCCAGATTCCCTGCAAAGCATGGTTAGCAGTAAAAAAAATCATCAACGAATCTCAAATTTTAATTGAGCTAGATTTGACTGCTTTTTTGCAAGAAAGTGCTCCATATTTCTGCCATCCTTTGCATTTGGAAATGTTTTCTGACTTCTCTGGAGTTTAAAGTCATATTTCCTTGTCGGACTGACTGTTTCATTGAAAGAAAATATTTATTTCAATCCATTGTAACACATAAAACCCCATACATATTTAGCAAAATTATTATTATTTTTTAAAATATTTATTTTATTATTTATTTCGAACAGAATAAAAGAATAAAAAGCAAGTGTGAAACAGCATGCAAAAAACAAAACAAGAATATTTATAAAGTGTCACAAACAATATCTATAAATAAATGAAATCGTGTGTGTCCGAAAAGGAGCAGGAAGAAGCCAAAGCTTATTAATTCCCACCCCTTATTCAACTGCTTGTAATTATCTTATACAAATTTAGCAGCTATATGTACACCATATGTACACCAGCCACTATATGTACACCAAATTATTTACATTTATACACTAATCAAATATTTACACATTGGTGGTTGATATTCTCTGCAATTGAAGACTAGTTTTATTGACTAGAACCCTTATAGTCTTAGTGGCATTCTGGCAAAGTTATTTTCTTAAGTCCAATACATTGTTTCTGTGCTTTGGTGCCCAGAATTGCCCCCAATAATCAGAGTCTGTGGAAGGGTCTAACCCAAAATGTTGCCTATCCAATCCCTCCAAAGTTGAGCGGCACGGTGGCGCAGCGGTAGAGTTGCTGCCTTACAGCGCCAGTGACCTGGGTTCAATCCTGACAAAGGTTGCATAGTTTGTACAGAGTTTGTACATTCTCCCCATGACCACATGAGTTTTCTCCAGGCGCTCCGGTTTCCTCCCGCTCTCCAAAAACATACAGGTTTGTAGGTTAATTGGCATCAGTAAAAAAGTAAAAAAAGAAAGCGGATGCCTTCATTACCTGGGAGTGAGGATGCAGAGCCCGGAGAATTACATCAAGGTCTGGAAACTCTCGCATGGAATGGCTTCAATAACATGGGGAAAATCTGGACGTCTCAGATGTCTAAGGGTCTCAAAATGAGATTTTACTTCGGAGTCACGTGAGTGACTACGTGAAGAACCCCGCTAGGACGCATGCGTGTTTACGCTACACGCATTCGAACTCGTCATTGCTGGAGGAAGGACGTTCCTCCCAAACGGCAGGGGTTGAACCTGCAACAGTAAGGTGAGGGAACCTCGTTTCTTTTACTTACCTTTTTTCTTTTGACAGAAGGCTGATGAGAACTGGCTGGGGAGAGTCTGCAGAACTGCAGGCAGCCAGCAACGGCCGGGGCACTGCTATCTCCCTTAAAACGGGTGCCGGAGCCGACTTCAGCTCCAGGAGGACGCCGACAGCGGTGGAGCATTTCTGGAGCAGTCATTTCCGACGACTCGGACTACAGCCCCACGGACCTATACATGGGTCCGAGGCGCTGGAAGGAGCGGGAAAGCTGGCGGGGGAGAACCGCAAAATTGTGGGCAGCCGGCAGCAGCAGCAGCAAACGGCACGCTGATCTCCCGTAATGGGAACAGCTGTGCCCGATTTCGCTCCCTACTTCGCTCCCGCGCCGGCCCCGGCCGGTCGGGAGAGGAGCAGCCGCGAGCGACCAGTGCCCGTGTGCATGGGGGTCGGTTTGAGCGGCTGGAGGAGATGGCAAGCAGCCGCGAGCGACCAGTGCCCGTGAGCACCGGGGTCGGTTGGAGCGGCTGCAGCATGACCAGCAGCCGTGAGCGGCCAGGTGCCCATGAGCACCGAGGTCGGTTGTAGCGGCTGCAGCATGCAGCATAAAGAGCAGCCGGGAGCGGCCAGTGCCCGTGAGCACCGGGGTCGGTTGGAGCGGCTGCAGCATGACCAGCAGCCGTGACGGCCGGTGCCCGTGAGCACCGAGGTCGGTTGTAGCGGCTGCAGCATAAAGAGCAGCCGGGAGCGGCCAGTGCCCGAGAGCATTGGAGCCGGTTGGACCAGCTGCAGGAGCAGTACCCCTTGTGGGGCTGCAGAGTGGAAATACTCCAAAGTGGCAAAGCCACAGTGGGCAACTAATAAGCCCCACAGCAGTACTCCTTGTGGGGCGGCACAGAGTTTCTCACTCATCAGAGGGGAACACCGAGACTCAATCCTGGGGCTGGCTGCAGGAGCTGGGACAGGAGCAGCCGTGACGGCCATTCCCCGTGAGCATTGGAGCCGGATGGAGTGGCTGCAGGAACTGCAGCAGGAGCAGCCTCAGGAGTAACGGCTTCAGGAGCAGCCGCGATGGCCAGTGATCATGTGCATTGGAGCCGGTTGGGTGCCCGAGAGCATCGGGACCAGCTGGAACGGCTGTTGGAGCATGTAAGTGGCAGGCTCCATGAGATGGAGACTAGTCACAGGGGGCAGCTAGTAAGTCCTACAGCAGTACCTCTTGTAGGGCTGCACAGTGTTCTTCCTCATCAGAGGGGAGTATAGGGGGTCAAGTTTGGGCTCCACTTGAACAGGGGAGCAGAACATACCCCTAGTACACTTAGGGTGCGGAAAACCTATGGGAAAACACTTACCATCAGGGAACTGCAAAACCTGAATGTTCCCAGTATCAACCAAAACATGGTAGGGCAGGGAATTGAAACGAAAGAATGTTCTAAGTCCTAACAGATGATAACCTGGAACCTCCCAACCTCCTATATTAAAATTTGGAGGCATCCTCTCTTAACAGGGGAAGATCCTCACATGGAACTTTGGGACACATTAAGGAACGTCTTAAAAACTACTTCCTGAGAAATGTGCTACCCTCATCAGACACCGGCACCTCAACGACCACGGAGGATGCCGAAATAGTAACTAACCTACTAATAGGAACCAGGGAGGTTGGTGGGGGATAACAGATCTATCTATGCATAGAATTATTCTACCGACACTTAAAACTCAGAAGTACAGGGGAATACCTTAGAATTCTTCATTCCATTATCCTCCAGTTCAGCATGTACCGAACTGAATGTTCATGCTCACAGGGAAAGAAACAACTAACAACTGAACTACAGTGCCCATATATTATAGGAGTTATGGAGGACATCCACACGAATCACAGGAATTTGTGTCCTAAATATCCTTATCATAATTTAGAGGTGGTTGCCACTTCATCTTAGATTGACTAATTTGAATACTTCGTACTTTATATTCATTACAGATGGGAACCTTTATTGCAACTAAGGGATTGATCCTAGGGTACTACATGGCAAGCATGTTATTAAAATACGCTTGCTATATAGGACTCATTGAAGGTGCCCACAGATGTATTTAACACAACAGATCGTCTGCGATCCACCGTTAACACACTTCACATGGCAGTAACTTTGCCGTAAGAAAGGGTACAGCCTTTATGGAGGCTTCCAGGGAACTAAACCAGCCATCAGACTGGTAGTAGAATAATTGGCATTAGGGGCTGTGTGACAGCCACATGATATCGGACCTTTACATAATCATAGTACAGAGCGCTACACGCATCACTCAAGAAATTATGTGGGGGTCATTCTGACCGACTTATGAAACAACCAAACACAGTTATCCGTCTATGGAACCACATACTGATGGGCCTTGGATTGGGATGCTACTAATTCCATCTCCAGCTGTGGGGGAGATGGAATGCTCAGGAGGCATCACTACTAACGTTGGGCATATATACCTGGGGAAGTGAGAGCTAGTCATGGCTTTAAGTCAAATTGTTTTGGGTTACATCACCAGTACGTTAATCTACAAATTGACAACACCACCGGGGTAGCATATGTCAACCATATGGGTAGAAACATAACGACACCATGTGACTATCTGGCCAACACTATTTGTGAATTGAATTGAATTGAATCCTTCTTGTCAATCAGACCTTTCGGTCTGAACGAGATGTTGTTGCCTGCAGCCATACAAGTAATACTAGCAGCACACAATGGACACGGGCTGGCATCCGCCGCGGTGAGTTCACCGGGCACCTCCTCACTGTGATGCAGGCAATAGTCTGAGAGTCACTGTCTCTATTTAATCTGGATTAATAGCGTATCCAGATAGAGATTGGATATCAGCTTCCAACTACCAGGGAAACCGAATTTAGTGGCAGACAACAGGTCACGCTAAGTCTAAAAACTCTGTATGGATGTTGGATAAAATATGTATAGCTGGAACAGCCGGTATGGAACACCAGATAACGACCAATTCACATCCATGCTCTTACCAGTTATCAAATTATGTTCTTGGGAGCCAGAACCTGGGGCAGTGGTTCAGATGTATCTTCGCTGATTGGGGGATCATTTATGCATCCCTCCCTTTGCCTCATCAGTCGGGTATTTAGGAAGAAACTATAGACTCCACGTCTCGAATCTTGATATATCTGATTGCCCTACGCAACCAGGGGTACTGGTGATATCAACATGGGTCAGAACCATACATCACCATCCATCATAGACCTAACTTACTGGGTCTTCCCGCAACAAGGGGAGTTACCCGTCACTATTATATATTAACCTATTTATTTAGAGTTGAAAGCACCTCTGCTACACCTGGGACTGACGGACCGAATGCGGAATTATTTCAGCGGGTCACAGAAAGCCCACCTAAACATCAGTACTTGGTATCATCTAGTAATGGGAAGTATTGTCACAACAATAATCATCACCCACAGATCTATGAACATCCCGTCTGTTCTGGAATTCCTGGCAAGCCTCCATTACGATGAGAGGCTCAGTCATAGTGCCATCAACTGCGCCAGAGGTGCTCTGTCAATATACCTGTCGAAGGTACAGAGCGGCATTCTGTTGGGACAAACCCTGGTAAACAAACTCATGAGGGGCATTTTTTAAATTAGTCCCCAAGAACCAGGTACTCCCAAATATGGGATGTGAGCATTGTACTGACCATGTTAAGAAACTGGTCTCCAGCTACAGCTCTGTTCCTACGGAAACTGACTATGAAAACAGTCATGCTGATGGTCCTGGTCATGCCACAAGGGTCCAGTCACCACAGAAAATAAGGTTGGACAACATAATAACTTTAATAATAATAACTTTATTTATAAAGCACTTTAAACAACTGCAGTTGCCACAAAGTGCTGTACATGAGAACTCATGGACAAAAAGCTATTACAAACCATTAAAAAACATTAAAAACCGTAAAACGAAGGACTATAAAAAACACACTAAAAATTAAAAGACATTAAAAGCACTAAGAACAGGAGCAATGCCTCAGCCAGTGTCGAAAGCCAAAGAATAAAAATGTGTTTTTAGGGAGGATTTGAAGATGGACAGTGAGGGGGCCTGTCTGATGTGCAGCGGCAAGGTGTTCCAGAGTGCCGGAGCAGCAACAGAAAAGGCTCTATCCCCTCTGAGCCTCCGCTTAGACCCTGGTACCTCAAGGAGCAGCTGATCAGCTGACCTGAGGCACTGGGCAGGAGCATATAGGTGGAGCAGCTCAGAGAGGTAAGGCGGGGCGAGCCCATTCAACGATTTAAAAACAAATAAAAGAATTTTGAAATGAACTCGAAAGTGCACTGGGAGCCAGTGAAGGGAGGCCAAAATTGGCGTAATGTGCTCCCTCTTTCGAGTTCCGGTCAAAAGGCGAGCGGCAGCATTTTGAACAAGCTGGAGACGAGCCAATGAAGCTCGTGCGACTCCAGAGTAGAGTGCGTTACAGTAATCCAGCCTAGATGTAATAAAGGCATGGATTACTGTTTCAAAATGCTGCCGCTCGAGAATGGGCTTCACCTTTGCCAGCTTCCTTAGGTGAAAGAAGCTGGACTTAACCACCACGCCTATTTGTTTATCTAGTTTAAAATCACCGTCCATCCTAAAACCCAGGTTCAAAACGGTTGGCTTTACAGACAATGCCAGTGGACCCAAGTCAACAAAGGGAGGTTCACGGCAGCCATTGGGGCCAAACAAAATCACCTCTGTCTTCTCTTCATTAAGTCCCAGAAAGTTTAAGGCCATCCAGGACTTAATGTCCTCAAGACAAGACAGAAGTGATTTTAGAGAATAGTCGTCTTCTTTCCTGAGTGGCATATATAACTGGCTATCATCTGCGTAAAAGTGAAAGGAGATGCCATGCCTTCTTAAAATTGAGCCCAGAGGAAGTAGGTATAAAGAGAAGAGCAGGGGCCCTAAAATTGAGCCCTGTGGAACCCCATATACCAAGGGAGTGGAGGAGGATTCAAAGCCAGCAAGGCTTACACGCATGGTTCTGTCTGCCAGATAGGACCTGAACCATCCCA
Source organism: Amblyraja radiata (assembly GCF_010909765.2). Taxonomy (NCBI): domain Eukaryota; kingdom Metazoa; phylum Chordata; class Chondrichthyes; order Rajiformes; family Rajidae; genus Amblyraja; species Amblyraja radiata. Next base: position 8,211,950 of record NC_045968.1, on the reverse strand, counting down.
GGGCACTGCCACAAATGCCCACTTGGTGCTGTAATCGGGAAATTAAAATTCCATGGTCCACTGTATCGAAGGCGGCAGATAGGTCCAGCAAGACAAGAACCACATAATTACCAGAGTCGTTTGCCAGGAGGATGTCGTTGAAGACCCTTAGCAGAGCCGACTCTGTGCTATGCATAGCCTTGAATCCAGACTGGAAAACCTCCTGAATATTGTGCTCATCCAGGAAGAGTTTCAGCTGAGCATAAACTACTTTCTCCATGATCTTAGAGATAAAAGGCAACTTGGAGATCGGCCTAAAATTGGTCAGAACAGTTTGATCCAGGCCTGGTTTCTTAAGTAGTGGTTGCACTACAGCATGTTTAAAATTTATGGGGACAACCCCAGAACACAAGCTACTGTTTATGATGGCGAGAACCGACTGCCCTATACTCGGGAAAACCTCTTTAACATGATTAATTCATCTGGAATTTAAGGTTTACATCAGTGTAATAGTCATACAGAACAGACAGGGGTCAACACGCCTAAAAAAAAAATATATATATATATATATATATATAAATAAATAAAAAATAAAAAATAAAAAAACAGAATTCAGGTCTACCCTACAGATGATCGTCTCTGTATTATAACACACTTACTATCATACATGAAGTATACTAAGATCATCAGAGGGTAGGAATGTCACTTTAATCAGCTACTAACAGCCATTTAAAACAGTGACAGTCCTTACCATCTCTAGATGGCTAAAACAAGTCCTAAATAGGCTGGAGTGGAAACTAGCATTTCAAATCTCACTCCACCAGGGCTGCAGATACATTGGCAGCTATGAAGTTGGACGTACCAATGGACCAAATCCTCAAGACAGCAGGATGGCCAACGGAGGAATTTTCCAACGACTTTATAACAAACCAGTCATTGAACCTGAAACATTTACAGAAACAAATTTAAGTTCTGTAATATAATATACCCATAAATAGGGGCAGTAATTGGTGTTCATAATTTTACTGTTGGATTTCAATATCATATTGATGTCTAATGATGTTAACTCTACTCTCCCCAAAAATCAAGACAGATGTGATGCATGGACTCGTTCCACGGCATGAAATCACAGAGCTTTAAAATCTTCACGTAGTCACTCACGTGACTCCGAAGTAAAATAATAAGATTAAACGAGAACTTACCAGTTTGAAGTTTGATCCTTATTTTATGAGGAGGAACGTTGAGGGACTACGTGCCCTCCGCTCCCACCCTTGATCATAGTCTGAACTGGTATCTGTTGTCTAATCTTACTATGTTTAGTCATTATAGTTATCTGTGATTCCACACCGCTGCTTTGAAGAATGACACGCATGCGTCCTAGCGGGGTTCTTCACGTAGCCCCTCAACGTTCCTCCTCATAAAATAAGGATCAAACTTCAAACTGGTAAGTTCTCGTTTAATCTTACTATTCTTCCATGCAACTGTAGAGACCATATTATTGTACGGGTGTGAGGCATGGACTCTCACTCGAGCACTGTCCAAGTCTCTCGATGGTACCTACACCCGAATGCTCAGAAAAGTTGAAAATATCAGTTGGAGGGACAATTTTACCAAAGCCAATTAACCTACAAACCAACACCCTGCTCTATGGGGAGACCGAGAAGATCGGGTGGAGAAGGATGAGGCTCGCTGGTCACTGCCACCGCCACCCAGAAATGCCGGCAAACAAGGTTGTGCTGTGGGAACCCGCCCCTGGAAGACGTGACCCGGGATGGCCGATCAAGACGATGCTGAAGACGTTGATGGAAGACACACATGTAGAGACAAAAGAGGAGCTTGCCAGCTGTATGGAGGACAGGGACGTGTGGTGCGTCCGTCACCGTGCCTGTCAAGACTTTCTTACCAATATTTATTTTTTTTTAAATCTAAAAAATGTTGTAAATTGTCCCTAGGCTGTAGGATAGTGCTAGTGTACAGGGATCACTGGCTGGTACGAAGTCGGTGGACTGAAGGGCTTTTTCCACGCTGAATCTCCAAACTAAACTAAACTAAAGATGCTAGTTGGTCCACTGAGTTCCTCCAGCACGTTGTGTTTCTCTCATGAGTACGGCATCTGCAGTACCTTGTGTCTCCACTACAATCCGGTTGTGCTATAACACTACATGCTGTAGCTATAGCAGAATATTCTCTGCTTAATATAATAGTCCTCCAATTTTAAAAGGGTTTAATTCCGCTTATGAGTTTTTTAATATACCCGATAATTTAGTTCACATTTTAGTGATCATTTACATAGATTCCAAGATTTATTTCTAGCTTTTCACCATTTTCATTTTTACTTCAGTTTTGTTTCATAGAAATCTCCAATAATGTATAATTTTTTCAGTTCTGATGCACTTTAGTTTAGTAGCTTTACCAATGGCCAAGGGGTGGAATGATGCACAGAAGCCCTCGCTGAGTTTGGTAAGCACAATCAGAATGAAACTTGGAAGAAATTTCAGCAATAGATGCAGAAAATGGGCCACAAAAACACAGCAGGCTAAACCGCAGCTTTGCAGAGAAGAAGCAGAATTAATATTTCACATCATGGAGCCTGGGCCACAGGGGGCAAATTCGACCCACCGATCGGCCATGGGAGTCCTGATGAGGTCGAGATCGCCCGCCTCACCCGGCATAGGCGGCACATTTTGAGGGGGATTTCCAGGGTGGACTCTCGTAATTTTGTCTGGATTAAGGGAAGTGCCGGATCACCAGCTGCCTGAAAATCGGTGGTGGACCTGTATTATTAAAAATCCTGATAGATTTACAATTGGAATAGAGATTTAATTGAGTGGTGGATGATAGTAGATCCTCTCCTGGGACCCGCACAGAGTTGCCAGACTCCAGCCTGTCTTTGCAGAGCAAACTGCAATATTGAGGAAATGAGTGCTCCAGTTATGAACACAAACTATTTCCTGATTTCATCGATCACGTTTCAGTCTTGTAATCTCCGCTTGGAGAAGTTGTGCTCAAATAATATCAGTCTAGAGGCCAGCCTGACTTTGATCAGTGTTCCCAGTGTAAGTGCAGTTTTCCATTGAGGTTACTGAATTATTAAGTTATTGCACTTCCTGAAGGTGCAGCCAGAAATCGAAAGTATTTGGTTTCATGAAGATAATGGGGGTGTTCAAATGGTATCAGAAACATTGCCTGAAAAGTGAACTGAATGAGGGTTAATCTCTCTATAGGAAACCCAGTGTCAGCCACAACAATAGTGAAACCTTGAACTATAAAAATAGGAAATATGCAGCTGAGCAAATAAGATGCTATCTGTCTTTACTTAAGATCTGCATATTAATTTTTTCTGCACTTTAAGAAGGTGAAACAATATTTATATTCTTGATTACATGGTGTGGTGCAGATTGGAGTTATTGTTTCCCACGGCACACACCTTTCTCATCCACACATTAATTTAATCTCTGAGATCCTGACAACAGCAAAGGCTGTATCCTTTTATATGGTTTCAGGCCAAGAAAAAACTGGTCTTGATGGATCTTCCTTGCCCATCTCAATGAGTTTCAGGCATAATCTGACATTAATGGACACAGAGTGCTGGAGTAACTCAACGGGTCAGGCAGCATCTCTGAAGAACATGGATAGATGACGATTTTGGTGGGGACCCTTCTTCAGACTGATTGTAGTGGAGGGAAAGAGAGGAGAGGCTGGACAATAGGTGGACCCAGGTGAGGGGGGGGGGGGGGGGGGGGGGGGTGGTGGTGGGGGGAGTTTGATAGGCAAATGGTTGGAACAAAGGCCAGAGATAAAAACAGGTGTAAGGCAGGATTGAAGAATTGTGGATTGTGAAGCCAGAGGTCGGAATGTAAGCAGGAGGGGGAAGAATATAGCAGGAGTGTCCATCTGTATAAACCAGCATCTGCAGTTCCTTGTTTCTACATACTTGACCTGATATTAGTTTGATTTAGAGATATTGTCCAGCATTGAAACAGCCCTTTGGCCCACTGAGTTCACGCTGACCATTGGTCACCCGATTAGACATGTTTTGTATTATTCCACTTTTGCATCCACTCCATATACACTAGGGGCATTTAAAAAAAAATAGAGGCCAATTAACCTACAAACCCACGCGTCTTTGGGATGTGGGAAGAAACGGGAGTAGCCAGAAGAGACTGACACAATCACAGAGAGAATGTACAGTACAAACTCCACACCGACAGCACCCGAGGTCAGGAACGAACCTGGGTCTCTGGCGCTGTGAGGCAGCGGCTCTGCCACTTGCACCACTACGCCACCCTTTGTTCTCACGGAATCTTTCTTTTGTTCTTTCCTCTTCTCCATTTTCTTTCTGAACCTTCAATCTCATATTATCATCATTTTTTCCAGTTCTAGTTCTCATGAAAGTTAATTGAACTGAAATATGCGTTGGATTCTCTTTCCAAGGATGCTACCTGACCTTTTGAGTATTTCTAGCGCTTTCTGATTCTTTTTAAAACATCACTTTTACAAAAGGACAGTGGCTAATGGAGAAATATGTAGCAAGTAATATCACTGGCTGTGAGGCCTCTCAATAATGTTTGATGAATTATTCAAAAAAGTTGTTAAATATGAGTTCACAGGCAATCATTTTTGTTACAAATGTAATAGTCAAAAGCCATTATACAGATATAGTCATAGAGTGATACAGAATGAAAACAGGCTCATCGGCCCAAGTTGCTCATGCCCACCAAGTCCATCTGCACTAGTCCCATTTGTCAGCTTTTGGCCCATATCCCTGTAAATGTTTCCTATTTATGTATATATCCAAATGTCTTCTAAATGTTGTGGTAGCACCTATTTCAACCTACTTACCTCATCTGGCAACTTGTTATGGCCCTGTCCCACGGTACGAGTTCATTCCAAGAGCTCTCCCGAGTTTAAAAAAAATCAAACTCGTGGTGAGCACGGAGAATGAACGTAGCGGGTACGTCGGAGCTCGGGGACGTCTCTTAGCGGCTCGTACCGCTAACTGCAGGTACTCGGGAAGACTCGCTAACGGCAGGTAAGCACGCGAAGACTCGTGAAGATTTTTCAAAATGTTGAAAAATGTCCACGAGAGCCCCGAGTACCGATGAGTGGCCATTACCGTAAATCTCCGAGTTCGAATCAGGGCAAACTGGGGAGAGCTCTTGGAATGAACTCGTACCATGGGACAGGGCTTTTACATATAACCACAACCCTTTGAGCGAAAATGTTGTCCCTCAACTTCCTGTTAAATCCTTCCCCTCTCACCTTAAATGTGTGTCCTCTGGATTCCCTACTCTGGGTAAAAAAATGGTCTTATCGAGTCATATCAATTCTTTATACAATACAATACAATACAATACAATACAATTTATTGTCATTTGAGCCTCAGTGAGGCTCAAACGAAATTCCGTTTCCACAGCCATACAAACAAAGACAATTCCTAGGCATACACACAATTTAGTTCACACAAACATCCATCACAGTGAACCTACTGTGATGGAAGGCAAAGTCTTTTCTCTCCCCTGTTCTCCATGTCTCTCCCGATGTCCAAGCCCCAGGCGGGCGATGATAAGTCCCACGGCCATTTTAGGCCGTGCCGGGCGATTTACGGCCCCGCTCCCGGTCCAAATGTCACAAAGTTGGAGCCCCCGGCGGGCGCTGGAATGTCCCACAGCCATGAAGCCGTGCTGGGTGATGTACGACCCCGCTCCGGGTCGTTCCAACCCCGCGACACGGGCTGGAGAAGTCGCGTTGCGATTCTATAAGATCACCTCTCAGCCCTCTCCATTCCCAATAGTAAAATATATTCTTTTTATTTAAATTAATAAATAAAAAATGCATATTAAAAGCATAGTAGAATGTTAACAAGTAAAATAAATAAAGCATCTAATTGCAACTATATTTTTCCACAGGAGAGGTGAAAGAGATTGCCTTTGAAGTACTTATTCTCCCTGGTGCAAAGCTGAGGGCAGGATGTGATGTCCCCCAATCTTTCTCAATGACTGACTTACTGTTAGCTGGATGGTGGATGGTGAGTCCATGATAGGACATCTGTTCAATTCAGTTCAGTTTAGTTCAGTTTCGTTTATTGTCACATGCACCAAGGTACAGTGTAAAGCTTTTGCTGCCTACCAACCAGTCAGCAGAAAGACAATACATGCTTACAATATATCGGTCATCAGTTCAATATATCGGGCATCTTGGACAGCTGCATTTCATTCTGCACACCCATGCATATAAAATAAACAAAGACACAAAGTGCTGGAGTAACTCAGTGGGTCAGACAGCATCTCTGCAAAAAATGGACGAGCAAGGTTTCGGGTTGGGACCCATTCAGAATGATTGTAGTAGTGGAGAGAAAGCTGGAAGGGAGGTGTGGGGGGGACAGCCTGGCAAGTGATAGGTGCATACCAAGTGATAGGTGGATACAGGTGAAGGTAGTTTTTGAATGGCCGATAGGTGGACTTGCCAAGCTTTGCCAAGCTGCCACCCCCCTTCAAGCTTTCTCCCCCCCCTTCTATGATAGATAGATATAGATAGATATGCCATTTATTGTCACTATACATGTACAATGAGATTAAAAGCAGCTCGTACTCAGTGCATACATATAATTTAGTACAAAAAACAAGAAACAGAAAACAAAACAAGGTGGGGGGGGGGATAGGTGCACAATTCTGCGGCGCTATATACATATCTATAAAGGCAAAATGGTGAAGGATGAATAGGTAGTATTCTTAGGCAGATTTTTAAAGTTATATTAAAATATTAAAAATTATTTAAAAAATATTAAAAATTACAATTACAATACATATTACAGTTCCAAATTTCAGTACGTGAAATTTGTACTATTCAGTACTATGATCATCCTGAAGAAGCGTCCCAATCCAAAATGTCATCTATCCTTGTCTTCCAGAGATGCTGCCTGATCAGCCGAGTCACTCCAGCACTTTGTGTGGTTTTTTGTAAACCAGCGTCTGCAGTTCCTCGTGTCTACACCAATGGACATAAAACCCTAAGACACAAACAGTGACAGTCGACAGGTCCACTCAACTGATTAAAAGAAGGCATCCAACAACTAGCTCAGTCTGCGGGAGTGAGGACAACTAGTCATTTGAAGGTAAATCATTGATGAGCCAACTCTATGATATAGCATAGCAGGAATACAATTGTCCTCCAATTGTACGTTAGAGGCATGAGTGTGGACTTTAGAGAATTGGAGATATTGGTGTTTATTTTAGATTACAACCAAAAAGGCTGGAATTAATTTTGGGTGAAAGAATAGTTTGTTTATTGTAGTCATAACTCTGTTGGCAACAGATGAAGGTGCCATCAATGAATGTAAACAGTTATAAGATGCATCCCACTCTGAAACACAGTGACAGAAAACTAACAAGTCTGCTCTGGCTAAAGCAATGTTTGGTTAATGAGACAAAGGAAAAAAATAGTGTTAGAAATATAGGAAGATAGACACAAAATGCTGGAGTAACTCAGCGGGACAGGCAACGTCTCTGGATAGAAGGGCGACGTTTCAGGTCAAGACACTTCTTCCTACGATTAGAAATACATGTACAGGATATGGAACTTCGGCAAGTGGAATATAAACATGTCGACCACAACAAGAATCCCATGCTCTGGAGAGAATAAGTTGTTGTAAAGGAGGACGGCATTGAAACTAAGAGTGAAAGCAGACAGTGTGAGGTTTGTAGTGAGGAAGGCAATTACAGTGAATCAGCAATTACAGGGACCTGCGGTGAGCTGCTTGCTGTGGTTGTTTTGGATACTCTATGCCGCTTCACTGTTTTATTTTGTTCAACAGGAAGGAATGAAACTCAAAAGCTGGGGAACTTAGCAGGTCAGGCAACATCTGTGAAGGAAGTGGATAGGCCACGTTTCCGGTCAGGAACCTTCGTTTACAGTGCAACAAGCTGATCAAGAACATTCGTGGCAAGATAGCAAGTTTGCAGATGATACAAAAGTGGGTGGTTTTCCAGATAGTGAAGATGGTTGTGAAAAATTGGGGCAGGATCTTGATCGATTGGTCAGGTGGGCTGAGGAATGGTTTATGGACATTAATACAGAGACATTTGAGGTGTTGCATTATAGGAAGTCTAACATGGGCAGAACCTACACAGTGAATGGCAGGGCTCTGGGGAGTGTTGTTGAGCAGAGGGATCCAGGAATGCAGGTGAATGGTTCTTTGAAGGTGAAGCCACAGGTAGATAGGATGGTCAAAAAGGTGATAGGAACTGCTGAGTTCCTCCAGCACTTGGCGTTTTGCTCAAGATTCCAACATATTTACCTCCAAAAAATACCTCCATCTGCATTAGTTGCAAAGTCTGTTAGTCCCACCTTGACCTCATTGATCACCTACGAATACATAGAACTAGAATACACCCAAGATTCAAATCACCCAAGATTCAAAAAACTGCATAAGAGGAAGATTGGCCCAATCAAGTAAGGATGGAGGTTTTCCTACCGGAGTGGGACTACACGGTGGCGCAGCGGAAGAGTTGCTGCCTAATAGCACCAGAGGCCCAGGTTCGATCCTGACTAGGGGTGCTGTCTGTACGGAGTTTGTTCGTTCTCGTTTTTATTTTCATTTTCAAACCACATTAAGGGCACTCACAGTTGAGTGCACATGTGTTCAGTGCTATTCACAGCTCAGAGAAACGTGACGTGACCCTCTCGCTTCCTCCATCTTGCAGAGACTGAGTGAGGCACAACACTTCTGGGTTTTATAGTCCCTCCCCCCTCCCACCAGCAGGGACAGCAGAGAGAATGTCAACATTTTTTAAACATTAATAACTCTTTTATTTGTCATTGATGTGAAACATCCTCTTGTTCTGTGCAGCAGAGGGGGACTGAGTAAGATGGCCAAAAATCGCAGCCATGAGTGGCAGCGTTTTTTCAAAAATCATGAAACAGAAAAACAGGAAGTGGTCAAGATCTTACTTTTAGTGAGATAGATTTGGCACATTATTGCGGGCCATAGAAAAAAATAAAGAAATGTCACACACACACATACTGACACACAAACACACACACACTGACACACATACACTTGTAAATTTAGAACGGAGACGAGGAAACACTTTTTCTCACAGAGAGCAGTGAGTGTGGAATTCTCTGCCTCAGAGGACAGTGGAGGCTGGTTCTCTGGATGCTTTCAAGAGAGAGGTAGATAGGGCTCTTAAAAATAGCGGAGTCAGGGGATATGGGGAGAAGGCAGGAACGGGGTACTGATTGGGGATGATCAGCCATGATCATATTGAATGGCAGTGCTGGCTAGAAGGGCCAAATGGCCTACTCCTGCACCTATTGTCTATTGTCTATGGTCTAAATTGCTAATTCTAAGCTTCCTCCCAGTCTAGTTTCAATCAAAAATCACTGAATCAAGCACGAACAACTAATCTTTATTTTGACAAAACACAATTACAGTTCAACTACTCTACCTATCCCACCGTGGGTTCGATCCTCGTATCTGCCTGTTCAAGCCCTCTAGGCCTCGCTCAAACAGAGACACTCCAGAAGGTCATGCAGTCCCAAGCGCTCTCCCAGAAGATCGACGCGGGACCTCGTGACAGCGGAGCTTTTATAGATCCCGGGTCCTCGAGAGGCCGAACCACATGGGGGTGGTCTCTGAACAATCCAGTTACAGATATCGATTAACCCCATACATAACAGACATTTCCCTAACCCAATAATACAGCAGTTCAATACATTGTATTCAAACAGGACTTCTCAAGGAAGCAAACTTAGAAACATTTACCCTGATCTGCAAGGGTAAATCTGCATTATTTACAAGGTGTATGTCAGGACCCCAAGAAAGAGAGTTTGTAGAGTGCCTCCGAGATGGATTCTTAGAGCAGCTTGTAATGGAGCCGACCAGAGAAACGGCAATTCTGGATTTAGTGTTGTTTAATGAACCAAATTTGATAAGAGAACTCGAGGTAAAGGAACCGCTTGGAGGTTGTGATCATAATATGATTAGTTTTAATCTACAATTTGAGAAGAAAGATTCTAAGGGGAGTAGGAGGCAACCGTGGCTAAGAAGAGAAGTTAGGGTAGAATAAAACTAAAAGAAAAGATGTATAACACAGCAAAGAGTAGCTGGAAGCCAGAGGATAGGGAAACTTTCATAGAAACATAGAAAAATAGGTGCAAGAGGAGGCCATTCGGCCCTTCGAGCCAGCACCGCCATTCATTGTGATCATGGCTGATCGTCCCCTATCAATAATCCGTGCCTGCCTTCTCCCCATATCCCTTGACTCCATTAGCCCCTAGAGCTCTATCTAAACAATTCAATTTGCCCAAGGCTTCCAAATCTCCTTCATTCTGAATTGCTGAATGGGTGGGGGGGGGGGGGGGGGTGACGGCAGGTGGAGAGATGGTGGGAAAAACAGTAGCACACTGGGACAAGTTGAATCAGTTGTGATCTTATTGAATGACAATAATGAATGAATGAAGTTTATACTAATACTAATTCAGGGACATATTGGGGGGAGAGCTCCTTTCACAGCATGTGGAGAGTCTGGCCAGGGGTAAAGTTGCGAGGGGGGCAGGAGCGTTGAGAAGGAGGGGGTCGGGATCATGTTAATAACCCTGACGGCACGTGCCTGGTTGAAGGGCCTGTTTCCGCGCTATATCTCTAAAACTAAAACTAAAAACTAAAACTAATGATGTGTATATGGCCCTCAGTAAGGTGTTCGACAAGGTTCTGCATGGTAGGCTGCTCTGGAAGGTCAGATCAAATGGGAACCAAGGAGAGATAGCTGAATGGATAGCAAATTGGCTCCATGGAAGGAAGCAGAGGGTAATGGTGGAAGGTTGCCTCTCAGACTGGATGCCTGTGACTAGTGGTGTGCCTCAGGGTTCGGTGCTGGGACCGTTACTGTTTGTCATCTACATCAATGATTTGGATGAGAACATACAGGGCAAGATTAGCAAGTTTGCTGATGATACAAAAGTTAGTGGTTTTGTAGATAGTGAAGATGGTTGTGAACAATTGCAGCAGGACCTGGATCGACTGGCCAGGTGAGTGGAGGTTGATGGAATTCAATAAAGAGAAGTGTGAGGTGTTGCATTTTGGGATGTTGAACAAGGGCAGGATTACACAATAAATGGTAGGCCTCTGGGTAATGTTGTAGAGCAGAGGGATCTAGGAGTACAGGTGCATGGTTCCTTGAAGGTCGAGTTGCAGGTAGATAAGGTGGTCAAAAGAGCGTTTGGCACTTTGGCCTTCATCAGTCAGAGTATTGAGTATAGAAGTTGGAAGGTCATGTTACAGTTGTATAAGACGTTGGTGAGATCGCATTTAGAATATTGTGTTCAGTTCTAGGCACATGTTATAGGAAAGATATTGTCAAGCTTGAAAGGGTTCAGAAAAAATTTACGAGGATGTTTCTAGGACTAGAGGGTATGAGCTATAGGGAAAGGTTGAGTAGACTGGGTCTCTATTCCATGGAGCGCAGGAGGATGCGGGGAGATCTTATAAAGGTATACAAAATCATGAGAGGAATAGGTCGGGTAGATGCACAGAGTCTTTTGCGCAGAGTAGGGGAATTGAGGACCAGAGGACATAGGTTCAAGGTGAAGGGGAAAAGATTTAATAGGAATCCGAGGGGTAACATTTTCACACAGATGGGTGTTTGGAACAGCTGCCAGAGGAAGTAGTTGAGGCTTGGACTATCCCATCGTTTACAAAACAGTTAGACAGGTACATGGATAGGACAGGTTTGGAGGGATATGGACCAAGCGCAGGCAAGTGGGACTAGTGTAGCTGGGACATTGTTGGCCGGTGTGGGCGAGTTGAGCCGAAGGGCCTGTTTACACACTGCATCACTCTATGAATCTATGAATCTATTTAACTTAGGAACCACACAAGTGTAAAACTAAATAAGAATGCGATGAATCACCTCCAATGCAAAAGTAACTGCACTTCAAGCGTACTTGATTGCCCGTAAGGCATGTTGGCACACCCCTAGGTTTGAAACATTGTACATAAAAAAGCATGTCTTACTTTTGTCATTCGTTCGATTACATAATGGCATGTAATACTGTAAGTTGAATGTAGTAATGGAATTAGTTGTAGAGTTACAGTGTCATAGAGTGTAAGCAGCTAATGTGTCTTCAAACAAGGTAGACAAAAATGCTGGAGAATCTCAGCGGGTGAGGCAGCATCTATGGAGCGAAGGAATTGGTGACGTTTCGGGTCGAGACCCTTCTTCAGACTGATCTTCAAACAAGATTCAATTGGCATTTGACCAAATGCAATCGCCTATTCTCTGTCCCCTCCTTGTTTCACAGGGGTAAATCAAGCTTCTCATTGAAAGGCCTGGATAGAGTGGATGTGAAAAGGATGTTTCTACAAATGGGAGAGTCTAGGATCAGAGGTCATAGCCTCAGAATAAAAGGACATTCCTTTGGGAAAATGAGAAGGATTTTTTTAGTCAGAGGGCGGTGAATCTGTGGAAATCATTGCCACAAAAGGCTGTGGAAGCCAAGTCAATGGATATTTTTAAGTCAGTGATAGATCAGTACGGGTGTCGCGGGTTATGGGGAGAAGGCAGGAGAATGGGGTGGAGAAGGAAAGATAGATCAGCCATGATTGATTGAATGGCAGAGTAGACTTGATGGGCCGAATGGCCCAATTCTGCTCCGATCACTGATAAATCTGGCGGTGAGTGAACATTTACTTCATACATGTAACAAAAAGGTATTGCAAATGCTGGTTTATACCAAAGATGGGCTCAAAATGCTGGAGAAAATCAGCGGGTCAGGCAGCGCTCTGTGGGAAATAGATAAGAGGGTATGGAAAGGAAACTGTTGGGAGATGTTCTAGATTGAGTGCCGGCACCTGAATTCCCAGATGGGTCTGAACTGGGAGGTCTGGAACTGGAGTTGGAAGCCACTAGGTATAAGATGGCACCAGAGTCAAGCGCTAAGGAAACAGTTTGAAGAATGGTCCCAACCTGAAACATCAACTATCCATTTTCTCTAGAGATGCTCTCTGACCCACTGAGTCGCTCTAGCATTTTGTGTCGATCTATTTACCTCATACATTATTTACTTGAGGTTTGTAGCGCCATTTTGCAGGGTGGCATGGCGGCACAATGGCAGAGTTGTTGCCTTATAGCACTTGCAGCGCTGGAGACCTGGGTTCGATCCTGACAACGGGTGCTCTCCAGAGATGCTACTGGACCCACTGAGTTACTCCAGCATTTTGTGTCTGTCTTCTGCAATTTGTCTCTTGTGAAGGTGGGTGGGAGGAGGTTGAGAGTGGAGTTGATGGACACATGTGAGAGAACAGATTACAGAAAAATACATGAAGGATTGGGACTGATGCAATAACTCTGAGAGCTAACATTAATTTAAATGGGCAATTAACCTCTATGCCATTTCTCCAGCACTTTGTTTTTTGTTCAGGATTCCAGCACCTGCAACTGTTGTTTCTCCATTGTACTGTGAAATCGACTCCGGGATGGCTGCACTGACATATGTCGCAAGAATGGGTCGTCTGGGTTGTATTCACTGGAATTTAGAAGGATAAGAGGGGATCGTACAGAAACACATACAATTCTTAAGGAATCGGACAGGCTAGATGCAGGAAAAATGTTCTGCATTATTTAAGAATAAGGGGTAGGCCATTTATGAATGAGATGAGGAAAAACTTTTTCACCCAAAGAGTTGTGAATCTGTGGAATTCTCTGCCAAAGAAGGCAGTGGAGGCCAATTCACTGGATGTTTTCAAGAGAATTAGATATAGCTCTTATGGCTAATTGAATCAAGGATTATGGGGGAAAAGCAGGATTGTGGATGATCAGCCATGATCATATTAAATGGTGGTGCTGGCTCGAAGGGCCGAATGGCCTACACCTGCACCTATTTTCTATGTTTTTATGTTTCAAAATCCTTACTTTGCAGTGGTTCTCCTCCACTCTCTGACAGTTCTTTGAGACCCTCCCTCATTGCTCTCTCTCTGATTGCTGCTGCTCTCCTGATCATCAATTCCGTTCTCACCCAGACTCACCATTACAGCTACACCCCTTTTTACCATCAACATTAATTTGTCAATCACACACTCTCACCTAAATCCACATAGGTATAGAAGTGAAAACACACACCTCCAGATTCAGAGACAGTTTCTTCCCAGCGGTTAACAGGTAACTAAACCATCTTACCGTAACTAGAGAGCAGTCCTGAACTACTATCTACCTCATTGGTGATCCTTGGACTATCTTTGATTGGCTTTACCTTGCACTAAACATTATTCCCTTATCATGCATCTATACACTGTGAATGGCTCGATTGTAATCATGCATTGTCTTTTCGCTGACTGGTTAGCACGCAACAAAAGCTTTTCACTGTACCTCGGCATGCGTGACAATAAACCAAAAACTGATACCGTAACTCTTGCCAGCTTTCGCCCCACCTTTTTTTGCTCACCTCTCCTTACCAGCTTTCTCCCTTCTCCTCCATCAGTCAAGGAGTCCTGACCCGAAACATCATCTGTCCATTTTCCTCATGGCCTGGCCTAGAACATAGAACATAAACAATTACAGCGCAAGAACAGGCCCTTCAGCCCACAATGATGTCAAGGCAAACTATTATCTGCTTGCACATATTCCATATCCCCCCAATCCCTGCATTTCCACATGCCTATCCAAAAGCCTCTTAAATGCCGCTGTATCTGCTTCAAACACCACCCCCAACTGTGCATTCCAGGCACTCACCACCCTCCGTGAAAACAAAATGTTGCCCCGCACATCACCTTTTACACTTTGCCCCTCTCACCTTTAGATTTTCCATCCTGGGGAGGAAGGTTCTGTCTGCCTCCCCTATCAATACCTCTCATAACTTTATATTCTTCTATCAGGTCTCCCCGCAACCTCTGGCATTCCAGAGAAACCAGTCCAAGTCTCCCCAACCTCTCCCTGTAGCTAACACCTCCTAATCCAGATATCTTTCTGGTAAAACTGAGTTCCCTCAGCCTTAGTTTTTTTTTTTGGTCGAGGTCACAGCTTCTGCAGTCACTTGTGTCTCTAAATTTTAGTAGTATTCAGCAGATCAGGCGTTAACGTTTCAGATCAGTGGACCTTCATCAAGAATGGAAAATTAAGCATTAAAGGATCTGAGGATCTCACCTTTCATCAGATTATACTTCATGTTGAAGCTTTATTAATGGCAATTTCTAGCTTTTCCAGTGTCTTTGTTTCCATTTCCATTACTACACAGGTGTGTAGGAGTGATCTTACGCAGCCCAAAAAGAACAGAACTTCCAGATGTCATTTCCAGTTTAATTGGTTCTTTATTGAAGCAGTTGTACAAACAAAGAGATGAACGCACCAGGATCTCCTTATTCTCATACAAGTTGTAGCTTTCTGTTCTCCCCGATCAGATAAGAACTGTGTTCCCTCCACTTCCTGTGCCTGGTCTGAATCACTCCCTTTCCCCTAAACCCATATGTTATTCCACTCTATGCATCAAATGACCGACCCCAAGTGTCCAAAATAATACTGCCAGAAATATTTAGGCAAAATGATATAATATGCCAACAGTAGCTAGCCTAAACATAACTGGCTTGACATGCATTCTGCACACACTACTTCGGAACCTGGGCCTATACTCCTATTACTGTCTTCACAAATATCATGTGGCCCCACCTCTGAACGCTAATAACTGAGGCCAAGAAGAGGGTGTATCCTTGGAGCATCCT
Organism: Amblyraja radiata; assembly: GCF_010909765.2. Taxonomy (NCBI): domain Eukaryota; kingdom Metazoa; phylum Chordata; class Chondrichthyes; order Rajiformes; family Rajidae; genus Amblyraja; species Amblyraja radiata. The sequence goes on along the minus strand of NC_045968.1, from coordinate 8,196,259 downwards.
GTTGCAACGTGAATTTAAGTCTTTAGAAAGCGGGAGTTCACAGAAGTTACAGGAACCTGAAAATCGTGACCATCGGGGTCAGAAATAGCTTCTTCCCAACAACCATCAGACTCTCGCTAGAATTTAGGGGGGATCTTATAGAAACGTACAAAATTCTTAAGGGGTTGGACAGGCTAGATGCAGGAAGATTGTTCCTGATGTTGGGGAAGTCCAGAACAAGGGGTCACAGTAAGGATAAAGGGGAAATCTTTTAGGACTGAGATGAGAAAAACATTTTTTACACAGAATTCTCTGCCACAGAGGGTAGTCGAGGCCAGTTCATTGGCTATATTTAAGAGGGAGTTAGATGTGGCCCTTGTGGCTAAAGGGATCAGGGGGTATGGAGAGAAGGCAGGTACAGGATACTGAGTTGGATGATCAGCCATGATCATATTCAGGCCCGTACGAAGCTTTTCAAAAAGGGGGGTGGCATGATAGGATTACAAAAAACTTAATGTGAAATAATGTGTGCGCTGCGCACATCACGAGCGCGAAGTGTGAAGTTCCTCGATGCCGGGGTCCAGGGTCCGCTTAAGGGCCCTGGAAGCTCAGGGGTTTTAGATGCTCTCTGATACATTCTGAGCCTTGTTTTGGAGCATTTGTGCACCAAATTTATGACCAATATTTCAGAAATTAACAGGAATCTGAGGTAGCTTTTTCACACAAAGGGTGCTGGGTGTATGTAACGAGCTGCCAGAGGAGGTAGTTAAGACTGGGACTATCCTAATGTTTAAGAGACATTTGGACACGTACACGGATAGGACAGATTTAGATGGATATGGCCCAAACGCGTGTGAGTGGGACTAGTTTAGATGGGACATGTCGGTCGGTGTGGGCAAGTTGGGCTGAAGGGTCTGTTTCCCCACTGCATCATTCTATGACTAAAAAGTGAAAAGAAAAATGCATGTAGATAAGTAGAGCAGATTTGAAAGAGGAGTGAAATGTAAAGGCAGAGAGAGGTTTATGGGTGGAAAGGAACATAGGAAAGTTGGGGGGAGAGTGGGCTTGGGCAGATAGGTGAAGGGAAAATAGTCACAAAGTGCTGGAGTAACTCAGCATGTCAGGCAGCATCTGCGGAGAATATGAATAGGCGACATTTCACAGAATACTGGAGTAACTCAGCGAGTCAGGCAGCATCTGTGGAGAACATGGATAGGTGACATATCACAGAGTGCTGGAGTAACTCAGTGAGTCAGGCAGCATCTGTGGAGAACATGGATAGGTGATATGTCACAGAGTGCTGGAGTAACTCAGTGGGTCAGGCAGCATCTCTGGAGAAAAGGTATAGATTATAGTTTGGGTCAAGACCGTTCTTCAGTAATATTCATGATGTGACATGCATAGACATTCCTGAATGTTACCCAAATCATCGTGAGCTACTTTGTTACGGTGCTTGCCCTCTCCTATAACATATCTGCTACCTTGGGTGATGCAGGACAGGACACAAGCTTTGGGACACGGTGTGAAGCTGCTGCCGTCTGTCCCAGCCTAGTAAAATCCTGGATTGAGAGGATTTGGAGAGGATGTTTCCACTAGTAGGAGAGTCTAGGACCAGTGGCCACAGCCTCAGAATTAAAAGACATTCCTTTAGGAAGGAGATGAGCAGGAATTTCTTAAGTCAGAGGGTGGTGATCTGTGGAATTCATTGCCACAGACAGCTGTGGAGGTCAAGTCAATGGACATTTTTCAGGAGGAGATTGATAGATTCTTGATTGATAGGGGTGTCAGAGGGAATGGGGAGAAGGCAGGAGAATGGGTTTGAGAGGGAAAGATAAGAGTCATAGAGTGATACAGTGTGGAAACAGGCCCTTCGGCCCAGTATGTTCCGTCTGCACTAGTCCTACCTGCCCACGTTTGATCCATATTCCTCCGAACCTGTCCTATCCATGTACCTGTCTAACTGTTTCTTAAATGTTGCGATAGTCCCTGCCTCAACTACCTCCTCTGGCAGCTTGTTCCATACACCTACCACCCTTTGTGTGAAAAACATACCCCACAGATTCCTATTAAATCTTTTGCCCTTCACCTTAAACTTATGTCCTATGCTCCTCGATTCACTTACTCTGGGCAGAAGATTCAACCATATCTATTTAAATCATGATTTTATACACCTCTATTAGATCATCCCTCAGCCTCCTGTGCTCCATGAAACAGAGTCCCAGCCTACTCAACCTCTCCCTATAGCTCTGGCCCTCTAGTCCTGGCAACATCCTCATAAATCTCCACTGTACCCTTTCCAGTTTGATGATATCTTTCCTATAACATGGTGCCCAGAACTGAACACAATACTCTGAATGCGGCCTCACCAACTCCTTATGCAACTGCAACATGACCTCCCAACTTCTATACTCAGCCTTTGATAGGAACAATGTCAAACTGAAAAGAGTACAGAGATCCCCATCCTGGATCAGTCCAATCAGGATTGGGTCATCCGCAAACTTGAGAAGCTTGACAGAGGTGTCTGTGGAGGTGCAGTTATTGGGTGTGAAGTGGTGATTGGAGTGGGGTGGATGTAGAAGGGCCCAGTCTTTGCAGACTGAGGTCAGGCTGTGAGTGGGTGTGAAGTGTTGGTTGGGGTGGGAAAGGGTCCACTCTTTTCATACTGGAGTCTTGCCTTAAGTAGGTGTGAAGTGGTGAATGGGAAGGAGAGGGTGCAGGGTCCATTCTTTGCAGACTGGGGTCTGGCTGTGTTTGTTGGGGAAGGGGTACCAGGGTTACGTTTCTGATTTTCAAGCCTGCAGTAAAACTCATTCAGGTCGTTCGTCAGCTGACGATTGTCCAAAGAGCGGGGGGCTTTCCTCTTATAGCTGGTGATTTCTTGCATGCCCTTCCAAACTGAAGAAGTGTCATTAGCTGAGAATTTGCTCCTCAACTTCTCAGAGTACCTTTCCTTGGCAGCTCTGATTCCTCTTCTCAGCTCTTTATCGATTAGGCTATCTTTTAATTCTTTAACGATTAGGCTATCGGCTTGACGCATATTTGCCCCCAGCCGCCCCCTCCCTCCCCCCGATCTCGAAATTGAAATGTTACATCTGTATATAATGATCCCATTAAAATGTGTATTTATGTCACAAACTATGGAATTCATATTTTTCAGTATTGTTATCAAGGAAAAGAAATCAGTTCCAATTGTTTGATATTATTTGATATTGTTTAATATTATTCATATGGAGGAGAAAATATAATAGCTCTAAAACCTACCTTAATTTTGCAATCTCACTCAAGATAATCCCCCTTTCCCTCTCCCCTCCTCCATCTCTCTCTCCTCTCCATTCCCCCCTCTCTCTCCCCCTCCCCCCTCTCACATCCCCCCCTCTTTCTTGCGGGGGGGGGCGGCAAAGATGAAGGTGGCGTGGGCCCAGTGGGGTGGCGTGGACCAGGCGGAGGTGGCGTAGACCCAGCAGGGGTCAGCAGGGATGGCGTGGACCCAGCGGGGGTGGCCTGGGCCCAGCGGGGGTCAGCGATGGGTGGCATGGACCCAGCGGGGGTGGGGTGGACCCAGCGGGGTCAGCATGGGCCCAGCAGGGGTCAGCGAGGGTGGCGTGTACCCAGCAGAGGTCAGCAGGGGTGGCGTGGAACCAGCGGGGGTGGCCTGGACCCAGCGGGGGTCAGCGAGGGTGGCGTGGACCCAGCGGGGGTGGCATGGGGCCAGCAGGGGGTGGCGTGGGCCCAGCGGGGGTGGTGTGGGCCCAGCGGGGGTGGCATGAGCCCAGCAAGGGTCAGCGGGGGTGGTGTGGGGGGGAGTTTGCTTGGGCCCCAGCGGTGGGGGGAGGCGAGGGGAGCGGGCTCCGCCGCAGCGGCGACTGGTGTTGGGGTTACAGCCATTGGGTTCAGATTCAGCCACCCGGGGAAGGGAGAACAGAGAACTGGATATTTCAAAAGTGGAAACGTTGATTTAAAAAAAAAAAAATTCCGATTAAAATATTATTTTTTTGGTGACTTTTTTCTTAGGGGAAAAAAAGGGGGGTGCGGTCGCACCCAACGCACCCCCCCTTCGGACGGCCATGATATTGAATGGTGGTGCAGGCTCGAAGGGCCGAATGGCCTACTCCTGCACCTATTTTCTATGTTTCTTGAACACAGGACTACTCTCAACAACTATGAACTATACGGTACAGGAAGGAACTGTAGGTGCAGGGTTATACCCAAGATAGACACAAAATGCTGGAGTAACTCAGCAAGCCAGGCAGAACCTCCGGAGAGAAGGAATTGGTGACGTTTCGGGTGGAGACCCTTCTTGAGGCTGAATTCTCCCTAAATCCCATAAACAGAACTGACCTGGCTGAGCCAATGGCCCTGCCTGCTCCTGCCGCACTGAATTCAGTTCCACGTACCCCGACTCCATCCTATCCCCCCCGACCTATGTCCAAGACACCTCACATGCCCCTCGTCTCTTCAATTACTTCGGTTGTCCAGGCTGCCGCTCCCTCAACTTTACTAGTAGTTTTAAGAAGGGTCTCATCCCGAAATGTCATCCATGAATTCTATGGGCTGTTCTTAGTTGCACTAAGGGCTTTGTTTTGTTTTTGCTTGAGCATTAAGGTTATTAATTTATTGACATTTTAAAATATTTATTTCATCTTAACTGTGCATACTGCATTCAGTGAACAGTTGAAGATATTGCAAGTAACAATTTCATAATGAAGGAAGGAACTGCAGATAGACTCAAAATGTTGAAGTAACTCAGCGGGACAGGCAGCATCTCTGGATAGAAGGAATGGGTGATGTTTCGGGTGGAGACCCTTCTTCAGACCCAGTGAGTTACTCCAGCAATTTGTGTCTATCTTCTGTTTACACCAGCATCTGCAGTTCCTTGTAGGAATGAACTGCAGATGCTGGTTTAAACCGAAGATAAATACAAAATGCTGGAGTAACTCAACGGGACAGGCAGCATCTCATTGTTGTCTGAAGAAGGGTCTCGACCCGAAACGTCACCCATTCCTTCCCTCCAGAGATGCTGCCCGTCCCGCTGAGTTACTCCAGCTTTTTGTGCCTTTCTTCATTGTTCCCTTGTCAGTACATAATAACAAATAAACACACTTAACATTAGGAAATAATTTCAGTTCTCGAAGTTGTTATTTTGACAAGCGAGAGAGAGAGGAAGGGGGGGGGGGGGGGGGGGGGGGAGACTATCTTCGCGAGGAAAAACATCTGCGAAACTAATTCGGTCGGTTTCGAACTATTAATATGTGAGGCTGAAACACGACTAGTTTTGCACAGAATAAAACGTGTCTCTCTTTGAAGATAGAAAGGCAAAACATCATTTAACCAAGAGAATGTTTAATATATTTTCACCGAGAGTTTGGTAACTGCGGACAGGGAGCAGGATCCACACTGGAGCATAAATAGAACAAAATGCTGCAGGAATTCAAAGTTTTTGCACAAAGTTTCAGCTTCTGCGGTCTCTTGTGTCGCGGTCGAAAGTGTTCAGGTGGATACTTACCCCATCCCTGCCCCCCCCCTTCAGGCCAAGGGGACGGTTCTCGCCGCCTTTGTCACTTTGTTTATCCTACCCACGCCCCCCCCGCTTCCAAATGCTTTCAATGGAAGAGGGAGTTACGTTTCATTCCCGCCTTTGAATTTTAAAACCCAAAGAAGCAAAGGAGAGGGGGGCGTCTCAAGCGTCCAATGGATAGAAATGGTTGCAAACTTCTCCGTTGAAGAAATGCAAGCCAGGTCAGTGGAAAAATAGGCTTTCTGTACGCAAAAAAATAAGAAATAGCGCGGTGATTGTGCATGCGTTTGTTTGTTGGTGAGCGCTGATCACAACATGCGCTCAGTGGAATTGTGCATTGACTTACTACAGTTTGATTAATTACAGTAACAATATCAGTAAAGGGGGGCTGCAATGACTGTGTTAGGTGGGAATCGCGGCGTTTTGTTCTTTGTTTTATCCGTGTGGGTGACTTCCTGCAGTGAAGGAGCTGTTATTGTTTTGGCGATCGGAGGAGCGATGCGCGTTGTATCCTATCCTTCCTTGGCGCCATGTTTGCAGAACAAAGGGTTTTTATCACATCTGCAATATCAACGAGTGTAACGCACTCTCTATTTGAAGCAGTCGGTTTTTATATAGGCATGGTGTCGGTTTAATACATTTAACCTGAGAGAGAAAGCATGCCCGGCTATTTGCCTGCGAAATGTTTGTCGTGCTGGTGGATGCAAGTCCACCTGTGAGAAACTGCTTTGCAGATACTGTAGTGAACACTGGAGTTGGCAGAGAGCGGGGGATCCAGGTGCTGGAAGCTGCAGCGACCAACAAACAGAACACAGCGCTGGCTGGGGGACTCAGTGGGCCGGGCAGCGACTCCGTGTTTGAAATGGACAGATGTTGGTTGTTTCCACCCAGGAGGTTTCATCAGGTTCCCCGACCCGAGATGCCCTCAGTCCACCCCCAACCCCACCACAGTTGCCTCCCGAGCAGCTGAGACCCCCCCCCCCCCCCCCAGCGATTTGTTTCTCGGGGATTCGAGACCAGTGCTGGAGGAACTCGGTGGGTCGGGCAGCTTCTGTGGAGGGAGATGCCGAGACGCCTCACTTGTGATCAAACAAGGACGCGTGTTTGCATTATATTCTGAAGAGAGAAAGACAGTAATCAGGTTATTTACAATCTCCAGATAAGATCGGAACTACAGAGACGTGGGGGCTCTGGTTTTGTCTTTAACCACAATTATATTTGGTTTGTTTTCATGTGTATGTATATGTATATCGTGTGTGTGTGTGTGTGTGTGTGTGTGTGTGTGTGGGTAGACACAAAATGTTGGAGTAACTCAGCGGGACAGGCAGCATCTCTGGAGAGAAGGAATGAGTATTTATAAATGAACATAGTTCTCCCACTAGTTTCATTGTCATGATTAATTTTACCGATTGTATACCTCTTGTCACCTTCCCCTCTGCTAATAATGTACCATTCTACATTTCCTCATCTTATTTTATCTGTCGTTTTCACACCTTACCCTTTCATATCTCTAGACTTCCTCTCCCCTGACTCTCAGTCTGAAGAAGGGTCACCCATTCATTCCTTCTCTCCAGAGATTCTGCCTGTTCAGCTAAGTTATTCCAGCTCTTTGTGTCTACCCTACATGTGCATGTATGTGTTCCTTGCAAAGTCCCTGTCTTCTGAAGTTGTTTGTGCTCAATACGCTGATCAATAACCTGGGAGATGTTTTTTATTGGTTGAGGGGCTGTGGCGCTTGTGGAGGAGGTCGATGATCCGGGCAGATGGACACGGGCCAGTAGATCACTATAGAAAAGTATCAAATGTCCAGACAGGTTTAAACCCGACCTGGGAGAAAAGGAAGCATTTGTCGTCATTCCATTAACTGCCAATGCAATGGAGAGATGGGAATCTAACAAATTTCTAATTGCTTCTTTATCATCCTCCGAGCCAGCAAAGAGCAAAAGCACAGCCAGAGACAAATGCCTGTTGACATGTAAGTCTAGTTGCAGATAGACAGTTGTATTCATTGGAGAACTATCGCACAGTATCAAAAGCAAAGATACTAGAGGAGCTATATAATCTTTGATCAAAAGTAAATCGGCCGAGGTGCTGTGGCGTTTATTACATGTGCTTGTGATTTAGGCGCTAGCACCGCCCGGAGTAGCGAGTTCTTCATTTCCCAATCTTTGTTGGGGATAATTCTGAATTTCAGTTCCTGAATTTGTACGGTAAGGTTACAGTAATGAAAACCAAAGATGTCTTCTGCAAAAAGGGGGAGGTATTAATGACTAAATCTCCCATTTCATCAGCCAATTGAGCTCATGACAAAAATATCAAAGTGCCTTCAGCATCACTGAACAGTGTAGGAAGGAACTGCAGATGCTGCTTTAAACCAAAGATAGACACAAAAAACTGGAGTAACTCAGCGGGTCTATAGGATCTTTGGGTCAGACAGCATCCCCGGGGAAAAGGAATAGGTGACGTTTCGGGTGGAGGCCAATCTTCAGACCGAACAGGCCGCTAAAAGATTGGCAAGACATTAGAACAATCGATTAAATACCAGGACAGAACACACTGCTGGAGTAACTCAGCAGGTGGGGCAGCATCTTGGGAGGACATGGATGGGTGATATTTCAGGTCAAAACCATTCTTCAGTGTCATGTAAATTGGAGGAACAGCATCTCAAATTTCGCTTGGGCAGCTTACTCCCCAGGGCTATGATTTTTGATTCCTCTAACTTCAAGTAACCCCTGCATTCCCTCGCCCTCCATCCCTCCCCACACCCAAGTCACATCAGCTTTTTATTCTCAAAAATGCTGGAGAAACTCAGCGGGTGCAGCAGCATCTATGGAGCGAAGGAAATAGGTAACGTTTCGGGCCGAAACCCTTCTTCAGACTCGCATTCTGAAGAAGGGTTTCGGCCCGAAACGTTACCTATTTCCTTCGCTCCATAGATGCTGCTGCACCTGCTGAGTTTCTCCAGCATTTTTGTGTACCTTTGATTTTCCAGCATCTGCAGTTCCTTCTTGAAAGCTTTTTATTCTCACCTGCTACAGCTAACAATCACCTGTTTCCTTTATCATTGTTAGTTTTCTGCATATCTTTCATTCATTTGTTCTATATCTCCACATCATTGTCTATATCTCTCGTTTTCCTTTCCTGTGAATTTCAGTCTGAAAAAGTGCCTCGCCCCAAAACCTCGTCACCCATTCCTTCTCTCCAGAAATGCTACCTGTCCCACTGAGTTACTCCAGCACTTTGTGTCTATCTTTGGTTTAAACCAGCGTCTGCAGTTCCTTCCTACACACTTCAGACTCCAGAGTTCTCCAGAGATGTTGCTTGACCTGCCGAGTTACTCCAGCACTTTGTGTTTAGTTTAGAGATACAGCATGGAAAGGAACTGCAAATGCTGGTTTATACTGATGATAGACCCAAAATAGTGGAGTCACTCAGCAGGTCAGGCAGCATCTGGAGAAACGTAATAGGTGGCATTTCTTCAGACTGAAGAAGGATTCTGACCCAAACGTAACCTATTCCTTTTGTCCAGAGATGTTGCCTGACCGGTGAATTGCTCCAAAATTTTGTGTCTATCTTCAACATGGAAACGAGCCCTCCGGCCCACCGAGTCCATGCACGATTGCTCACCCGATCACACTCGTTCTATGTTATTTCACTTCCACATCCACTCACCACACACTGGGGACAATTTACAGAGGCCTGTTAATCTACCTACTCGCAGGTATTTGGGATGTGGGAGGAAACCGGAGCTGGCTGAGGAAAGCCACGTGGTCACAGGGAGAACGCGCAAACGCCACGCAGACAGCGCCCGAGGTCAGGGTTGAAGCCGGGTCTCTGACGCTGTGATGCAGCAGCTCCACCAGCTGCACCACTGTGTTCTACGCAAGATTCCATCTGCAGTTTCTTGTGTCTCTCTCTTAACTACCAGGATGTTGTCTCCTCCACTTCTCTGTTGCCTGCTGCACTTGTGTGTGATCCACAGGTTCCGAATCGATGAATACTTTATTGTTGCATGTGACAAGGCACAGTGAGAGTCTTTGCTTGTATACCCAAGGTGTGCTTACAAAGTTAGCATTGTAAGCTAAACTCTGCATAGACAGGGAGGTTGGGCTGGTGTGGGTGGGCTGATTGTTTGAATGTATTGCCTTGGAATCCAATTAGGCATGAACTAATCAAGAGTAAGGAGTGTTTTATGGTTCAAGACACTCTCCGTCATCTCCGCGCATTCCATTCTCTATGCCCTCACCCCCTCATCTTCACCATGGACGTCCAGTCACTCTACACCTCCATCCCCCACCAGGATGGTCTCAAAGCCTCTTCCTCGACCAGAGAAGCAACCTATACCCGGCCACTGATACTCTCCTCCGCCTAGCGGAGTTGGTCCTTACCCTCAATAACTTCTCGTTTGACTCCTCCCATTTCCTCCAAATACAAGGCGTAGCTATGGGCACACGCATGGGCCCCAGCTACGCCTGCCTCTTTGTCGGGTATGTCGAACAATCCTTGTTCGATACGTACCAGGGCCCCATCCCCGACCTTTACCTCCGCAAAAAAAAAAGGGAACGAGGGTTTCGGCCCGAAACGTTGCCTATCTCCTTCGCTCCCATAGATGCTGCTGCACCCGCTGAGTTTCTCCAGCATTTTTGTGTACCTTGTGTTTTATTGTCATATGTCCCAAAACGGAACAATAAAATTCTTACTTGCAGCAGAACAACAGATATGTAATCACGATACTCTGTAAAACCCAAAAATAATGACAAAAAAAAGATCAGTGTATATATTTAAAAAAAACAGGCAAATTATCAGACAATAGTAGTGCTAGTTGTGAACACATTGCTGGTGCAAAAATATCCACTGGGCCTCTTTGGCAAGAGAGTTGCCAATTGACACAGTGTGACGGTCTTTAACAGCGGAATTGATTGTAGACTTTAGGAGAGCTCCCCCTCCCCTCACCCCACTCACCATCAACAACACCACAGTCACATCTGTGGAGTCTTTTAAGTTCCTGGGAACCAGTACCTCCAAGGACCTTAATTGGGGGGCTACCATCGACTCCACAGTCAAAAAGGCACAACAGAGGATGTACTTCCTACGGCAGCTGAGGAAGCCACTATCTGCCACAGGCAATGATGGTCCAATTCTACATGGCCATCGTAGAGTCTGTTCTCACCTTCTCCATCATGGCCTGGTTTGGCTCAGCCACCAAGCACGACATCTGGAGGCTGCAGCGAATCGTCCGATCAGCAGAGAAGGTTATTGGCTGCAACCTTCCCTCCATTGATGAACTGTACACTGCAAGGGTCAGGAAGCGAGCGGGCAAGATCATCTCTGACCCCTCTCACCCTGGCCACAAACTCTTTGAATCACTCCCCTCTGGAAGGCGACTCCGGATTGTCAAAGCTGCCACAGCCAGACATAAAAGCTGTTTTTATCCACGAGTAGTTGCTCTACTCAACAGCCAAAAATCTGTAGCCTCCCTTTGATCTGGTATTTTGTTGGTTCACATGCTTGATTAATGGTGTTTTATCATTAATGTTTTATTATTAATATTTAGTGTTTTCTGAGTCATTCGTAACTGTCACTGTATGTCATGTTGTTACTTGTGGGCGGAGCACCAAGGCAAATTCCTTGTATGTGAATACTTGGCCAATAAACTTACTTACTTACTTACTTACTTACTTAATTAACATGAGATATAACAGATGGAACTCCTGAGTAATATTGTAGACTTTGGGAAGATTTAATTGAGACCTTCCATATAATGAAAGGGTTAGACTTGGCCTCCATAGATAAGTTGACTGTTATAGGTTGATACAAGGGACTTGGGAGTGCTGGTGCAGGATTCCCAAAAAGTTAATTTGCAAGTCAAATAGGTAGTAAGGAAGGCAAACGCAATGCTGCCATTTATTTCAAGAGGACGAGAATCCAGAAACAGGGATATAATGCTGAGGCTCTATAAGGCGCTGGTCAGGCCACATTTGGAGTATTGTGAGCAATGTTGGGCAGCATATCTGAGGAAGGATGTGCTAGCACTGGAGAGGGTCCAGAGGAGGTTTACAAGAATGATCCCAGTAATGAGCGTTTAACGGCACTTGGCCTCGACTCGCTGGAGTTTAGAAGGATGAGGGGCGACCTCATTGAAACTTACCGAATAGTGAAAGGTCTGGATGTGGAGAAGATGTTTCCACTCGTGGGAGAGTGTAGGACCAGAGGCTAGCTTCAGAATTAAAAGAAGTTCCTTTAGGAAGGAGATGAGGAGGAATTTCTTTAGTCAGAGGATGGTGGATCTGTGGAATACTTTGCCCCAAAAGGCTGTGGAGGCTGTCAATGGATGTTTTTAAGGCAGAGATAGATAGATTCTTGATTTGTAAGTGTTAGGAGGTGAATGCAAGAGATTAGGGTTAGGAATGAGAGATCAGCCATGATTGAATGGCGGAGTAGACTTGATAGGCCGAATGGCCTAATTCTACTCCTATTACTTATGACCTTACGATATGAAAATAAATTATACCACCAAAGAAATGGAATAGACATCAGTAAGTTGTGTACTTTTTGCAGAATTGCCAACTCAAATTCAGCATCCAGATTTGGTGTAACTATTGGAATGGGATCACAAGAACTGCAGATGTTGGTTTACAAACATGGACACAAAGTGATGGAGTAACTCAGCGAATCAGGCTGCATCTCTGGAAGACATTGATTTGTGAAGTTTCGGGTTGAGATCCTTCAGACTAAGAAGAGTCTCAACCAAAAATGTCACTTATCCATGTCTTCTGGAGATGCTGACGAACACGCTGTTACTTCAGCACTTTGCATGTGTATTAGAATGGGATGCCTTCTTAACTTAGGCTGAAGTTGCCCATGTAAAAGTTGAGTAACAGATTGATGTAAAGAATGGTCCCGACCCAAGACATCACCTAAAAGCCCTGTCCCACGGTACAAGTTCATTCCAAGAGCTCTCCCGAGTTTGCCCTGATTCGAACTCGGAGATTTACGGTAATGGCCGCTCGTCGGTACTCGGGGCTCGCGTGGCCATTTTTCAACATGTTGAAAAATCTTCACCAGTCTTCCCGTGTTTACCTGTCGATAGCGATTCTTCCCGATTACCTGGCGTTCGCGTTACGAGCTGGTAAGAGACGTCCCCGAGCTCCGACGTACCCGCTACGATCATTCTCCGTGCTTACCACGAGTTTGATTTTTTTTAAACTCGGGAGAGCTCTTGGAATGAACTCGTGAAGTGGGACAGGGCTATAACACTGTTCCCTAGAGAAGCTGCCTGATCCGCTGAGTTACTCCATCACTTTGTGTCATTTTCTTGTAAACCAGCATCTGTAGTTCCTTGTGATCCCACTCTAATATTCACCACACACTTTTTTGGTTATCAGTGAATAATTTTCCAGTTCCTTCCTTTCTGTAGTTTTGCACATCCCATGAGATTGTGCGTCTTGGCTGCAGAACGTGAATGTGGGAGTGGATGGCAGTCACTTTGTGCAGAAGCTGCACAATGAATGCATGAGAAGTGCACTGCAGACCAGATGCTCTTTCCCTGATTGTCCTTGACATATGTTCTTAATATAAGACGGTACCAAGCATCAAAAACAATTCTTTAAAGGCATTCAATCAAAACTGCGTCAACACTTCAATAAATTCTTTATTGAGGGTTGCTTCTTGCTTATTGCATATTTTCTCACAAAAGTGCACAATCTTTTTAAAGCAGAGAAAATTTCAGGCTGGCTACTGCTTGGTTGGTATGGCCAGAGCAACCATCTACCTCATTGGAGACCCTTAGATTATGTTTAATCGGGCTTTACTGGACTTTATCTTGCACTAAACGTTATTCCCTTCATCCTGTATCAGTACACCAGGGGTTCCCAACCTTTTTTGTCCCGTTTAACCCTGGAAACTTTAGTAGCACGTTATCTCACTTAGTTATGATATGAACAACTAATAGAAACATAGAAACATAGAAAATAGGTGCAGGAGTAGGCCATTCGGCCCTTCGAGCCTGCACCGCCATTCAATATGATCATGGCTGATCGTCCAACTCAGTATCCTGTACCTGCCTTCTCTCCATACTCCCTGATCCCTTTAGCCACAAGGTCCACATTTAACTCCCTCTTAAATATAGCCAATGAACTGGCCTCAACTACATTCTGTGGCAGAGAATTCCAGCGATTCACCACTCTCTGTGTAAAAAATGTTTTTCTCATCTCAGTCCTGAAAGATTTCCTCTTTATCCTTAAATTGTGACCCCTTGTTCTGGACTTCCCCAACATTGGGAACAATCTTCCTGCATCTAGCCCGTCCAACCCCTTAAGAATTTTGTAGGTTTCAGTAAGATCCCCCCTCAATCTTCTAAATTCTAGCGAGTACAAGCCGAGTCTATCCAGTCTTTCCTCATATGAAAGTCCTGACATCCCAGGAATCAGTCTGGTGAACCTTCTCTGTACTCCCTCTATGGCAAGAATGTCCTTCGTCAGATTAGGAGACCAAAACTGTACGCAATACTCCAGGTGTGGTCTCACCAAGACCCTGTACAACTGCAGTAGAACTGCCCTGCTCCTATACTCAAATCCTTATGCTATGAATAATACCGGTATACCAGAACCAAACACAGTCAGTCAATGAGAAAAAATATGTACAAATCCAGAATCAACAAATCTACCCCCTGGGGGTGAATTTACCCAAGGTTGGGAACCGTTGCACACTGTGGACGGCTCTATTGCAACTATATATAGTCTTTCCGCTGATTGGACAGCACGCAACAAAAAAGCTTTTCACAGTGCCTTGGTTCACGTGACAATAAACTAAACTGAACTAAACTAAAATGGAAGATAGACACAAGAAGATGGAGTAACTCAGTGGGCCAGACAGCATCTGTGGATGCAACTCAGCATGGTATGGCAACTGCTTCGGCCTTGACTGCGTGAACTTGCAGAGAGTGATGAACACAGCCCAGTCCATCACAGGCTCGTTGCTTCCTTCAAACCAGTTCATCTTCACCATATACGTTGCAGCAGGAGGGCTGGAAGAATCGTCAAGGATTCCTGCCACCGTGTTATTCCCTTTTCAGGAAGAAGTTACAAGAGTTTGAAAGCCTGGATGTCCAGACATAAGAACAGCTTCTACCCCATGGCTATCAGACTCTTGAACCTCTTTCACACTCCCTTCACTGTTGTGTATCGCCTACTCTTACTTTAATTCTATCATATTCTGAAGCTTCGGCGGCAGCTGCGCTGGGGCCTCGACCGCAGTGGAGCCTCGTGGCGGCGGCGAAGCCTCGTGGGTCGAACCGCGGTCGTGCACCGCCATGTGGGGGGGAAGGGGAATAACAATGGAGGGCCCGGCGTTGGGGGGGGGGGGGGGGGGGGGAGGGGGGCGTGGGGGGGTGGGAAGGACAATGGGGAGTGAGGGGGGAGAACAATGGACAATGGGGACCTGGCGTGGGGGAGGGGGTAGAAGCAAGGAGGAGCCGGCGTGCTTTGAAACTTGGTGGGCGCTACTTGCATACATCGGGTAGAATTTCACTGTGCCTGGTCTCATGTGACAATAAAGTATTCCATTCTATTACGTTATTCTGATGTTGTACGTTCGTTTTTTATGTACTACTTCAGTTTGAACTCCAACCTTTGCATCATTCTTTTGTTTTTGCATTCGCCATTGCATTTATCGTGTACTTGTCATATTTATTGTTCAGTCGAGCTTCGTGCGAACGAGGAATTTCATTGTGCCCTGGTGTATATGCAATTAATTAAATTAATCTGCATCTGAATCTATTTGTCACGTCTTCAATTATGTAGGTCCCTCAGCTCAAGAATTCCACATCTCAATGTCACATCTTTTAATGCGCTACATTTAACTTGGCTCCTTAACCTATCGTTAAATCATACATTCAGCACCTCCTTGGAATTGGTCATTACTCTTGTCTAATATACTCAAGTGAAACTCCTTGGGACACATGCCTATTGTAAAGGTGTTGGAGGAACTACAGATGCTGGTTTAAACTGAAGATAGACACAAAAAACCTGGAGTATCTCAGTGGGTCAGACAGCATCTCTCGAGAAAAGGAAAAGGTGACATTTCAGGTCGAGACTCTTTTTCAGTCTGAAATGTCACATATTCCTTTTCTCCAGAGATGTCGTCTGACCCATTGAGTTTCTCCAGCTTTTTGTGTCTATCCCATGTTAAGGTTGGTTTTTCTACATTATTTCTTTAGACAATGGATTCAGATTCAGACTCGTATCCATGGCAGACACATTTGTTGAAAGTGGTTCACTGCATTTGAGTGGGCTGTTTGTTCCTGTGTGAATTCTTGGCTATACCAGATTAAGTTTCTTCCTCAGCTAGTGAGAAAGATTTACAGTGCCAAAGTAATTTGGCATTGGATCCAGCTTTTAGCTGTTCACACAATGAAACATTATATTAATAGCCTGCTGGAGGAAAAAAACTGCAGCAACAACATGCCAGTTTTCTACAAGCTATCATTTTACACATTGTGACGTAGACTATTGTTTCCAAATCATAGATCAAATCATTCTTAGCTGGATGTTTTTGAGATGTGTTTGATGAAAAACAATATGTCCATTGCATTTACACAAGGTTCACCGTGGCTTTGAAATTCAACCTGAGATTAAGCTGTTCATGTCGCTTGAAACAAGAATGAGACCATCATAGAAACATAGAAAATAGGTGCAGGAGTAGGCCATTCGGCCCTTCGGGCCTGCACTGCCATTCAATATGATCATGGCTGATCATCCAACTCAGTATCCTGTACCTGCCTTCTCTCCATACCCCCTGATCCCTTTAGCCACAAGGGCCACATCTAACTCCCTCTTAAATATAGCCAATGAACTGGCCTCAACTACCTTCTGTGGCAGAGAATTCCACAGATTCACCACTCTCTGTGTGAAAAATGTTTTCTCATCTCGGTCCTAAAAGATTTCCCCCTTATCCTTAAACTGTGACCCCTTGTTCTGGACTTCCCCAACATCAGGAACAATCTTCCTGCATCTAGCCTGTCCAACCCCTTAAGAATTTTGTAAGTTTCTATAAGATCTCCCCTCAATCTTCTAAATTCTAGCGAGTACAAGCCGAGTCTATCCAGTCTTTCTTCATATAAGTCCTGACATCCCAGGAATCAGTCTGGTGAACCTTCTCTGTACTCCCTCTACGGCAAGAATGTCTTTCCTCAGATTAGGAGACCAAAACTGGCCTGGACATTTGTGGACGGATGACATTTTGAATTGGTGCCCTTCTTCAGTCTGACCCAGAACTACGTCTGTCCATTTCCCTTCAAAGATGCTGCCTGACCTGCTGAGTTCCACCAGCTGTTTGTTTTTTGCTCAAAATTCCAGCATTGTGGAAGCTCAATGAGAATCCCTCTCCCTTCAACCATGGCCAGGTGAAATGTGTGTAAATGCTTTAATCAAATAGGATGCAATGGTCCTCATTGGCAACCTCCTACGCAGCACGGTTAAGAATAGACGTTCTTGCATATTTAAGGGTGGCACGGTGGTGCAGCAGTAGAGCTACTGCCTTACAGCTAGAGAGACCAGTGTTTGATCCTGACTTGTCTGTACGGAGTTTATACGTTCTCCCTGTGACCGCGTGGGTTTCCTCCGGGTGTTCCGGTTTCCTCCCACACTCCAAAGATGTACAGGTTTGTAGGTTAATTGGCTTCTATAAAATTGTCCCTAGTGTGTAGGATAGTGCTAGTGTACAGGGCGATGGCTAGTCGGTATGGACTCGGACCAACGGGCCTGTTTCCGCACTGTGTCTCTAAAGTCTAAAAGGAAGCACAGATAACATCTGTGTGCTACTTGATATTTTACTGTGTATTATTGTACAGTATAGTACAGTATCAAGAGGTATTAGTTGAACTGAAGTCAGCTGGCATCATTCTAGTGCCTTGTTCTTATCTAATGTAATAAAGATCATTCTGAGTCATCAGAACTCAGTCATCACAGCCTCAGTTTATGGCTACAGTAGTTCCTCGGGGAACTTCCCACCACCAAGATGTTTTGAGTTGGTTTATTGTCATGTGGTACAGCTTTTGTTGCGTGCTAACCAGTCAGCAGAAAGACAATACATGATTATTACAATCTAGCCATCCACAGTGTACAGAGATATGATAATGGGAATAACGGTTAGTGCAAAATAAAGTCCAGTAAAGTCCGAAGCTGTTTCTCAATGAGCTTCCCCTCCATTTAAGATCACGAGTGAGGGCATTTGTCCAGTATTAACATAGAAACAGAGAAAATAGGTGCAGGAGGAGACCATTCGGCCCTTCGAGCCAGCACCGCCATTCATTGTGATCATGGCTGATCGTCCCCTATCAATAACCCATGCCTGCCTTCTCCCCATATCCCTTGACTCCACTTGCCCCTAGAGCTCTATCTAACTCTCTCTTAAATCCATCTAGTGACTTGGCCTCCACTGCCCTCTGTGGCAGGGAATTCCATAAATTCACAGCTCTCTGGGTGGAAAAGTTTTTTTCTCACCTCAGTCTTAAATGACCTCCCCTAATTCTATATTCTTCAACTACATTCACAATTCTTCCGATATACACAAAATGCTGGAGTAATTCAGAGGGACAGGCAGCATCTCTGGAGAGAAGGAATGGGTGACGTTTCGGATCAAGACCCTTCTTAAGACTGCAACAACCAGGTTCAGGAATAGGTACTTCCCCACAGCCATCAGGCTATTAAACCTGGCTCGGACAAAACTCTGATTATTGGTGGCCCATTATCTTCTATTTGCACTTTATCAGTTTATTTATTTATGTGTGTATATATTTATATTATGGTATATGGACACACTGATCTGTTTTGTAGTAAATGCCTACTATGATCTTTGTGCTAAGCAAAGCAAGAATTTCATTGTCCTATCAGGGACACATGACAACAACCTCACTTGAACTTGAACTCTTCAGACACCTCCTCTCCTCTGATAAAGAAGCAGTTTGTGCCAGCCACAGCGAGACCTAAATGGCGTACACCTCGGGTGGCGTTCCTGCTGCAAATCTTTAAAGAGGATTATGATGGAACATTGCACAGTTGAAATATACTTTAATCTGATTTGGCTTTACATTATGTCTGTATATATGATAGGATTTTATTTTGCTATGTTGCCAGCTGTTTGACACATTCGGTGTTCACTCCATTGAAACACCAGAGGGCTGAGTTTACAAATGGACACTCCCCAGTGGGGAGGCTAATCTGTCACCGTGCTCATCAGGAAATCTGGTCACCCTTGTCCATAATTTTGGATCTGTTCACACTTGCAAAATCATCCCTTTATTTTTCTTTTTAACGTAACCGTTAACATTTTCAGCATCGTTGACGAAGGACATACGTTACTGATGTTTTTCCCCGACTGTGTATAGTACAAATAGTCTGTCATCATTCTGCTGACAAAAATGCTTATCTAACTCCCCAACTGTTTAAAAAACTACTTGAGGTCATTCTGCTCCCCAACTAAACAAGAGCATGTCTCATGCACCCTTATCAACATTGTTTCTGCAATTGCAATTTTATATTTAAAATCATTGTTCCACTTTCTATAGACTATCCCATCTGACAGACCTCTGGGCCCATGCCAATCCTCCAACTGCAGATTTCTGCAGATACCAACTCCTTATCCCATGATACATGGTTGTGCATGTAGCTATCAAAGCTCCAAACTACACATTTCTAAACTTTCCTCATTTTAGGTTTTATATTTCAAACTGTTCATGTCAAAGAAAATCAACAAAATATTTTCACCTCCAAATCAAAACTGCTGCTCAACATAATATTTTGCAAAAGGTAGACACAAAATGCTGAAGTAACTCAGCAGGTCAGGGAGCATCTCGCCAGAATGACTGGAATTTATTATCTGGGAGCATCTCTGGAGAAAAAGGATGGGTGACTTTTCGTGTTGGGACCCTTTTTCGCCCCGAAATGTCACCCATCCTTTTTCTCCAGATATGCTGCCTGACTCGCTGTGTTACATAGAAACATAGAAAACAGGTGCAGGAGTAGGCCATTCGGCCCTTCGAGCCTGCACCACCATTCAATATGATCATGGCTGACCATCCAACTCAGTATCCTGTACCTGCCTTCTCTCCATACCCCCTGATACCTTTAGCCACAAGGGCCACATCTAACTCCCTCTTAAATATAGCCAATGAACTGGCCTCAACTACCTTCTGTGGCAGAGAATTCCACAGATTCACTACTCTCTGTGTGAAAAATGTTTTTCTCATCTCGGTCCTAAAAGATTTCCCCCTTATCCTTAAACTGTGACCCCTTGTTCTGGACTTCCCCAACATCGGGAACAATCTTCCTGCATCTAGCCTGTCCAACCCCTTAAGAATTTTGTAAGTTACAAAGTTTTGTAACATCTCCAGCATGTTGGGTCTATCTTCAGTATAAAACAGCATCTGCAGTTCCTTTCTACACGTAGCATTATACAAGTCCATTTATCTAAATTGCGACAAAAAATTAGGGTAGTGGCATTATTGGAAGAAAAACCACTTCCAGCTTAGCACCTGGGTGTTGTTGGTGTTGCTGGTATTTATTGGCTCTTCATACTCCCTCCGAACTGGAGCCAGTCAAGTGTCAACTACAACGGCAGGTCTGGAGTCAACAGAGGCCAGACCAGAATAAGATGGAGATTTCCTTTCCTGTTACAGATTAGTGAACCAGATGGGTTTTATTAAACTCTTATTCTCATTTTGACCTTTCTGTGCTGGGTCTTCTCCATTGCCAGAATGAAGCCACACACAAACTGGAGGAACAGCACCTCTTATTCCATTGAGTAGCTTATAACCCAATGGTATGAATACTGAATTCTCCAAATTTAGGTAGTACCCTTCCCCCCTTTTTTACCTCCCGTCTCTTCCCTGTGCCCCACCCAAGTGTGCACACAATTCTCCCACTCTCCATTCTCCAGACCCCACTTTCCCTAACATCACCTCCTTCCCACACCCCCGTTAACTTCTACCTACTTCCTTTCCTCTGGCTTCACATTTCATTTCTCCTCTCTCCATATCTTACAACCTTTTGGCTCCTTTTCATGTCTAGCCTTTGTCCACCCATCTGCCAATTAAGCCATACTCCCCTGTATCCAGCGATCGTTTGTCATGAGTTGTCCCACCTCACCATTTTCCAGCTTTCTCTCCCACACCACTATCAATCTGAAGAAGGATCTCGACCTTAAACGTCACCTATCCATATTCTCCGAAGATGCTACCTGACCTGTTGAGTTAAGCATCCTTGTTTCCCTGCTTTAAAAAAAAAAAAATAATGTTCAATAATTCCATGATTGCTGGTACTGAAAAGAGATTTTATTAAAAAATGAATTCCAAATTTATTAAATTAGTTGAATTAAAAAATTCCAGTCACTCTGGTGAGATTCAAACTCTCATCTCAGGATCAGTAGTCTAGAGTTCCTGGCTACTAGTGATTAGTACATTCCAAAAGTACACAAAGTGCTGGAGTAACTTAGTGGGTCGGGCAGCATCTCTAGAGAACGTGGATAGGTGATGTTTTGGGTTGGGACCCTTGTTCAGATTAAGTATTTACATCAATTTCTCTCGCCTTTTATACAGTAAACTTTGACAAGTTAGGAAGGCATCCCCTTTAATGAAGATGCAAAGTGCTAGAGTAAATCAGACGGTCAGGCAGCATCTCCAGAGAATGTCGATAGGTGAATGTGGATTGGGGTTGGGACTCTTCTTCAAACCCTATAATGTCACCTAACCTTGTTCTCCAGCGATGCTTCCTGACCTGCTGAGTTACTCCAGCACTTCGTGTCAATATTTTGCTGGAGTTACTCGGAGGGGGCGCTGCTCTGGCAGCAGCCATGTCATGCAGCTCGACAGTTTTTCAACTTTCTTTTATTTTTTTTGTATGTTTTAAAGTCTGTATTTAATGTTTCTTTGTGTGTTTTGTGTGGGGGGTGGTGTGGGGGGTAAGGAGGAACCGCTTCGGTCGCCTCCTCCACGGAGAGGCGAGTTTTTCCAGGTCGCCTCCCCCGTGGCCTAACATCAAGGATCGACGCGGCCTTTCCCGGAGACGCGTCCGGGGCTTCAGCGGCGGGCGCAGCGTGGACTCTCGGCGTGGAGCGGGTGAGCCCTCGCTGGGGCTCGCTGGAGGGGAGCGCTCCGTTTCGCTGGCCCGGGGCAGCCGGCAGCCTGAAGTCGCAGCCTGAAGCCGCGGTCTGCAGAGCTCCAGCTGGTGCGGCGTCTCTCACGTTGGGGACCCGTGGGAAGAAGAAGCCATCACTGCCGGCCCGCGGCCGACTTCTACCGTGGGTCCGGCATGGACTTACCATCACCCCTGGAGGGGAGCTTCGACCACCGGCCCTGCAGTCTACGGTGCTTCTGGCTGCGGTGGGGACTTAAATCTTGACCGCCGGTCTGCGGCCTACAACAACTTAAAGCCGCGGTCTCCGGTGAGGAAGAGCCGATCCTGGACTGACTGGACTCTGGTCCTGACCACGGGGGGGAAATGGAGGAGGACTGGCCAAATGTTGTGCCTTCCACCACAGTGATGAATGCTGTGGTGGATGTTTGTGTTACAGTTTTATTGTGGTTGTGTGTTCTTTATTATTGTATCGCTGCAGACAACCCAAATTTCTACCAGCCTGGCTGTGTGGCAATAAATTATATCTAATCTAATCTAACTTTGTGTCCTCTTGTGCAAACCAGTATCTGCAGTTCCTTGTTTCTACTTTACAAAAAACATGTACTCTTGTGTTGCCACAAACAGTGGGACATAAATACACCCGGAGATTGTTATGGCAACAAACAGCTGTGACACGGCGAGGAATATTTATTATGCAAATATCATACAAATATTTACATTCAAGTACACGAGTGCAATACCACATCTGCCAACAACTCCAGTCCCACCCCAATCAATCACACGCCATCACCGACACCACCCAATAACAATAGAATGCAAATGAAGAGTCAACAGACTAAAACCAGTTAGACCATTAGACCAGTCTGAAGAAGGGTTTCGGCCCGAAACGTCGCCTATTTCCTTCGCTCCATAGATGCTGCTGCACCCGCTGAGTTCCTCCAGCAATTTTGTGTACCTTAGACCATTTCAAGGTTCATTTCTTCCATTATTCTTGGGCCTTGGACCTTAGTACCCGCTCAATACTTTCTCTTACCACAAAGCAAGGAAGGGGTTTCATTTTCTCTTTGGTCATTTACAACATTTCTGGTCTTTAGTTTTGGTCTCCTTTAGTTTTTTTTTAGTTTGGTTTAGCGAAACAGGCCCTTCGGCTCACCGAAGTTGGACACAAAATGCTGGAGTAACTCAGTGGGACAGGCAGCATCTCTGGATCGAAGGAATGGGTAACGTTTCAGGTCGATACCCTTCTGTCCATGCCATCCCCGCACATTAACACTATCCTACCTATCCTAGGGACAATTTCAAAAACTTTTATACCAAGCCAATTAACCCACAAACCAGTAAGTCTTTGGAGTGTGGGAGGAAACCGCAGCTTCCTGGAGAAAACCCACGCCGGTCACGCGGAGAACATACAAACTCCGTACAGACAGCACCCGTGGTCAGGATCGAACCTGTGTCTCTGGGGCTGTAGGGCAGCAACTCTACCGCTGTGCTACCGTGTATATTGTCTCCTTTTGATATCCAATTTTTCACATTGCTGCCTTTCCTGCTTTTCCATTGTGTTGTTTGTTTTGGCGAGGTCTTTAGCTATTATTGTCTTTACACTGCCCAGAGAGATCCAGACTTTACCAGTTTTTACAATCAGCAAATGTTCGAACCCCTTCAAACTATATTATCTTTTTCTGTGATTCAACTTTCTCACATTCCCATCTCTCTCTTCCCTTTTTTTTCTACATTCCCCTGAACAGCTTCCTCTTATTTTTGACAAAAGGTTATTTCTGTATTGTTCCCTTTACCAGTGTTAACAGGTGTTTTGGGCAGCACAGTGC